>NC_132936.1:45805000-47005000 GCF_034638445.1 Ciconia boyciana
CCCTTGCTTCTCCTTCCCCCAGCTTTATATGCTGAGCATGACGTCATATGGTATAGAATAGCCCTTTGGTCAGCTGGGGTCAGCTGTCCCAGCCGTGTCCCCTCCCAACTCCTTGTGCACCCCCAGCCTACTCGCTGGTGGGGTGGGGTGAGAAGCAGCAAAGGCCTTGACTCTGTGTAAGCACTGCTCAGCAATAATGAAAACATCTCTGTATTATCAACACTGTTCTCAGCACAAATCCAAACCATAGCCCCATACTAGCTACTGTGAAGAAAATTAACTCTATTCCAGCCAAAACCAGCACACTGTATCTACATATTTGTATAAAAGAAAGTTATTTGCTCAGATCCAGCCCCTATGTTCTAGGCTGGAAGACTCTTGATACTCAGAATGAATAAACAATAAGAAGAAAATCAGGATAAGAAAAGAAATATAAAATATTGAGAACTATACCCCCGCCAGTTGCCTTGACTTATTTGCATAGCGCCATATATTTATGCAGCATTCAACAATGGATGAATTTGTTGAACAAGATGGAGTCCCTGCCCCGGAGAGATTACATTTATAACAGTCAAACAGTCTGATGCAGAACAAGCACCTAGAGAGGTTTATAGCTTTTTATTATAACACAGGTGGCTGCATCGCCAGATGTACTCTCTAGAATTACTTTTCTTATTATCATAACTTTGGTTAGAATTGAAAACACATTGTTGTATCAATCTCTCACTTTTAAATGGAACAAGGTATTGTTGCAATTAATGTTAACCTCAGAGATGCCAAACATGCTGAATTTCATAAGATTTCCTTTAAGACTCTCTTTTCTCTGCATGAGTTTTAAACTTGACCTCAAAGAGCTATTTTAAAAAGAGAAGAACTATATTATCTTTAAATATTCTGGAGTCTGGATTTCACTAATCCTGACTTCAGACATCAAAGAGCAAGGATATTTTAGATTCCCCAAGGAACTCATTCAATTGTGTAAGTACCTATAAGGTATAGCTTTTCTTTTTGTTATTTTTTTTTTCTTTTCGGCTCAGAACTTTTCTGTTCTGAAATTTTGAAAAAACATAAAAAATTATAGCATTTTACACCCTTAAAAATACAGTATTACGAATCAAAGAATCCCTTCAGTTTGCATAAGAAAAGAATACAAAAATGTTTTCTGGACTCAGTCAAGGTTTCTACAACACAGCTGAAGAGAGCTGATATGCTGCAAGAAACTCTCCACCCGTCCACAGTTCTTTCAGTAAGCATCCATCTTCCTCAAGCAACCTCTTCTTTTGAATACCTCAACTTTTTCTCAAATCTTTTCAAGTGGACAGCTTGAAAAACTGAACACATCCTTGCAATCTGGAAAGTATTTTTGCACACAGGAAAATGGAAATACCAAATGATTCTGGCATTGAATCCAGTAGTTCAAAGAGAAATTCCAGTACCTCTTTTAGAGAAGGGTGGCCTTTAATTAAGGAATTGTCTAATTTCTGTGAAAGGCTTCCTGTCCTACCACATTTCTGACAGTGAGCCAAAGAGATGGATCCATTTATGAATTATTTTCTTTTGGGACAGCTCTCTGTTACTTCTCCCACTAGAAAATTAGAGCATTCAGCTCTAGCTATCTGATGTCATCTAAGTATAAAGCAGACAATACATATTTCTGAGGCGCCACGATTCATTTAAGTTTTGTAAGTTTTACAGAATAGATGACTCACAAGAGAAAAATAAGTATATGAACCATTGCTGAATGGCAACTATTTTGTTTAATGAGTGAAGTATCTTGCAATTTTCAGAATATTTTGCAATTTACGTCAGGAAATATCTTGCTGAATTCCTGGCTTTAATTTACCAACTTATTGACGGTATCAAATACTGCGGTACTACTTCAGGTACAGATACCTGTGGAAAATCACAGGGGTTTCAGTGACTGTTTCAAGACATGGTCATGAGAGTCCTGCTAGTGAAGCTACTGTATTCATGTTATAATGGCTCCTGTTAGAGTAGCTATGTCTAAAGCTCAGAAAGTCTGCAGAATTCATTTTGATGATTATCCAGTCAGTCTTCAGAATAACAGATTTTGGATTAGACTTCAGATACATTCTTATATGATTTTTTTTTCTGGTTTTTCCTGTTAATTGGAATTTTTTACCCTTCCTGAATTTTGCAAAATGATACTACAAAATAGGTACTACAAAATAATACTAAAACAATTCTAGGTAAACAATAATAATAATAATAATAAAAATAATAAATAATAATACTAAACAATAGTAACTTGAAATACTAAAAGATCTTCCTGTACTGCTTTTTTCCCAAGACTTGCCCAAAATCAGAAGAAAAAACTGTAAATAAAGGAGAAAAGACTAAGTCATTCTGACCTTAGGAAAAACACTGATTTGAGCAAACATTCAAGTCAATTTTTCCTTTTTTCCCAGTGCTTTCTTCACCTTCTATCGACTATATTCACTTTTGAAGAAGTCACAATCAAAGGGATGTTCCAGCAGTAAAGAAGTCCTTGTACATTTTCAGACACATCCTGGTTTGTGTCAGAAATGAATGGTTAGTTTGCAGCTTCATAAATTAGTTACACTGAACAATTTCCACCCCTGCAACTTGTGCTGTGAGGAATGCAGTGACAGATAGATTCTGTGCTGTGTTTGCCTATGAGATGATTTTCTTGAAGTCTCATAATGAGTTGTATTTGGCAGGATTAATGAGTATTATAATGGCAAATGGATGTTTGCAGCTCAGTTGTGTTCCATCACATAGTAACATGGGGTTTCTGGTCCCTTGGAGGCCATAATTGGTGGCATTAATGCAGTTTTTAATTATGCTTCTTGAAAAAATGAATTGGAACCAAAACAAAAGCTAAGTGATCATCTCTCTGTAGTGCTGCGTGGTGTAAACACAGGACCATTGCTGTCTCTGATATCCGTGTTTTGAACTAGGCTGATGGGAGAGGAAATGTACAGGATATTTGGCTGAAACTTGATTTGGGAATATTTGTATTTTTATATTGTTAAATAGCTTTTTAATCATAAGATGCAGGGGGTATTTTTCCCCAGAGAGACTGCTCAAAATAGTGTGTTGTATGCTGAACGGATGCATAGTAGATTTTATTATTCCAAATGTAGCTCTGTAGCCACAGTGAGTGTCTTTAGGTCTTCATTTATTTAATGAGAGAGGGTGTGATTCCTCCTCACTCTCCCAGAATGCCCACGCATGAAAGCATTTTGATTAGTGCTGAGTCAATGCCTATAACCGTGCGCCATGCGATAGGCTGGATTTATCTGCATGCTCTAGTGGCCAACACTTTCCTTAGTGTACTAGCTCAGCATCTTCCACAAGCAAGACCCCCAACACCAAAGACACACCTGTCTATGTAAGAGAGAAAAAAATCTAAAAAATAAAAAAAAAAAGTTTATTCCTAAGGAAATTATATCAGAAAAGAATAAAATGTAAAAGCTCTTTGAAAGGCATGTTTCATTAAAAAAAGAAAACAAAATCGTAATTTCTATATTGCCATTGCCGTGGTATCTGGTGGTTCTTATAAGAGCAACATCATTACTGTTTCATTCTCATGGAACTATGGATAAATCAAAAGGTAAAGCAGAAAGGCTTAATTAAATGGTTAATTAAATAGTTACAGGATATTTATTTAATAGTCTATCTGCTTTCCTGCCATGCTGTTTAACATTTTCCTCCAGCCTGCTGTAGTGTTATAGAAGAGATAATGTAACTAGAATTGCCATTTCTTATGTGATACGTTAAATTGGTATTAACTCCTGATCCAGGCATCTCTCTTTTATATCTGCCTTGGTGAACGTAACTCACTTTTGATCTTGGTAGTTTTCCATTAAATCCACGATATATCAGTAGAGATATATGTATCATTTGTGTGGGCCCCTATCACTATATATTGTTCCCAAAGCACTAGAATGCATAAGGCAAAAGTCTGTGCATGAAGGTGAGGCTTCCAGATATCTATCCTATTGGCTGTGACGAGACCTTTTAAAATCTTACTCTCTTGATAAGGGAGATGTGGGACTGACTTCAGGTACATATGTGAATTTGTGATAAAGGGGTCATAGCTGGAAAATCAGTTTTTCTTTTCCTTTTTTTTTTTTTTTTTTTTTAAAGCAGTGTACGTTAGTGCACACATACGGATTGTAATGAAACAAGGTGACAATAATATATTCCAGATGACAGACAGTGTCTGGAAGAACTTCAGATGCTGTAGTTCTGTCAAATGAATTTACTAGATCTCCATTGACTGTATAATGGGAATTCACACACCTACACTTGCAAAAACCTACAGGTAAATACCTACATTTACAAACGGTAAATAAAAATATAAATATCATTTTAGAGTAACGGTGAGGGTCCCTTGATGCCAGCTCGAGCCTGGGGGAGTCCCTGGTGCCCAGACCAAGTCCCCTGGCAGGCTTTCAGCCCCACTCCCAGCAGCAGCCCTCCTGCCCTGCACAGGCCTCAGGGAAATTTATCTCCTCCTTCTTTCGCCCTCTCCTTCTTCCTTTCATTTCAGAGCCTCTTCCTGTCCTTTATCCAGTAGCAATGCAGCTTTGCTGACCTGTGCTTCTGGCATGTCATGTCTATTTTTTCACACTTTCCAACACAGTGTGGATTTATCTCAACTCCTCTGCCTTTTGGAGCGGTATTCTCAGCAACAAATGCAAATGCAGTTGATGAACATTTACCTGCTAAAACAAGGCAGTCACTCTTCAAAATGATGGTTGTAGCAAGATAACAGCCACTCAATTTCCTTGACTGCCAAAAAAGTCTGATTCCTGAGGAATGTCTCCCAGCCCCCTCAGGTAGGTTCATGTCTCCTTTCCCCAGAGGAATACATAGAGGTGGATGATGCCAGGTTGATCCTTGCAGATTTTCTAGGATTGCTGCATAGAGCACAATGTTTCTGTTTTGTGAAATATTGAGGGGAAAACACATTTTCACCTTTTCTCTTTCCCTTTCTTATCCTCTTTTCCTTTCCTCTTTTGGGTTGGACAATTGGGCAACAAGGGCTGCTACCTGCTGCCTACTGGTCCATGAGTGGAGAAAACTGCAGGTTTGTGAACTTAAGCCAGCCACTCTTTCTGCTTTTTCAAACTGCTAAATTAAAATAACTCGATGTAGCATATCCTATGCTTAATCACAAATATTGCATTAAGTATAAGCTATTTAATATTCACAAAGCAGTAAAGTCTAAAAAATGGCACTGACCCTCAACATCTTTTATAGTAAACTCTGGCTCCTACCTCCAAGAGTTTGCAGCCTAAAAGATTCCTAAGGTTTGGTTTGAATACTGGCCCAAAGGATAAAAGCAAGCAGGTACCTCTTTGAATATAATCCTCTTGTCCAAAAGCACCTAGCCTTTTCTCAAAGGTCTTCCTAGACCTCAGTTCTGCCTGCTATCCCAAAAGGCTATTTTCACTTCCATTATTGCCAGGGTGGACCTAATGAGCCATACCAGCTGCGTAAGGCACCACAAAACTGCTATCAGCTTTTTTTCTGGATGTGCTAACTCCCTATACAAAAATAGGCTGTCAGAAGAAACTCACTCTCCTTTTACAGTTAATGATACTGTAAAATGCTGAAAGAAGATAAGGTGTCCTGGGTTATAAAAGTGATCAATAGTAAGCAATCAGGAGGCCAAAGCTCTTAATGTTTATTTTACAGGATAAGAAGTTATAGGGAATGCTAGCTAGCTGGATAAAAGCACAGTCTAGCTGTCAGGGTGTTATGCAGCAGTTAATTCATCCTAGAACTGGATTAACTTTGAAAATGAAAAAGTTGCTTCTCTGGTCATGGAGGATGGTTTGTAGGCCCCCATAAATCAGGCAGAAAGCTGCTGAGGGTGGAGAGGCTTATGTATATGAAGTCTCAACCTCATGAGGCTTGTACCTGCTTATCAGAAAAAGAAAAAAAAAATCTAAAGTTGAATAAGTCAGCTACATGCAGAAACAAAATATATGATCTTATGCAGTGCGGATAAACAGAATCTCTGGGAAAGAAGAAGTGTTCAATATACTGAAAAAAAACCCATATCAAAATGAAAAATATTATCCGACATTGGAAAGGGGACTGCAGCAGGATTTCTTTTAAGCATAATGCAACATTAGGTCTTTGGCAAAAAGACCTAACTTTAATTACCGATGCCCTACTCTGCCTGTTCAGTCTCTGCTTTACTATGCATAATGGAGTCAAATCTCTACACATCTTTTTTCAGTGAGTTGATTCCATTGTGTATATTAGAGCAAAATCAACTACACATTTTTTACAGTGGGCTGGATCTGTGTGGTCTTTACTCTCTCATCAGGAAATAAATCTCACATAATATCAGTAGAGCAGGCTACGGTAGAACCAGTCACCTCCCATTTGCATTAACATTGCTTGTTTATGTTATCCAATGCCTTCTGCACGTTTAGCGTATTTTAAAGTATACGTCAGCCATCCATATTATAACGTTTTCCCTCTACACAAGTACCACAGAAATAAATCCTTTATATGTTTGCTCTGAACTCACTTATAAATGCCCATTGAAAATGTCCGTTTAAATGATGGTAATGACAGTGGAGTTTAATATGCAGGAAGATTTTCTTATTATCTTATTTTGAGAGTATTTTATTAATAACATATTGATATAAAAGATAAGAACATTTTACCTCCATAAATTTGTATGTGCAATTTGTTCTTCTCACTGCACAAACATATTTAGGATGCCACTCAGTAGTACTGATTGAATATTTATTTAAACAAATATCAGTATTACCCAACTAGCTGGAAAATCCATGAGTTTGGTTTTGATAGCAGAACATTTCTCAAAAATTTATGTGTGCATGCAAATGTTGGTGCTTTGGATATAGGCTAAAGTATTTGCTTTATATGTATTATTTTGTTTGAATACAAGAAAGCTGGTTTGATTTGTATGTTTCCCCCTTATAGAATTGTTCCAAGGCTCTGTCAGAGATCACGTAGAGTAATTTTTCCCATCAATCTTTGCTGTGCAGCCATGCACGAATGCAGTAGGAAAAAGGGGGCAGAAATCAAATCACTTAATTGCAGCATTTTTCATCTACATCTTTTGTTTTATGGTGGTAAAGGCCCCGAAGTAGCCTACCATGATTCATGGCTGTCACCGCTGCCGTTAGCAGTTCAATCTTTCATTCTAGGCATTTTGGTACTGAAAGTACCTACACAATTACTTTGATGAATATGACTTGTTTGTTTTTTCCCCATTTTTAGCAGAGAGTGGTTGTGCTTAATACAGACATTTAAATAAGATAGTATTCATGCTTATTGCGTCTACACTGTTTCCAAAGTTGTGTATCCAGTTTATGAATATGAGCATTTTGACAAAGGAATTTAAGTTCACGAAACTTGCTGATTTTATTAATCCCTCCTGTTAATAACTTTATATCATCAAAAAATAATGCTTGTTCCATACAAAAGGAATAATCACCTCAGCTCTGACTCTGTGAAAAACTTCTTTTCAACCTTAGTGTTTTAATTTTTTGGGGAGGGTGGCATGACAAAGCCAGTGAAGCAGGACACATATTGCTGGTCATAAACAAAAGAGGTTTGTCTTTTGTGGTTTGTACATGTATCACACAAAGCGACTAGTAATGTATACATATTAGGAGAAGCCTCAGTGATGGCATCAAATATTCTGGGCTATTCAAATAAACAAGGATTTCAGAAAAGTGTTATTTTTTTTAACTACACTGTCAACACGAAATACACCTTCTTTTGAGACAGGAAGGAGGCATGCTTTTGGGGGTTTATTATCGCATTCTAAATCAAATTCCTAGCATAAATTTTGGCATGGAAATCCACCAAGAAGATAGATGCCTATCTTTTAGGACAGAATATAATACTTTTTGGTGTGGAACAGTTATTTGTAGGGATCCTCAAACAAAAGGAGTCTAGCCTTCATCAAAAACAGTAATTTCAATTCATTAGCAGTAGCTCTGTGCCCTGTCTTATATTTGAAACTCTGGGCTTTATTTTATTTTTGTTCCTATTAATTTATTTTATTTTACAGTTTTCTTCTAGTTACCAGTACAAAGGTATTTATGCCTAATAACCACATAGTCAGCTACAAGGCAGGGGATGCCTGCATTGTACAATGGTAATAGTGGTTTATTTACTCAGCAGTACGATGCTGCAATTATGGCCTCTTTAAAAGGCCAACGTTAGGCCTAGGCTCAAAAGCATGTTAGACTTAAATTTCAAGAACTGTCATAATGAAATAAAAAACATAAAACATGAATCTAAATCTGGTAACTAAAACTCTGTGCTAGTTTTGGCTGGGATAGAGTTAATTTTCTTCACAGTAGCTAGTATGGGCCTATGGTCTGGATTTGTGCTGGAAACAGTGTTGATAATACAGAGATGTTTTCGTTACTGCTGAGCAGTGCTTACACAGAGTCAAGGCCTTTGCTGCTTCTCACCCCACCCCACCAGCGAGTGGGCTGGGGGTGCACAAGGAGTTGGGAGGGGACACGGCTGGGACAGCTGACCCCAGCTGACCAAAGGGACATTCCATACCATATGGCGGCATGCTCAGCATATAAAGCTGGGGAAGGAGAAGGAACGGGGGGACATTAGGAGTGATGGTGTTTTGTCTTCCCAAGTAAGCGTTACGCGTGATGGAGCCCTGCTTTCCTGGAGATGGCTGAACACCTGCCTGCCCGTGGGAAGGAGTGAATGAATTCCTTGTTTTGCTTTGCTCATGTGCACGGCTTTTGCTTTACCTATTAAACTGTCTTTATCTCAGCTCATGAGTTTTCTCACTTTTACTCTTCCGATTCTGTCCCTCATCCCACCAGGGGGGAGCGAGCCAGTGGCTGTGTGGGGCTTAGTTGCTGGCTGGGGTTAAACCACGACAGTCCTTTTTGGCACCCAACATGGGGCTTGAAGGGTTGAAGATAACGACAGGTTTGACTGGAATGTGCTAGACCAAATTTATAGCTGTTATTGCTGTTTAGCTATTAATTGGCAGGCTGCTGTGCTTGCCATGGGGCTTGCTTGCCTTACTGTATATTAGAGGCTAGTGCTTGTTAGTGGCTGCTTTTTGCTTGTGCTGCTTGCTGTACTGCTGTACGGCTTATCATCTGACTCTGCTGTGCCTGGGAACATTTTGATAACAGCAATGGCCATGTGCCTGGACTGGCAGACGGCCAGGGCATCGCTGCTGTTTCTGTGCTGCTGTACTGGGCAGGCTGGAACTCCAGTATGAACTCGAGTCGAAGGGACTGTGACCTGTGAATGAGTCCACATGGGAGTAGGACACCCTGAAGTGTCTGTGGCCGTGAATAAGTCCACACCAGAGCAGGTACATCTTGAAGTGTCTGTGGCCACGGATAAGTCTATGCTGCAGCAGGTATACCCGTGAAGAGACTGTGGCTCATAGATAAGGCTCCACTTGGAGCAGGTACGCTCCTAAGGGGATCGGGGATATCCAGTCTGTGGATAAGCCCAAGCCAGAGCAGGGGCAAGAGGAGGAGTTAATTGCAATGTTAAACCCTACAACCTGGCCCAAAGGGGCCAGGGGTGGAGATTGTAATGGAAATACCTTTAAATTGTAATCCATTATTTGAGTTGCGTGTTATAGGAATTACTATATAGCAGGAATACTGCTATCTACCTACTAAATAGCAGGAACCACCTGAACCAATGGAGGACAAACCTTACAAGATGCAGTGCAAGTGCAGCAGTGACCCAACCTGAACTGGCTTTGGTGTCCAATAACTCCACACAACGCACCACCTCTCCTGTCCTGAGCGACCACCATAATAGATGGAGCCCAAAGTCATGGGCAAATGGAATCAATAGACATTTTGTGGACATTTAAGGACATTTTACAGACGTTTCACAGAGGTGGTCCATAGACTAAGGGAATGATATCTGTGTATTGTATCAAAGGATGGCAAGCAGAGTGGTGGTTACTGAGGATGTATTGGATAGTGTGGGACCTGAGCATGATGTAAATGGTATGGAGTAAGGGGTGGAGAATGTGCTGGTTTTGGCTGGGGTACAGTTAATTTTCTTCACAGTAGCTAGTATGGGGCTATGGTTTGGATTTGTGCTGGAAACAGTGTTGGTAATACAGGGATGTTTTCGTTACTGCTGAGCAGTGCTTACACAGAGTCAAGGCCTTTGCTGCTTCTCACCCCACCCCACCAGCGAGTGGGCTGGGGGTGCACAAGGAGTTGGGAGGGGACACGGCTGGGACAGCTGACCCCAGCTGACCAAAGGGCTATTCCATACCATATGGCGGCATGCTCAGCATATAAAGCTGGGGGGAGGGAGAAGGAAGGGGGGATGTTCAGAGTGATGGCATTTGTCTTCCCAAGTAACCATTACGCATGATGGAGCCCTGCTTTCCTGGAGATGGCTGAACACCTGCCTGCCCATGGGAAGGAGTGAATGAATTCCTTGTTTTGCTTTGCTTGCGTGCGCGGCTTTTGCTTTCCCTATTAAACTGTCTTTATCTCAGCTCATGACTTTTCTCACTTTTACCCTTCCAATTCTTTCCCCCATCCCACCACAGGGGAGCGAGCCAGTGGCTGTGTGGTGCTTAGTTTCTGGCTGGGGTTAAACCATGACAAACTCAAAAAGGGAACTAAAGAAAATTTATCTTATCATAACCGGGATCCACAAGCTGCCGTACAATCTGCCAGCCCCAGACCTGTGGGGTGAAAAATACAGTGGGACATAGGTGCACTGGAAGTTGCTTCTTTCAAGATGACTTTCAGAAAAGGCTATTCAGTTTCACCAACACTGTTACAGAAGCTTAATTACACCAGGGTGAGTGGATTACTGGTGGAATTACTCCAACAGTAAAACTGAGGAAGTGCACAAGTGCTCACAGGAGCAACTTAAATATTTACCACTGAGGACGCAAATGCCAGTTAAAATGTTTGTGATTTCCTGCTGAAACAGCAGGGGACAAAAATGGTAGATTAGTACAAATCTCTGAGAATCACAACTTTGGGGCATGGAAGAAATAACAAGTTAGAAAAATGTTCACCTCAGATTACACCAGGCAATGGCACTATCCCTCAAAGCTACCAAGGTACCCTATGCACCCTTCTGGAGGTGATTTCACTTTCTACTTTCCTATGTCACTGATGAATAGATAAGATACTATACAGACAGTAAAATACAACCATGGTAAAATACTGAAATGAGTGGTTAGTCAATTAGATTCATCATAACATGGTTGGCGTTTGCCTTCCCATCGCTGTTTGGTTCACAGACTATTGCTGGATATAAAGAAGCAGCAGCCATCCCATCTGTGTGCACATCACTGTATGTACATTATCGACAAAGTGTCAGGGTAAATGGGTGTAGGAGTACATATATAAATGGAAGAAAGGTAAATAATTTCATATTTCCTTTATTAAAAGCAGCTTTTTAATAGAATGTTAGCAGTATTTATGTGGTACAACATAACAAAACAATAAACCCAATCCTGATCCTTCAGAGTCTTGCAAAATGTACAGCTCTTCCATACGAGCAGTCTTCTTGAAATCTTGGTGATACAGGGATACGTGTAGGAGTTATTGGCTGCAGCTGGATCTTGCTGGGGCAGCAGTTCAGAACCAAAGGCAACGAGAGGCTCCCCAGGCAGAAACACTTGCGTCCACAGATCATACCTGAAGCCACTGTCAGGAGAGGATGGCATTCATGCATTGGGTTTGATGCATGGCATGCAAGGCACGAAACTGTTAACAGCATCACTACTGAGGGCAAAGCAACAACAAGCTAGTCCCAGCTGGACTAGTTCTGAGTTGGTTAAATGGATTGTTTATGGTCCTTATGGTGTAATGGAGACGTTTCATAAATTCTCATATATTAAATGTTTTATACTTGGTGATCTTTGATTTCAGGACTGGACTCCAGGTCTGCAATTTGGTATTCCACCTCAGATAGGAGCACGGTGGAGTCTACTTTACATTGCTCTGTGGGAAAAAAAAAAAGCAAAAAAAGCAAAAAAAAAAAAAAATCTTTAATGATTAGGGGCCTCTGCAAGAGTCTCAGAAGTCTTTAAGTTTCTGACGGTGAGAGGTACCTAGCAAATTTTTCTATAGTCTTTAGGGAGCTAATCTCTGTTAATTTTAATTGGAATTAGGAATTTAGCATGCTTTTGACAGTCCCACTAGGTATGTCTCTCCTGATGCTACTTTAGAAATGCATCCTGCCTTAGATGCCACTTTAAAAATATGGTCCTTTGAAAAAAACATGGTAACTTCAAAAATATAATCTTTCATGTTTTTGTAATACTGTATGCACATCCAACTATTAAAATAACACATGGCAATCCACATGTATGGGCAGAACTGTGTAAATAAATCCATACTGAGTTATCAGTTTGCATTTTTGAGAGCACAATTTTCTCTTGTGACTCTCTCTAAAGTTAATAACCAATCATAATTTCAGCATAAGTTATTTTAAATTTGTTTTAAAGAAAACACTTAAACACAGTAATGGGACAAAAGAAATTTGAAATGTTTATTTGCTTGAATAATACCTCCAAATATTACTTATGGGATGTATCTTCCCAGCTCTCAGGCAAGCAAGGGCATGTTAGTCATATAATTTTCTTGATTTTTCTTGAACTCCATGGACCGATCATTGCATACAGTAACAAAGCTCAGAGCACCTTGGGAGTGAAAATGATCACTGAACGAAAGCATTGGCAAACCTAGCAAACAACGAAGGATACAGGCTGATTAGAAGTCAAACTAAAGTCAAATAAATATAATTTTTCATGGGGGAAACAAAGGGTGGGTCAGCCTGCAGGGAAACCCATAATATAGCTGCAACTGTCTGCAACAGCTTTTTATTGCTGAGTGAATTAAGACAAGTCATAGGATCAGTAAAGAGACCCCAGCTGCTGTCAGATGGGTACCTAGCTCCCCTTCAGAAATGAACTGCCAAGGACCTGAACTGAGCTTTCTCTTCCTCATACCCAGCCTGGGCTCTGCTTCCTTTTATTTGAGGTGGAACAAGCAAGTGGGAGGGACCAGAGGAACTGCACTTTGATCGCTCCTTCCCGAGTATCATCAAGTGTGTGCTACACCTCCCATTCACGTGCAAGGGAATGGGTCTTTTTATATTTTGGATCCCCATGTGGTTACGAGATGGGGAGGAGGGTCCAGGCTGGTGTCAGTCATGGATGAGAACAGTAATATTAAGGTATTAAGTAATAAGGTGATAAAGCCAGCGTTACTTATTGGGCTTAAATTCCGTGCTCTAGTGATAATTAGGTAACCATCCACGGAGAGTACCACATTTGATGAAATAGCACAGGAAGGCTTAGATCTAAAGTAAACTCACATTGTACTCAAATACGAGAGTAAGTCAAAGCATGTGGGCTGCTTTGTGAAGCAGATGGATAAAAATGTGGTTAAGAGAAGAAGACGATTTGGATGTTGGAGAGGGGGCTGGCAGGCTGCCTATGTTAGTAATGCTAGGGAGTACTGGAACACTTGATAATTTCAGAGCAAGTTAGTTTGCCACAGCTTACAACCTGCTCAGCACTGGAGAGAGAGCTTGTTCTGCCTTCTCATCAGTATGTGATATGGAATAATCACAGTGGTTACCTAACAGTGATGAAAAGCTTCAGCAGCAAAGGGAAAGAGACTGCAAATCTGATTGAATGTGGGCATTTCAGGTTTGGAAATATGTGCTACCTACTAAAATGAGCTATCGACTAATTCTGAAAGAAATGTTATATGGGCTTAATGTTCATCTTCATCCACACTATAATGAGAAGGATTAGACTGGCTTCCATATGTGGAATATTTATTTCAGCAATACAGGAAAATGTATTTCCCTAATATTTTTTCTGTATGCACAAGGCCTTAAATTTTACAGATGTGATTAATGTTTTAATTTGCTGTTCTAGTTGGATACAAGTTTACCATACAATATAAATTACTTACAAAGAAATTTGCTTATATGGAGTTTAATTCATATGCTGTTTAGCCACCATGTGTGGCATAGCTTTGCCTTCTCTATGGGACCAAGTGGTTGTGCAATTGATTTGCAAAATAAAAAACAGTCAGGTTACACAAAGTGTTTCTTAACAATCTAAACCAGAGCATTTATGAAGCAAACATGTGCCATAATTAGTGTTTATTTTAGCATGAATTGGTAAACAGGATATTAATTGCAAGTTGTGAATTGGATTCCTGACACAAATCATTCTGATTAACCAATACTTAAAAAATATTTATATTGTCTATTACTTACATTTTTGTAGATCTAATTTGCACAGCAAAAGAATGACAATTAAATACATCCCCCAAATTGCGTGAATCAACGCAGTTCTCAGATTAATTGTTTCAGGATCCCTGGAATATGAATCCAGCCACTGATTGTGATAATAATAAAACTTAAGAGAAAAATACGATCTCAGAATGTGCTTTATTTACTTTTCAACAAACAGCTGAAAATAACACATCTCTGGGATGGTATAACTGACACATGCTCTCTGGTCTACATGTGTGGTGAAGATAAAGTCCACAACTGTTCCTGGGGCTCCAAAGGCTTCTGGACTCTGCAAGCCCAGGCAGAGAATTAATAGACAGCATATGGAGTGAGAACAGTGATTTAAAGACTGTATCATGCAGACACAGTGGTTTTGACATGCCCAATATTTGACTAGCTCTGGCTGTGAATAAACTTTCTGCCTGGGGATCCAAAGCCTTTTGCTGATGGGCTTGTGCCTTCAGAAAGTATAGAGAGCTGTGATCTCTGGAGAAGCATCCCCCAGTAAAGACCCTTGTTTAGAACCTTATTTTGTATTTTAATATAATTTTTCTAACCACTTTTCATGTCAAGTACCTGCAGCAACTTTCAGGTGTTATGGGAAATGAAGTGGAAAGCTCCCTGGCCTGAAGTGTTGCAGGCATTTCCAACCTCCTTCACAAAAAGGAAGGACAAAATATCACAGTGTTTAGGCCCGAATGCTATTTTCATTGAAATCCAGAGGGGTCTTACTACTGATTTCAGCAGACAGAGGATGTATCATTTCATTAGGATTCTTACATCTAAAAGAGTTGTCCTGTAATCTGGCATGGGGAGGATGGGTGGACCAAAGTCAAGGTACATCTCATCAGGTAGAGACGATGGTCTGGCAGCTGTCTACATGTGTTGTGTTAAGAGTTACTGTCGTGTAGGAGTCTGAGGAGTGGCTGAGGGGGGGGAACCCTCCCGTTGGGTCACAAGGTTCAGACAGGACCCCCTTGCTTTCTAAACTCCTTCTCAGAGAGGAGTGTAGGTGCGGCTAAATCCAGTCCTAGTCTCAGACTTGGTCAACGGTTATTTTCTGAGGACTGTATATGCAGCCATTCATCAGAGTAAAGGCAAAAGCGTTAATTTAAACGTGCTGCACCCCCAGTCTAGTCGTGTTGCATGAACTATCACTGCCGCATTAATAAAGAGTGCAGTTTATTAGAGCAACAGATACACAGATTCTTTGGATTACCGGTGATAAATTTACTGTCTGCAAAGCACGTGCAAATACCAAGAGTATGAGTGACACTGCTGGCTATAAACGCGTTAAAGAAGATAAAGCAACTCTAGAGAGATTTCTAAGTTTCCTGGGGAGGCACTTGGAATAACCAAGTGTTCGAATGTTACCCAAAGGCGTCCCGATGGGGGGGAAGAGAGGTTCAGCCCGTCGACTGATCCCAGAGGTCAGAGTGGTACGCGATGGTGTCTTCCCTAACATTCTCTTTCTCTTAAGCCATTTTATACTATCTTTCACCTTTCGGGTGGAGCTTGAGTGACTCTAGTCAAACATACCTTTGTTTAGGATTGGTGTAAAGTTTTCTCGCTTCGCTTTTAAAAGTATAGGCTAGGAAAAATTCAAAGTGCAAGCTCAGTGAGGGGTGGTCGCACCTCGGAGGCAGGTAGCTTTTGGGATGGAGGTGTGTTTTGGTATTATAATGATGTTATAATGAGCAAAGTTCATCAAAGGACAGCATTTTGTCAGAAACATGACAGACTGTTGGCCCAGGATAGCAAATGTGCAGCTTACTGGTCACACACAATACCTTTGAGTTCCCATTTAATTGCAGAGCCTGGCTGTGGCGTCTCCACACTGCTCCACCCTCCGAACAGTACCTTCTTAGAGTCAGTACACCAAGCTCCCCTGGCATCACCGACGTCTAAGGTTACAGGCCTAGGGAACTTCCATGGAATGGCCTTGCATGTCAGCCGCATTCCACCCGGGAATCTTATTCAATGCTGTACCTTACCTAAAAGTGTGAATATAAGTTTAATTTCTAAGTCACCTCCAGCTATTATCCCACAACATGGAGACAATGCACTCTGTTTACACTTACAATAACTTTCCAAAGTCTAAAATCTGAGGTAGTAGAGGTTTTCTCTTAAATATCAGGAAAGATCAAAATTTCTCCCTTATTGACCCACAAAAAGTACCACTGCTCTGGTAGACCACATGATGACCCTCCACCTTTCTCCATTCTCTCCTTTCAAACAGGGTGTGAACACCAGCGCGTTCATCTGTGCTACAGCCAAGGTAATCTGATCTTATCTATTCATTGCATGTACAGGTATTATGGGTACAGAGTAATTAACAAAGCAAATATGGTTATAGAAAATACAAAATAGAAAACCTTTTGTTTATGTAACTACTTTAGTAGGAAAGAGGAACTTGTTTTCAAGCCTTGTCCTATGTAATGCAATGTAAATACAGCATTCAGCATTTTTGTCCATTTCATTAAGCACTGCTCATTTCAATATAAGCCTTATTAGCTAATTAAACTATTTAATTAGTTATACTTGAGTGGCGTTAAATTGCAGTCACTTGCATCTGTTTTAATAGACGATGTATTTTATATGTGTCCACAAATGCTGGCACAAAATATTACTCCAGCTAGCATCCAGTGTAACTGGACAGCTTCTCTGAACATTTCAGCAAGTAATCCTAATTCTGTCTAAATAGCTGTATGCAAATAATCACATTGCAGAAACATTATGTGAATAATGACATTAAAACTAAGTTAATAGTGAGGATATGGGCTAATGTGGACAGGACTTGGGTTAAAATGGATTTTACTTCATACATTTCAGGGTACATTATACAGGGATAAGTATTTTTATACACTAAAGTTTATCTCTCCCCAAGCTCTAGCTTTCCTGTTCCCTAAGCCTCTACATTTCTTTTACTTGGAAAAAAATCTAGACTCTTATTTTGCCTAATGTCACATGAAATAAGGGAATTTGACAAATGATATAAGACAGTTCACCAGTCTGACTTAGTGTAAACTGACTAAAACTCAGCCGTGAGGTTAATTCCATTTAAGTGCTCTTTTATTATCTTAAAAAGGGCAGAGGAAGATAGCAATATACACTCACCACCTCAGAGGTAGGCATTGAGGCCTCAGTCCAGTTGCACGAACGAAGGCGTTAAAGGTCATTGGAGACCCCTAATGGTAATCCACCTGGCCTCCAGCTGCCAGGCTGAAGGACTGGGCTGGTTGATATTTTCTGTATAGTGCAGGTCAGTCCCATGTGCAGCTGTATAAAGTCCTTAATTACAGCTCATGCAAAATTGTAAGTTTTCCGCCATACCATAAATAACCTGAGAAAGACTCATTTGTAGTCTTGATTAGAACCAAAGGCAACAACCCAAATGTGGAACTGGGTTACTTCTTAGACATGAACATGTTCATTCTATAACTTTACCATTACTATCTATTTCCTTTATTAAGGACACTCAGACAAATCTTGGTCTTTGAATCAAAGACATTATTGCACTGTGCGTAAAAGACTCTTATACATGGAATAAGACATGCCTGTGCATTATTTCCAGCCTATATACACGCAAAAGGATTTTCACAGTTTCATGTCTTACACACTTCCAGAATCTTGAAATCAGGTTGACATCTTGTTTATTCAGACCTTGAGAATTTTTGGCCATACCAGTCTCTTTGCTGTGGACATGGTTGTCTAATCATTCCTGTAGTTCTGAGTTTTGGTTTGTATTTATTCCAGTACAGAACCTAAGGTCAGATTTAAAACTGCAGAATTTTAGGGTGTTTTTAGTTTGCCCAACACTATTGGACAAGGTGGTCTCCAGGTTTTTGACAATCAAAGGTGCCTGGGAAGATAGAGTGAAACTCAGACAGTTCCCTCCCTCCTCATCCTTGCAAGAAGGAAACAGAAATGCATACATCGGGCAAACAGGAAAGCAGGAGCCACAATAAAAGAGGCTAAGAAATGCAGGCACCCATGCGTCTGAATGTGAGTTCTCCTACTCCCTTGGGAGTTAGCTAGTGCTAGATGTGTCCCCTTTCAAAGATAAAGGGTGGACTGCAAATGGCCCAGCGGTATGCTTTGTATCTTTTGAAAGTTTGTAATGTAACATTTCTTGAGAGTAGCAGGGATTTTTGTTCAAGGATGTGGGGGCAATCATGACAACTCCTTCCTAACTGTGCATCTTGTGAATGATACTACCATTAACTGACCCTTCACGGGGAGGTAAGCACTCTCATATACTTTTTCAGTATGCACGGTGCTCTGAAATCACATTTTCCCAGTAAGTTGTTCTTAGCAAGTCAGGAAGAATAAGCATTATTTTTTTCCTGGATAAAACTTCGCAAAATTCTGTTTCAACTGATCTAAATTCTCTTTTCTTGATTTGAATTCCAAATACCTAAAACACCCTACATGCTTTAATTGACACTGTGTAAAAGTAATGCATCTAGATAGCTAGGGTTTACTTTCAGCCTACTGTTTTTGTAAACCAAAATTGTCTTGGCTACACATTGCAAAATAAATTTTTCAAAGAGCCTGTGTTTCAGCAACATCAATGAGAACAAAAGCATATCCAGACAGTAAACGAGAGAACCAAAGTACTGGAGACATATGGCATTAACTGTAATCCCTCTGATGCTCCAAATGTAGGGATCCAAGCGCCACATAGTCATCTTAGTCTAAGGGTGAAGGAGGAGTTTATTTGCACAATTAATTATTAATTTATCTTCTAGGCCCAAACCAGCTCAAGTCGTGTCAGCTGAGATTGCCCTGTGCACTCACTCTCTGGTTATGGGAAGAATGTAGGCAGAATAAGCTTGGATTTTCAGAAACCTATGTACCAACTACGCATGTTCTCAGCATCATTCAGGTCCTGGATGGGCTGGGTAACTTTGGTAACCATCTAGGGCAACTAATGTCTAGGGCAAAAGTTACTTAAGTAATTTCTGAAAACGGCACTTCTGAAAATTGGAGATTATAGACAGATTTATTGCAATTTATGTGCTACATCTTTCAAAAAATAAAAGAATTAAAAAGGAAAATATTGCTGCATTCTTCAAAATCGAGTTGTAAGTCAATGATATAAAGGAGGATTCACGTTAATTGTGGTACAACAGGTATGTTTACTACATATTTTCTTGCTCTATAAGTTTCAGAAGATCCAAGAAGCTTTGGGAAGGCAGTTATGTTTTGTTAAATACTCTCCATTATAAAGAGTGCAGTATATTGAAAACCAGGCACATATTAATAAATAAATAAATAAACAAACAAACAAATCCTAAATCCTGGCAGAAATCTATGTTAGGGGCTAACAGACTGTGTACAGCAAGCCAAGAGCAAAATGTAATCAGAAGCCTGATGCTGACATCTAGGAGGAGTGAAGTATGTTGAGGTCTTCTTAACAAATGATGAAACTCTTTTCTGAAAAACCAACTACCAATGTAAAAGTAGAGAAGAGGCACTCATTCATCAGCTAATTTTGTTTCCTCTGAAGCTCCACAAAAATAACATATATATCTGACTTCAGTAAAAATGCTGTGGTAAATAACCTTCATTCCGACTTCTTCAAGATCATGCGCTCTCTTTCTGAAATCTTTTTATGTTTATACATCATGGTGGGTAGACCAGTGAAAGAGCAGGTAGGTAGCATCAGAATCCTAAGCGTTGTCTTGAAGATGACAATTCATTTTTATCTGGCTAATTTGCAAATATGCTGAACTGAATTGTCAGTATAGAAGTGACAGAAGTACTGTTGTATTAAATGTTACAAGAATTTGAGGATTTTAGAATGTATGAACGTCTTCTTTTATAAATGAAATCATCCAAGTTGGAAAAAAGAAACCTAGACAGTTATGCAGGCGTATATGAAATACAATATAAGTGTATAAATTGCATCCTGAGTATTTTAACTATGTAAAAATGTGATACATATTGTAGTGTATTTTTAGTATGTTATCTTCCTTCTTCCCGATGTATTTATATCAGGAAATGTTAACCAGATCTTGTTGTTGTTTTTGCTATAACATATTTAAGTCACCAAAATAACCCCCAATGACTGTGATGAGCTGTTACAGAATAATCTCAGAAGTTAACAAGACTTGCTTGTTAAAGAGTATGAACTTTTGTGAATAAGTGTTTGTGAGAAGCAGATAATAATGGAAAATCTTTTTACTATCTCAAGGAATTGAAAAAAAAGGTTTGTATTTGTTAATTTAAGTAGTCTTTTGCTTTACAAGAACCCAGAAATCCAATATATAGGACTACCATCAATATATAAATATGCTAAATATATGGAAGCAAAAGGTGGATGAAGCAGAATTAATATGACTTGTATATGAATTTTCATGAGGAACAAAAATTATGAAATTTACTTGTTTTCATAAAATCCATGACTATATCCAAATTTGCTGTCATTCATCCATATTTTCTCCTAAGCTGGTGTTACAAAAATCACTTCCTTAAGCATAAGGATTTATGCTATCTAAAGAATAATACTATATCTACAAAAAATAGGAAAACAATCACAACAAATACAATTTCACAACGAACATAAAGGCTCCTTTTTCACATCCTTTCTACTTGTCCTGTGTTTCTCCTTCCATTATAATCGATACAGAGGTACAGGTTAATACGGTGCTAGAATTGGGTTTGCAAGAAAAGAATAAGCTCTAACATGATCAGATGAACTGAAGAAATGAAGTAGTATGGAAAAAGAACTGTGCACACATATACTATACTTTACCATCAATGTACTTCAGCTATGCACTAGACCTCTCATGTATTTAAGCCAGGTCACTGAATAGCCTCTGATCTGGACTGAACTGGTGACCTAAGTGTGAAAAGCTGAGGGGCCACTACTGATAATCTAACTTCAGACATCAGTATGATGTGGAAGATAATATGGCCCTCTGACTATGGGGTCAGCAGTAATCTAATGCAACATCTCTATATTACAAGGCAATTCCATTTTAGAGGTATCACTATTTAAAAGACAAAATTAAGCGCTTCTTTATAACAATCATATTCCATCTTCTCTAAGAATTGAGGGGCATATATGTTTAATTACTAGTATTTTAAACAAAGCACTTTTCCCCCTCCTTTCTAAGTGGTTTTGATCCAGAAAAACACAGTTATACCCAAGAGATCACCCTGCTTTGATTTATGGGTCCTTTTATATAGAAGGCAATCCTCCCAATCAGGAGGAACCATTGTGATTTTTATGATTTACAATATAATGAAGCAAAGCTGAACAGTACATAGGCAACAAGCAAACTGTGGTCTTCAAGCATTACTTTTTTCCCCCTTAAATAAGTGCTGGAAAAGGGCCTTTTTCTTCAATAACTATGTCCCTATGAAAGCTACAATCTCATTAAGTACTCACTGTCTTAGGGAAGAGTGGAATAGCAGAGTCTATGGCTTACTGCCTGCTAGTGATAAATATTCCAGCCTTTTATTTATTGTATTTGTGTTCTGGTAACCTTTGGGTTTTTATATGTATAAATAAATAAAAAAATAGCAATAGGTCTGCATATGTCTTTCCTGAAAAATATTGCCTGGTGGAATCACTACTCCTGGAGGACTGTGGTAACATTGCACAGAGATTACATAGTTATTTCAATAATTTCCCAGAGATAGAAGGAAACCCAGGAATTCTTAAATGCAAACTTGTGTAATGATGGGTCATTGTAATACACTCCATTATCTATTATTCTGAATAGAACTCCGGATAATTTATCCAGCACCTGGAGTGTTACACACTTTGACCTACTCCAGGGAAAGTTAAAAACGAGGAACAGTGTGGGAGTCTAAACATTAATATAATAAAGGCCGGTCCTCAAGACATATTGAAATTAATATGATGCCAAACAAACCCAAAATGTTTAGGCAAGGTTGCAGATAGGATGTATATGCTTGCATTTGCATGCAGTACTCAAGAGCTCTGATTCCAAAGACAAGGATCGGAGTAAGTACATACTTTATATAACATACCAGAAGACTGATTATATTTATATAGGACATCATTTAATGTTCAGGACTCAGGATTATTTATGTTGCTGCCTACACCTGCCTGTTACTGGGCCCAATGGCCAGATCCTTCACCCAGCCAGCTGAAGCCAGCTGATCCTGCAATGACCTTCACCCTCTGTGCTGGTCCCTCCGATGACTGAACCCCCAGTAAGTACAGGTTCTGCTGGCATGACCCAAGTGAGAGGTGAAGCATCCTTTCTAACAAACTATGTGGACCCCTGTTGTGTGTGCAGGAGCACTTAAGCTTCCTCATGAACTCTTAAAAGTACATCTGGAGAATGTACACCTATGAGACAGGATTTATGCCCCAATTCTTCCCCCCCAAGTTTTCAAGAGCTCTTTTACAATAATTTAGGTTGGAAAAGACCTTTAAGATCATCGAGTCCAACCGTTAACCTAACACTGCCAAGTCCACCACTAAGCCATGTCCCTAAGCACCACCTCTACACTTCTTTTAAATACCTCCAGGGATGGTGACTCCACCACTTCCCTGGGCAGCCTATTCCAATGCTTGACAACCCTTTCAGTGAAGAATTTTTTCCTAATATCCAATCTAAACCTTCTCTGGTGCAACTTGAGGCCATTTCCTCTCGTCCTATCACTTGTTACTTGGGAGAAGACTGACCCCCACCTTGCTACAACCACCTTTCAGGTAGTTGTAGAGAGCGATAAGGTCTCCCCTCAGCCTCCTTTTCTCCAGGCTAAACAACCCCAGTTCCCTCAGCCGCTCCTCATAAGACTTCTGCTCTAGACCCTTCACCAGCTTTGTTGTTCTTCTTTGGACATACATTGATCATATTTAGTCTGCCCCAGCAAAATCTGTCTCTGGAGTGGGAAAGTGAGATTGCTTCTGCAACTAAACCAGATCTTGAAGGCAGCTCTTGTGCTTCCAGCCTTGAAGGTGAAGGTCCAGGCATCTGGGGACAAGGTAAAGCATATCTTAAAGGCTTTTAACTCACTTTTTGAATTCGGGTGGGAGAGGGAGACAAGCGGAAGCCCTGTTTGCTAGTCATGCACTGCAAGAAAAGTAATCGCCACCACTTTGTTTCTCTCAGGCTGTTGTAAATTATGTTCTCCCACTCTTCATCCAGCAGACCAGAACTGACACAAGCTGTGAAGGAAAGTGCTCATGCAGTTTTGCACCAACTGAATCCCTACTATGTAACAGTATTTCAGGTTTTATTAATCTTATTTTTTTTTCCCCCTAAGGACATGCTGTTTAAAGTAAGTTGATTTTCTCTCCCTTTGAAAGACTCTAAGAAGATTTCTCAGCCTCTCAACTGGGTGACGGAAGAAGAGATAGCTTCTTAATGTACAAACATTGCTAGTCACTGGAAGGCTTCACATATGATAAAGTAAAAATGCTAATTTATGTTGCTTGATCTCACACCGAGAAGATACCAAGATCTTCAGCTCTACTGCTTCAAGGAGTGTCCATGTGATCATGAGCAGTACTTGAAAGGCCAGTCCTCAGAAGAAGCCCTGGGATTATGCCAATGACAGTTCTTTGTTGCTGATAAGGTTGGTTGTTCCCTTCAGGATCTCTTAGAATGTATGAATTTCCATTTTACAAGAGCTGGTAGAGCACATAGGATAGATGCTTGTCCAAGTGTTACTTCAAAGCTGAATAAGTTACAAAGCTTAGAGGTGTCTTGTGATCCAACCAAATGTTACAGGCAGGTCTTGGGTACATCTGAGAGAAGAAAAGCTGAATGACAGAGCAAAGTTGTCTGTGAAGACTACAGGAGAAGGAGCTATGAAAGCATTTTAGAGGTTTGTGTCTGGGATGAATAATCAAAGTTATTAGCAGTGGAACTATTTTTTAGGTAAGATGATGAGAGGTTTTTGATTTTTATTCTTTGCCAGTCATCTCAGAGTTAAGGGTGAAGACAGTCTTTCCACCACAATTTAAGCTAAGATATAACAGAAATAAGACCATTTGAAGGAAAGGGAGAATTCTTGCTGAATTCTCAATAGGTAAGGTGGATTTTGCCTCTCACCTAGGCTGTTTATATCTACTATGGCTCAAAGCAATGTTTTTGTTCTTCTGAGGCTCAGTTTCTTTTGCTGACTTTCAACCTCAAAATACATATTTGGTTCGATCTCTAACTTGTAAAATTTCTTGCCTTAATCAGGTCTGACTTTGAGACACTATTATGGAAACAGTCTTCTTTCTAGACAAAGAGGAAGAATGAACTTTCCTAATTGGATTGATAGTACTGCATAGATTTTAATTTTAAATACTGACAGTGGTAATGCAGCAATGAAAGTTATCCTATATGTGTAATTCATCTCTGAAGAATTTAAAGGGACATAACATGAATAGGCTTCCTGACTGCAGACAGGCATGAGGTGAATATATTTATTGGCTTTTGCTATAACATTTATTTGGCTTAGACATTTTTTCTGATGTTTAAATCCAGAACAAACCTTCTCTTTTAGCTTTGTATTTGGGACAAATTAGTCATTCCGAAGCTTTTAAGTAGAAAACGCAAAGATTTAAGCAAAAACCTCATATTCCTTTTTGGAACAATCTTAACAAGAAGATTGTTTGAGGTGATAAATCCTATGGTTTGCCTTAAGCTTTTCAAGTAAATTTTAACATAAAGCTATGCCTACACTGAAGAAACGAGTAGCCTGGAATACACAGAGTTGGCCTAGTTATTTCATTCTCCTATGAACAGCAATGTCTTTTTCTGTAGTAGTACAAAATATACCCTATCAGGGGGATCTTTCTTGAATGGAAATCCTCTTTATTGACATTCTTTCCAACTATTTGCTGAGTCTTGTACCATTTTGCTTTCTGATCACAGAAAGAGCATCAGTTTTCAAAGCTGTACTCTAGGTGTCATGAGTTTGGTAGATGAGAGAATCCTATCTGTGGTTCGATTTAAAGATGGCATGTATAACAATGTGTGTTGTTAGAAAAGTAATTATGGAGGATTGCATGTGTGAATGGGATTAATAGAATGTTTCCTCAACTTTAAAACTACAAAGCTATTACATTTGCAATGTACATTATCCATAAAATAATTATTTTCACTTGAGTGTCTATCCTTTCTAATCTTACTTTCACATGAAGGGAAGTTCTATAGAGACTTTAATAAGCTATCACTTTTGTCATGATTATCCATATTCACATATTGTACATCACTTTTGAAGAACATACTTTTTTCTGAAGCATAAAGTTAAAAGCATTTAAAATAAAAAAACCAATTTTTTTTCAAGGGTTCTTTTGACACTTGAGTTGTTAAACACTTATATGTCAGGTAGTGTAAGATCAGGTAGTGTAAGATCTATGCTCTTCTGTATGCTTCAGTTTTGAAAACTATCCCCCCGCCAAATTTCCTTGGATCCTCATCTTTTTTTTAGAAAATCAGGAGAGCTCTCTCAGTTGTGGTGCTGCTGGTAGGACTGGGACATTACATTCATTGTTATGTGCCTTCACACCTGTGTTGGGGAGGGTTAAACAGATAATATAAAAGGGAGGAAGTCCTCTTAAAAAGGTTAAACTTCCCACTCTCAACAACCTGATATGTCTAATGTATGAGGTATCCTCTTTGAAAAAGGTTGTTAAACATGAGTTTTGTTTACATATAATGTCATGCAGTTATCGGCATAATCAAAAACTTCTTTAATCCTTTCCTAATTCTAAAGTGATTAGCAAGGGCTGAGAAATCACCTTATCTCACTAAAACACAGGTACGAACACAGAGTAAATATTTTGGTAAACAATTATTCTGCCCTTGCATATTCAGCAGTGTGCTAAATTATGCATAATCTTGCATAAGTAATAAGTGAAGGTAGCTTAAATTCAGAGGTTTTTTTACCTGACCTATTTCTTTCAGTGCTGTTAGCTTCTTAAATCATGTATGAGCTTTCCGTAAGGCTTCAATGAGTAGTTCTAGTGGAGAGACTTCAGTAATAAATTTCAGGAGAAGACAAGTTTTTTGACAGGCATAATGCAACACATACAGAGTTTGGAACTCACACTCTGGGAATTTAGAGCAATCCTTGCAAAGCAGCTTTTCCCTGTTACATTAATAGAGAAAATGAAGTATGAAAGTCCTCAGGAATTACTGCTAGGTGTAATTTAAATAATTTACCAGAAGACAGTTCAGCACATGCATAGAACAGGGGCATACAGAGTTTGCCATAAGCAGTTTATAAATAAACTATATTCTGCTGAAGTAAGTCAGGCATAAATTATAACTATTCCTTTTGTGGCTATACTCTGTTCCTCATTGTAGTAGTTATTTAAAAAAAAATCTGGGTTATGACCTTCTACTAGAAATCATAGGCTGTGCCTGCCTTGTACCTTGCTTATGAGCATGCTTACATTTAATAGTTTGGCTGCTATGAGATCAAAGTAAAATTACTATTGCTGTGGGAGAAAAAAAAAAAAGAAAGTGCATTACATTTCTATAAACAGAATCTAGGTAGAATTTTGTAGCTCAGTGGAAAAAGGAGTGTTCAGTGCCAAAGACCATTGACTAGAATCTGACCATTTCATGAAACCCTTATGCACTTTTGTAATGTATTATTCTATTTCTAGCCTGAAGTGCTGAAAGTTAAAATGACAGAATAACTTGAAAGTACCAATAGAACATATGAAATTAAGATACTAGGGAGTATGGAGAGGGTAAAGAATTTGTTAAACACACTTGTAGATACTGGACGGCTCCTACTACTGCACAGGACCTGCAACCCTAAACATTAGGGTTATTAAGGCCTGCTAGCATTTACCTACCAGAAATGTTTTCATTTATTTTGTCAGCGTTCAGAAATAAGGGTCCAAGGTGAGAGGTTAGATGATCCAGAGATGCTCATTGATTTTTGAATACCAAATTAAAAATATAATAAATATATTTTATTCTGACACCTGTAAGTGCTGCATAAATAAAGGGAAAACATGAACATGATTTAATGTTGTTTTCCCCTTTTTATATTATACAAGTTAAGTGATCTCCAATTCCTGTAGAGCACACACGAACACAAATATTCTATCTCTGGTCTTATGTATTTCACCTTCTTGGGCTTTCATATTATGTACTTTTCTTAATTTACTCTTAATTAACTCCTCTTGTCCAGCTAATTATGGATAAAGCATTACAGCCACTGGAGCTCATAAGCAGTCACAGGTCAGAAAGAGGGGCTTGCAATCTTTTTGTCATTTTGAGCAAAAAACCTAACTCACATGCTTAACCTTCAAGCAAGTCATTAAAGATATTTTCCTCAGAAAAAATACCTGTCAGAATCTGGGATTTTTCTGAATGAGATTTACCAACCTGTTTTTCATGCAGTCATGTATAAAAATAGAAAATCCGAGACTTTCTGATATTTTTGAAGACTTCTATTGGCTAAAATATTATATACATTTTCATTGTTTGCATAATTGTATTAATACATGCATAATAATACAGTTATATTTTAACCTAATTATATATGTATATAATCAAATCAGTAATTGCATTGATTAAATATATATATGTATTAATACAGCTACACAATGTATAATGTCTGTATAAATAATTCAAGCTCTTAACCTAGCATTCATCAGCTCACCCAAGTCCTCTTTGCAAAACTCGTGCTAGCGTAAGAATTAACATGGGGAATAGGTTGAAAATGCCCTTGGTTTTCTTCTCTCCTTCTAAAAATATTTATGTAGAGGCAGCACAGGAATCTGCATGCTGTGGGGAATCCTGGCTACCCCTCTCAGACTGCCTAGGGGGTGAAGCACTGGCTGTGCTTCACCTCCCTTTATCCACAGCACTGTAGATAATTTTGCAAGTCCTCCTTCACAACGGTCCAGCTTCCACAATGTTTTAGGCTGGGTTGTGCCCCACACCCCTAAGTGGCACTGAAATACGCTCCTATCTAAGTGAGCAAAGCCTTACATGAGTGCAGTCAAGTGCAGGACCAGACCTCATCAATCAGATTCTGGTCATATTCTTGAGAAGAACTCTGGTCATATTCTTGAGAGAAGCCACTAATGAGAGAAGCCACTTCTTGAGAGAAGCCACTAAAGGAAACTAACTGTTTCTTTCGTAGGTTTGTACTTGTTGGTTGTTTATTATGGTTTAATCTGGTTTTCCCAGACTAGGGACAGGGTTTGTGACAGCTGCCATTTGGGATGGAAAATCCTCAGTCATGTTCCTGATAAATGCAAAAGTATTTTCCATGTCCAGAACTGATACGCATATGCAAAAATTCCATATACTTAGCCATTTCCCCTAACTATGCTTTGAATGTGCTATAAATTTCATTTTCTTTTCTAAGGAAAAATTGACTAATTATCACTCTGGTTAAAGCAGTTGTCTTTCCTAGCATAGAGGCTTTTTCCATTATTAAACTGAACCGTTAGAAAATTAAGTAATGTTAACAAGAAATTCCTCCTTAATATGCAATAAATATAGATTGTTGGAATGATAAAAACAGTTTAGTTCAAACAATTTAATTAACAACCTTACAAGGATCGCTGAAAATAAAGTGCAAAATAAAATAAAATCACTGTCATGATCCTGACCCTGTGTTGCAAATTAAAAACACGGTAAAGTGTCATAAATTTCAGCAGCTCAATTTGGGTTCACTTAATAGAACTATGACAAAAGCAAATGTTTTGTCACTTTCAGACTGTTGCCAGGAAAAATTGTAGTGCATAATTAATGATAATCCACTCTTTAATTTGTATATATAAAGGCACAGGAAGTTGCCACTGATAGCACAGAAATAATATAATTTTCACTGTTAAAGCAGTAGAACTGTTTCATCTAAAACAATGAGTCAGGGGAAGGATAATGGAAGGTGTCAGAGGCACAATAAATAAGATTAGAGTGGACAAGGAGAAGTGAAAAGTATTAACTGCATTGAAATTTTCAATTAGAAAGGCAAAGCAAATCCTTTATGAATCATCCCTTCCACCTTCTTTTAAACCTTTCTGAAAAAATGCAGTTGAATTGCCTGAATGCTAGTTAGTACAAAATCAAGCTCTCTCAAAGGAATGAATTATGGTTTTATGTTGTTACTCTAGACACTTAAGCCATTTTTAAGAACACAGCTAGGCTTCAAGATCTTGAACACCTGTGTTTGAAAAGGCTAGTGGTAATTACCTGGTCACCTTTCTAAGCAGACCTGCAATATCAGAACATTAGCTAAGCAATGACAAAATACATTACGTGCTGGATGCTATGAATCACATTGCTTTCCTAGTTCCCTTACATGGATGGTGTTTCTTGGTAATGCATCCTGCTGAATATGAGGTCTACGGAAAAGCCAACAGGAGGTGAATGATTAGGTGAAGACAGTTTTCATCAGCTCTCTTCTGATATACTTGTAACATGAATTGACATTGAATTTTCTCCATAATGAAGCAAGTTTATCCACGTGAGCCTTCTAATTTTGTCCCTCTTTTACTTGCTTAGAAAATATGACAATTGTTTCTTCTGTCCAAGGACAATTTCATCTGCCCAGACATGAGGGCAGACTCAGCAAGCAATAGGGACTGTGATTTTTAAAGCAACTGTGTAACAGGAGATGTTAGGGGTCCAATCACCATTTGTTACTATACCGACACATTGGATATTTTTTTCTCTTTTGCGGCAGCAGTCTTGGGATCACCATCATCTTGGAACTGTAGGATGTTGACCCTTTGGCTTGGAGCTATGATTTATACCAAACCTTGGTCTTCTATATGAGTGAATAGGACACCTGCCTAAGTGTTTTGCCACCCAAAACACAGCCATTCTATTATTTGATCTCTTAAGATTATATGTGAGGATTAGCTCCAGAGCGGAACATTTTATAGATACCACTAAGTGGGCTTTACACCTTCCTAGTAAAAGTTTTGATTTTTGTCCCCCCCCCCCTTTTTTTTTTTGTAATTTCCTGTAATGTCTTGGAGTTCTGAAAATAATTGCTAATTACTGTGTGAAACACGTAGGAGTCCTGAGGTGGCAAAATACCAAGTCCTTAATAGGAGTTATTTAGGGATGCCTTTGCTGTACCTAATCACTGTGCATGCCATACTTTTTCCAAGAACTGCAAGAGTTGTTCAGATTGTTGTCTTTATTAGAATCCTTTTTGTCTTCTTTAGGGAATCCTCAGCTGTGTCTCAGATTCCCAAGATCCTGCATCGAAGACATGAAATGCTGCTAAAGTTATTATCCCGTATATATTAAGTAATATCCACAAAACTTTCTCTTCCAGCTGTGAAGAACTGATGTGTTAAACAGATTATTCACAAGACCTGGTTCCCTGTAATAAACCTAAAAAAGGAGACTGAAGTAAGCGTGCTTTCTAAATACAATACTTAAGTCTAGATGGAATTTCAGAGCAATATTTCATGCCTCTTGTCAACACATAAGGATAAAATGCTGTGTCAGAGACTCAGCATGGTAAAGAGGTGAAAGTAAGAGGCAGTCCAGAATTTATTAGTTACAGGGGCACCATGATTATGTCTATGCTAATGAACTCACTGTGCAAATGCTGCTATCCTCCACAACAGGTTGACTGTCCCCAAGCTGCCTGCTAGCTATGGCCATTGGAAAGTCCAGCTTCTGCATGGCACCCATGAAGTCCTTGAGAGAGCATTGGTTGACATGAGCCATTTTCGTAGGTTAGAGTTTGGAGAGCTGTAAGCCACTTCTCAATAATGTTCCAGGGACTGTTTCATTTACTAGCACAGATGAATAGCCTATAGGCCTACTCCCCCTATTTTTATATTTGAAGCATAATGTGCCACAAGAGGAATCAAATGAAAGTTGTAACTCTGGTCCACTCCTACAACTCATCTCACTCCTGCACCATGAAGTCTCCCAGCCAGGTGGACTAGATGGATGATGTGATGAGGCATCTCTTCAGAACTCCCCTTAGCTCCCAAGAGCAGAATTTACCAACCAAATCCCTTCTACCTTTTTTCTCTTAGTTGTCATCTTTATCAGCACACACCATTAAAATCACAAGCAATTAGCTCCATTGTATGCCGTACTTACACTCTCTACTGTTTGTTTTCTTCCCAGCTGACCCCCTGTGTCAGCTGAATGCTGACATCCACCTTTGACAGACAGATTCCACCACCCCTAAATGGATCCATCTCAGCATATCTGCTACACTTGCACATAAGCACCATACCACTAGCTTTCAGAATGACCTTAGCAGTCTTCCAGTTTGCACTCTTTCTGGCCTTATCCAAATAGGCTTACTCAGTGCCTCTGCACTAAATTTTCCTGCTGCTCTTTTAACTACTAGATAGTTGTAAAGCCTGTCAGGAAATGTTCCTTTTGCTGTAGCATGATATTCAGCACAGTCTATCACCATCCCTATGGATCGTCAGAAAAGCTGTTGTCTACAGCAGAAATTTGTGTGGCAAACAAAATTATTTTTTAAGAGAGCACAACAAATGCATTCATTAGTATTAGCAACCAGGCTGGCTGTATAGACAGACTATTGGTTGACAATATGTGCTGTTGGTTGACAACGTGTACCTGCTGGCTATACTGCAAATTAATTCATTATTGTCTTGATTTTTTTATCTGAAGAGTAACTCACCAATATTTGGGAAGAAAGGTAAAAAGAAATAATATTATTGCTTTGTTCATCTGTGTCTTGATATATTAAGGATATACTAAAATTGATTCCCTGATAAGTTGTAATTCAGTGATGAGGTTTCTGATACCCAAAATGTCATAAAAAGCTCACATGAAGCAAGTATCTTATATGCTTTAAATGTATGTGTTCTTAGGTTACTTAAAATTGCAGCTACAATGTAGTTTCCTAACACATCTGTTTTAAATATTTATGTTCTAAGTTTATTGAAGTTTTCTTTGAGCAGTTGTGAGAGAGGAAATCTTGTGTACCATTCTTACCTCAAAGAGGTCAGCTTCAGTGTTAATTGTTCTTTTATCTGAGGTTAATATACAATTCTTACCTGTTTCAAATTTGGTAATAGAGGTATTGAACAGTCTGGTAAACCCCTTCTGTGATTCCTGTCCATCCTGAACTTTTGAAAGCAGAGAACAATATTAAGAAACCTGATAACAAATAGCCTTCAAACCTGAAACCCAATATGTTAAAACCTTCTAAATGTACAGGAAGAAATAAAATGTGAATTTAATAACTATCTTAGTGCATTCACTTACCGAGGCCACTTCTACTTCTATGTGAAATTTAGGTGGAATGGGGAATGCTGAACCAACCAAGAGTACAGATCAATATTTTAATTTACATAGGACATTTACATGGTGGTTGAGATAAATGGCTGGATGTTTCCCTTTTCCTGTTATAGGAACCAACTCAAAGAGGCTGGAGTGTAGGCAATTAGTTTTAGTGTCACAGGTAATCTTAAAAAGGCCCAACAATTTTAACTGCTACCTGTGCCTGTCTTCTATCCTCAGCTATTCATCCCAGCATTTTAACAAATTTCAGTTTAGTTGTTCATACATGAAACCACTTTTACATCTTGTGATCCAAAATCAGTTCTGAATACATGATATTTCTGTGAATATATTTTAGTAACTCTAGCAAATGTTTCTAATTTTGTAGGAAATGGGGCTTTTTTCCGTGACATTTATTATTCTCACAGCTTCTGTGAAATTGTGCAGGTCTTGTGGCGTTTCCTCATCAGGCTTAAAGACCAGGCATTGCGTTTCCTCTCTGGATCTTATATGTGTGCTTGTGTGTGCAATAGAAATAAAAATTTGCTACTAATGGCAAAAATTTCCCTTTAAAAACCCACTTTAGTGACTAGTCTCTGGTACTGATGACTGTGTATAAGTACATGGAGTGGCATTTGGTTGGAAGGCTTTGCCCAAGTTTCCCCAAGGGAAGGTTACCCTAAATGTGAACTCCTAAGTCTCAAAGTATCATGTGCCTCCACATGCACTTTTGCTATGACATCTGTGTTTTTAAAAATACCGATCTTGTTTTCCTTTTTTTGTGTAGAAATGCAAATATATAGAGTTATTGGTGGCTGGACTTTCCTGTAGATTTCTTCCTCTTTCTGAGTTTGCAAGCAACATTCACCTTCCAAATTTCTCGCAAGATAAATAGATATCTCAGTATCAAAGCCCTCTGACTTTATGGGTGTAGCTTATATTAGTAATAACATTAATATCCCTGGGTATTTCTCAGTAAAGAGAAGTAGGTTGCATCCTCGTGCAACTCCTCTGCCTCTCCTGCAGACCATGGAGGAGGATGTCTGGCCGAGCACAGGTTTTAAACATTGCAGTCTGGCATCACAACAAGGGGAACGCTGCCCACCCTCCCCTTACAGTACCCCATCCCCCTCCTCAGCACATCAGGCAGGTCTTGCCTGAGCTTTTGGACCATTTTAGCCTCAGCCTTCTGGAAACCAGGCAGCAGCAAGTCCCCTATCTCCAGCTAACTCTCCAGCGGAGCTTCCAAGATGCTTGAGCCCTGCAAGACCCCTTTGGGCTGGGGAAGCAAGAAGGTGAACTGCTCCCCCCACTTGCTTCTCCCAGCTGCGCCCCTGGGAACTAAAGGGCTTGCTGCAGGCTTGCTAAGTGGGTCCTCATGCCCCTGCTTGCCAGCTGGCGCTGAATTGCTGGGCTACTGCAGTAGGACCTGGTTATGTACAATGAACTGGCTGCAGGACGCACCTGATCATTATGGAAGTCATAAGGAAGGGAACAAGGAGAGAAAGGAAGGAAGGGAAAAGCACGTTGATAAATATTCCATAATACTTTGATAAGCCCAACCATGAAATGTATCCTGTGATCTGTGTGCTAACACAGCTCAGCATCACAGAAGCTAGCAGATGGTCACTCTACGTTAGCTCACCAATTTATACCATGGAGAACTGTGAAGCCACGGGGTTGGGACGGCATAAAGAGGCTCAAACTTTATTTTTCTTGTGCTCAATCCAAGAGAAAATGTATGCAGTAGGTTTTCTTATTTCTGTGTCTATGTGTGTGCATGTGTTTCTACATTTGGATGTATGTAACAGCTTTTATCTTTCTAAAGTACAGAATGCTTTCTTAATTTCTTAGCAATAGTGACACTGCAGATAATGATTTTACTTCTACATATACTTCTGTTTGAATTGTATTGAGTTTCTGAAGTACATTTTAAAACACAATGTGGACAGAAAAGCATTTTCATGCTACTAATTTATACATGTATAAGCATTTGGAATAGGGAGACTTCATGTATTCCAGCTATTGCATAGCACCTTGCATAACAAGGTCCAAAAAAAGGTTCACAGTGTCATGGTTTGTTTTCGGGTTTTCAGGTGTGCATGACTTTTGGTTTTCAAAGATGTGTAAGGCAGTGTTATTCCTCCTCTGCAGTCTTTTGTATTAAGCAATAGAATACACTGATTGATGGAAGAAGAGTTATTTGAAATAATTCTTTTTTTCCACAGCTCCTTCCTACCTGACCTGTAAAATATGGGTGGATGGGGCAGAATCCTGAGAAATGCTCAGCTGTTTGGGCTGGACTTTTGTTTGCGCTTTGGGAAAAGCTTTATATGGTCTGCTCATTTTATGCCTAAGAGACTGTATCTATCTTGAGCAGGGGAGGGGGCAAAAAGGACTCTGAGCCACATTGAATACTCCTGCTTTCCTAACCTCTGTTATGAATGAATCTCCTAACAGCACTGGTGTAATTGTGATTACAGTGATAGGGGAAAATGAGCTCTTCAGTGTTGCTTTAACTCAGTTCCTTCACAGCCAGCCTGCTAGTTCTTTACAGACATTGCCTCATGCCTCAGAGAAGCACTGGATTTGCAAATTTTGCTTCGGAGTTTATCCCTGGAATTTAATTGAAGCTTTCACTTTCATCATAACACAGATATTTGCTATACCTTAATCCAAAATCCATACACTAAAGACTCAGTAAACTACCTTTTTTTCCTTGGATATTCAGAAGGATTTTATATCTTTTTGTGAATAATATCTCTCTGCAAAGTGGCTAATAGTTTCATCTGCTTTTATATTAGCAGTAATAATAGTGTTGCAAAAGAAACCGGTTTTGGCAATACAATTGAGAGGTTTACAGCAGTCATAGCTTTTAAGAGCCCAGTTTAACACAGCATTTAAGCACACACTTACAGCAAATGATCTGCAGCAGCAATGCTGGGGCAAAAGTACTGGTGGGCCTTTTAAACAGTGACCCACATACCTCTTTGGAGAACATCCACTACTTTAAAGTTGTTTAGATACTGTCCTGGAATAATTTGAAATGCAAACATCTTTATTTTGGGGTCAGGCCTATGCTATGGTAGTTTGACCATCTCAAGGGTAGCCAGATATGGCTTACAGCTGTGAAGGAAATTGCACATAGACCTACGCAGCTTCTCTGTGGGTTATTTGCAAAGATCACACCACAGGGTTTGCTGCCCGCCACTGTACAGTTTTACCTCACAAAAAAAGGTATTAGACAACCAAACAGAGCGTTTAAACTGGAATCTTGTGAGATCTCTATTCCTTTGCCCTCTGACTTCACCGTCCTTTCTCTCCTGGTGCTCTTCCACCCCAGTTCTCCATTTTGACCATGTTGCAAGTCTCAGGAGGTTCTGTGGCTACCTTTGCTATGGGACTTAACAGATTAAAGGCCCCACAAATAACCTGATCGTTCTGGTAATACACTGAATATTAAAGTAAAATATTATATATCTGTCAAGACAGACAGATCCGGTAAGAAACCAGGTCTGTGTACATGCTCGAATATATATACGCAGAAAATCGTAATGTAGCTAAAGATTGAAGAGCCTGGAGAGTGAAGAATAAGTGGAAAGTGATTAAATGGTAAGTGATATCTTAAAAGCATATGAGAGATTTTAAAAGGATCCATGCAGAAAACAAAGAGCTATTAGTTAAAAAAGGTAAATTGCAGATAGCACTACTCTAATATCAGTCCCACAATAGCCATCAGAGATGAACCAGTAATGTAATTTCTTTTAAATGGATGCTATTCTAGTCACACTTATCATCTGCAGAGAAATATTTCTAATATCTATACCAGATGATAAAACTATTTTCATTTATTATTGTACTTTTTTTTTCCCAAGGTTCCTACCACATTTTCTTCATTCTACATGTCATTTTTTTGCTTCTATAACAAACATCGATCTTGCAAAGTTGCTTCATTTTGATTTTTTTTTAATATAAGACTCAAGCATTAATAGAAATTTAAGAAATAGGAAATATTGTCTTGCTTCAAAAATGAGATAAGCCTTTCTGAATTTCAGCCTATATGTAAACACACGTATAAACGCTCTGTATATGTTGTGTATTTATAATGTATAATTTAGATATATCTGAAGTAAATATTTTTCGTCATTTCTGTGGTACTCAATACTCCTTCTCTCACAACATTTTAACAGGACTATCTGGTTTACTTATTTCTAAATGAAAAATAAAACCTAAATAATTTTCAGAAATGGATTTCTGCTGAGTTAATGAGTGATGGATCATGGTGAAATAATGCAATAAGTACATACCGTGGCCTTTTGGGAATAAAGCAGGGATTTTTTTCCATTTTGTACATTAGAACTACTTCGTAGATCAGACTTCATCTCCACAGTGGCGCTTAATGCCACTGTCTCATTATTACGGCTCTGATTTAAATACATCAAATGTTAGAAGCATTGGAGAAGACATAAATGAAACCCAACATTAGTCCTGTGATAGAATCTATACAAAGTTTGCTGTGTAACCAGCTGAGAGGAGTAATTTCTGTTTTCCAGTCAGTAATTGAAGAATATGATGCACTATGTTTCAAGGCCTTGGGAGCTAGTTTTATAATGAGACTAACAAGCTAAAATAATTTATTTTATCTGAGTGAAGGTAGGGACTATTTGACTGTGATCTATGAATACCTGTGTAAAGAAGATATTTCTGGTTGAAGAAGGTTCTGTAATCCAGTAGAATGAAGTGTAATGAGATTCCGTGTTTGAAAACTCAAAGCTATACACATTCAGACAAATATTACAAGAGAAAAGTCAATTTACATTGGAATAACTAAGCGAGAGATCTCTTGGATTCTTTATCACTGCATAGGATACCTGCTTTGCACTGAAAAAAAATGATAACAGCCCTTGCTTCCCGAGGGGTTTATTTTATGGTCTTGTGCCTATCTTCACGAAACAAGCCTTACCCTTCTTGCAGTAAAGCAGTTGGGCTCATTGAGGCAGAAGAACAAAATAGTCAACCGTAGTTTTCACCAAAGAGATTTGGTACTTGTATGTTTAAATAAAAGATGAATACTGACAAGATATTATTTTCCCTTAACTAGGTCTTCCCTGTTACTTAATGTATGATTGCAAGTATAGGAGATTCAACTAGAAAATTCTTTGGTACACTGATATTTCTAGCTCATTGTTAATTGTAATATCTGGGTTTGTTAATATGAGTTACTGCTTTTACTTAAATCAGCTACAAGCCTTAATACTGGAGATCCTTTTCTATAGGATGTACAAAGAGATGTAAATTTCTGATTTAGTGACTGTTCTTCAGGAAAAAAAAGTTCACAAATTAAATTCCTTATCTGAAAAATGTATACAATTCTGCTGTTGTGAATACATGCATATTCAAAAAAAGGATAAATAAAATGACCCTTTGTCATGACAATCTACGTATTTCATTGCCATAAATTGTCTCAAACTTTTTTCTTACTTCTTACCTCCCCTTTCAGTTTCAGGTCCATATTTTTTAATTAGTCTCGTAAAACTTTTCAGAAGGTAGGTGTAAAATATTTTATACCAGCTAAACTATAAAGAGAAAACAAATTAAACAGAATAATTGAAAACAAGAATAGAAATCAATCAGTAATGCAAATGGAATACTTTTTCAAACAAATGTAGTTAAAGTATCCCATTGTTAGACACAAACAGCTATTCTGAGGTAATTTTAAAAAAGTATTAAGGTAGGATGCTTTACTCCGTGAACTTGATATTATTACATTTTAGTTGAAGCATACCAATTGATTCTACAAGTCATTAGAATTTTTTTTTAAATTAGTTATGGTAAATTCATTTTTCCTCCTTCAAAATCAAAGCGTATCCTTGAGGTTTTTATCTTTAAGAAAGTCCCAATCATATCCCACAAAAATAACTCTAGTGTTTCCACTTTCAGTAATTGGATGGATAGAATAAATAAGACCTTGGCCAGATAGCAGTATTTGTTTTAGATTCACTGTATTTTTCTCTAGATTGGAGTTCCATGAAACCATCTGATCTGACTATGAAAAAAGTGATGTTATAGTGTTTAAAATATAAAACATATCAGGTTCTGAGAGTTTACATTCATCTAATGCATTGAAAATATAAAAGATTGTGTGCTAGAAGACCATTTTGGAGATTTGACTGTTTTAGCACTTGTACTTACAGACTGTAGTGATATCATATTCCTGAAAAACAGATACCTGTAAAACACCTTTTAAAACATCATTTGAATTTTCCATTAATAAAGCATTAAACTGTTTTCTCAGATATCTGCTGAAAAGCAATAAGGAAAGTGACTGTACCTTCTAATAAAATACAGATCTTTCCTGATTCCCAAACCAGAATTTACTTACAATGACATTTAAAAAATCTTACAGTACTGAGAAATTAAAAACTTTGTTTCTCAGACAACTCCACCAGTGTAGGCTGCAGAGCATACTGAACAATATCAAACCGGTATCATAAATGATGTGAATGATTTGCAACAGCAGAGAACTTTGCTCCCACGTTTCCAGGACTGGAGGTGCTCAGCTGGGAGCGTGCAAGGGAAGGGAAGACGAGAAGTTGCCTCCCATGCAGCCCTTTCACCCTGGATGGGTTAGGTACAGGCTACAGAGCTTTGGGGCATTCAGGTAAAAGAAACAGACCCCTTTGGTTTTTCATATATTGAGTAGTCTCCATCCTCTTTCTTTCCGTACAGTGTTTGAGATACAGAAAAGTATTGCACTCAAGGAGCATATTTCCACAGACGTTTATATTTGTTGCATGCCTCAGAAGATGTTTATATACACATGTACACGCACAGTCACATGCACTTACAGCCTGCCATTGAAACCTAGTCAAGCAGCCTTTCAGTTGTTTATTCAAGTCAATGCTTCGGAGTCACTCTGTCTTTTGAGTCACATCTAAGCCAGTTTCTGAGCATCACATTTAAAAATTTGGGTTGTTAGAGGCACCATGTAATCTGCAAACACAACTAAATACCAAAGAACTCATGGCATTTTTGTGGAGAGTAAAAAACACTGGCCACAGTGAACTGTCATATTCCTTTCTGCTTAGTATTTCCTTTCTGCTTACTCATTTTCTTACTATATTCTCAATAGTATTTTTGGTATGTGTATGTTAAATCTTTATACCCCTGTGGTGACTCTGTTCCAATGACAGAATGGAAAAAAGTAATTTTTACTTTTCTTCAATGACAAAAACACAAAGAAGAAATCCTGTGGAATGTTTTAAGCTTTTTGTTGGCTAGATACATATGGGCACCAATCGATTTATTTTTCTCTGTTTCTGAACACTGCTCACCCCAATATTGCTGTAGAAATAATTAATAAAAAGAAGCAACGTGTTCTTACTTTTTGCTTTTGCTAATAACATTTTGTTTAATGGGTGTGTCAGATGTTCATACAACATAATGAAATATTGAAACAGAGATATTGAAAAATGTACCAGTCTGCCTGAAAGTTATTTGTTTTGAACAGTTACACATATTAATTTATCTGCAGCCCAGAAAATGAACTAAGATAAAGGAAAAGTGCTTTTCTATTTACTTGATGTTGGTGTCACCCAACATAATAGTATTGCTATCTCACCAGTGAGACAAAAACACTGTTAACATAGAATCATAGAATAATTTGGGTTGGAAGGGACCTTCAAAGGTCATCTCGTCCAACCCACCTGCAACAAGCTGGAACATCTTCAACTAGATCAGGTTGCTCAGAGCCCTGTCCAATCTGACCCTGAATGTTTCCAGGGATGGGGCATCCACCACCTCTCTGGGCAACTTGTTCCAGTGTTTTGCCACCCTCATTGTAAAAAATTTCTTCCTTCTATCTAGTCTAAATCTACCCTCTTTTAGTTTAAAACCATTACCCCTTGTCCTATCGCAACAGGTCCTGCTAAAAAGTTTGTCCCCATCTTTCTTATAAGCCCCATTTAAGCACTGAAAGGCTGCAATAAGGTCTCCTTGGAGCTTTCTCTTCTCCAGGCCAACTCTCTCAGCGCTTCTTCATAGGAGAGGTGTTCCATCCCTCTGATCCTTTTTGTGGCCTTCCTCTGGACCCACTCTAACAGGTCCATGTCTTTCCTGTCCTGAGGGCTCCAGAGCTGGACGCAGTACTCCAGGTGGGGTCTCACCAGAGCAGAGTCGAGGGGCAAAATCCCCTCCCTCGACCTGCTGGCCACGCTTCTTTTGATGCAGCCCAGGATACAGTTGGCCTTCTGGGCTGCAAGCTCACGTTGTCAGCTCATGTCCATCTTTTCATCCACCAATACTCCCAAGTCCTTCTCCACAGGGCTGCTCTCAATCCCTTCATCCCCCAGCCTGTATTGATACTGGGGGTTGCCCTGACCCAGGTGCAGGACCTTGCACTTGGCCTTGTTGAACCTCACGAAGTTCACACAGGCCCACTTCTCCAGCTTGTCCAGGCCCTTCTGGATGGCATCCTGTCCCTCAGGCATGTCAACTGCACCACTCAGCTTGGTGTCATCTGCAAACTTGCTGAGGGTGCACTCCATCCCACTGTCTATGTCATTGATGGAGATATTAAACAGTACTGGTCCCACTACAGACCCCTGAGGGACACCGCTTGTCACCGATCTCCATCCGGACATTGAGCCATTGACCACTACCCTCTGGATGTGACCATTCAACCAATTCCTCGTCCGCCGAACGGTCCACCCATCAAATGCATATCTCTCCAATTTAGAGAGAAGGATGTTGTGGGGGACCGTGTCAAAGGCCTTACAGAAGTCCAGATAGACGACATCTGTAGCTCTTCCCTTGTCCACTGATGTAGTCACTCCATCGTAGAAGGCTATTAGGTTGCTCAGGCAGGACTTGCCCTCGGTGAAGCCATGCTGGCTGTCTCAAATCACCTCCCTGTCCTCCCATGTGCTTTAGCATAGCTTCTAGGAAGATCTGTTCCATGATCTTCCCAGGCACAGAGGTGAGGCTGACAAGCTGGTAGTTCCCAGGGTCTTCCTTTCTACCCTTTTTAAAAATGGCTGCAATGTTTCCCTTTTTCCAGTCACCAGGAACTTCACCTGACTGCCATGACTTTTCCAATATCATGGAGAGTGTCTTGGCAACTACATCAGCCAGTTCCCACAGGAGTCTGGGATGCATTTCTTCAGGTCCCATAGACTTACGTATGTTCAGGTTCCTCAGGTGGTCACGAACCTGATCTTCTCTTACAGTGGGAGGCACTTTGCTCCCCCAGTCCCTGTCTTCAGGTCCATCCACTCAAGAAGCATGGGAAGAGAGGTTGCCGGTGAAGACTGAAGCAAAGAAGTTGTTACATACCTCAGCCTTCTCCTCGTCCATTGTTACCAGCTTGCCAGTCATGTTCGTCGGTGGGGGGTACACTTTCTTTGACCTTCCTTTTCTGGCTGACATATCTGTAGAAGCCCTTCAACATGACTTAATGCAAGTTCAGGTGGAAAATATGAAGTACTCCATGCACTTGCATTCCCTTGAAAAGCAAAAAGAGTGTAATTCCAGAGTGATCTAAGTCTTTCAGAAGCTCCAGCTGAAGTCCTCTGACTCTGTGGTGGTAGGACTTGCAGCACAGGTAATCATTTAACTGTTGAAAATACCTATAGGTCTTGGACCTATGACAGGTACTGTCTTGCAACACAGCCTTAACACCAGACTGAATCTCTGGCAGACGACATGGCAATTTTATTCCAACAGAATTCCAACTTCCTAGCAGAATTTTTTCTTAGTGAATTGGAATCAGAATTAGTCCCACTTGCACTGCTTGTAGAAAATAAAATGTAGAATTTGTAGTGCTGATTATCAGATCTGCATTTACTGTCATTCTCGCTCTTCCATTTGTTTGTATACGGAAAAACAATGTGTTTGTTTTCTTTTTGGCATGTTAGGTATGTTTGTATTCCATCCAGAACTGCTGGGCTCTTATTAGGCAGCACTCTGTTTTCGTATTATTAGGATGTACTATAACCCTGAGAAGTATATTAAATTACAAGGTGTAATGGCAAGCCTCCATAATTTGGCTGTCTTGGGGGCCAGTTGAGGAACAGGGTGGATTTTGGTTAATAACTACTTAGGTATTTGTTAATAAAGTTGCAGTCTTCCATTTTCTCATGCTTGGATTTCAATATGCTTATGTGTTTATCAGATTTTCAGCTGTTGCTAAAGGATAGTATTCACATACCCTTTTGCTTCCTGATCAGTAACCCTAGGATGTGCCTTGACGAGCAACAGCTGACAATCCAAGGCGGTCTGTGCTGATGTACTGCTGTTGAGTTGTATCAGAGAGCATTCCTCAACACCGTGTGTTATTGCCCGTACTTGTCCCCAGTCACAGAACAGGTTGTCACATTGGCCCCAACCATGGAGAGGTAAATTGTCAGCATTGTCATATGTATTACCCTGCTATAAAGAGTGTAATTTACGTATTCAGTTAACATGAGCCATGGCTGTAAGGGCTGCCATTTGATTTTCTAAACTGCATGAGCATTCATAATCAACTTGTAAAAACTGGGCCATGATGCATTAGGAGCTATTAAACCATCATTTACAAACACTTTGAAATACCACCGAGTTCCTTTATGCTTAAAAGAGGAAATAACTGCTGTATTTCAGTTTGGTAACATTTGATAAATTCATGCAAAGAAAGCCTAAAAGCACTGTTAATTAATCAAAATCAAACTAATGGAGCAACCACATTTGTGAATCAAGGGGGAGGGGAGATTTTTAATAGAGCTCAGGGGAGTCAGAGTCCCAACTTCCGCTGAATTTAAATGGGAATTTGCTGCCTAGATGCCTTGGGTGTTTCTAAAAACCTCAGCCTAAGCCACAGTTTGTGTAGTCCTTTCTCATCCTCATTTGGAAGACACTGTTGATGAAGTAACAGTAATATTGTGTATATGCATTTAGCATGCTGTGTGTGTCATATGGACATTAAAAGCAAGTGAGTTCCACTTTTCCCTAGAGTTCTTTCAAAATAAACAGATTTTAGAATACTCTCTGGTTTTTCAAGTATACCTTTCTAATTGAAGTTTACGAGAAAATTCAAAGGTACTTTGAGCAAAATCATGGACAAGAGTTTGGAGAACCATAAAGAGTTCAGCGTTTCCTGTGGAACCTTAAAAGAATACTTCCATTGATATGTGCTAAATATAGATTAACTTAATCTTATAAGGACTTTATTGCATTAAAACTTACAACTGACACCATATCTGTCCTGGTTTCAGCTGGGATAGAGTTAATTTTCTTCCTAGTAGCTGGTATAGTGCTGTGTTTTGGATTTAGGATGAGAATAATGTTGATAACACACTGATGTCTTAGTTGTTGCTAAGCAGTGCTTACATTGGTCAAGGACTGTTCAGCTTCCCATGCTCTGGCAGGTGCACAAGAAGCTGGGAGGGGGCACAGCCAGGACAGCTGACCCCAACTGGCCAAAGGGCTATTCCATAACATGTGACGGCATGCTCAGTATAGAAAGTGGGGGAGTTGGCCAGGGGGCAGCGATTGCTGCTCGGGGACTGGCTGGGCGTTGGTCAGCGGGAGTGTGAAATTGCATTGTGCATCACTCATTTTGTACATTCTTTATTATTATTATTGTTGTTGTTGTTGTTATTATTATTTTATCTTCCTCTGCTGTCCTATTAAACTGTCTTTATCTCAGCCCACGGGTTTTACTTTTTTTTCCAATTCTCTCCCCCATCCCACCAGGGCAAGAGGGAGGGTGAGCGAGTGGCTGTGTGGTGCTTAGTTTCCATCTGGGGTTAAACCACGACAATATCATACATTTTGAACTAAAATCTCCTAGCCAAGTCTGTGTCTATGACTTCTGAAATTTCTTCAGAAATTGAAACCATTGTTAATTTTTTTTACAAATATTTGGGTATGATGCCCATTTAGAGCTGCCTTGTTGATTTTTATTTAAAAAATATTTTTGGACAGAATTTTTTTTCTACAGAACAGTATCTACTATGAACACTATGCTAATTTCTCTCAAACATTTTGCTTTCCAGCTTAAAAAGCGAAACAAAATGTACCACAAAAGTGAAAAGTTCATGGCTGCCAGTTTTATGATTGAAAACACAATTGATTTTTTTGATTAATGAATGCCACTGGGGTGTTTGGCAGGGGGTGCAGGGGATGTGCAAAGCAGCAGAGCAGTCACATTGCCCAGGCTACGACTGCCTGAACCCACTGCCAATGCTCTTCTGCTCATTCAGCAACTCTAGCACACTTCAAGAGAGGTACAGATTCCTGAAATGCAACTACCTGGAGATACGGCAGCGGTTCTAAATTAACCAAAAAATTGCACCTTGATGAAATCTTTGAAACCGAAAACTTCTGAACTGTTCAGTTGTTTTGTCAAAAAGACTGTGTGGAATAGGATGGGAGCGGCATATTTCTGTTTCCCTTAAAAGCAATGGAAGTACTTTATCCAAGCTCAATCTGCAGAGAACTCCAGTTTTGCATTGTGTGTCCCATGAAGTGCCTCACCCTTGATTTCAGAAAAATTTAACTCTCTGACACAATTTAGCTTTTTGTTATACAATGGACTGCAAAAACTTGGCAGACCAAATTTTTTTTTAAGTCATTATTATTTATTTTTACATAGGCAAGATTTACCCAGTAAATAAATATAAATGATGAAACATACTGAACAGAGCCTGAGCAGAACCATATCTTTTCAGAGTCATGACCACAGGGCAAAATATATTCCATTTATAGGTATCTAAAATGGGTTTAATGAGAGAAGATTTTGGCTGTGTGTCTTTGTTAGGTATCTTCCCTGACTCAAGTTCCTATCAATCAAAGGCATGCAGGAGTTGAAAATCACTCATTTTAGATAATAAATGTTGTAGTAAGTACTTCTTAGGACATATTTGAAACTCATTTTTAAAAACTTCAAGTGGTGCACTCTTAAAAGACAGGAGAAATTTTACAGAGCTCAAGACTAGCTAAGATGTCGATAAGTAAAGCTGTTTTTAATGAATTAGTGCCCATTGGGCTTACTTACTGACCATTTTAAAGGCAGTCAGAAAGTGACAAACACCAGGACAGTGATGTAGTTTATTTCCAGAACAGTTGTCTTTAATTTTACTTTATGAGTAAACCACACTTTTTTTTTTTTTGTCAGTAGCTTCCACTGAAATCTTTACAAATGCTTTTCTGAGCTATTATACATAGGTATTTAAAGTATGCTAATATGGTATTGTTTGTCAGAACATGGAATATGACAAGCTTTCCTCTTAGTATTTTAGATTTTACAAATACCCACTACAGTCTAAAACCAAAGCTTACATGAAAGAGCTTGCCAGAACTTTCTCTAAGTTGTAGTCAAAAGTTGGAAGGTCACTTGTTTTGGATGAAAGATACTAGCTAACAGCTTTTTAAGACATTTGAAACTAATCTTTGAGAACTGTAGGAGGTGTCCTTTTGGATATCACAGAACAGACAAGAAATATGCTGAATCACGTGCATAATATGTCCCAAAGTTACCCATGTACTACATTGTAATGCCTGCTGCTACAGAAATTTGTCTCTGAATCTCTGAACAGTTGTGATTGATTGAAAATCTGAATCCTGATAAATAAATTATTCTAATTGGAATAACAACTGTAGCTTTTCTCAGGCTAGGTTGTAAACAAGTGTTTGTTAGTAACTGGACCGTATCTACAATCCTTTTTAGGGATGCTAAGCAAGGGAATTTGGGATTGATCGTTCACAAAATTATTTTTTCCTTTAGTATAACAACAACAACAACAAAAAGTAACCACATTCAGACTATTCTCACTGGCTAATTTTGTTTCAGATGTAGGCATGTACAGGCCCTAGTAAAATCAACGAGTGTTGAGTATCTAAACACCTAAAGAGAAATACAAAGAACAACTGGGCATTCCCAACAGTGCTCTGCATCGAGTAATTTCGAAGATCCAGAATTCGGAGCTGTATTTCTATCTAACTTATAATGGATAAGAACCATCCATGAATAATATAGGGTCAGTGAGACAAGAGAAAAATGATAGTTTTAGAAGTTGTTCTCTCAGCCTTCTCACTTCTGTTCAATGTCAGAAGAAACTCAGCTGAAATGTAAAAAGCTTATGACATTTGAACAACAGGGGAGAGAAAAGGCTGGGAGGGGAGGAATCGAGACTGAATGCTACAGTATCGCTCTGCTAGTTAACGTTCAATAAAACTTTCACAAACCACCACAAATCACTCTACACATTTCATCATTTGAAGCCTTTTTATTTCATGTTTTCTGAGCCCCTGAAGAGTCATTTTAATTCCTTTCTTGTGACGTTTTCCTTTGAGACCCAGAAGCAGGAGAGTAAACTTGAAACCCTATAACAAAAAAGCATGTTTGTATTCTTTTGTTTTTTAGAGGGAAGTGGATAAAAAAACTTTAAAAAATAAAATATAAACAACATTCTATTTGTAAGAGTTGCAAGCCCAGAAAATACCTGCCTAAACTTGAGCGACTCAATTTTTTTCTTTCTTTTATTGCGAGAACAACTTTGCAGACCTTAAGAGCACTACCTGTGAAAGCCCAGCAGCTGAATTTAGAGAGTATTTTATGTATAGGTATTATATTTATATTATATTTATATTATATTTAGATATTTTAGATATGGAACCTTTAGAGAGAATTTTAGATATGTAGCTCTGAAAAATCTTAGATTGTATATTTTGCTAATTAGCGCTTCCCTTCCTGTCCCTTCCCTTCCCCATTGGATAGTGGAAGAATGAACTATTGCAAGACTCCAGCATTCAACTACCTCTGAAACACAGTTGACTGAGCATTTCTTTTCCACGGAAATAAATTTTCTACAAAGTCATGTAGTTTTCTGGTTTTGCTTTGTTTTGTGGCACGTTTTCCTGACTGAATTTTCTAATTGAAAAATCAAGATATCTCATTTTAGGTCAAAGGTCAGACCTTAAAATGTACAGTTCCAATCTGTTGAATAGTGTTTAATTGGTGCTTCCCATAGTAATGCATTACAATATGGCAGCTGTAGGCCAGACCACTACTACTTCAATGGGTGAAGATCTCCAGCTTATTGCATTACTGACAGAAAAATACATATTTTTTTGAGCTAAGCAAGTTTAGGGACACCATATAACTTAAGCTGTTGAAGCAATGTGCAGTCTGGGTACCCAGTATGGAAAATCAGAGACTCAGTAATAACTATAAGATACAGGCAATGGGTATCAATAAGAAAAATCTATGCAACTGTGAATTTACTTGAAGCAAAGCTTTTTAGACTGGTTAAATACATCAAAATGAAATATTCTAATGTAGTAATGCAAAAAGTTTTCTGTTGATCCAAAAAAAGATACATATTTGATTTTGACATTTTAAAGTCAAAATATTGGAAATTCAAAATCTCAGTTTGAAATCAGAGTTCCAGAAATGCTGAAGTTTCCTGCAGGGCAAAAATTTCTAGATTTCAATTAGTATCATCCTAACTGTTTAAATTTGCTAAAGATATAATTATTCCTTGTACATTAATGGTTTTGCTATTTTTGCCTAAATATTCATTCTTTGTTTTAAACTCTATAAAGATAGCTAAAACGGGCTACAGAGGCACGTCTTGCAATCCCTCATTAAGTTAATAAATATTTTCTTTGCTTTGATTTGAGCACATGGAAGTGTGTTATGGAACAGCATGCTGGCTAAAAAAGGAATCTAACCTGTCATTTGAACTGTCTCAAGTGCTGTGGTGAGGTTGTTTGTGCTGATCTGTAGGTAGGTCATGTCTCCCATACGCAAAACAGCATTCTCTTTCAATTAAGTGTTATTTTAGATCTCATCAGGCATTCCTGGCATGTATGTAATGAACTCAGTAAGAATCTGCACATGGAGGAGATGAAGAATCTGGCCAAAAATAGTTAATTTTATGACTCTTAATTGAGAGCTTCAGAGAAGTGTTTGGCTATGTTCCTCCAATTATTGCTAAAAATTAAGTCCTCAGTTTGGAAGACACAGATTCAGAAAAATAACCAACATAATATTTCCAGTAGTTAGAAGACTTGCACCTGAAAATGGGAGAGATGTGTTCAGCCACCCTCTGACCAGAGAGATTGAAACTCTCTCACAAGCTGCTCTCAGAGGAGCACTCAAGTACCAGGCTGAGACCAGGCTTGGCTGTCGCACCCTCTACCACCTCTCTAGAAACAGGGCTGCTAGGCAGCTCCAAATGCAGGGCTACACAGGAGGAGAAGGAGAGCACACAAAGCGTGGTGGTGAGGGACATGACCTGCAAGAGAACGCTCTTTTTTAGATTCTGCATTTTACTTTAAAAAAAACAGAGGATGCAATTCATAAAGAAGCCTCCAAGCAGCAACTGAAAATCAGACGATGTTTTTTTTAAACGAATGCTCCTGTGTGAAACATCACACACTCTTGCTTGCTTTCTTTAATTTGCCTTAGAGTTCTTGTCTAACCTGTAGTCTGACAGTTGGGACACACTTTGAAGTGTATGCTCTAACTGTAAGTTTATCACAAGCTGTTTTAAAAGAGAAAATTAACTCTTCCTTCCTTCCAGAGGGGCGGATTTATGTGTTTAACTCAACGGGAAAGCTCAAATTACCATCCAGCCTTGCAAAAGGAGAGGGATCACATCTCAGAGAGTGCTCGACTCTCTGGTTGCTGTTGGCAATGGGTGTCCTTACATTCACATATTTGCTGCTGTGAATCCCATGGGATTAGAATAACTGGTTTGATTTAGCCTGAGGAAGGACAGAGTATCCTTCAGATACTTAACAAATTAGTGCAATGAGAAAGTCAAGTCCACTGTTTCATGGGACTAGGGTAAGAAATGAGATATTACTCAGAAAGTTTTTAGGGACTGAACTAAAATGGACAAAAAAGTTACAGAATCTGCACCGCTGCATGCTTAGGCAAGGACAAATATCAGTCTAGGATGGTTTAGGCATAAAATACTACATCAGAGGGATTCTATGACCTCTAAAGGTCTCTCCTGACCTTTTTCCCCCCCTATGTTTCTTTAGGTTCCTGTGCTGGGCCTGTGAATGCCATATACTTTATGCTTCTTGTCACGTGAGTTTAGGGCATTTCTTTACAACACAGTGTGGGGTATCTCAGTAAGGATAATTAGCCCAGACAAACTACCGTACTAATTTGCCTATACAGCTTCCAGAACTGATGTTATGCTTCTTCTGGGGTTCTTGGATGTCATCCACTTTCCTCTGCACTTTATATTTTCTTACTATTTAAACTTCCATCCAGTTGCCAGCAGGTAATTGATGTTTCTCCACCCTTCCAAGTTCCCTTCTATACATTACCTCTAATTTTGGTCCATTGACTCTAAAGTATTATTAATAAGCATAAGTCATATTTTAAGGACTTTGAAAAGCAGAGCGGTTATGGTAAAAACATTAACTAGCTTAAATATTTTTTACATCTTCTTTTAACTCATTGATGGATATTGTGCATATATAAAAACTCCCTTACATATATTTTTAGGTGTTAAAGAGAACATAAAAAGGCAAAATATAAAAAAATCTAAACTACCAATTTTCTTTCAATTTGGGCCTTCATTAAAAAAAAAAGGAAAGAAAAAAGCCTACAGCACTGCTTATTTTCAAAAACAATGCTATTTGTTTTGTGCTTTTTATTATTCAGGCTAGTGAGAAGTTGATTTACATAAGTTGATGGCATATGTGTGTGTATATACACTTCATATAGCCATTTGCAAGCAAGCAGTTACATTCATCCACTAATTGTGAACTGACAGAGGTTACATAGAGTGTGTAAGTCTAAAATTACTGTATGAAAAAGCAGCTAGAGGCATGCTCTCATTCAGTAAACATTCCACTCTTCTGCATGGATATTTCTGTGGGTTTTTAGCTTCTTGGATAAGTGTCACTGTTATAATCTTTTAATTAATATTGTGCTGTAGAGTGAAGGCATGAATGGATGTTACTGGCTGTTATTGCCATAGTGCCCAGAAGGATGCTACTGTTTTGCCAAAAATGTTCTGTCACTAATGTGAGGCCTGTTGACAGACTGTTGTTTATATGTGTCAACATGATGCCAAGTCGATTGTTTCACTACAGGAATCCTGGCTTGGCCCCAGTGGCTGTCTGAGGCTTTGTAGACAAAAAGATACTTTTATAGTGGCAAGCCAAAGGGAACAGCTTTTTGGACTTTTATCTTGATCTTGTAGTAACTGTTCTCTCATATAGATACTAAAAGGATTAATAATCAGGAAATATTGCAGACAACTCGGTACACCGTATTTTATACCGTCTGGACAGAGGAAGGACTTTGAATTTAAGTGGGGCTGTTAAGTGAGTCTAATCTAATTATTGTACTAGATGTTTAATCATATTAGTCAGAACCAAGCATAAAACGTTGTGACATGTTTGGAAGTGCATTTTAGTGCAAAAAGTACCATTTTTAAAAATTGTTCCCTATTTACTCACAATAAATAAGTAGATTCAGTGTGGGTAGGGAACTGCACTGCAAATTCCTTAATACGGACCTCGCCTTCTGGGGTCGCTGGATTCCATGCTCAGACTCCATTCTACACTTCTGTTTTGGGTAGTACACGGCAAGTAAGAGGCTCCAGTGTTGTAGAAAAAGGAAGCTGATCTTTCCTGTTTCCCCCAAACTGTTGATGTATTTTTAATAACTCCTTTTGTCTGCTTCAGAGGAAGATAACTGATTATTGCTCAGTATGAAAGCTTGATATTTATGTAAATATGTTAATTTAATGGGAGAAATCTTATATACTATTTTAAAAGGTCATCTAAAGAGCAATCTTTACTATTTCCATCTTGATTTCTTCTCATTGGGTTATCTCAATTTCTCTCAAACTAGCACTACTACTGGAAAAGTGTGTTTAATTTCTTGCCCAAACCAGTGGGATGTTTGTTACAAGTAGATTGCCAGCTGTCACTTTTGGGCAGAATCCTTAAATACATGGTCCTGTCGTCTAGTCAGAAAAATGTCTCCAAATCTCACATGAAAATGCCAGAAAAATCCATCACAAGGATGTAGAAATTGTGTGAAAAATACCTCCAGCTTTTGATCATTCTGCCCAAGGCTTACCACATGGTATCCCAAATATTCATCGGAGATGCAAATTCTGCATAGCTGGTGCTATAAGTCAGTGATAATAATGAGGGTTCTGTAACTCAGAAATGTGATCAATCATATTTACATGTATCCCAGACTGAACTACACTCCTGGAGAACAGATGGACAGTGTGAAGGACTGAGTCTTTCAAGGTGGGCTTCAAAGTGCCATCTAATAACGGTATCGGGACTGCTACTACTCATAATAATTTGTCAGTGCCAGGCCTGCGTTTCTCCTCATAAACATCAGACTTTCAAATATATTCTTCTGATAAAATATACTTCCTCTGTAACCTACAGACACAATTCAACTACTTTGATCTTTTGTCCCCAGTCTTCAGCGAGTAAAACCTTTTCTCCTTTAAATCCAATAAGCTTGGCATGTGAGCATTTTTTCTAGCATGTGCAAGAGGGATTTCTTAGAACCTTCTGCTATGTAGGCAAGTGGCAAATCTGATAGCTGTTTCAGTAGCCAGTAGACCATCTCCTACTTTCTGCCCCTGAATCCCATGTACAGCGTTCCCCGTGACTCAATATCCCTGCCAACCTTAATGGACAACAGAAACTGAAAATGTACTGCTAAGTATTGCTGCAAAAGTTGGATAAACAAGGCTGAGGATCTTATCTAAAACACCTAGCTCCAGGGATCTTCATTGTAGTATTGGTACCAGCATATTTTTGTTTTTCTACAACATATTTGGGGGCAGAAGAGTTACTGCAGTGAAGGCCAGGCAGTTTTTCAGTGGACTTATCTGTCTTCACTGTACCAAGGTTCAAGCATAAGATGAGAGGTTTAGTGATCAACTGATACACAATAAATGCAGACTGGCTCGGTTTGCCTTTCATCATCCCAGAATTTTGGTTACAGATATTTTGGTTGCACCTATTTAAAACAGAGTGTGTACTGAAAAAAGGAAGACAATGCACTTTCCTTTGCATAGCTTGATTCATACTGTTTTTTTTCTTTAAACCACTTCATTTTTTCTTTATTTAGATTTTTAAAAACCCAGAAAATAGCTTTGTTTTAAGGCTCTAAGAAAATGAATCTTTTTTTTTTTTTTTTTTTTTTACTTAAATTGTGGTTGCAGAATTCTAAATTATGTATGTGGTAGAGTGTATGTAGTGAGAAAAGAGCAAATGCCAAATGAAGCCAATGACAGTTTTAAAATTCATGAAAAATCCAAGCTAAAATGAGAAGTATGAACACTATAAATCATTACTTCCTTGCCTCACAGCCAGCTAATCCAAGAATCTGCACCAGTTTTATTTTGCCAGTTGTGTAATCTCTCACAGCCCTTGAGCTTTTGAGAATCCAGCTAGATGGTGAGGAGTTCGGTTCTGGTCCACCCCGCCTGTACACAGAGAATTCTTCCAAGAGGTAAGGTATAAAAAGACATTTTTTGTTAGGCCACTCCTGAGTCACTGTGGAAGAGTGCACTCACTGTCTGCACATGTTGAAACTGGTCAACCTTCTCTTGGCTTGCTCCACGAGACGGGGATGTGGTCCCACAGGAACTGGAGATCTGTCTTCCCATTTCCAGATGCATTGTAGGTAGATCAGATGGATTTTCTAGCCTCTTTAGGGGATGAAAATATATGGATATCACATATCACCAGGTTTCTGTTCTCACCGTGACAATGTGACTTTTGCAGATAGCCTGCTGTTCCTAACACGTCTCAAAGAGGAGGTGTTTCAGTCTTTAGAGTGAGAAAGAGTTGCCTTTGACTCATCACTGGCTTTTGACAGTTTTGCTGAACTAGGGCCAATAGTTCCTTATTTTCTACTTGCTTAAAATCACAACATATCAAGTTGCAGTTGTGTGAATAACATGCTTTGGAACGCTTATTAGCAACAACTAAAATTTAATGGTGTAGTTAATTTATCTAATGTTTAAAATTATTTACCAGTCAAAGGATTTCTCTCTTAACCAATAGCAAGCAGTTCTACTTTGCAAGGTAATTTTAGACTATTTATAGTTATTACTGTTTATGTTATTTTCGTGCTAGACATCACATAGATCTAAATAGGCACACAGTGCTTAGATATCATACCATCTAGGTAATCAGTCTTGCAAAGATTTCTTGTTTAGTCAGATCCCTTAGTCCAGGTGTAGATGTTTAGCACATTAAGAAATAGCTTTTCTCAGACCACACATTTGGCTCGATATTTTGAGGTACATTTCACACTGAGATTGCAATCTTTATCTTGAGCAAATGGAGATCTAATTAAAAATATATTAACTTGTCTTTCAGCCAGCCTAGTTTTACTGATTTCTGAAAGTCAACAGCTTTTCAGTTTCATACATCTTAATGGTGGTCTATTACCCTTGATTCATGCAGCTTCCACAGAAATTAATAGGAATTGCTTATACAGAAGAAATTAATTCATATATATTTTCTTCTGTGCTAGCAGGATTTTACCAAAATGGAGCAGCTGAAATTAGTGAAATGCTGCAACTCTTCCATTTTTTCTAATTTGATTTAGTCATTGCATTGAAGATTTTATTTATAATTTCTATAGAATTATTTTATGGCTCTCATTTCTTCCAGATGACTACAAACAGGAGTTAATGTAGACGTTTGTATTTCCTGCAAGTTTTTAAAGGTCCATGTAGCAGCTCTCTCTCTTTTCTCACTTCCCCATAGAAAGAGCCCATGGATATGTCACCTAACTTAAATCGAACAGGGTGGATGCACAACACGAGGTGATATGTAAATCCTTCTTTCACTTCAATCTGGTCCCGATGTCCAGATTGTAGTCTGGCTTCTCTTGTTATAATATAACTTCTCTTGTTCTCTAATATAAAGCTGATTGAGCTGTCATTTGCACCTCAGTCTGTCATAGCACTAAGATGACACCTATCTAGATCTGTAACCTGGGGGACAATTTGCAGGTGGAACAAATTAGAGCAGGTAGGAGGGCCGGTCCTGCTCAGACCCGCGCCTGACTAAGAAGCTCCGTGGCAACTTTAAAGCTACTTTACACACATGATGCTGACCTGTATTAGACATCAAGTCGTTACCTTTCTATCCTGGACCTTTTACAGTAGCTATTATTTTCTCACTTTGCTCTTTGTTTTGGTAAAAGGCTATCAGAATAAAGAAAATGCTCCTAGGAAGTTCTATGATAGATGGAAACCTAATATTTGTTGTGACTAGGTGTAATTCCTAGATGTGATTCTGGAGATAGATCCATACAGTGAGAAAGCAGACAATATTACTGTAGTTTAGCATTTCGGTGCTGTTAGGATGGGTAAGAATTTTCTTACATGCATTTCTTAAATGAAATGTTCTTCACCCCAGAATACTCCTTGACAGATAAGTATTTATTTGCAATAGTACTTACAGTTTTCCTAGGTATGAATACTGATGTGAAGAGTAAAACAATAGTCATTTGCAAATTGAAGACTACAGTAAAATTGAATTCTCAAGGATTTCTTGATGAAGAATTCTCTGAAAGATTACTGAGTTTCCCAGCCTCAAAGTGTATGCATTTATTAATTACTTCTGCAAGTGGAATTTTCAGGATTAATGTTTGTTATATGTGGTTTCAACTTCACATTTTGTCATAATACTATTCATGGCTAGTTAAAGAGCTGCTGTTAATGCTCATTAAAAAAAGCCAGAAGTCTGCTATGAAAACAGTACGCATTTGAACAATGCATGTAAAGTAAAAGCCACGTAATGAAAATAGCGTTGGAAAATCCAAAACCATCTCTTACTTGGTAAGCAACGAACTTAGAGGGAACTTATTTATCAGTGATGAACACATGAAAAATGACTACCTGACTGCAGAAATGTTCTAATAACTAGATTCAGATGTGGTTAGTGACAAAATCTGGCCCAGTGACAAAATTTGGACACCACTTTGGTTGGCTTAAAGGCTGCTTTAAGCATTTACCATTTCTTAACAATGGTTAAGGAACTGTTATTTCATCAGCAATTTCTCCCCTGAGCTTTCTGATGAACACAAACAATATAACACATCTCATAGTAATGGAAAGTAAGGAAATAAGTGTTGTCTCTGCTGATGTTTTTTGACTAGCAAATTAGTTACTTTGAGTATAGAGCTGGAGGCTACAAAGCTTGCCAGCTTCTTTATCAAGTTTTGTTGTAATAGTTGACCATATTTGTCTTAGGTAACAAGTTGACTATTCAAAATGAATTTAAATTAACTTGGCAGGAAATAAGAGCTAATTGTACCATCAAAATACAACTATTTTGCTAGATGCTTACTCTGAAGTTCATAAGGAATGTATGTTTTGATGCAGATTGGACCTACAATATTTTTAAATATAATGTTTAAATTATTTTTTAACATACTTGGAAAGTGTGTGAAAATTCTGGCATATATATTTTAGTTACATAGCCTATTACAAGCAAAGACTTTGCAGATAGGCATCTTAAATCTAGTTCAAAAAAATTCCAGTAATCATTATTCAGCAGTACTAATGTCTCGAGGAATTTAATTAGACATCAACAATGAAAAGGATTTAATGAAAAACCTATGGTGAGACCAAACTTTGTTGCCATTATAATAAGTGGATGTATCGTGGCTTTCAAAAAAGAAAAAGTTAATTGTTTAGGGAGTGATAATACTTTCTGGCTAACAGCTGTATCTGTTGTAACATAAATGGTGTGGTCATAGATGTAAAATTTAAACAATTAACAACTATATTTTGTTATCTTTTTTTTTCACTGTAGGTTCTGAATAGAACTTAGGCAAAATAAAACTCAAACAAAACATTTTTCCTCTTCCTTTCTCCAGCTTCCAGAACTGTTACTAGCTCTGAGCTCTGAAATCCAGGTTGTATACCCCTAGCTTCACACGTTGTTATTTTAACAGTAACAACACTGGCGTCAGAGCTTAGCTGGCAAATGTGTTAATGGTGCAGAAAATAGAATGGGAAACAGCCAGTTCTTAAACAGGTATACATAAGGACTCTTTAAGGGCTTTAAAAAAATATTTTACTCAAATTTCTCAGGCACTGTTGGGACTGCTTTTAAAGCTCCCTCTCCTTTTTTTCCTACGATTACTGTCATAATCGTGCTTAAGTGGATTGTCAGGTTCTTTGGTTTATAGAGTAGAAGGGGCCAACAGCTGCTCTTTCCTATAACACCCATTGTTCACTTTAAAAACTCCTTAAAAATGCATCTGTTTGTCTACTCACAAATGACTTGTTTTAAAAACCTACCATTTGTTTCTTAGAAAGATGCACTTCTAGAATCTAATATAAATGCTTACTAGCATTTGTTATGTTTTCTTTTCCTCTTATAAAAATAATTTGCACAGTGGTTACACATGACTTTTTCTCATTTGTTTTAAATTGAGCATGTATTTCATTCATTTTGCCCATAGGTAAGGGCACACTTTCAGTTTATTTAATAAATATTACCTGTATCCAGCATTTAGAAGTTTGGTAGTATTTAAATGCCATATTACAGTAAAGTGTTAAACAAGAGGAAGTTAAAGCCATGTATTCAATAGACTCCATCATCTATTTTATGCAGAATCCAAACAGAAATTTCTCTGAGAGCATGGAATAAACATGGGTTTATTGTTTCCCTGAGCCATGGCTCCCTGAGCCATCTTGCTGTGGAAAAGCAATCGGTGTTTAAAAGCAAAGTTTATTTTAGGAATAAACTAGTAAATAGGAGAAGTCCTGAAGACTGATATTCTGAAGATGGTATAAGCAATTATAGTTCATTCAGAAGCTGCAAATCCAACATCCTGGCTCTGTGAATGTTGTAGAGAGCTACCAGAGCAGTGAACTGGAAAAGTGAAGCTTAAAAGATTCATCTCCCAAAGGAGAAGAGTGAACTCAGGCTGAGTACAAAAAATAGGAGATGCCAATATATTTTGAATTATTCCTAATGGTAGTAGATCTTAAAAAAAAGTTAACTCAGCAGTCAAGAATATGGACAAGCTAGAATCTGAGTTGCACATCCAGACCTGGTTGCTGCTTCTTTTAGAAACCACTCCATAGCACATAAAATGCACACAATAAAGCAGTGAGGTCCTAGAAGACAGATTTCTGAACTACATCGTATAGATCCTCTTCGGTGCGGTCTGAATAGGATGGGTCTTTCTGGTAATTTCCTGCCCTTTTACAGTATGTTCTTTTTCCTCTAAACATAATACAGTGGATGTAATCTGTACTCACATATAATGGAACACTAAAAGCAGGAGAATAAGGCTATCATATATCCATTCCTGTATTGCTGTAACTTGACTTAGCCATCAAATACAGTGTGTTCTCTTACCATTCCCTGAGGGAACATGAATGAGCATTTTGTTTTGGAAGGTTGCATTTGTGTTTATTCTCAATTTGCATATTCCTATATGTGTTAAGAAAGCAAGGTCACAGGAGTTAACCCTGCATTGAATACGGAAACAGGCAGGCAGAGGGAGTAATGAGGCAAATCTTGCTCCTACATCCAGAGGTAGATTTGGGAATGTTACTTTTGGAAACCTCTGAAACTCCTACACTTACTTTGCCCTTCACAGCCCGTTTCAAGTAGGGATGGGGGATACTGGGAACTTGGCTAGTATAGACAGAGCTCCAGCAACGTTCTTGTGCAGTTTGGCAATGGGTAACAAAAAGCATGGTAGACTTGGATGCATTCTGTCTTCTGTCTTTGCTGACAGTTGGAAATGTAAGTGGTGAAGTTTGAGATTCACAGGGGATTGAAAGAGAGGAAGGGACAGGAAGGGAAAGAATAACAGGTAAGATCTGGAAAAGACTGGGGACAAAAACAGGAGGGTTGAAATAGTGAGAGAGATGGGAGAATGCACACACACTAAAAAGGAGGAGAAAAAGAGGGCTACAAATAAGATGAAACAGTACATGAATCCTTCTGCTTCCCCTTAGTGGCACCTTTTCTCCTGTATGAACAGCATTTAACAAGAATTAATACTGAAATCAATAGGGATTACTTGCAGAGTCAGGTACTACTCAGTGTGACTAACGATGGCAGAATCAGACCTTGCTTTCTAAAACAGAAAACAAGATGAATGTGAAAGATGAAAATATATCAGCTGGGCTATGCAGCAAGGGGGCCTCAGAAATCCCTGTAGGCTGCACAACTCAATTGATCAGCATATTCCATATTAACTGCCAGTCTGTGGTATATTCTGCTTCCAATTACTATTATTTTTGATGGTTGCAGAATCACTGAATATGTGCTTAGCTTTTCTCATAACACAGTGAAAGCTGGGGTTTGCCAAAATTTCTAAGAAAGTTGGTGAAAGTTAGATTCTTGAAACACACTTAAAACTTTACCTTTAAGTTTTAGAGGTTTTTTTGATCTTCTGAAACTGTTACACGGTCATACTTTTGCTCGCTGTATTGTCTTTGTCAGAATAGTCTGGGAAGAGCAACAAATACAAGTGAATGGTCAGTTCACTTCATTCACTACTTAGGACTTATTACAGAATTTTTGCCTGGGATTTATGGATGAGGATTACCATTTTTAACCACATTTTTTCAACCTTTGTTGCTTTATTTCTTTGTTATGTATTCAGTCATCATAGTAGATGGTAGCTTTATTGGAAGACTCTTTTCTTACTTTATCTTTGAAATATTCCTAGTGTGTCATATTCCAGCTTGAGCTTCACCAGTTTCTCACAGAAACAATTCCTTCTAATGAAGTAATAATGGTGTATATTTTATATGGTACACAGAAAACACTGATATGTGCGCATTAATCTATTAGTTTGTGTAACAGGTGAAATGAAACATATCCGCATGCTGCAATTTTATGTAAACCTAAAGTAGAAGATGTTATCTAGGGGCACACCTAGTCCACTGCAGCTGGTCCATGGGACCAGGCTAAAACTAACCCATTTTAACCACCACCCAAAAATGTGTGTAATGTGAATGCTGCATCCTCAGCTCCAGTTGTTTGGCTCTACGGATCCACTCGCACTGTGCAGCTCTATTTGCTAATGCAGATACAGTCACTGTGTATGAGAAGAAACAAAAGGGAGAAAATACTCAAAAACCTGCTGTTTCCAGGAACAGGATCAGTTTAATTTCAGAGAAGGATTCCAACAGCTCTTTATGGAAGATTTCTCTAGAATATAGCAGAATATTGCAATATCCAGTAGAATTTCAGAAAGCGTGCTATCTTTGCTATAGAATCCCTTAGGAAGGTTCAAAAGCCTGTAGGAAGTATATCATTTTCTCAAATTATGTAAATTATTTCAGAGTAATTTCTATAGGAAATAACTGGTGGTATCCTTATTAAATCCTTCAGGACTTTTCCATAAGGGAGGGATTTCTGTACTTTGGAGATGAAGCTATAGCATTTTATTAACTCTGCTGAGTGTATGCACCTAATACTTAAGCAGATTAATGATGTGTGTGGCAGAGATCTTGGGGCAACTTCACAGGGCCAGTAAGAATAATAGTTAGCTGGTAATACAGCCACAGCATTGAGCCTTTAATTATAAATAATTTATTACCATAAAAGGTACAAAGAGTGCTTGTAATGATAGTGGTTCTTACCCACAACGACATTTTCGTTTTATTGCTTTTGTCCTATATTTGGGTTTCAGAACAAAAAACAGTAGGAAAGCATTGTAAACTGTCCAGTTCAGAGCTCAAATATTCAACTATCTATTTTGTAGTCCTTGAAGTAATGTGAAGAACTTGTAAGAGAATTAAGAACACAAATTATCTACCAGTATCTACACAAAAGAGTGTCATCATGCACTTAAGCACTTGTTTTTGCATTATTCCTAGGGGTCAAAAACAAGCCTTAAAAACCAACCACTTTCCTACAACCTGTTACATTGACTCCCTAATGTCTAGTTATTTGGGGGCATCTGCCTGACAAACTCCTTTTGTCTACTTCCACTTGCAAACTGAAGTGTGCATTGGGGTTTAGACATTAGAAAGGCTTTGCCACTTGGATATGGCACCCGATAGCAGCATGAAATGTTGAGCAAGTACTGGATACTTAATACTTTTCATTTAATGAACTGTTTCTTTATTATTTTGCAAAGCCTGCATAAGACGTTTTTATGGTTTAAAAAGTGCCCTGCATCCTACTTCATAGGAAGGGGACCTCATTTAGATTAACCTGTGACTTCAACAGCAGGTGGTAGAAAGAACCAACTGCTTCAATTACTGCTTTTGCGCATGACTTTCATGTGTTGCTAAGATTATCAGAGGAACCTGATTACATCCCCTTAGACACTATTGTTGGCACAATGATTAAGCTGTTATTTTTCCTTTTTTTTTTTCTTTCTTTTTTAGGCTGGAAACCTAAAGAGCTTTTTGGCATGAAGCAAAAGCACTGTGTATAGAGATCAGTAAGATAGTGAGTATCATTGCCCTGTAGCTTATCTCCACATATACAGCTCCCTGGTGGATCCCTATGATAAACATTATTGGAACAATTAGCTGCTGCTGACATAGAATCCAGACACAATGGCAATGGCCAGCAGCACCGAGCCAAATATCATGGAGCCAAAACCCATAAAAAAGCAACACCAAGCTACTCTCCCAATTCAACTGCTGTCATAAAACCCTCCCAGTGCTATGTTTGCATAGCTGGCTTCACCGATATGGCACCGAAACACAAAAGGAGAAGCTGCAGCACTTGTCTTTGTTTAGCTGAAATTACAAGTCATTGAATTAGTATGTCATCTTTATTGCGCTGTCATGCAGCGGAGGTGAGGAAGGCTCTCTGTAATGGATGGAAGAGTTTGATGGCCTAAAAGACAGGCTCACAGATGGTTGTCGATATAAAACAGTTTGCCCTTTTTTTAAAAAAGGGAAGGGGAAAAAAAGGCTGAATGGAATAGGTCTCTGCTGATCTGAGTAGCTGTAACTAACAATATTTATGTAAGGCTGATCTTGGAGGAGTCTAGGGCTAGAAGGTGAACCAAGAGTTTGTCTAAAGATTAGGACTCAGAAGTGCATGCTAAGCCATTTAAAAAAATTTAAATATCAGTGAGGCAGCACGACCCAAAAGGTGAAGCGGGAAAGGTCTCGCTCGGAGGAAGCTGTTGCTACTACCCTTGCGCTGGGGAAGGTACCCTTGTGTGATTCTGCAGCAGCAGCAGAATTCTCATCAGCAGAATCAATGGAGATGCAAAGCAAACCCAGGACACGAAGAAATGATTTGTACATTTTAAGGAGCACTGTGATATTCTCTTTCCTTCTTTGTTTAAACAGAAGGGAGGAAAAAGATATTGCCGATCAAAGTTTGCTACTAGGGTCTAAGATGAATGCTAAACTGTGCATAAACTGTCTCTTTTCACCTGAAACACAAGACCACCACTTACCCAGTGCATACTTCCAAGCAATTTTCTCAAACTGATGTTACAGTCATACCTAAAAAAAGTGTTTTAGGATTAAACATGACCCAAATTACTGAAAGCTCTTTTCCTTTCTAAATTATCCTTGGCAGTCTGGTTTTGTACAAACACACCATTCATCTCAGCCAGGTCAGTCTTTTCAAGAAGCATGAAGGAAAGGCTATTTGAGCCCTTGCTGAAGTTGTCCGGCATCTCCATTACAAGGTTGCCAGTACTTTGAATTAAAGACTCTTGTATTGTCTGCTCCTCCCCTTCCCTCCCCCCGCCAGTTTCCTTGCCACCTCTTAGCACCATGAGTAGTCTGAGGGCTGTGAAACGATCCCTCCCTAGTCAGGATTGTTTGACTAGTTTGGTTAAAGCTTGTTCAGAGGGAAGGTACCACAGGAAGGAGCCACCCAAGGGAAGGGATGCTGCCCCACATGAGTTCAGGCTTGTAAGAGAAGAGGCCACAGAACACTCCTCCAGCTTCCCCCCTACACCACATTTTTCTGTTTTCTATCTACGCAATTTCTCCTTTATTCATGGGAATAAAGGAGAAAGCCAATTGCATGTTATTTTCATACTCCGAAAAGTATCAACAGGGTGGTTAATCACCACCTCAGTGGTGGTGGTGTATCTCTAGTAGTGGTGGTAGCATTTCTAGAGATTTCAAAAAATCAGTCGTAATTTCAAAGTGCTGCATTTCTGTAGTCTTTTCCTCACTCTGCCGCATCCAGGGCTTTGTTTCCAGGAGTGGGCTGGAATGCTTTTAAAACAAGCACTTCTCTGTGCTATTGTTTCTTCCTTCCTCCTTGGGACAGCTAAAGGCCACCAAGGCCTGTCCTCAGGGCTCTCCCTATAAAGGTAAGCAGATATAAGAGCTATGCAGGAGGAGCACATGAGGCAGGACTAGCACTTTGGGGGCATTTGAGATACAGAATCATGACATGACAGGAAAATGTATTTTGATAATAGCTGCTGTAAGTGGGATCTGACACTTCTTAGGAGAAAATGTTTTCAGTTTCATGTTCCCTGAAATAAATCTTCAGCTCTGGGAAGGAAAAATGAGTTAATTTGGAAGTCACCTTGATACTTCATGAAATATGTGAATATTGTGTTGTATACAATAGTGCAACAAGTCCAAAATTAGTGCCTGAATAAAGTCTTATAAATGTCTTTTTAATTTCAGCCAGACACTAGGAGTTTCAATTATTTGGTTTGGCATGTTTTATTTAAAGGGGTTTTTTTCCATAGATACTATGCAGCACATTCAGATTTCAAGACATTCGCATGTGCATTCTTGAAATGCTATCACAGATCACCTAATACAAAAATATTTTTTTTTTTATTTTGGACTGTCTGACTGAGCAAAATCTAAAATAAGAGATGAAACAAATTAAGAGGGAGACTCTCATTTTTAATTCTCTATTTGTTTTTTTTTCCTTATTATGTTGTTTAATGTATCTATCAAAAAGTACTCTGCATTATACAATCCAGAATTAAGACATATGAATGTCATCTATAAAAATTCCTCTGAGATATAGTCTTCTGTTTCAATTGAGAAATCCATCCAATATCAATGACCTTTCCATTTAGGGAATACTTAATGTGGTTAACTAGATATGATATACTTTGGGAATGCTTTTTATTGCATACATTTGAATTAAGAGATACACCTTGTAGGAAGAAAATGATGAAACAGCACTCTATTGAGGGTTAAAGATGAATGATGGCCTTTAAGACATTTGTTTTGGTTAAACACAAAGTAAGAGGCACTGTCACATTCAGGCCCACAGTGTTATTACGGCATAAGAGATGACTGAATTCAGTCTCACTTAAATCAATGGGAATTTTGCCTGCTACTGCTGCAGTTGAATTTGAATCATTATGGTTAAATGGGCTCTTTTTTAATCATAAAATGCTTTGAGTCATAACAATATGTATTAATCCTTCTCATTAATTCTTAGGGGTTTGTGTACCAGGCCACTTTAGATAGCATAGCTTTTCTGGAAAACAAAGAAAAGCTGGGTGTATTTTGAGAATAGATTTTAAAAATACTCGGGTCTTGTATTTGTTTTATTTGTTATTATAAACAGTGAACAGGTATATTCCAGCTGTATCACAGAAGTTTTGGAGTTTTATGAATTTTCTATTTTTTAGGTTCTTTTTGCTGTTGTTTTTCATTTGCTCATAGCTTTGTGGGAATATTTGGAATATCACCTCTGGGAAAGCTGAAGCAAACAAATAGTTTTTTGAGTGTCTGCCTTCTCATCAGTCAAATTTTAGTGTAATTTGATCTCTTTTGGTAACTAGTCATATCAATTAACAGAGATGCCTGGAGTTGTGAATGGGACAAATCTGTTTGCATATCATTAACTGACATTGCATTAGCGTTTTTGCATTAGTTCTTGCCTCTCCGCCAATTCTGACATCTTTTTCCTACAGTATTAATGTTACATTTCCTTTGTAGTTCTACCTCTTCCCTCAGCTATGCTTTACTTCTTTTACAACCTTTGCCCTTGACTTTGCCACCTGCCTTGCCAGGGAGCAACACTCCGCTGGGCAGACTGTCAGTGATGTATGTAAAGCCCTAATTTATGCCTCCTTTTAAGATAAGCCCCAAATACATGGATTGGCACTAGATACCAAATAAAAACCTAAAAAAACACTGAATCAAGAAGTGACTTGCTGTTGGTGACTCAGTTTGCTACTAAGAAATGCCTCATTCTGAGCAATATTTTTGCTACCAAAATTATACTGGCATCATACTGCTTCAGAATCAAACTCCTCTTTGGGCACACTTTACCTTAATAAAAACTGATAGGTTTTGAACTTTATTGTTTAAGTTTATTATGTGTCCCTAGGAAGTAATGAAATAGACTGAGCAAACACCTTTCTCTTTCCTTTGGTAGTGATGTTTGGTGATTTTTCAAGTAACTAACTAAATTATTTTTAAAAATAATGTTATAGTTATCTAAATATATCTGTATCATTCAATAAGATGTTTTCCGAGCTTTGTTCATATAACAGAGTTAAGATTCACCTACTAGATCTGTTGTTTAGATCAGACACAGTATGATTAGCCAGCTGCTTTCTGTATCCTATGCTTCTTTATTCCGGCTTTTGCTGGATTTTATTCTTAGTGCTGGAACTGTTCCTAAGCAAACTTCCAAAATTATTTGTCTATTGGAATGCACTGTGAAATTTACTGTTTTTTCTATTTGAGATCAGCTAAACCCTAGTTTTTACAGGTCAGCAGATTTTACTTATCAAGCTGACCTTGAATTTTATGTAAAGGATTTAGTTTTGATTCAATAATTTCTTACCTTATGTATGTTTTAGTGGCATTTAATGCGTAAATTTTATTGCTGTTTCCTACCTGTCATCCACTTGGAATATTTCCAGGACTTGCAATGCAGAGCACTGTTCACTCCCGTCTGGCTGCTTCTACCTGAAGGTGGTCATGCACGAGGGACTGATTCTGGGAGCACAGGCACTTCTGCACCGTATTTTTGAACAGGAGCCAGACATCTCCCTGCTAAATTCTGAACTTGAAGTTGGCAGTTCCAGGGTATAGGGTTTTTATAGCGATGATGACTTGATCCAACAAATTAGCTGTCTGATATATAGCAGACTTAAAATATTTAGGTTTAATGCAGTATGCTTGGATTTCAGCCTAAACTTTGTGCCCATTTCCAGAACTGGGATCTGCCCTCAAGATTTATCACCCACTACAGCTATGTTAAGCTTCCACCACCAGGTTTATTTGAAAAAACACCCAAATTTTTGGTCAACTCAACATACTTTCTGCCTATATAATAATGCTCACAATATATATGGATGCTTCTCTGGCTTTATTTACCTTTTCCTGTGTCTTTAAGAAAATACTAGCAGAGCAAAGCTTACGCTAAATCAGTCTATATCTTGCAGTATGTGAGCAGATGACATAGATGTCCAAGGATGTGATAGGGATCAGCTCACACACTTTTCAGCTGAGCATATGTGTAAAAACAAAAACAAACCTTACTTTTTTTCTTAGAAAGCACCACGTATTTCAGGCAGTTAGGCAGTAACAGATGTTGGAGACTCAGTAGGAAGCTAGATGTATGCTGGGATGTCACTCAACTCCCCTTAACAAGCTGCTGTGTTGGAGAACCAGTCTCCATATAGGCTCTGCTTAGTGTCTCAGAAATAAGATGACACTAAAATAACCAGCTTCCCATGAATACCAAGTCTCTCTTTTAAAGAATATACTACTCGGGGGCTGTGAGGGGAGGAGGGGGGTGTGTATGGAGAGGCTGTATATATAACTTTGCCTGCAAAGGTATTGCATGAGGGAAAGACTGTCTTTGTTGTAATTTAAGTAATTTTATTTTTGGATAGTGGCAGTATTATGTTTGTTATAGAAGTATTTCATTGAGAATTGTTATGAAATACGATCCCTCTGCATTTCTGATTGACATAGCTTCAGGTAACATGTTGTGCCATGTCAGTAAAAATCTACCTAGCATTAAATAACTGCATTTGAAGATGGATATTCTCCATATTTGGGAAGCCGGTACAAGCATATTAATTCACTCTAAGACCAGAGAAAGACATGCCACTTAGTTCTGATGCAGGAGTAAAGCAGCAATTACAACAAAGTACCATACCAATTACAGAAACTCAAAATATAACATTAAACTGAGCCAGATGACACAGTACAAGCCAGGCCGAAGAAAGGAGGCTGCATATGGTATGAACAAATCTTATTGTCGATACAAAAGACGCTTTCATGCCTGGTATGGTAATGAGTAAGGTCATACCTGGCCACATCAAAGTAGCCTGAAGAGTATAATTGACAGACATCTATCCAGCTTCAAGAGACTGAGCGCAGTGACACCGGGGGACTCAGAGGCATCCAAGTACTGAGGGCTGTACAAGGACTTTGACAGTCTGAGAGAGATGCAGGACTCTGGAAATCTGAGCATCATATTTTCCGATTTTCTTTCAGTGACTTCAATTGTTTGGACCTATCTCTGCCACTGGGGAGTCTGGGATAGGTGTTTTTGAACAGTTTAGCTTTGATTTTGATGTGGTATTTTCTTGTTTTTCAAATAAACATTGATTTATTGAAGGCCCTTTTGGATCTTAAGGCTGTTTGGGGGAATATTTACTACAGTCTGGTCCTTGGGACAAGGGAAACAAACTTCTTACCTTAGGCAAAAGGCAGAAGAGAAGGCTGATGGTACCTGACCTGGGGCACTTTGTCACAGGTGCTGAAGGTGTCACCAAAAGGCTGACTGAAGTCAGTGACATGCACGAGGCCAGCCAGGGGACCACAAGGGATGACAAGATTAGGGATCTTGTGGTTCTCAGTCACAGACCTCTTCCCTCAGTAATCACACAGGTGTCAGCAGTCCTGGCGTGGGATGATGGGGAAAGTCACTAAGAGTTCACTGGGATGAGAGAGACGGCTTTTTTCTACAAATTTGTACAATCCCTGATGCAGCGGGATAACTTGCAGAGCCCAAATGTTTTTGTCCCTTTTTTTTCCCCCACAGTTGCCAATATTTTAAAAGACATTTCCAAAAGTAATGGGGAGTGGGTGTTGGAGAGTTGTATTTGCTTTATGGTCAGCTTTACATATAACAAATGAGCATTCCATTTCTCCTGGGAAATAAGTAAATTGTATTGAAATTGAAACAGTGGCAGAAAAGGAGTAAGTGGTTTGACTTGAACCACAGAGGGAGATTACAAGAGAACAGGGATTAAAATGCAGAAACCCTTACCTCATGCCAGAGCTTTGTGTGTTGCACCTCCCTCTCTCGCTGCATGGAATTGCTGCTCCTTTCTTCTGGGGCAAACCAAGCTGCTGCTGGAAAAATGGAGCCTGTGAGCAAATCACGAAACATCACAGTACCATATTTTTGGACCCAGGGGATAGGTGGTTTTATGTTTTGGTTTGAGTTATTAAACTATTTTCTTATTATTTATCTTTATTGTTAAATATTCTTCACTCAAATAGAGTATTTTCTCAGAACTATGCCTGAGACTTTAAATTCCTACACGCAGTTAGTATTTTTCCACTCATCATCTACAAAAAAAATCCTCACCCAGTGTCCCTTTACCCACTACTATCTCCAGATTAATTGTAGATGATACACTGGCTGAGTAATAAACTGATATGGAATGCATTGGTCACACGATTATTATGCACTTATTCAGAAAATGTTTGTTCCTATTTATTATTGATTGATATCCAGTGAATTCTTTTTCACTAGCTAATGCTTTATTGTGCTCTATCAAGCTGTAGCATGTTCCATACAATCACATTGATTAAAAAATGAGAAGGATGTCAAAAGATTCCTGAACAAAATATTCCCATTAGATCTGACTAGGGGATTTAGCTAAATTCTAGATGGCAGATTTCATGGCTTTCCAAATAACTATGTTTTTCTTAAATGTTGATACTTGGGAAAGCTCTAACTGAAACACTTCATGTTTTATGAGGTGCTTTGTTTATGCAAAAAAAAGCCACAGGAAAATTACAGTTAAATGTAAGGATTTTTGTTATTTTGGGATAGTAATATATATTGAGTGTTATAAAACAAAAGTTTGAACCAAAACTTTTAAAAAGTGGAATTAATTCTGCTAAGTTTTAATTTTTTTTTAAACTGCCACATTTTTCCAATTTTCTGATATTTGACAAACTTGCTGAATAATTTAGGAATTGAGTAAATGAGGTGGACTGGCTTAATCTACAATTTTAAAATAAAAATATTTGCAAAAAAATTGACTAAACCTGACTACCTTTATGCTTAAGCCATGCAAACAGACTTGTAGACCATGTTTAGACTCTCTGCAATGCCATTTTCATTACAGATGTAAGTGCTCAACGTTAGTCTCAAAACAGCATTACTTTAAAATATAATGATATTGTGTGATAATGAGTTCTACAGGTGCAAATTACAGTACTCCAAAAAGTAGATGTATTTGAAAAACCATCATGTTAATTTTTGCTTTTCAGAGCCGTTGAATGTCCCATTCATTCTTTTATTCTGAACAAGTGTAAATAAAGTTCCTTATTTGCCTTTCTGCAGCATTCAGAATTTTCTGCGAGTTTAATCTGTTCCCATCCACTAAGAGTCAGTTTCTTGCATGTCTTTTCACACAGTCTTTGCATCCCTTTTCCATTGTAAAGTGCTGAATATCTCCCCCTCTGCCCCCAGACCCTTCACTGCAATGTTCTTTGCCCAGGAATGGTTGGGACTAAAAACAAGACTCCCCTTGAGGACGTAAACTGATTTATGAAATGGGATAGGAATGAAAATTAATGATGAAATGGTATAAACCACCCACATTATTATTATTATTATTATTATTATTATTATTATTATTACTACTACTACTACTACTGCTACTATTATTTCACCATTTTTCACCATTATTTCCTATCTTTGCACTTATGCATACATTTACCTTGAGCTTTTTAGATTATGCCTCAGGCTTTATCTTAAGTGCTTACAGCTAATTTAGAATGTGGGAAAGTACACATTTTCATCCATGATCTTTGAGAGCTTCAGAAGAATATCCCAAATGGGTGTATCATAGCAGTGATAGGTAACATGAGCTAACAGTTAAGCCAACAACCTCTGGTAAATAAATAAGCCTAACTACTAAATGGAGTGAAAAATGGAAAAACTGTGTCAGTTGAGTAACTTACTCAGCAGGCTCGGAGACAGGGAGAGACTCCGACTCCCAGCTGTGTCACGCATTGGACTGGAAAGCCATACACCTTCTTCTGGTGCTGGCTAGCTGGAAATGGACCTCAAGGACCAGCCCAGGGGGGCTCTCAGGCTCCTTCCCCGGTCTGCTGAAGAGCACCGTTCACCTTCCACCACCTCCTCTCACCCTTGGTGCACATAAGTCTTGTTGGTAAGCATGGTACTGGAGTTTGTCAGTCTCGTTGCCAAAGGGTCATCCACATTTTTAATCTACTCTTTGATCGTGGTTATTCTTAGAAAGCTGAGTGAAAGTTCCTCTTGCTACCAGAGAAGTGCTTGATTTCTTATTTTTTTAACAAAAATGGAAAGTGGTATGCAGCAATCACCTAATCCAGAAGGACTGAATTAATATTCTAGTAACACTTGAAGTAATTTAACACCTCTCCAAAACTGTTTTGTGGAGATTTTTTTGGAAAGGCATAATAGAGAGAAACTCTTTCATAAAAACCTACACATAAGAAACATATAGAGGTTTTCACACCTTGCAGAGGAAAATTAGAATCCAGTTGGTGTCCAGAATGAAGATGAGCTGCTCTTTTTCTCTCATGTTAATGCAGATAATAATTCCCTGCAACTTACTTGCAAGGGACGAAGGTATGAATAGCTGTACAGTCGTCTTCTTCAACCCCTGGTTTTATTCTGAGTCTTAACTTTAAAGACAGAGGCTGGTTTATTCTGTAGAAATAAGTGGGAATGTTAGAAAAGGCTAAATATCGTCATAAACCAAAACATTATGATACCGGAAACCCTTAGGAGCAACACTAATGCTTTTAAATGAAGGTTTTATTTGTCTCTGAGCTGCAAAAGGAAGTCACTAATGAGATGTCATTTACATTCTAACACCTGTTAAATGGCACTTTTCTCTTTCCCCAAAGAGAGAGATGTTTATGAATGTTTGCAGTTTTCTGAGTGTATCTACAAGAATTATATTTTCATAAACAATGCTGTATATTTTTCCTGTATGTATTTTAGTTACACCGGAACAATATAAGGAAATATCAGGAGCTTTTTTTGGTTTTATTAGATTTATTTGTTGTTGCTATATAAATCTAACGTGGAATGTCTAGCTTACAAAGAAATTTCATTAATCAGGATTTAACACAATTGCGTATTTAGGATGTGATTTGCAGCAGTTACAGTGCAAGAACTGTATGTAATTATACCTCCATTTAAATGAAAATTAAAAGCTTGTGTTGTAGCAGGGTACACGTGTTGAATATATTGCTTTACAGAATAAGCCCTCCAAAGCAGAACGCCTGAAAATCAAGTTTCAGTTGGTTCTGTCAGGGAACTGCTGCATATTGTGACTTTCAAGATTGGGACTTGCATTAAGACTGACCAGAGGGAAAGATGGGAAATTATGGGAAAGCAAACGATCTATAACAATACAAGTTGATATGCTTCTGTTAGATAAGCATAATGCAAGTTTCTTTCAATCATTTCTAAAATAGTTTGGTGTATAAATTAACTCATTCGGTTAATATAAAAAGGCAGAATCCACAGAGGCCTATGCTGGAAAGAAGTTCTGCAGGGGAATTTGAAGAAGGAATTAAATTAGTATTAGAATCAGAACTAGAATTAGAATTAAGTAAGCGAATATTAGGGAGTCAGTGCACCAAGCACTATGAACAGCTTTAGCAGATGCCCCTGTGGACCATGTCTCTCACCCATTGAGTATGGGATTCATTTGGGGGTCTTTGTTTCCCAGTCCCCATCCCAATGCCTGCAGTTTGCATATCTGCTGCTTGTCTTCCAGATGTGGCTCCTCAGGTACCACGCGCAGCTGCATGGCACATCTGAAATCTTGTGCGGAGGAAAGAGAAGCGCGATGGCTCTGGGCACACCCTGGGCAGGAGGTCCAGTGCCATTTCATCAGTTGGAGTTCCCTGTCCAGCTCAGAGGCAGTATGAGCCCAGCACACAACAAAGGATGACAGAAGGGGATAACACAGCTGAAATGGCTGGTGCTTTCACAAACTGAGACACCTCAGCTTGGTGGGGTGTGCTGCCATTCCAGAGGCTGATGCCAGAGCCAACAGGAGAGATGAAAATAGCATTTGGATCTTCTAAATCTCAAGTAGATGCTTTACCTATGAGGTGCAGAAGCAGGAGATGGCACTGATTGCTGTAGTGACCCATGACAAACTGTGTTCTTCAGCCAGAGGAATATGTGATTCAGCGGAGTCCCTCTGGAGGCAGGCCAGGGCAGAAGCTACCAGTGGCAGTGAGCTGACAGTATAATGTGCAAATCATGTGCTGGGGGCGAATTAAGCTCTGGGTTTTCTAAAACGGTTCCTGAAATTACAAGACTTAGGCATTTTCAGCTACATTTCAATTGCATAGTGCTGAGATTTTAAACGTTGACGGTTCTGCAATGCTGTAAGCATTATTCGTGTCAGTAGGTCCTAAGCAGTGGTTTGGGTTTTTCAAAAAGGCTTTAGTATCCGTACGTCTATCACAGATGTTCCCTGGGATTCAGCTTTCCTTGAGAAAGGCCCATATAAGTTGACAGTGTCTCTTTCAACATGCTAGATGTGTGACAAAAGAAAGCAGTGTTTGTAAGCTAGACTCAAAGTAATGACAAGCTTTTGAATGAAGGTAAGAACAAGTCCTTGCGGGCTAAGTCTACTTAAGCTGCCTTTTGGATTTAACCTGAATGAATCAGATTTTTTTTGAAAAGGAGAATAACTGAGCCCCGTTTGAAAGCTTTACAGCCCAAGTGTTCTGTATTTTCAGGAAGGGAAGAAAATTTTTTCACCTATGACTGGATCTTTCTGAGAAATAATCCAAAGTTTTAGTTCATGAACCATCTTCCCTACTATATTTCCCAGTTCTATCATTATTGCCTCTCTCCCCCTCAAAGTACAGCACATTTTCTGTAATTCATGTTAGTCTCGGATGTTCTGCTCAGAGAGCAGAGAGATGGTTTTGTTTTAAATTTACAGCACCTTTAAATTTTCTTGTATGTTAAAGAGACTGGTTTCCTCTTGCTTACCTTATGTCTAGAAACATTATTTAGAAAAGTTTGCAGTCTAGAGAAGATGAGCTTAATCAGACTGCTCTGTAATTACTCACTGGCTTTGTTCACCCTGGATGATATATACTTTGCATGGTGCTAAAAGAAATAAGTATATTCATTTCCTATGCAGTTCCCACCTTGCATTATAAAAGCCAAATATCCATTCTGTAAATAGAGGTGAATCAGCAATCCATATAATATCTATTCATCATACATATTTCACAAGGAGGATATTGTGGTGGCTGGAAAGTTCTTACAAAAATAATATGGAAATCCGGAACTTGATGTGGAGTGTCAGAGAGCTTCTTACTATTATTTACCTTATCAGCTTTTGCTTTCTGAAATCAATGGAAGGGCATCAAGTTCAGCTAATCCATATTTCTGAGTATGAAATTGAATTTATAGTCTGTAGTATGTTGACTACCGCTCACATTTAAGGCATAATTGATTTTTATTGAAAAGCCAGCAGGCACATCAAAAATTTCCACAAACCACAAGGATGTTAAATTTTACCCTGTTTAGATAATAGTGTTGCTTTATTTATCCTTTAAAATGAAGCTTTTATATTTATATCAGCAAATGTTGTGGAAGTGTGACTGATGCCTTGTGAAACCATCAGTCCATAGTTCTGTTAAACTCTACGGTAAGGAAATAAGCAACTTTTCTATGCCTAAGGTAAATGTCTATGGTTGGTTTGTTTTAAGAATAAACGGAATAATAAATCTGCACAAAAGAAACCATTTCATGTCATGAAGCAAAGTTATTTTTCTTCATTCCAATAAATAGCTTGTGCAATAACTTTTTCTGTCCTCTTTTCCTTTCCTTTTCTCCGTATTGGCCGCTCTTTATTTCTCATTCTTTTAAACATAGAAGTGTACTTTTGTATCTGCTTTTAATTGGCTATAGATAGCAGACTAACTAATCCATGTTAAAATTTTTAGTTTCCAAGGCATTGACTTAATTTCCTTCAGGTACAAAGGTGATCTTAATCATAGACCAGATTCGAGTATCGACAAATGCTTTGTGACAGGTTTCTTTTCAACCAATTAAGCAATTAAACAGATTTCACTTCCCTTTCCTCGCTTGGGCTATCCTAGCTATTTGTGCATGTCCCTCCACATTGCCTACTGCATCATCTCAGTGCATGTGTGCTTTTCATAAGAATTTTTTGAACCAAAAAAAGAAAACTCAGGGTTGCCCGGCACAGGCGATACACTACAGTAAATAACATAGCTGGGAATTTTGAAAAACCAGACAACGAGATATATATGTGTGACTCAAGAGTGTTCAAAACAATTTATCAAATGCACAGATATACAAAACTTAAAGAGATTATACATCAGTTTCTTAGTGTAAAAGTATCAAGAACAAATGATCTACCTTTTGCAAAGGCAGGTATTTTCGAATGTGTGCAACAGGTGCAGGCACAAATCCAATTAATAAATAACAAGATTTGTGCCTGCTCCTCTCTACTATCACTTTCAAACTTCACCACAAACTGTCTACAAATATTCATACTTTCTTTTATTTTTGTCCTTGATGCCCATAGCAATTTGCATATACTTGCATCTTCTCTATTATGGGGCTCTTAATGAAGGCATCTGTTTTCTTTCTGAAATATGGCAGGTTGTAGTAAAAAATAGCTTGTAACTAAAATAAATATGTCACATGTCAGTAATATACAATACACTACAAAGGCAGGATCTTCTCAAGTAGTTATCAGTTCTCTATAGGCATCAGATCTTCTCAAATAGTTCTTGAATAGTTTAATCTAGCATAATCTCCATGACACCAGCTTTCTGGTATAGCTACATTGCTAAATAAAAGAAGCCAAGATCAGACATTGCAGCTGTGGTCAGCCACACGGCTTTAATTGATAGTTTGCTGCCTGTACCTGCTTGAACTGCTTCAATTTACTCTGTCTAAGAGAAAGTAGAATATTTTGAGGGATACCTCATTCTGAAACTGATCCCAAAGTGTAGCGTGAGCCAGACAACATCAGTTTTGCTTCCTGCTATTCTCCACAATCCTCTCCCCAACCACTGAAACATCTTCAGCCTTCACCCACACCTTAAAGTACATCCCAGGGCTTGCAACATATGTATTCACTTTGATGAGATGAAAACACCACTTTGATGAGCTGTGACACAACCCTCACTTTATTTCCAGATACTGTGAACTCAGAAAAAAACAGACATACAGAATAATTGTATTTCTTAGCACTAGAAGAGCCACTTGGGGCACAGAGGAGCCCCAATGCCAAGCACAGAGCAATGGAAGTGTGCCCACTGGTCGGCCACAGAGCAGTCCAGCGCTGAACGGTGAGGATGTGAACCTGTCTCTACCACTTGGCCATCCCCTGCCTTGTTTATTTAGCAGAATTAGAGTGCAGGCTGAGAATTTTTGTCCCTGCCCTGGTAACTGAAAGCATCATTTATTTCCTTACTGAGTACTTTTATATTCATTCGTACATGTGAACACTGATAACACACCATTGTTTTAGCATTGTTCACCTGTAACGTAACCACACCGCTCATTACTTCTGCTACAATAGTGTTTTCAGAGCACTGTTCAGGGACCAAGATACAGTTGCAACAGATGTCATACACAGAATGGAAAGATTGGTCTCTGCCTAAAATCAAGCAGCCAAAAGGGTGAGTAAAGTGACAGGAGGAGACCACAGACAGACAGGAGCTCAAAAAGAACGAAAATTGAAGTTTTACCACTTTTGCATACAATGCACAAGTGTGTTTTTCAGGATACTTTCTAAGGATTTTTTACAGTGAACACTTGAATGAAAACTGTTAAAGGAATGTAGGCTATTGAAGTTAAACTTCAGTTCATTGGCCTGGATTCATTTTGCCTAATGTTAAACTGCCAAATAAAAGAGGATTATTTTTTTTTCAGAGAGGAGTGATTCTTTTCAAAGACTTTGACCATGTCTCATAATTAACCTTTATTATTATGTCCTTTTTTCTCTTCAGCTCTTCTGAAAAAGAGACCATTTTTGTGCAGGTGCCTAAATGCTTAAGCAAGATTGTATTTATTTGATTAGGGAAAGACAAAATCTTCATGATCACTACCAATTCTGAGTAAGCTTTAGAAGTCTGGTAATTTAGGATTGTCATCTTAAAAAGAAACAGCAAATGCTATTTACCACATGTGTAGTACCAGGTCTGTGAGGGATGAAAGATCGGTTTGTCTGTCTATCTCTAATGATACATCCTCTATGTCTAAGAGTCTCATCTTTCAAGTTCGCATACATATTTAGGAAAAGTATGCAAATTTACATGAAAATTCCCTGGAGTATTGTATGGACAAATCTTGCCCATTAATGGACTCATAATGTCTATTCTCATATGAAAGATATAAAGGATATTGTTCACGAGTACTGAAATGGGAACAATTCCATTACAAATACATGTAGTACGCTGAAACTAAGCAGGGACTGCATTCATGTATGAATACAATGTAAATTTATCATTGTAACAATTTTGTATAAAAGGGAGATTTTATTTGCATTCACATTCACTGCAGAGATCTGAAAATTACTCATACAATGAATTTGGGACCATAATTAGAGGAAATTTTCTGTTTTTAAAGAATTTTCTGTTTTTGAAGAATTAGATGGCTATTGATTACAAAATATAATGACATTGGTGAATATGGGAGTGTATAAGTGTGTATGGGAGAAAGGCAGATATTGGAGATTTGATGCTGAAACAAATGAACCTTTCCTCCATCACATCATTCCCTTATTTATAATCTTCCCCTCAGAACTTCCAATCACTAAAAGGATCATTCTTAATGCTACCCTGCTCTCCTCAGTTGATTTTCCTACTACGTACAGAATCATTAATACAAAAATAATATCTTGGTTATTTTACTTTCTGATTTGGAACACGTAGGTTTTGGTATGGATAATTGGTGTATTTGTCAATTAGACTAATTCAGTGTCAGATTTTAATTTATCATGAAGAGGAAGCTGAACTGAAATATTAAATGAGATTGCTGAAAACATGAAAATTAGGAATTTTAATTTTTTTTTAGTTTGTACCTACTGCCCTCATACTACTGCCACTCTTAAAAAAAAAATCAAAAAAAGAAAACAAAAAAATCCTTTGTATTACTTTTTAGTGGTAAAATGTTAGAGACTGACCAAATCTTTTTGCACCATTTTTAGTTATACTGTTTACACATGGACACACACATAGTCATACAGAGATATATTTTTTATTTTCCCCAAACAACAGAAGGTACTACCTTCACATGAGTTTTCAGTTCTAAAGGAGTGTCTTTCTGTAATAAACAGGTAACTTCTGAAGATTGTATCAGACATCATTTTGTTCAGACACATTTCAGCAATACCTACAGTTTGATCTTTGCAAAAACATCTGAGTAGTCATGCAGATACCTTAGCACTGTTTTTCTCAGTGTTCTTAACAAAGAAAAAGGTGCAAGTCTCCAAAACTGTTAACTACATTACTATGAGTAAAAGACAAATCTACATTTTCTACTTCAGCTAATTACTACATTTATTAATTTCCCACCTGAAGGCCAGTCCTATCTCCATAGCATGTCTTGGGATAATGTTTAAGAAGTTCTGGTTCTTCTTGTACATTAACTCCATTAATAAGGTTAGATTTGGGCTCTTACTCTACAGTCTGTTTCTGCATTCATAACTTTATGCAAAAACTTCCCTGAAACTTTTTGTTTCAGTTTCTTACTGTATTATTTCAAAATATTTGCCAGAATTACTGTTCTTGAATTGAGGGGAAAACAAAACACTCCAAACTCCTTTGAAGTTGAGCTGGTAAATAAAACTGTTGCTTTTAGTAAATGTCTCTGTGTGAAGTTACATTGTATTTTATGTATCACCAAATTCAGCAGTTCAGTAACATCCTTTTACACTCCCCCAAAACTACTAAGTTGCCTTAAAAATTCTTGACTAACATGGAGTTACATAGGAACTCTTGCAATGCAGCAGAGGGAAAGGACCATCTCCGTAGCCTCAACATTCTTCAGTGGGAGTCAAACAAGACTTAGACTTAAATTGATTTTTCATGCTTAAAATATAATATCCCAAGCATAAAAATAAAAGATTTTTTTTTGTCCTCTGTGGTGGTTCTATTTTCTCAGGTAGTTTTAACCAATATTAACTCTCATTCAGGCTGTACCAAATGTTTATGTTCTGCCTCTCCTAGTCTTCTAGGTTGAAAAAGAAGATGCTTCTCTCTCTGGAACCTAGAGAAGAAGACATGTGATAATGTAAAACAGAAACCACACCTGTAAGAGAAATAGGCTAAGCTATATGTAGTTTGCATTGTTTAGAGATTGTATCGTGTTGATCTATACTTTGCTATGCACAACATTTCTAGAGCCAGGATGCCTTTTCTCAGGTTACAGCTCTATGGATTTACTTCTTCATAGCCAAGAGAAGAAACCTATGCAAACAACAGAATATGGAAAAACAGAGTTTTCAAGTTAGAAACGGTTCCCACTAGATCAGACATCGATATAGCCACTAAAATGCACCTCTTGGTTCATAAAGAAAACAAAAAAATTTAAGGAAGTTATGATGCAAAGAGCAAAAATAAAAATTGAATGCTGGATGGCATTTTTATTCTTTTTCCCATTCTAACTACTTTGCTTAAGACTTAAGTAAGATCATGAAAGTACAATACTAAAAAGGCCCTTCAATAAATGGAAACAAATGAGCTTTTTCCTACCACAGAATTACTTATAATCAGTCCTTCTTGTGAAGCTAATCCCCCGACAGATAAGACTGTGAATTCCCCCCCTCCCCTTCCTACACGCTCACAGATGGGTTGCAACAGAGGGATGACAAATGAGTTGTGTTTGGCTGGATTAATGGGTATTATCATGTTAATGGATGTTTATGGTGCAGTTTGGGAGGTTCATGTGGTTTTCAAAAAGTGTTGGTGTTCTGGGTAGCTGAAGCCTCTGTATGTGTGTGTGTGTATGCATTATTAGCCAGCTTTTTATGCATATTGTACATTTTTGGTCTCCTTAATGGGTCACAGCTAAACTGGATGTGGAAGTGTTGGCCTTATGCTCAGATCTTTCATCATGTCATCAAGCGTGACATGCAAAATACAAGCGTTTGAGACTTGTCTTTCCACAGTCTCTGTGAATGCAGGTCCCTCATAATCCTGGGTCTACTTTGTTGCAATCACTTTTAAAATCTGACATATTGATCAGGAGTTTAGCCTGAGTAACTACTGCACATATATCAACTTCGGTCGGGGATGTCAGGTCAAATTTGTTGGCAAGGTGATCTTACAGCCAACAAGGGTAATTCCTGCCATTCACATGAACCGATGCTCTTAGCCTCACTCGGCGAGGCCAGCGTATATTGCACCAATAGGGCACGGGAATTTTGTGCCAAGTGGGGCAGACCCTCAGGAAAATGTCTCACCAAAGACCTAGACATGGAAAAATCTGCTGCTCCAAGAATCAAGAGGTGTCAAAAATGTAAAATCACACAGAAATAAATAAGCTTTTGCTCTGGATTTTAAAAGTTGGGGGTTTGTGGTTTGTTTTTGGGTTTTTTTTTTCTGTTGAAAGTTTCTTATTCTGTGACAGAGACCAACCTTTAAACATTTTTGTTTGCTCTCATTTTCTTCTGCCCACAAGGCTTGTTTTCCTCTTACTTTCCGTATTGTTTTTGTAGTCTTTAACTCGAGCTGATAGGCTTCTTTCATACTAGCTATATATAAAGGAATACATATGTCAGACACTTGTGTGTAAACTTCTGCTTAAAACCCTAAATGCTCATTTGAATGTTAAAATGCATCATTTGCATGCAGTATTGAGGGAGTTGTTCGCATAAATGTACAGTTGTGTTGACACTCAGTTTTTCTCTAAAAAGAGCAGGTATTTAAAATCTGGAATTGCCATGGAATATCCTACAAGAAATAATAGAATCTCCATCAACCAATACATTTATTGACTTAGACAGTATAAAACAATAATGAGGCTCTGAGGCACAATAAGAATGCAGGCAATATTCTGTTTCATCTAATTCCTAAGATTTCTGAGGTTTTTTTCTAAAATTTGGAAAGTTGGATTTTCCTTTCAGAATAGCATAATTTTGGGATTAAGACAGTGAAAGCGATCTTCTGAAATCATTACCGGAGGGGATTTTAATGTACTGAAATAGTGTTTGCATTTATTTGGTATTCCTCCACCATCCAGTATAAAATAATTCCTTCATGTCTTTTCTTTCCTTAAAAATTCACCAAGCGTATGTGGACCTCACAGATGCAGCTTTAATTGAAAGTAATGTCAAAAACAGTGTTTTGATCTGTTTCCTTTCTTTTGACATTCTCTGTTTTTGGAATGTGTTGAGTCTGTACGACCATTCTCTGTTCAGAAATTCATCTGGAAATTTACATATTTTAAAGGCTTCTTGCTCTATAATACAGCTGAGCATAATAGTGCAAGCTACACAGAAATTGAGGTGTGAAAGAGAAATTTCCCAATTTCAGTCCTTAACTGAAATATAAAAACAATTCTTCACCATCTGGGGATTACTGTACAAGGCTTTCTTCTGAGTAGGCTTGCTAGCGGGATAAAGTTCATATGATCCAGCAATGGATAGGCTGTATATGGCTGAAAAAAAAAAAAAAAAAAGAATTTTTTTTGTAGATTCATTAATTTACAGCACTATCATTGAAATGCACAGAATGTTTCATACATTCGGAAACATACTGAAATACATTACATCTGAGCAAACCTCTAAATTTGCAAAATCCAATAAATTACATATTATTCTGCAGGATGATAAAGTCTGTCTCTGGCAAAGTAAGTAATGTTCCTGATACAGAAAGGTGTAAATCCCACAGGAAACATTACATATCAAGGATGCTCAGGATTTTACTGGATTGTGCCCCAAGAGAAAGAAAGACAAAAGAGAAGAAGAATAAAGTAAGATAGACATTCATAAAGCTTGTCCTTTTTTTTTTGTTCCCCGCCCCAACAAATAAAATCAAGAAAGGTCTTAGTCTCAGAAAAAGGTTGTTAGCTGTACATAATTTTTCTTCAAATGAATTATGAAACCACCTACTGTTAAAAATAAATTGAATCTTTAAGGCAGTGTACAGGTACTCTGTCATTTAAAGGTAGGACTAATTCTGACAGTTCAGTACCAGGTACTGTGGCCCTGAGCACCTTTCAGATTGTACTGGACTATTTATTCTGCAATAAATCTGCAACAACAGGAGGTATATATAGTCCTCAGATCATATTGGTATCATCCGCTTTTATTAGCTGAATTCGTCCCTTGCTAGTTACCGAACTACGAAGAAGAGGGAGGAGACAGGCTTACTAGCAGCTAAAATCTCAAAACAGTCAAAACTGTGAAATAAAGCACTTCTAACAACATCTACTTCACATAGTCCACCTATAGGGATTGCATAAACAATTGGAAAAGCTCTGCTTGCAGAACAAATAGAACCTGTATAAAAAACTCCATAAAAACAACTTGAGCTAGAAGTGCTAAGCATTAGCAAAAAATAGTAGCATAAGCCTGTGTACACAAGTATGAATTTTCTATGTACATGTGTTCAGGTAAATATAGGCACAGGGCTCAATTCCTCCTGCTTGTGTGAATTCACATGACGGAGGGCACATCCACAATAGCTCATGCTCAAATACAAACTCTCTTAGCACCCAGAAACTGTAGGTGCAAGATTAATCCATAATGCGGGTGACGCGTTGGGGATCACGGGTCCAAGGATATAACTTGCTCTCTGGCCCAGCAACCTAAACTACAATGCAGAGGCAGCCTTGATCTCTCTGATCCTGCTTCTCATTTTGAACATACTGACAGCTACACTTCCTTACTTCATCGGGCAGGGGTGTTAGAGAAAAGCAGGCTATTTCTTACCACTTGTCAGGCTACTTTGGGTTGACCAAGATTATTTGAAAATCTAGTTGAAATAAGTAATGGTTCAGATCAACAAGCCCTGTGAGGCAACGATAAATACTAATGTTATGATAGTTGTTTAGGTGCGTTTCAAAATGTAAACTTGCAGTTTTGTCTTTTGCAGTGATGTTTTCAATACTGTTACATTTACAAGTTTAAGCATACAAAACAAAACAAAAAATATTGTTGAGTTAGGTATTCTGTTCAATATGCATTTTTTTCATCTATTTAGAAGGGGAAACAGATCCCCTTTGGCTCAAGCTAAATAATTTCCCCATTCACCAAATTGAAAAATCAATATTATTTAGGACATATGCATCACACGTAGGAAAGGGATCTCTCATTGAGATGGTACCAGATAAGATATTTTAAAAAGCGACATACCACCTTTTGTCTCTTTCTCTGAGACAGCCGCAACGTCTGAGTTGATGGATTGACTTTGCTTTCTGGATGTAGAACTTAAACCACTTCAGAGCATAGTATTTGTGCTGCATGTGCTGCATAGTATTTGTGCTGCATTCTTTGCCTTTTCTTTTTTTTTTTAAATATATTTAGAAAAGCAGTATTTTACCTCCACCTGAAAAGGTGTGTAAGTGGCTCGCTCACCAGCTCTGTCCAGTGGCTCTTTTCTGGTTGTTGGATCTCGACTCCTTCTCACTCCTTCTACGCTACTAAGCTGTGACACCTCCTGTCTGCCTTTGAACAAAGTCTCCACTTGCTTGAGCTGATCTGCTGTGCACCCTACCCCACCGCTGGTGTGCTACGAGAAGAGCTGTGAATGCTGGAATTCATCCTAGGCTGCATTGAGAGATGCACGCTTTTAAGGACCAAAGGGGCTGGAGTGGGCTCTTGACTCCGTACGGGTTCTAGGTTGTAATGGGACTGCAGAAAGACGCGGTCTTGGCACTCGTCCCATGAATCAAAGTTGTTCCAGGTGTGAAGCTGTTCTCCTTGTGACCAGGGCTATGCTACTTCTTGTAATAAATTTGTCTACTTTATTTGCGAAGCGGCAGTTTTCAGTCCAGCGAGTATTAATGCTGAGTGGCATTGTGCGTATGTATTCAAATCGATAATCGCAGTGCGTTCTTGCATTGCCTCTTTAGGAATGGTTTTCATGTGTAATCAGATGAGGCATATGTCAGGAAGAGGACAACGGAATCCTGTGATGTCTTATATGTGTTTTTAATAAAAAAGCAGAGGGTTTAATTTTGTTGCTGTTATGAGTCTGAGTGTGAGGCATTCTTCTGTTTTTCCTGATAAACAGGCGATTCACAGTCTCTGCTTTACAGAGGCTACAGCAATTCTGGATGCAGTCTCTCTACACTTTGGCTTTGCCAGTAGTTCATCTACTGATAGGTAGAATTCGGCATCCCAAGCCTGTTCCACTTCATCTGTGTCATGTGTGTGCACGTGTGCGTGCATGTGTAGGTGTGTGAGAGAGATGGAGAGAGAAACACACTGCAATGAAAGATGAAGACTCTACTGTGATGTTTGGGGTGAGCAAACCAAGCGGTCTTTAGGGAAAGCGCAGATTCCACTGAGACACGTACGCTTTTCACCCCCTCTGTTTTTCCAGACAAGTGTTATTTTTCAATATTTTATTGTGCTAGCAAGAGGAGAACTCTTGTAATAAAATCATATCACTGTTTCATCCAAGGCAAGTTTAGATGTTATCACAGTGATATACTTTGTCATAGATTTATTATTAAGTTGTCGCATAATGTAGTTGAATAGAGTTATAACAATTGTACTCTAACAAAGTTTTAATACAAGATTCTGAAATTTTAACATGAAGTAGATTTCTACAATGACAGACTGTTATTACCTGCAAACTTCCAATGACAAATCAGATGACTTAATGCAACAAATGCAATTTAACAGCATTTGTTATTATCTGTACAGCTTTATTATTGTCTTTTTATTATATTCATAATCTGAAAATAATGTAAAACAGATATATGGCTGATCGGGTAATGACCAATGGCATATTGTATCTTGTTTAGTAGGTGGCTGTCCTCTTGTCTTATTTGGGAATATATAGTTTAACAAGATACTTGCCATCATTTTCTTAACAGGGATAATAAACAGAACAATTCTGCATAAAAGCTCATATCAGCTTCTTTCATGCCTTTTCTTTTCAGAAGGCTGCCTAAGGGTTTAAGCAATTTAGTTGTCTGACCCGCATCCTTTCTCTGCAGTCTGCAGTTCTTTTGTTTAACATTAGTATGTGGGCAAACAGCATTCAGAGCTGTGCAGAGCTTATCAGCCTGTGCTCAGTCGACCAGAACCCCATTCTGTGTATCTAAGAGGGGCCACGTTTAATGCTTCACAGTAGGAGCATCTGCAGTTTCCAAAAATGACTTGTTTATCAGATAAACTCTGTCCTTGCACTGACACATAGTGGCTCTTCAATATCATGCTCTCCTGTATGAGAACTGAGCAAAACAGGGTATGCACAATGAATAACAAGTGAAATTTATGCACATGGTATGGTGACATAAGTACCCTATAACACCAGACAGAGTTTCTCTGCATACGCTCAGTAATTACGCAGGGAAACTTCCTCATTACCTTCCAAAAATGTTTTAGTTACTCATTCTCAAGATATTTAGAGCACATTCTCTGAAGTCAGTAAATGTTAATTAATTTGCTTATTTTGCTTGGAATTTAATTAGAAGTAGCACGAGGGGCCTGACTTCTACGGCACAGGCAGAGAGATTCGGAGCAAAGCCTGATGCTGAGGTCTGTGGTGTGTCTGTAAGTGTGGCAGCCTCTGATGGTATAGTTGGGACTTCCACTTTTGAGATGCTGTGTTACCAAAGTACTCCTCCACAGCTCTGTAACTCAGTTTTTACAAGCTATCTGCTCTACTCTGATTTTTTTCAGGAGATCTATTAGACCCCTGAGCATTAACACCATATAGTCTTTTAAGAATCATGACTTTTGTGTTCAAAATAAAGGCCTTGCTAAATATTTTAGATACCATAGAGGTTAGCCAGTGGTTTAGAAAGACAATGTTTATTAAAACATCACTATTTAAAAACCGGTAGAAGCAGCAGCTTAGAGTTCATGTTTGAGGCTTGAGATCCAGTGAGAGTGAAGTGCTGTGAGCTCTTTTCAGGCAAGTGCGGCTGGTCTCTCAAATTCTCCATCCAACTGACTGAAGCAAATCTTATAAGATGAGCTGGCTTTGCAAGATTTCTGAACTGCTCTGGAGCCTTTTCTGAACACGGTGGAAATATCTGTTTGACCGGTCACAGAAAGGTAGATGGGGTAAGAACCAGAGGTTTGGATCCAAACCAATGCCATGTCCCTGCAATTCAGGCGAGACTGTATTCTAGAATGGTACCCTTGACTAATTATAATGATTTTATTATATGAAATTGATATTACATTGCAAATGGCAACGGCCCAGAAGGAGCCTGATAAAATTAACGTCCTCGTCTGTACAATTAAGATTTTCGGTATAGAGATGAGAATACAGTGAGTCTGTCAGCTGTTACACTTTCTATACATACAATGGCTCAATGCTGAAACTGTATGCTGGGAACAGAGGCTTATACCAGGCTTTCACCTTTCTTTCCCTCCCCTCCCCCCTCATCAGTACATGCTGGCTGGTCAACTAGTCAGAGAAAAATTGTTAATGAGGGTTAAATGGAAGTTATCTATTAAATGTCATTCTAGGATCAAGACATCAGAGCTTTATTTTGAATGATGCCCATATTTTTTCTCTCCTTTATTTTTCCACCTTCTCCCTCCCCCACCTGAAAGAAAATATCCAGTGGATGCCTGGCAGCATCCTCTGATTGCTCGCTGTTTTCCTGACACTAAATCTACTGTCATATTCCTTGCATGGGCTGCAGATTTTGGCCTTTTCACCTGCTGTTTTGGTTGGCTTTAGATGCAAAGAGAAAAATATGAAAAGGAGAGGGGGAGGGAGGGAAGTTGGGAATGCTGGAGCAAAAAAAAAAAAAAAAAGGCAAATGTTTTTAGCGCCTTCATCTAGACATGTGTCCCCTCACTCTGTGACATGGCTGCTCCAATGTTGCCATGGTGAGGATTTCTAATCATCCCTACACATGACAGGCTCCTATTTGTCTGCACTCCCTTGGGTGTAAATTTCTAGGCTTAAAAAAAAAAAATCCATGTGAGCGTATCATCCGCCGTGCAGATGTTTCACTGCTTTAGAATATCAGGCAGCTGCTTGTGCCACCGTCGACAGCTAATTGGAGACTGCATCGCAGGAACAGAGGCGTAATTATGGCATAAATACACATCCTCTGGTGCATCATTGTATCTCTATTAACAGAAAATTTTAAACAGTGTTCAGAGTGTAATTAGTGTAGTTGATAAAGTTGTAAAACATGTAAATAAGGGAAATAGCAGGTACGTGGCCAATCCACTACCCAGCACTAGGGGATGCAGATTATTGCCTATTTAGAAATAATTAGCAAAGCTGCATTAGCAAAGCCTGTGTCCAACAGAAGCAATGCAAACATTTATTCTGGTAACAGCTCTTTCTGTGCTAGCCATGAAAATCTACTAATATTGGTAATTTAGCCCTCATTACCAGAGGATAAAGCATGAAAAGAGCTCAGACATGAAATATGACAAGTAATATTAATTTTTATTCCAGAGGAAAGGATGCTTTCTTGGGTTGCATGCTGATTTCTCGGCAGGGTCTCGGTAGTACGTGAGCGAGCTGGTGGCTGAAGATGCGGCTCTGGAGCTGGCTCCCTGCTGGAGGTATACCCCGGGGTACCCGTGACAGGAGCTGATGAGGCATGCTGTGGTTAGTGCCCAGCCAAACCTTAGGTCACAGTTCAAAACGAGCGCTCAGGCATTAAACTTCTCTCCTTATAGACTTGCACCTTGAAGTTTGTCCTCGGCCTTGCTCCTCGCCACCCCCAAATGACTTTGCCAAATCACCTGCTCTGCCCCAGCTCTCCTCCCCAAAATGTGCAACACGCAGCTGTGCTGGGCGAGCGGGGAGCTCTGAATCAGCGTGTACGCTCTTACTCTTCAATTTTGTCTTGTGCCCTGGATGAGGAATGATGGCTTCACCCTCACTGTTTATGTTTTAGATTATGTTACGTGAAGAACATTACCCTGTGGCCATAAAAATAAATGCCAAAATTTTGACTTTGCTTTACAGATGTATTTTCTAATGAAGAAAAATGTGAAAGCCTGGCTGGCACAGGAGGCATAGATCATTTTTTAAAAACAAGAGGATGAGAAGGGCTGAATGTTCTGGAAAGGGAAGGAAAAAAATTGTTTTTTTGCAACATCTCTGATTTCTTCTTTTTTCTTTCTGCTGGGTGTAGAAACAGAATGAATAAACACTCCAGCTTATAGTGTCAGCTAAGTTCTGCTGCATCCTTAATAAGCGTGCACGTGTGTGTTTATGAGAGAGAGGGGAAAGGGGGAACAGGAGAATTCTGCTTGACAAGTGCCAGTGTTTTAAAAAGAAGTGTAAGAAAGATGTTATCTCTGGCTCAGGCAAATAAATTTCCCCACTTAGCCAGTGTTTCCTGAACATTTTCAGAATTCAGCTCTCACCACAGACTGCATAAAATCCTGCCAAATAAGGGCTGAATTTCATGTAATACAATGCTTAAAAAAGAGAGGAAGAAAGAAGAGGGGGAAAAGGTAGAGATGAAAAGAAGCTGGACAAGCTACTGTCTGAAGTATTAAAATGTAAAATAAGCTTTAGAGCTGTAGCAGGGGGAAAAGCCTTCTACAGATCCAAAGCGAACACTGTGTGTATTTTATCACCTGCAATGACGTGAAAATTGTGAAAACACTGAACTTATTGATTGAAGTGGGTTTTTTCCCACACTTTGGTGGAGGTTCAGTACTCGTCCCACCACCCTGTTTAGATAAAAAACAAAACTAGAGAGGGAAGCTCAGTCAGTTTTTTGCCTGTGTTACAGCCAAAAGCACACAAAAGCTCAGACAATACCCACCTCATCTGCTCTAATGTGAGCATCCCATTGAGTTCTAGCATGCCAATTTTTATAGCCTTAGCATATATTTTCTGTGCTTAAGATTTATGTAGCTATATGCAGATGTGCATTCCTCTGGCATGCAATAAGTACATAGTTTATGCATATATACACTTTATGGGTAAGCTGTTTGTATGTGGTCAGGATGCCTTGTTAGATGCACTGGTACTGCTCTGCTCCCGCAGAGTTCAGTGAGGTTGTTACTGCGGACTTCCCTGGAAGAAGAGCTGGGCCAGCTTCTGCTGCTTTTCATAATGCTAGCCCTGTGTGGCTCTGTGTGAATCCTGCAGCGTATTTGTAGGGCTACATCCATAAACAGATGATGTTGCAGTGTTTGTATGTGTGCGTAAGTGTGTGTGCGTGTAGGCACTACTCTGGATATTTGGAGTGTGTGTATCTGCATGTGATTATGAATGTTTCACAGTAATAGATTTCCCCGATAACGTGATTAAACAGGAAAACCTGCCAGGCAGTCTGCATGTAAACATACATTCACACACATATAATGCATACATATAACATAGACATACACACTCATGTAAAAGACATTTTTAATTTACATACTGAGTTTAGTATATACTGAGATTAGTATATACTAAATGATATACTAAAAAAAAAGCGATCCTTTCCAACCCCACCCCCCTCAACTTCATCACCATTATTTATCACAGTGTACTGCTTGGATGCATTTTTCCAGGGTCAGATACTTTGTTGAGCTCCCTGGACTGCCTTCAGAAGTTTTTTATTGCCAATCCACTAGAAAGGAGGAAAAAATGCTGTTCTACATCAGGAGCAGCCATCTCTTTTCCCTCTTCCCTCTTTCCCTTCAAATTACATAGGTAAAGTGCATGTTGTTGGCAAGCCTGAACAAATTACAGTATTGCAAGCAGATCAGGAGGATGGTCTGAAGACTGGGTGTGTACGGAGAGGTGCTTGGAGATGGACAGAGTTAGGCTTCTGTAGGTAAATACGCACAAGGGGGTCCTGAAATGGTTTTAGGCAGATTAGAAGTAGTTCATTACAGGGTCACAGGGTCATTGCTCATTCTTTGCTATAGAAAATGACCTGACAGGTCATCTGTAGCTGGAAGTAATTTCAATGTTTGCTGGTTTTTCCTCAATTTAAAAACTTCTGTGTTATTGTTCAATATTAATAAGCAAGTTTTAATGTTCCAGTGACCTTTTCAATGGGCTGAACACTATAACATCAGTTTGAAATACAAACATTAATTTATATATTCTGAATACATCAGTTTAAGATCACATTTAATATAGTTCCTATGGGCCAAATCTAGGCCTGTGTAAATTAGTTTAGGCCCATTAAAGTTAATGTGAGTTGTTATCTATCACACTAGTCTAGTATGAAAAACGAATGCTAGCATATGTGGCATTTCTTTCGCACTGAGCAGTGGGTGTACTGTGACCAAAAAAGTTGTATTTCTCCATTTTCATCTTTGTAGGAATGTGTCCTGTGGCAACTCTGTGATCTTTGCCTGAGGAATAGTAGAGGTAGCCATCGTGATGCATTGCTTGCTTTCTGCTTTGTAGGGGAGACCTGGAGCAGTTAAATTAGGGGTGCAAAGTAGCTGGGGTTGGTTAAACAAACCAGTTTGCACAGAATGAAAGCTGATGAATTAACTGGGCCAGAAGGAAATGAAAATCAGAGCTGGGTCTGGAGGTGGAAGAAATGGTGATATTGCAGATGGTGGGTGTTTTTCTGAAGAATTACAGCCACTTCATAGGTGTGAAGGCTACAGTAGCATTGACCCAAAGCCCATTGAGTTTGGAGATATGCCATTTGGTGAAAAAACAGTAACAGAAGAGAAGGTGGATGGGAAAAGTAATGCAAGAAAAAGAGGTTGTGCTACTGTAGATCTCCTAACCATTCACCTTTCATTTTCTCCTCATTTATACTATTTCTGTGTGTTCAGCTCTAGGTGGGTATTGAAATAAAATGGTTTAGCCATGTTGTATCTTAAAAATAAAGAGGATAATGAGTTGAAACTTACGATTAATTTTTCTTTGAAGCTATTTGACTTCTTCTCTCAGTTCTTTTCCTGCATATACTTCTGCATATATTTTCAAGGAGGTAAAGCACATCAGGGGAGTGAGTGAGCAGCAGGAGGGGCTGTGGCTCACAGAAGCTATGTTGCCTTTAGCAAGTGGTGTAGCCCAGAAAGAAAAGCTCTGTAGAGTGAAAGTGTTGATGCTGAGGACCTGACTTTCTGCAGTGTTTGCCCTGCAAAGGTTTTACTATCTACTACATCTCATCTGGTCTTGTGAACCAAACATCCCGGAAGAGTTGGAGCAGATAGGTGTGTGCTGCCAGTTTACTTGGAATGCAGTACAGGGGCTCTTAGACCACTCCATGACGGAAATCAAAATGCAGTAAGTGGAGAATTTAGGAGAGTCACTTCAGAAGCAAATTCCTGCTCTGAATGAAACCATCGGTATGGACGTACTCCATACCTAGAGGTCTCTGTTCCCTGTCGGCTCTTGTACGTTCACTGTGCTTCAGCAAAAGTAATGCTTTCTGGCCTCTATGTCCAAGAGTACGATTCCTTTGGCAACAGTTTGTGCTTGGTTACCCTGGTAGGGGTAGGTAAGCTACTGTACAAACTTTTGGGAGGAATTCAAACCATTCGTGATCCTGAATAGATGAGTTTCTGTCTTGGTTTCACCTTGGTATCCTAATATGCAAAATAAGGATAAAGCAATGAAAATGGCATAAATAACAATTATGTTTTCCTGAAATATTATTGGGAAGAACACTTTTCTATATCACTGCATATATTTAGGGCAACTCACTCAGTAAACACTGAACATGGGAAAACCAAGCTTTGTAAGAAATTACTCCTGATTTCCTTTGCTAAAGAGAAGGCAGTTTTTTTCGGTATGGATAAGGAGCACACCACCAGGGAAAAACAGGGCACTGAAGCACTCGGTTGTAGTAGCAAGGTCAGTGGTTCAGTCACGCATGGGCTCTGGAGCATTTGTTACTGTTATTAAAATGGTACGTTCCTCCCACATTGACAGGTTTGCTTGCTAGCATAGGCAACATCAATATTAATTTTGTAAATGTTTATCTCATGTAATGTATACGATTAAGACTTGTTTGGATGTTTTGTGCTGATTAAACCGAGACCTTTCTATGCCAACAGCCCTGTGGCATTGAGTTACTGTGAGAAAAACAATGTGTGACAACGTTAGGGGAACACAGCTGAACATAAATACTTTCTCTAGTGCGTTGGGTTTTCTCTAATTTTTTTTTCCTCTAATTTTGTTGCCACTGATAGAGCCATATACAAAAACAGATTTGGATTATCAAATGTCAATATTATATTTTCACTTAGTGAGTCTGTAAGCGAAATGCCATTTATGGCATCCTTGGAATAATGTCCATTTCTTTAAGTTACACATTCTGTGAGGTGGTACATGTTTCCCCCTTGTCTGGTAGCATTAAAATTGCACTTTTGGGCTCATGTGACAAATGCTGTGAAATGCTCACTTTTAGTCAAGTTTCATTTTGTGCTGAAAATAGTGGAGGGAATTCACAGGTTCCTCAAAATATTAGCTCTTTTTAGGTGTCTTGGTAAATGAAAACTGCAGTTCTTGGACCAGGCTCACTCTTTGTAAAAGTGTTCATTGAAATTGATGAGAACTGACCTTGATTTCATGGCATGGTCATTACCCTCTGGTAATCTAGAGATGTGAAAGGATTTGGGAGGAAGGAAATATCTCCCACTTTTATACATGTCACGCTGCTGCAGCATACGTGAATCAGTAGCCAAGAAAAACATTTTTTTACTTGCCTGCTGAAGTGATATCTAACATAAATTAATTTGCTTCACTCTTTTTGCCAAACAAGTCATGAAGACTCATAACGGTCAGCCATGATGAAGACCAATTGTTCTCAGCTGCTATTGAGTGTACGCAAATGTTTTGTGGTTCAAGTAAACCACTACCATAATCTAATCCTTTGCATTTTCGAGCCCTTGCTTGCAGAGGAATGGGTTACTCCAGTTTGGGGGAAACTGTGCAATAGTCACTGCATGGGACTGAAATGGGATTTTTGAGTCCTACTCCTTGGTCTGGCTTGTGGTCTGGGCCTTAATTTATTTATCTGCAGGACTTGCATTGCTCAGATATTTAGTGGTGGTCAAGCATATTGAAATCCTTAAACTTGAAGGCAAAGTATGACTGCAAATTCATTATTATTATTGTTACTATTACTATTATTATTAAGGTTTCACAAAGTTAACTGTGACTTAATTGGGGAGTTTTTTATTGTTTTTATGGATGATGGTTTTGTAAGTAAATTCTTGCTTTAAAATGTGATGACGCTTTTAATTTCTTCAGTTACAAATGATACCAGCTATTCTGCATTAGCGATGACCTTTAGAAAACTAACTATGAACTTATTCATCTCAACAGTCACTGTACATGTCTGTTTTTCATTTGCCCCTGTCTGTTCTGTATAAAAACATAGTGTGTGTGTGCATTTGCAGCAACTGGACATTTTTATTTAGTGATGTGGAGAAACTACCCTGCACTGTGGGTTTATGGGTAAAGAAAGAAAAACCACAGGACCTGGTAATATCTCTAACACTTGTAAGTGTGGCCACTGTGCATCGGTAGGTATGAATGCACTCTTTAATTTAAACTCCCCAAATCGCTGATTTTTACCAGCTGTGAGAGTGCTTGTGTAACAGTCCATCCACCAAAGTGCCACGCAAGCAGCTGGTTGCTAGACGCGCACCGCGTGCTGTAACCTGGGCAGACATCTCCGTATTTATGGAAGAGCTTTCCTAGAGCCAAGGCTGACTCTGGGATTGCAGCTAGTGTTTTAAGGCCCATTGTAATACAAACTGCAAGACGGGCAGAGTAAAATAAGTATATCTCTTAAAATGACTTTTCACGTTTACTATTCAGAGTGTTTTCCTTGGAGAGTTCGTATTAAACTTTGCCTGTAAAGAATTCAGACTTGCCTAATATTATAGCAGCTCCACTTTCAGAAAAGCTGTGCTGTGAGTGCTTGCAAAGGCGAGCTTGTTGCACCAGATGGTCTTTTCCTGTTCCTGAATCTTTTCATGGGTTTATGCACTATCAAAAGTAAAATCCTCTTATCAGCCACCAAAGGGCCCGGTATTATTTTGGTCATTATAACAGGTAGTCATATAATATAGCGTAACTAATGTAAGGGAACTTTCACAGAGACCGAAATTTTACTGGGTGTTAGGACAGGTGATTAAGGTTAGCTTGTGCCTGTTAGCGCAGGTTTCGCTGTAACCGTAATCTAACCGCGATACAGTCCCTTTCATCTACGGGATCCCAGAGTGCTATGCAAACCTAGCAAATTGGTATGAAAAACTGTACGGTGATCCCTTCATACATGCCTGGAGTGAAATGCAGCAGCTGTTCGACAGCATACAGTAATATCCCCAAACTCTTTGGAGCAGGCAGTGATGAATGCTAAAAGATCTAAGACAGATTTTTTTCAAAACTGGGTGTATTAAAGTTAGCTTCTAAAATACCTTCTTGGCAGCTAAATCTCAGTAGATGGGCCTGGCTTTCACAGGTGAAGAGGGCTGGCATCTACCCTGAAATCTGTAAGAGCTGCAGGAAGTTCAGTATTTCAGAAAAAAACAGGATCCGGGCATCCTGAAATTCTGATTGCAACACTGCTAATAACCTTTAACATGACATAATATTCTTCATAAGATAATTCAGATAACACATTCTGAAAGTTTTAACCTTTGTGTGAAGTTAACATGCTCTTTCATGCCTGTGTGGAGCTCTTATTAACACTGAAAGCAGCTTTGCCTCAGAAAATACAGAAGCAACAAAAATCCTCTTGGAACATGGTTTCATGGGGCTCCCACTTCAAGGGAAGAATGATAATGGGGAAGAAAAACGTATTTTTCTCCCCAGATCAAATCATGTTAGGTATTAATAACAGCATTTAGTTTGGTAGGTTGGTTTGATACTGGTATGCAATAGAGCATGAGGAAATAAAAGTCCGTGTTTTCTACCTATCCCCACCAGAGCTGGTGATTCCTTCGCTACCTGGTAAGCCCCATGGTCATGCCGGGCTTCCAGCTCGCAGAAGGGATGGGTCTGTTCTCTGGTCTTCCAGAGCGACTTTGAACAGGCAATCTCCAGTGTCCCAGGAAAATATCATAGCCATAGGTTATTTTCTCTCTACTGATGGTGTCCCACTTTGAATCACAGAGGGAGAGAAATTGTTCACTTTATCCATCAGGCAGAGGAAGAAATTTAATACCGGACCTGCTTTGCCTAGATGAAGGACTTCCACCACAGTATCCCCTTCCATTACAACAACATTTTGTAAGTTTAACCTTCATTTCCAAGACTCTCATTAAAACCGCCTAAAATCTAAGCATTTTGGAAGTGTCACATCAAACTTTTCTTTCCGCTTGAAACGTTTTTTGTCTAGTTAATTATTTCATCATTTTTAAAAAACCCTCTGTCATTTCTGTTTCAGCAGAAGCAATTCAGCAGTTCAGCCTAAAACCAGGAGTAGTTTCAGTTGCCTCAACTAAAGGGAGAGCTGAACTCCCCCAGAAGTGCACCTTGGCAGGGTCCAGCTACTCCAGGTCTCAAAAAGTCTGAGCTCACCTGAGGGTGGGAGGACATGCATGAAAGAATAGAGCTCTGGCATGCAGGGGGAGAAAGGGAATGTACTGGACTGCCGGGAGCTATTCATCGTAAAGTTTAGTTGTCTCTGCCTGACTAATGATAACTAAGGGACAGAGTCTAATCTGAAATGTGCATTGGTGTGTGTCTTGAAAAATACACTACAGTGAAGGAGTGCATTTATCAATATATTCTTCACTGTTCACCCTACATTTGGTACAGGTCCAGCTTATTTTGTGAAAAGATCTAACTATTAAAGATCTGAATATAATTAGTCTGGAATTATTTAAATAGTTACAAAGCAGGGGACCAGTTAATGGTCTGGTTTACTGATTTATCTTCCTGCAAAATCAATTTTGAGCTCTTCTTATTAACAAAATGTTCACTTGTAATGAACAATAACCAGTGCCGGCAATACAGTAGTTGAAACGTTATTTTGCAGGCAAAAATAAGCTGTAAACATAAGAAATATTATAGCACTTTGATGTAAATAAAGTGTTCCTTTAATAATTGATTAGCGGATGATGAGAGAAATACACCTTAGACATTAAATGCTATGACTGACATAGCAGATAAGTTCACTACTGTGAATATATCATATATCACTTAATTTTTTAGTCACTTAGCATCTTCAGAAAGAACTTTCTGTGTGCAAAAATAGTTAGTGATCCTCTATGAAGCATTTTAACACAGTATTTAATGGCAAAGGACAGTAACAAAGTACCATTATGTGTATTTCTACATGTGTGTCTCAGCTTTTTGTAAGAATTCAAATGTACGACATTCATAGCACTGTAAAATATTTTGTCAGGGACACACTTTAGCTAACATTTTGTCACCCAGAGATGCAGTTGTAATTCTTGGAGAATATTAACACACAGGCTTTATTCTCAAGCCTGGGAGAGTGTCATCCTGACCTCTGTTTACTGCTATTAAACATAGAAGATTTACTTTGAAGCATTCATTTAAGGAAGTGAGTTATTATTCCTTTGCTTGACCTTAGCCTATGGTATATATATCATGAGCTTCCATAAGACCATCATGCACAAGAAAATTGGTCTACCAAAAGATAAAGTTAAAAAAAAATCTTAAAATATTTTAAAAATTGGGAACAGGCATTATTGCTTATATCCTCATCGCCCGCCAGCTAAATAAGCATCTCTATATGCTGAAAATATATATATTTAAAACTTGTCATTTTATATGTAGTAATCCCTAATACAAGTACCTTGAAATGAATCCTGTTGTTGAAGTTAACGTTATGCGAGCTATTGCTTATATTTATTACTGGGAAAACATTATTTTTAAAAGCGTATGAAAAAATAGTTTTCAAGCTGTTTCCTTAATGAACTGGAAATAGTAACCCTGTCAAATGTAATACAAAAATAGTGTTATAAGCCTATGGCATCTATTTATTACTAGAGAACAAAAGCCTTCATCCATTTCCTTTAGAGAATGACATTTTTGTAATTCGCTGCCCATTTCATTTGTTCTAAAAGGACTTCGTAGGTTGACAAATATCCCACAGAAATGGCTTCTGATGCTTGATAGGATAATGTGCAGCCCCTTAGGACAAGGGCAAAGGCAGCAAACTTATCATCCTTTAGTTTAGCTTAGCATGGGTCAGTAACAGCGCCAGGGGTGACAGAAGATGTTAAAGTGTGGGAAGCAAGAACTAAGAGCTGTAGGAGGGTAGTTTTTATAGTTTATCCTTTCTTTCACCATGACGCTGCAGAGACAGCTTGAATCACATTGCTGATTTGGTTCACTGCACGCCACACTAACTGCTCCAGTAGGAGGAAAAAAAACACTTACGGGTCATTTTCCCCAATAGTGTGTGACATTTCAGCACTTATCCTATAGGAGGAGGAAACACATGTTTAATATTTTAGCTTGAAGTTCATATTTTAGAGATGCATTATCACACTTGGAGGTCTGGTGTGATAAATTTGAAGATTATTGTAGTTCTACCAATGTGAGGATTTTGGAGGAGAAAGTGTGCTGCATGTTTAATTGTCCTCTACATTTTGTTCCAACTTTTTTTCTCCGGCAAAGCAGGGTAAGAATGAGCATTTGGCTCCTGTGGAGCGCACATTTTAAAAACAACAAACTAGACTTTAAAACTGTGATGATGGCTTTCATTCATCAAGAGCTGAAAACCATTTTAGAAGTGTCATTTTAAAAATGTGTTTAACAGAGTTAGGTCTTCCTCAGTAGTAGATGATTACTCCTCAGTCATAGATCTTGTAACTTGGGGCTGATCTAGCAAGACATTCCACATGAAGATTTTCTGCTAAAGCAAATTGGAGTGACTGAACGTAATGAGCAAAATCATCTCCTTGTTCTAAAATTTGCAGCTAGTCTTATACTAACTAGCCCAGCTACCCTTGCAAAATACTTTTCCACTGTCACGTTCCTTAGTTTCTATTTGGTGCATTGGCGTAATAAAAAGTATATGTATTTTTTGTTCCCTGATTTAAAAAGTTTTCACCAGCTGCACCCAAATGCAACTATATTCATAAGGAAAATCTCATACTCCTGTAAATCAACCCTGATTGTTTTGGATGAGGATGTATGTAATTATAAACTACTGTGAGCCCAAGCAACTTGGGTTCAAACCAAAATTTTGTACTTTGGTTTGCAGAAATTAGAAGAAATCCAGTCTCAGCCAGTTTACTCACCAGTTCAAATGTGCTTTCCCTGAATTAAAAAAAAAAAAAAAAAAAAGAGAACTGTAATTAACCCTAACAAACATTTCACACATGGACACCTTTAGAGCTTTTCTTCAGGGTAGTTTTTTCAAGTGCCCTTAAAGATCTCTTCCGAAATAACTTGAACCCTGAGGTTCTGTGTCACTCGGACCCCGGCATCCTGAGTGCTGAACACATGCACAGGCTGCAAACTCCACCAAAATACCTGGAGCTCCTCCTGGAGGGGTGGGACTTGAGGTCTCAAAAAGCCTGTGCTGATTAAATGTGGTTTAGGTTTGTAAGTACCAGGAACACCTCTGATAATGAGATGTAGGTTTCTAAACCACAAAGCAACTTCTGAAAATTTATGTTAACGCTTTTTTTTTTTTAAATGGCTCTAGAGTGTCCTTTGTGTTGAAGGGAAGAAGTTTTGATAACTCATGCACTGGGGTGGGGGTAACCTGTTCTTTGATCATTTTCACAGAACTTCCACTGTCACAGAGCAAAATTGAGGTAACACTTTAACGCACACACCCACAGTTCAGACTATGGATTTGTGAATACTTTGAACAATTGCAATAAACCTTTCATACAAATAATGAAACATTTTTATATTTCTACTCCAAGAAATAAATTTCTTCTAAAGGTCTGGCAATAACCATTCTTTAAGTGCTAGCCAGAGAGTACAGCTTGCAAAGGCTCCTTGCCTGCATCAGACACACCCACTACATATTAATTACAGAAACTGTCTTCACTGCAATAGCAATTCTGGTTGGATCAGACCTGTTTTACAAAGAAAGTGGAATAATTTGTTGGTGTAATGTATGATCTGAATGAATGTATTTTTAAGAATCAAATTAACCTGATGTGAGAGCCCCTAAAGGGACTGATACAGAGGAGAAGGACTGAAAGTTTTCACATGGTTTAATGAGCTGTATGCTAACTCCACCTGAGTAATTAACAGTCTTGACAGTCCTTTTGAACAGTGATATTCTCTGTAAGGGTGTTTAATGTTCTGAGTATCAGCAGTGCAAAAGCCAAGACAGAGGACTTTTTTGTCAAAGGAGTTTTGACTCTATATTTTTTCTCTTGTGAATCATTAAAGCCAATACTTTCAGAAGCAGTAACTAATTTTTCAGTACTGCTATTTTTGAGTACCCAGTTACACAATGCTTTCTCACAAGGTGTAGAGATGTCAGCTTCTCATTCCTTAAAAATGAAAATATAGATGCAAAGTGGCCCCATCCAACACAACCATGTGCAAACACTCTTCTGTGAGTAAAAGATAAATTATTCTGTGGCAAGCAATTTCAATTCATGCTTTGTTGTAATTGTTAATATGTGCTAACATGCATATCATCTTATAAATCATTCTTTTAGAATTAAAAGGAATTGTTTTGTACCCAGAAACAATGAGATGATAATATGATTAAATGCAGAGGCCACAGCACTATTAAATTTTTTTCTTAACCAAAGCAATACCCCAAAAAGGGCAGAGCTCAAATAACCTAGGGAGATTTCTAATGAATAGCAAGCTTGGACAGACCATTAACAACTGACCAATGTCAAAGCCCAGGTCCCTCAAAATTGCCCGTCTTCCAGGTAGCGGAGTCCTGACCAATTCTTTTCCATTTTCCCTCTTTACCAAAGGAGAGATGAAGAAAAGTGGAGCCTGCCAGCTGCATAAGATATGGAGATGAACATTAAGAAGTGTCTTTTATTTTTTTCTAGACTTTATTTCTCTTATTTTTCTCTTTTTCCTTAATTTTTATAAGCTAAAATTCTTGATTGGTTGTATTCATATATCATGTAAATCTGTACATGTTGACGGCTGTAACTTTTCTGCTTAACAGATTTTACTCCTTACTATGCCTGTCACTGGTTTAAGCAATCTGTGTGTAATTGATTTCTTCAGTAAAACAGATAACATTTGCTTAAAGCTCCTCTGATGGCTTTACAGCCTCTACATTAGCAACAGCACTTCCATCTCCACTGGCATTCTGGTAAAACATAATTATTATATATCCATCACAGACAAAAAGACGAAAAAGTGAGCAGGGAGAGTCAGTGCTGCATTTTCCCTGAGTTCAGCACTGCCTGAGTGTCAGATTGTTCAGCTTTTACTGTGGTCACACTAAATGACTGCTAACGCTGTCCCTCCCCCTGGCCCCATGCCATGTAGTTTTCTATTCACTGATTTAATACCAGAACCGATGATATTTCTGACTCAGAAATAAATAGGGCTTTAATTGCTTTGCAGGTAAATTGACTTATTTTTAACTTCAGCAGAAACTTTTCTCTAACCATAAATAAATAAATAAATAAAACAGGATTTATTTTGTACAATGTACATTACTGACTTTTACATGTTCTACTTCAGATAATTAAAACAAAACAAAATATAAAACCTTCCCTCAGGACAAAATGTTTTTGCCTGGAAAGGACATAAGAAAGGGAAAATAAGACAGATGCATGGAGGAACTTAATTGTACCATATAGAGAAGACTCAAGGGACTGCAATGTGGCCTCTCTCCTCTTCTCTCCAGCGTCCTGTGGATTGCAATTAGGCATCAGTGTACTGGACAGTGGATGCTTCCTACTGAGAAAGGAAAGGCTGCACACAAGAATTTTTGAGTGGTTTTATTATTACATCCAAAGCAATCACTACAGACAGATTTCTAAAACAATGAACTTCCCCAATTTAGCACATACGAAGAAATAATATTTCCATCTTCCAAGGATAAGCAGTCATGCATGAGGGATTTCAGTGACAAGACAGGTCAGGTTGTAACAGACAGCGCACAAACTGTATTCTCTTTGCTTGCAATCCACTAGCTTTCAAAGAGGGGAAAAGTGTATTTTTCCCCCCTTTCCTTGGAAATCAGAAGTGAGGGAAAGCCTTCCTGCCTGTTCCTCTTTCTGACCCTAAATAATGAACATATTCATAATGAGTGAAGGTCATTCTCATGAACCACAGAATAAAAAGCTCTTGAAAAGTAATACTACTCCACCTGAACTGAATCCAGGAAAGCACAGAAATGCATGCTTAACTTGGGTATACTCCGTGTGGGTATAAATGATTTTCTGGATTGGGGCCAGAGTGCTCAACACCTTACAAGATCTATCCCCAGGTGAATACCCTGGGGGTGATCACCTGAAACTGAATTCTGCTGTACAGCCCATTACCAGCATCTCAGCATGTTCCTGCTGCTGGGTGCCCCAGCCTGGGTTCTCCCCCCAGTCACCCCAGGTATATGCACACATGGCAGTGATGAAGGCAGGTGGGAGGCAGTTGCTGTGTGTGCTTATGGTCTGCCAAGAATAAATATTTGCAGCTCAGGGAGTATCCTGCAGAAACACCTTCGCTTCTCCCCCTGCTTTTCCTTTGTTTTTATTTTTTAAATTTGAGCTTTCTCTTCTTGTGTGTGTTTTAAATGAGAGAAAACTGTGTGCTGCAAGCCCACAAAGTGATTATTTCTCAAATCTAGGATGTCAGGGGAGAGTGAGGGTTCTAAGCAAGCTGAATAAATTGTAAATTGAATATGCAGAATGTTAAAACAAAAAATGGTGTGTCTCATATTGCTGTGGCAAAACCAGTCTGGAAAATTTAGATCCCAGTTGAGGTCTGACTCTCACGTGTGTCTTGTAGCTGTACTTTAAGGCAAAGCTACATTTCGTTTTCATAGAACAAATATGTCTGATAAAAACACTTGGAAAAGTCACTGGGCTGGGAAGTGGAGGATGGAGCTAGTCCAGCACGTAATATTTTAGATTTTGTTTCTTGCATAATTATTTAACTGTTCATTCACTATAGGCAAAGATATGTGCTGGTTAAAATATTAATACTTATACTTTAAATAGTAAATTTTTTCTTGTCTTTCACTGAAAAGATGACTGATGTGGTTTGCTGTGATACAATTTTACATCCCAAATAACTTCTTAGGAAATGTTATAGGCTGGTTTAAAACGACAGTACTGAGGGTTTTTTTTTTTCCCTTCAGCTTGCAGAAGGTGCTAAAACAGTGATCCTCAGCTGTGAGGATCTCAAAACCTCTTGCTCAGAATTAAGATTCATGGCAGTTTAGTGAGAGCAGAAAAGATCTCTGTGTGAGAGGCAGCTGATATTTTTCTCCCACCATAAATCTTGATTTCAAAACTCTGATTTCAGAAGTGGGAAAACTGAAGCCCAAAGAGCTTAAGGGGAAAACTTAAAAGCACTTATTTGGCCTAGATTCAACAGTGTTAAACTAGCTTAGATACTTGGGCACCTAAATACCACCAACTCTCAAAGACTTTCATATTATGAGCTCTGAAAAATTAGAATATGCAGATTTGATCATATTGCCCCTTTGGCAAAGAGGATTCAGGCTGAAAGTATGTGAGGGGGAGAAGATGGCCAAGATGTGATCTGAACGCATCGGTGTAACTAAAGACGCATTTTAAAACTGATTTAATTATATCTGTTAAAAAACTTGGCACATTCACTCTTAATTCCTCTTGCTTCTATTGATTTAGCTAGAAACTGTAGTCTTAAAGTGTATGGAGCTGTTTCATGTGGAACCTGCCTGACTTCTCCCTGATTTTTAACAGATTGCAGAAATGATGCCTCGTGGACCACTGTAGGCATTGCTCAAGGAGCCACTGAAATGTAAGTCGTGTTGGACTTGCTGTCACTTTATGGTTATGTCAGCAGTCCTGAGGCAGCAGCAGGTAATACAGTGATTTTCTTCCTCTCCAGTATGGGAAGGGAGAATAGAGAGCCTTTACTGCAGATCCCACATATCAAACCTCACTAATGTCGCTGCCAAAGCATGGCCAGAATGTTTGCTTATAAAAATAAAGGGTACATCTACTGCTTGGGGATTACTGAGCCACACTGCAGAGCAATAGAGTCACGCTGGATTGCACCTGGTCCTTGGTTTGGTTTGGTCCTGCTCTGTGTCCTCGTCGGCCATGCACTCACTTGTCTACCACTCACTCACGTGCCTTAGCATTAGCCAGCAAACAGCATCCCCAAAACAACAAAATGCTGCAGCTGAGGGTCCTAGGAAGTGAAAGTGTGGGCCCTGTCTAACCTCTGTCACAGGTTTCTCATCCTTGCTCTACATGTTTTAAATGGTGTGAGTAGAAGGTGTGAATGTAAGTGATCGATTCTTAAGGATGATGGATTGTAATCTGTATTGCCCATCATAAACGAAGAACCCTGTTTACAATGAGGATAAAATTGCGGTACCATATCTGAAAGTAAACTGGCACTATGACCACAGACACACTTTTTGAACTGTTTAAAATAGTTTTATTCTCCCTGTTAAAAGACTCTTTTAGGCTGGAACAATCAATGTGTATTTTAATCCACAGAGCCAATTTTGTAATGGATAGCTGCTATCACGTTTTTTACTTCTGTCCCTAAATGGCTTACACAAATCATAGCTGAGGAAAGACATTCTGTGTATGTTAACTTGCACCTGATTCTCACTGCTAAAGAAACACCTTTACTAAAATTTGTGGAGCAAAGCTGTCTCACTGCCTCTGGCTCCCTGCACCAGCAAGAGCTGTCACTTTCCTTTTCAAAGACGGGGAAAGAGGCCAAAATATACATGACAGCTTGTTTAAATGGGACTTCAAATGTGTTTAAGGTCATATTCTCCATTTTGAAGGAGTTTTGTTCATTTTAAAAAATTATTAAAATTCTGAAGCTTCAGCATTTAATTGCTAAATTATTTCATGAGCCTAGAATCGCTACAGAAACTGACATTTAACATCTCCCTCCTCATTGAGACATTCAGGAAACATCTTTTCTTAGACCCAGAGTTTCATCGGTCTGTGCAAGAGTCAAAAATGTAGATACTGATGTTCAAGCCCAGTTCCTCCAGAGGCCCTGTAGGTAGGAGCACTTGCTAGTGGAGATCCGATACAGTAAATAAAAGTTCTTCAAGCCTGGACACTGTGCGGCTCATTTCCTTCTTGGAAACACGCCTGAGAGTTTCCAAGAGATCCCCCAACTAGTAATGACTCTTTCCCCTTTTCCATTACTTTTTAGGATTGAGTTATTCCAGGTGTCTCTTATCTCTTCCATCTCCTTTGTCCTTTCCAGGAATTAAATTAGAAAGCATAGAGCTATTCATCATTCTCATACCTAACTGATAGAGGAAATTAAGCAGCAGAATCATTAGGAAGAAATTTTATTCCTGTGGTTTTTTTTCCAAGGGAAAAATGTCTGATACATTTATTCTATTTAATTTTTAAATTTAGCAAAGAACTTTTTATTTGTTACATATTTCCCCTAGCAAGCCTTGAGCAATGCCTGTGCCATTAGAACCTGCTGCTAATGCTTCCTTGTCCTCCCTTGTGTCACAACCCTTATTATCATCATTCACTCTTCTTCAATTCCTCTCACCTGTTACATTGTGTTTTTTCAAAGCAGGGACTGACATGTAATGTGTTTTTTTTGGTGTCTCATCAAATTGGGCACTTAGCCTTAGATAGGAAAAGAATATTAATATTAAATAACAATAATAGAAGTCTCAAGTTTGGCAGTTCAGCCACTTTTGAATTATACCCACAGGGAGAGAAAAAAGCCACAACTAGATTTTTTTTTTTTACTATGTTGTTCAGAGAAGTTGAGGGAATGAGGATTACTTTTTAATCTTCTCATAAATCCAAAATGGCTGAAGGAATTTTGCTCAAACTTTTTAAAAAATCACTTTGGGAACAAGTCAAAGTATGCTTTTTAATAGTAACCATGTAATTTACTGTAAAGAGGTTGACAACTGAATTGAAAAGTGGAATTAAATTTAAAAATGTGTTTGAGTGTGCTATCCTTCTCTGCAATGGCAAGAAATTTTTTCATAGCATATGTCCAATCTTTCACTTAAAAAGGCAACTAGTGTCGAACCTGCTATTTTCTTGATGAATGAAAACAGTTTTCTGCTGTTGAACTGATAATAGGCTTTTATTATACGAACATGAAGACATCTTCACCAAATCTATCAAGAATCCAGTATGTAAGCAGAGTATACAAGCTATCTACTGGCATTTTTCCCAGGAAACTGATTTATCTTTTCAGCAACAAATAGCAACTGCTACTGCTTAATCGGGCAATATTTGTGAAATGTCATTTTAATGGGGACACATTTGGTCAGTGTCAAGTGACTTAAGTGATGTTTTAAGTATGAAATTCCACGCTGAGATTCCCACTGATCACTAAAAAAGTGTGATGTTTCAGGTCTGGTATTTCAAGATGGAAACTAATATTTAACCATAAAAAGAAAGAAATGCAAGACAATTGGCTTGGGCTAAACCCTGAAATTTGACTTAAAGTAAAGGTATGTGTCACAATACAGAACTGAAGTCTCTTTAATTATCTTTTAAGCATTGTGTGACACAGGCTTTGCTCTGTTTTGTTTTGTTTTGTTTTAATGTAAGGGCAATTAGCCCAAAGAGTGGTGGCTAGTTTAGTATATGAAAATTTCACATCTAGCCTAGCTGCCTTTTGTAGATGATATGCTCTTAGGAAAATAAAGCTGGTAACCTTAATGGAAAGGTGAAAAAACTGATGAAAGATGCTGAACTCTGTGCTATAATAGATGATCTGATCTTCCCTTGTGGTCTTAGAAATGTGTGAATCTGCTCAGCTGAGAACATCACATGAACCCATCTCAGCCTGGCCATCCAGCTAGCTGTCTGACCTCAAGCTTAAGTGTACCATGGACCCAACCATGCATTGGTGCATCAGTACTCATTTGGCCTGCCTATACAGTTTCTAGCTTCTGTAAAAACTAGGGAGAAAATATCTTATGTTTCATAACTGTAAAACAAAGATAAAACCATCGAGGTTGATTAAAACTCACCCCCTGAGTCTACGTTAAAATTGATGAGAAGCTTTCCCAGTCAGGTACTACATCTGAGGTGGGAGGTGATAACAAATGACTAAGCACTGGTCTGCACCCATGGTCTCTTTGGGATTAGCTGTGCTCCCCACTGCTCTGCCTCATGAGCACTGGGCTGCAGCATTAGTGCCCATCGGGCTGCATGAGGTAGGTGTTAGGGTCAGGTAAGTATAACAGACTGAACTGGTCATGCAGGCATGACTTCTGAGGAGAGGCTTTTACAGTAGCTTCTTGTACAGAATGAAGGAAATGTAAATTACCTCATACTAATTAACTTGAGACAAGTGAAACAGGAAAGAAACCTGAGGGTATGTGATGAGGACTTGTAAGACAGTACTCTTTTGCACAGAGGAGGAAGAAAATTCACTCTATTGCAGGCCTCCTCAAAGCCATATTCAACAGTACCACTTTAAGTGTTTCTACAACACAAGGCTTTATATCCCATGACATATTACAGTTCTAGTTGATACTGAAGGCCCAGGGTTAAGGTTGTTGTAAGGATCTTTCATTAGTTTTTCTAGCACTTTGATTCCACAAAGAATCAAGATCTTTATAATAAGCACCTCCTTAAAGGCCAGAAAATACATTTTATGCTCATAAACTTAATCGCGCCATGGAAAAATTTCAGGGAGCTGTTTATGCAGGGAGTTAGAATTAGACACACAAAACTGCGATACATAGACATTGGGCTTTTTTTCAAAAAAGTAGATGTATGTTATTTTATCAAAAATATACATGATTAAAATATACTTGCTTTTTGCTGTTTTTTTAAAATTTCTCTTAAGGCAGCAGTATTCTACAAAGATGCTGTCAAGAACACTAAGTGTTATTAAATAATTCTATAAAATTTGTGACATAGATTATCTCAGTAGAATATTTCATGCTTTGTGTTTTCCCTGCTTCTAATACTCTAAGGTATACTTGTTAAGATGAACGAAGCCTAATTTTCTAAGCGTTTAGGCTAATGCCACTGCTGTATTTTCCATTGTGACAATAGAACTAGTAACACAAACAAAAATATTGTTGAACATCAGGTCATGAGGCAGAATCCTAATGCTGTGAGCTTACACACTGACATGATGGAAATAAAATACTACAGAAACTGTGAACATATTGAAATAAAAACAAATTGTATCCTCATTTCATTATTTCAGGACTTCCTGAGAAGACCCTGTTAAAGTAAAACGGCCTACCGTGACACTAAAATTTATATCCCTTTTAAAGCCCTTTGTTGTGTTAGTGTGTGTGAGAAAACATCTTGACCATAGATGACAATCAAGTCCATAGTATTCAATTTGAATGATTTGTGTAGGAAGATGTGTATTTTAGGTAGGCATGTTAAATAAGCTGAAGTATAAACAAATATGGTTATAATATTTAATGAAACTTTCCTGGGTGAGAAGAGTTGGTTTAATAGCCTAGAGCTATGAAATGGGCTCCTTTCACACTATTTTTAAGAATGCAGCTTGTGTACTGCTGCATTTGCTTATTTCTGTTGATTTAATTTTTTTAAAATTCCTGAGAAGAGGAGAATGGAAGAGTTTGTTTTTTCTGATGTTTAACCACCAACCGATCAGCCTCATTTTGGTCACTGGGAAAATCATGGAGAAAGTTCTCTTTGAAGACTTTTCTAGGCCCATGAAGGAGAAGGTGGTGACAGAGAATAAACCACATGGATTTACCAAGGGTAAATCAGCTCTAACCTCCCTGATTATTGCCTTCTAAAATTGCCTCCAGAGAAGGGCAATGAAGCTGGTGAAAGGTCTAGAGCACAAGTCTTATGAGGAGCGGCTGAGGGAACTGGGGTTGTTTAGCCTGGAGAAAAGGAGGCTGAGGGGAGACCTTATCGCTCTCTACAACTACCTGAAAGGAGGTTGTAGAGAGGTGGGGGTCGGTCTCTTCTCCCAGGTAACAAGTGATAGGACAAGAGGAAATGGCCTCAAATTGCACCAGGGGAGGTTTAGACTGGATATTAGGAAATTTTACTTCACTGAAAGGGTTATCAAGCATTGGAACAGGCTGCCCAGGGAAGTGGTTGAGTCCCTGGAAGTATTTAAAAGACGTTTGTATGAGGTGCTTATGGACATGGTGTAGTGGTGGTCTTGGTAGTGTTAGGTTTACAGTTGGACTTCATGATCTTAAAGGTCTTTTCCAACCTATACAATTCTGTGATTCTGTGATTTTGTAAAATGACATGACGAGGTCTGTGGATGACAGAAGAGTGGTGGGTGTCCTCTATCTTTGCTTTACCAAAGTCTTCACCACAGTATCCTACAGCATCCTTGTATCCAAATTGGGACATTCTCATGTAGATGGATGAACTACGAGGTGTATGAAAAACATTCTGTACTGCTGGCCTCCCAGTGCACAGATGGAGTTCCTCAGGGGTCTGTCCCGGGACCTGTCCTGTTTAATGTCTTTATCAGTGACCTGGAGACAGAATGACAGATTGTGCACTTTCATTAAGACTGCAGACAGAAGCAAACTGGGGTACGAGTTGATCTGCTCAAAGGCAAGGAGCCTTTGAATAGGCTGGTGGTAACTTCATGAATTCAACAAGGGCACATCTGGGATGGTAGAACTGCCTGAAGTGCTACATGCTGGGGACTGGCATGCTGGGAGGGAGGTTTTAAGTGAGGGAGGTTTTGTGTGGATATGTGGAATTTCTCTTGTCATGAGGATGACTGAGCAGTGGAGCAGGCCTGAAGAAGTTGTGGAATCTCTGCTCTTGAAGCTTTTCAAGACATAAAGAAAAAAAGTATTGACCATCCTGGTTCATATTCAGTGTTGACTATGCTTTGAGCAGTGGGGTGGACTAGGTGACCTCCCAAGGTCTCTTCCAGCATGAATTGCTCAATGTTTCTAATGCTGGAAATTATGGGTCTATCATCTTTGGTCCTGATGTTTTCGGTTGTTGTTTTTTTTACATTCATGTCTTTCCTCTAATAAGCTGAGACAGAAATGATGATTCCTCTAGCAGTAAATATCTGGGAGGGACAAACTTTGTATCTTGAATGATTGTAAGAGTACAAAATCTATTTATTATGAAATGGTTATGAAAAAAATCTGGTCTGGAAAGTAGAATAAAATTCCAACCTTCTGCTTAAGACTTTGTTGATATCCCAATGATGATTGAAAATACTTTTGATTGATATTTGTTGCAATATTTTAATTCCATGCTTTAGGCTTCAGCAGGTGTCCTGAAAGACTGAGGAAGTAATTCCTTAAGAAGAAAATTTTGGTTTGTTTTGGTTTGGTTTTCTAAAGAAGTAGACCCTGCCTTTGCCTTTACTATTGATACCTTATATCATGTCTATACGCTCAGAACTAGCCTTGTCAAAAGTTTGAGATGTGAATTTATACTTCTGTCTTCTAGGTCAGGTTGACAGGAACCACTGGGCTTTCCTTTTTAGCCTTTCCTTACCATGCAGAAGCAATTAACTTACTGGGATTATCTGTGCATTAACATCTATCAGATTCCCTGCTATCACATGGAACTAGGATATTGATCCCTCCTCTCCTGTCTTTTTGTGGCAAATTATTATTTGTGGCCTTGGCTCATTTAAGTAAGAAGAAAAAAAACACCTACTTCTCTCCACTGACTGCACAGGGGAATTTAGGCACTTGCTTACTAATGGAGATCGGTACACTGGGCACTTTAAAATTAGATTCAAGTTAAGTGCCTAACCTGGGTGAACTTGATCCCACTCTCAGTCATTAATGGATTATAATGATATTCATTTTACAGAAAAGCTCACTTAGCATGTGTGTTAGCAAATTCTGTCTGAAATTTTTAAAAGCAGCACAAGTTACTTGGATGGCTGTTCTCATTCATTTAAATGAAGTCATAGGCAGCTGTCAAAAAATATTCTTCAGGACAGAGGGCATCATTCTTCTGTTTCTACAGTGCCTTGGCAGTGCAGTCCTAATCTGTGATCGGGCCTTCTGTATGTTCTCTGCAATATGTGTAATACTACGACTCATAGTAAAAATAAGATGATAAATCTGTTCATTAGTGGAGGAAATATTTCCTCCTATCAACTAGCCAGGCAGAAACGGAGAAAACATGTTGTTTAAAAACAGAGAGAAGCAGCGCCAATTTTTAGGTCATTAACTTGGTTTTATATTCAGATCATTTAACATTATATTTTCTGTAGTTTGCAATTTGAGAAGCTGAACAGGTCAATTTTGTGTCTGAGGTGGTAAATTAGGCTTCCATACACCTGTAACATAACTTTAAGTAAAATATGACACACAAACCTAACTTAAAGAACAAAGAGATTAAAACACATGACACTCAGAAGTTAGGAAATTGCAAACAGTTGTCAATACAAGCATTCCTCTGAATCTCTAAAAGTATTCTTTGTCATTAAACCATTAGTTTAAGCAATCACACTTTAAAAAGTTTCCTTTATTTTAGTGCACAGGTTGGACAATGGCCATTGAAATAAGTTACTTATACTTTCCTTGGTTCTTTAATATTTTTTCCCTTGTATACTTTCTTCACTAGTCTCTCATCCAAAGCAATGAAGTCAGCTGGAGTCTTTCCACTGGTTTCCAGGGCATCAGATCACTTCCCAAGTGAGACGGTAGTGAAGGAGATGGGAGAAGAGGCACACACCAGCTGTAGGTCAGGGGAAAAGAGAGGTGAATTGCCCTGTTATTTCTTGGGATTTTCTGCATAAGTGATTCTCAGCATAACATATGTACTCTGGAGCTAGTCTGTCGTTATCATGAATCCATTTGGCGTTCATTGTAACGGCTGTGATCATCAATCCGATTAGTACTCATATAGATGTCAATGATGTTCCATTACAATTTATTATTAGTTAATGAACACCTATATTAGGCTCATACTACACTCATTTTAAAAACTGCTTAAAAGGGTTAGCTGTGAAATTTAGCGGCAGCCAAGTTCTGTGTCTCAAATCAATCCTCAGCTTCCTGCAAGGCTTCTCTCTGAGAGTGAAATCTTAATGCCTGTAAGATCCCTTCTACGGGACGGAGACAGAGATCTTACAGCCCTGCTTGTGGGCTGGGAACAATGCAAAGCCCACTCAAACAGTGCTCTCCAGCTCCTGGGCCCCTTCTGCCTCCATCCTCTGCCTGCCTGCTTGGCCCGAGGCTACCAGCCTGTGGCCCTGTGCAGTGTTTTTGCATGCAGTGAGAGGCAGGTGAGGGAGCTGTTTCCCAAGAGCAGGGACCAGAAGGACCTTAATTTTGTGCCGGTGGTTCTCCCAGGTATGATGAGAAGCCAGCTGCTGTGCTCACCCAGTATCCAGTCCAGCGCTTCCCACCGTGCCCTTGCTGTCGTAGGAGTCAGGCTGTCACTGACAGAGCCAGGAGATACTGTCTCCAGAGACAAAAGCTGCTCAGTTGTCCCTAATGAAGGAGGTACCTGAGTCATAATAGACTTTTCCTCATAGAAAGCAAAGGTCTCACCAGTCAGCTGGTCAGCACTAGCTTGACTTTACATGGTGCCCTGGCTGCTGTCCCTCTGACAGACATTGTAAACCAATAACAAGGGACACAATTTTTTGGTCATTTTTTGAAAAAAACCCTCAATTTAGATTTGTTATCCTTATTTTTCTTTTTTTTCTTTCTTTTTTTTTTTTGGTCATAATTTATTATTATTATTATTATTTCTGTCCTGGGCAGCTACCTTTGGGATCACTGGACTCTTGCATAGTCTGTTTTGGGCAATAGTTTTGAACGGAAATATAGGTGAACAAGTTGTCACAGGGCTGGCTCGTGTATTTAGTCTGTCTCAAAATAAATGGGGAAATAATACGTGATGTTTGCATATCACTGCTGATACACAAATTGTGGTGCGTATGTCTGCTGATATTGTACGTGAATCACTTCGCATGAAATTATTAATGTTCAGAAATCATGACAGTGAAAGCATCTGTGGTTTTGATAGGAAAGCAGAGGCATGTACATTCAGTTACGGCTATAGGATGAGGCTGTTTCACGGTGCTTGGTCAGGCTGACTCTCCCCGAGCCCAGGGCACTCTGTGCATGTCTTCCAGCTGTAGCTTTGCTCTGCTTCCACCAGACCAGGCACTGGGCCCTTCTGGCTACCACCCTGGGATTGCAGGGGCTTTCTTATCTCCAGAGGAGTTCCCTACTTACTCCTTTGGTATACCTTTCTATATTCTGGTTAGTTATATATCACCCTCTTCATTCATTTCCGGCTATTGTTAACTATTTATTGTGGTTTAGCATCATGCTTTAATCCTTGCATACAAGTCATCATTTGCCCTTGAACTATTTTTGCCCTACATGTCTCCATCAAAACTATTAAACATGATCAAAATGTATTTTTCCTAAAAACTTTTTCTATGTCCCTTTGTTACCAACCCAACCTCCTTTCAGATCAGTGTGTTTTGTACCTTTAGATGAATCTGTAACTGTTAGTCATCCCCCTGGCTCCACCCTTTTCACTGTTTTCTCCTTAATTCTCAGTTCTAAGGTTTAACATTTTATTGGTTAATGTTGTGTCCAACTTCTTTTACAGCAGTTGTTGGAGCATTGCCCTTTGTGGTTCTCTGTATAATTTTTTCCCAGGTCCTGTCAGTTCAAAATACAGCTTCTCAATTCTTCTGGGGTTATCACCCCAGCCATGCCATTTATCCCTTTCTCCACCCTTCAGTAAAATGTAAACTGCTCCTCATTGCCTGTGAGATCCTTCACAATCCTTACTGCTGAGTCAGTATCTTGCATCTCCCATCCTCTTTGCTTTGCCACCGTCATTCCCCCTTGCTTGTGTTTCAACCATTGCTGTGCTTTGTGCCTTCTTACACCATGAAGCAATGTCTTAGAGCAGAGCCACAAGCCTGCAACTCTAATTCCAGATTCTGGTATCTTTTGTAATACTTACCAAAAGGCTTTAAGACCAATACTGAGAAGAGCAATTTGAATTTTGCTGTGAATTAGTAGGGAAGGGTGTAACATTGTTCTCTTTTTATTCTGGCTCATGCCAGATATCACCTCAGAAGGAAATCTCTTTGTTGAAAAGACCGTGTCTCCACCATACATCTGGACAGCACCTAGCACATTGTTGGTGCCAATGGAATACAAAACCAACAATAATAATAACCCCACCCAGAAAACCTCATTAAGGACCTCAGGTATCCCTTGAGTTAGGTATTGATCCATGTAAAGGATTGCTGTGTCATGCACTTACATGAAAGGCCGGATTTAAATCCCCCAAAAAGCCACAGAAGAGCTCACATACCATCTTCACACAGAAGCTTGATTAAATGTGAATTTAGTTCAAGGTCTGAAGTGTACATATTAAAAAACCAGAGGATCTTTTAATCAAAACTTGGACCCTTTTGTGTGGTTGAATCTGTGATTTTTTGTTAGGTGATATTGACACGGATTGTTCACTGATGCATTGTGATTTAATGCCATGTGACCATAATCCTTGCATGCAAATGATTAATTACAAAGCGTATTTGATTTTTTTTAAAGGACTTGACACATTTCCTCCACTTCTGCCTCTGTTTAGCTTGCAGTCTAAAACCACATGCCTTTCATTTTTTATTTTTGTTCAAATTATGTCAGAAGATGTAATAATTCACAAGCTACTTAGCTTTTGGATTAAAACAGGTAATTGTTGTTTGTAAAATATTATGGCTTTAAGTCTATAGCAACTTTAAACATTTCAGTGTTTGCTTCAAGGCATGAGGAGACAGTGACACAGCTCATTTCCTCTGCTGAGCTCTCCTTGCTGCCTTGTACAACACTTATTTCAAAGCACGCCACAGCTTAGAACTGTCGTGATCCCCATTAATATAAAATCATTGACCTCTGCTCCTGCTGGTGCGACTAAATTACATTCTGCTGCTCAGCAGCAGCCACATATGGGGCCAGCTCTTTTAGTCATGGCCAGGTGCCTTGATGTCAGCGCTGCCCCTCCTACGCTCAGGGTTTTCCTTTAATGAGGATTATGCACCTTCAAAGATCGAGGAAACCCACTCCCAGGATGGCAGCTTTTCTAATGGCATCTGGTCTTATCGCACACAGGAACTAGGTGTTGTGGGAACCTGTGGAGAGATGCTCTCTTTTTCCCCCAGTGAGGAATTGTGAGAGTTCATGCTTTGGTAGCTGTGTTCTCCCTTGACCAACAAACCCAGGACACTGTGAACAGAAATATCACATTTTTATGAAGCTCTGTAGTGCTGTGTTAAAACAGTATCCCGTATCGTGTCAAAACCCGGGTGGGATTCCTTCCCCCTCCTCTCGCCCTCTTGTTCATGCTGCACAAAAATAAAGTGCACTTAGCACAGTTTTATAGTCTGCACATTATTGTGCTCTTACAAAAAAAAAAAAAAAAAAAGATTTTATGGGATTGATTGGGATTGATACAGCTTCCGAGTGTGGTCAGCTTTTCTCACTGTGTGGTCTTTCTTGCTCTTTTTCCCCTGACCCTTTTCACCCACACCCACCGCCTTGAGACATTGTGCTTTGTGAGCCATGGTGCATTTTTGCCTGTAAGCTCTGTTTACTACAAATGGGCCCAAGCAGCAAGTTTTTATACCAAAGCTTCTTAAACGTGGTGGTGTTCAACAAGGAGACATTTTACGTCCTGGTCTTGCAATGAGTTACGTATTTGTAGACTTTGGCACCTATCGGAGAGACTGGATACTGATGATAATGTCTGGAATAACACTTGAACTGCCACAGAAATTGCCAGTGCACTCATTTTGGGTCCAGGCCCACCAAGTGGTATTCAACACATTAAGCTTGTGACGATGACAAAGTGAATTAGCAATGATCATCTCCTTCTTGATGGGAGTCAAATTGTTATAGATCTTATCATGTGAGAACAAGTAACAGAAGAATTTGCCACAAAAGTTTCTTATACAAGAAAACCAGAAAATGTTCTATGGAACATGTACAAATACATCTTTCTTTTGTTATAAAGTATCTCTGTGTTAAGGACTTTAACATCCTTGTTCTCTTTGATAGCTATCCCTATTTTTTCATACTTTAGGCTACTGCATGATTTTATTTGATTTTAATTTTGCAATTAATTTAAATCTGACACTATTTGTTATTTTTGAAGGACTTACGGAGTTTTGTATTCTCAGTACAAATAACCGTAAGTGCTGTTGTTGACTGCAGTAACCACATGGTGTATGTTCTTTGTCATATTCTCCCTTGTGCTCCCAGTGAAAGTTAATGCTGACCAAAAATGATCTGTAAAGGAAAGCTTAAGATTTAGAAATTTCTTGTCGGTATGTACCAGTAGATGAACCGCAGATAAATCTTTGTAATGCAAAGGAACAATTCCTCGTTTTTCTTTTGTGTGCACGTGTGAGAGGGGGAGGAGGAGGTTTTTAATTGTGTTTTGTTCTTTATGAAAGGTAACATCTGGATTAACAACTTGCTTCTGAAAGCTGATACCCAAACAGAGTGCTTTCTTTACTGAGAGATGTCCTAACCCCAGTCACACGACTGCTAATTTGGCTTTTCTCTTAATCTCTGCAGAACTTGCTGAACAGAAGCGAAACTATGTGCATGCTAATGGCTCACTTTCTACATACTCCCCTCTCTCCCTCAGAGTGTCTGGTGTGCAAAGCCGAGCTGGAACAAAGATACACTAATTATTCTCCATTAATTTGTCTGCTTGAATGGTCCTAAATACCAGAGTGATTAATTAGCGCAAGGCAGCCAGGGCAGGATGTCACACCCTTCTCTGCGTTTAAGTGTCGGCAAGGTTGTGCTCAAGTGTTGACAACAGCATATCTTTAATTTTCTCCAAGAAGAAAAGTTTAGTCAGTACAATTAATTTGAGCTTGGCTAGCTTGCAGGAATAAATGTAACATGTGGAATAATATTACTGCTGCTTAGGCAATTTTTTGCATCCTTAGGGTACGGTAAAACTTTTTGGCACCTCAGTTATTGAATATTGTTTTTCTATAATTGTTTCAATTTGGTTTAATTACTTTTGTGCATTTTACAGTTAAAAAGTGGATCATAAAAGAGTTGGAAATTATTATCTTTAATGACTGGAGATGTGGTATACATGAATGGCTTGATATGATAGATGAATTAAAAGAGAGACAAATAATGTCAGTTCAGTTTCTGAATCATCTTAATTCAGTGTTTTTTCATGGCGACTTGCCCAAAAATGTATGTCAACATCATTTAAAAAATTACAGACTACCTAGTTTGCAGTACTTCAAGTAAATTAAGTAAAATAACTTGAAATGAAAATAAACCCAGTCCAGTAATATTCCACCTGAGATCAGCACTTGCGTTGCCCTTCTGTTTTCATACAGAGCTATTAGAAGAATAGTTAACAATACGGTTTTCTAAAATTAGCTCCATAATAATGCTAAGATTTATATATACACATTTGTGGACTGTATAAGAGAATTGTTTGTGTTTAGCAAATATGGTACATAAAAATAAATCATCAGTTGTAGTAGCACTGGTAATTGTAAAACTTACTGCATTTGCAAGTCCTTGTGTTTTGTTTTTATTTTTTTAACCACTTCTGGGAGCATATTTTTTTCCTTGGGGGGAAGGGGTATAAATGCAAAAGAGGCCCTAGACATTAGACTATGCCTGTGACCTTTTAGCAGCTACCCTCAGATAAACCCCTAAAGGGGCCATACCAGAAGCTACAGAGAGAGCTTCATCTCTCCTCGCATTGTTAGTTGCTATTGTTCTCCTTGTCAATTAATTCCCCATAATAAATGTTTGACCATGTTGTGGCCGATACAAGCTGCTTCAATGTGTGTTACTTTCCACCGAAACTGACTCTTTCTCTTGATCATTCCTTGCTGTGTTTCAACCATCAGTGCGTATTTTACTTTATAAGTGAATTCTTTATTCAGCTATGTGAGTGCACAGAAGTTCTCGTGTTACAATGAGAGTTTGGGGAAGGGTTTAACTAAATGAGGAACATTTGTTAGCTGTTTAAATTGATAGAGCTTATGCATACCAATTTTTGCAGAAAGATGTAGGTGCTAGGATGCATAGTGAAACATCCAACTATGATTAAGTCAGGTATTGCAAGCATTATGGCACCTACATGCAAGAAAACAACAGACAATTCTGGAAAAAGCTACCAGTTGCTGGCTCCCTCTAAGGTCAATAAAAGTAAGTAGACACAATAGACTGTGAATATGAGCTGAAGGTTTTGGCTGTGAAGTACAGATGATAGATCTTATTTTAAAAAAAGGTAAAGAACAGGTCATTAAGAAATACCATCCTTTTGCTTCTTCTGTGTCTTGAATTTTTCTGCTTGCTGGGTTGCTTAAGTAGGATTTTTTTGCATCAGAAGTCTGTGATTGCTCAGTCTCTTTTCTGATCAGTGAATGATGCTGAGAAACTCTTATCCCCAATTCGTGATATTCTTTTAGTTCCCTTGTGCTAAAAATAATTCACTACATTTTAGGTTCTAGTTCCTTACTGACACACAGTAACTTGTTATGCTTGCCTTCCTCCTGCACAGTGATCCCATTTCAAAACCATCACTTCCCCATTTCTTGTCTTTTAACCACTGTCTGTCCGCACAAGTCAGCACACTGTATGCATACTATCTGTGCCTTCCTATAACACAACTCTGTAATGAGAACACTTCAAGTCAAAATGTCTAGACAGGACATTGGGAAAAGAGAAAATCAGCATAATTTGAAACTCTTGACCAGAGAAATGGGACCCAACTATTCAAATACACTCCCCACTCTTATGAGTGAATATTAACCTTTGAGGTCTGTCCCAGCAGCCTTGTCATAGGCAGTGATCTTCACACTCTCCTACTTAATCAAAAAAACAGTATCCATCAAGCTCTTGTGAAAATGAATAAGCTGCTTTGTGGGAGAATCAATTCAGTGTACTATTACAGGGCCATGCTTCTTGGTCGTGATCCAACTTGGATTTCTTGAAAGTTGCTAACTCTACAGCTAGTGCCTTTGCTCTCAATGGGACTAAATTTATAAGTCAGAAGTTATTAACTTTCCTATTGTTACAAAACTTCAAGTGACTACAGAATAAGAGGTGAGTGCAGCAACACATACCTTGCCTCACTATTGTCTGTTGGCTCTAAAATATTATCTATGACAGAGTAGAAAGCAGTTCTCAAATACCACAATTTTCTTAGAATGAACCATAATCTGTTAATTTCTGCCTTCAGATGATTCATGATTTTCTTCTTGCCTTTATTTGCAAAGGGCTCTAAGTCCAAGATATTTGTCCAACATAGTAAAAATAAGAAACGTATCAAAGGACCATCTTTGCCGTGTTGATATTGAAAGAAATCTGTTGTCTATTTGGTGCACTGGAAATGTTATTTTAAAGTGAAAAAGTTACTCCTGTCATTTTGAAAGGTCAGTTCTGGTGTCAGTTTATCTGCTGTGTTGGTGCTTGTCAAATGAGTCCTCCCTGCATGGTGAGGGCAGATCCAACTTGTGTAGGTGGCCTGTTAGCTGAACTGTGATAGCTGTTGCACCTCTTTTCTGTCATCCTTGTGTTACATTTTCATTTACATCTCCCTTCCTCCATATGGCAACCAAGTGCAAAGTCCGTTCTACACAGAGAAATGTAGGACCAAGTTCAGAGATGCCCAACATGCAGATGGTACCGGATTTCACTAATATTTCCTTTGTAATTAACATTTTATAAGTTGGCTCTCTCCTTATCCCCTAGAAATTGATCTTAATTATTTCCTGGAGACTGTGGTAAATCAAAGGCAAAATGCAGCTCTTGCTCTGGAGGATATCTAAAGTACATCCTAACATTTGGCTGATTAAAAAGCCACTGACTTCTGTAGTACAGCAAAGTATAAATGTGAAGCATGGGCAAGACAGGTTAGTCCTTCAGTTTACAAATCCACCACCAATAAGGAACATCTAAATATGAAGCAAAATTCCAGTGCAAATTGGCATAGCTTCATTGACTGCAGAGAAACTGCATTGATTAGCAATACCTGTTGAGTCCACACCTGCACGAGATTTCTGTTTATCACAGCAGGAAGATTTTGTGTATATGTACTTCAATTGAGTGAGCTCTGAGGGCTAGAAAAAATAAGTGCCATTATCTCTTTTGTTTTATTCAAAGCCAGGCTCAGTGGCTACTTGGAATAGGCAGGTCCAGCTGAACTTTCCTCAAAATTAGGGACTGAGCATAGTTTCTTTCCTTGCAATATCTCCATTAATCTCTTGTCACCAGTTTTCCCTGAAGATCCTAACTAGGGGGTCCGGTCCTTTTGTGCTAAACTCACACAGAATTAAAAAGAGTCCTTAGAACAAACATTTCAAGTTCATAAGGAAATGAGACAAAGTACAGTATGTAAGCCATGAAAAAAAAAGGTATAAGTAATAGTGGTACAGTATTGCAGACTTTCTTTTAATTCCTAAATGTTCTGCTAATGACTGAAAGGCTGGCTTTCAGAAGCCATCCTGTCTTGTTGTTTGTGGCCAACCCTTAGCCTGTAACTGTGTGGAAATGTGTAGGCTCAATAGCTCAAGGCATCACCCTTCGAAGTGTTGAGTAGCTCTATAAGAATTTCCACTGCCACCCATGGAAACTGCAGGTTCTTATCCCATTGTGGAAGAACAGACGTCTAAATGTGGATGTGGAAATTAATTCGATCCCTTCCTGTCATGAAATTTATATTTTTTCACATGTACCATCCTAATTTTTAGCAAGTTGTATATAGCCTTTGAATTGATATTGTTGTTGACCTCCCCCACCATCATTTACCCACTACCTGCTGTTTACTAACATTTGTTTTCTGAAAACGCTTGAAAGATGGAAATTGCTTTCAATCTTATTTCTGGAACAGAGCCTGAAGTGTTCTTAGCTTTATCAGAGGAACATGTGTATTTCTTATGATTCTGAAGGTCTAATTCTGAAGAATTAGGCCAAGTAAAACCAAAACACTATGCTAACAAGCTGTGAGAGGCTACGGGAGAGAAAAATGGGTTCTCCTGAACTTCTGAATATTTGATGCTGTCATTTCTGAAAGGCAGAACTGCAGTAGCCTCAGAAACTTTCCTGTCAATAGAAGGCATTTGGGTGAGTTCTTGGTCCAAGAGCTTCATCTCTGAGAGAGAAGAAAAGGTGGTTTTGGTAATATATTAGCTTTTCTGATTACAACATATACTCATGTAAAGGAGAGAGAAAGAGATCAATCCCTTTTCCATCATGTTATTTATAGCATCCACATATCACAAAAGTAATTTGGACAGGATTTGATTCTCATGCAAGGTTACATTAGAGAAATACTAAAAAATCTATCTAGTTCCTGTTACCTATTTGCAATCCTTTTATCCTCCTTTGTCACAAGACAATACTAAATAGGTATGATTATATGAAATATAAATCTCTAAAATACGAGGATTTTATGTATTCTTTAAGAATTCCCATAAATAATAGGAATTTGCAAAAGAGCTGATTTTTTCTCAAAAATTGCTGCATTACAACAATTCAAAGATGTAATTAGGAAAATTACTTTTAATATTGATGCAGAAGCTGAGGGTAGGGTAGATCATCCAAGTTTCTAGGATCATAAAGGAGAATGTATACAGAGGAAAGTAGAGTGCTTACATACATAGGTCGATGACACAGCAGACTCGAGCCTAGCATGTCCTCCTGGCAGCATGTAACTTTGACCACAGCATTAGTCCCATTCCCTTCAAAAGAGGAATTCACAAGTCATTAGGATCTGACTAGATTGATCTGCTGGCTCCCAGCCTCCTGTAGGATAGCAGCACTGGGTCGAATCATGTGGACATGGCCATACATTCTCACACATGGGCACACGTGTGCACGTTCACGCACCTGCACAGACACGCACACACAGAGGCAAGGAGCAGACCTTGCAGCATCCTAACGAAGGAAAGGTCTGTCCAAATCCTGCCAAAACTGGTAACACTCTTTCTGCTGCCCTCAGTAGGTATTTCTAGGCTGTCAGCCCACTTATTTACCCCCCAGTATGTGCTGTCATTCCTGATCACTTACTCACAAAGTGCTTTCAGAAAGATGTTTACAGAAGAACCTCATTCTGACTTTCATATTAGTGCAAATTAGTGGGAGTACTTTCCTAGGAAGTGCTCTTGGGAGCCATTTTGGAAAGCTCTTGTTATTTGCTTGCTACTGTAAATTAATCCCAAATGTTTGTATATTATTCATGAACCTGAAACTCAAACAAGCCCTCTCCCCCTATCTCTGTGTTCATATAGTTTCCACAACCAGTTAAATTGAACAAAAATAAGATCTGGGATGTGGACCCACAAATCCATTACTGCATAAGGGAATAGGTTGACATTGCTCTATAGTTTGGCATGCTTTTGCCACGCACTTAATGTGAGATATTTCCCTCTACCTTTACAAATAGGAAAGCTATGCCATAGTTATGGCAGGACAGGAGTAGCTTGTTCACTGTGTATTCACAATCTTGGTAACTTTCTGCTGTACTGTGCTCATCTGCCACACTGTTAGAGGACTAAATGTAGGCACAGATAATAATAAGGTAAATAGGTGGTTTTGGCAATATGGCACAGGGTAAATTGTTTTTCAGACTGAACCAAAATCCTGAGAGCAAACTTTGGATAAGAATATGTACAAACTCTGCTGCATGTCTGAGCCTCTCTGAATACTGTAATGCAAGAATATACCTGTTAAAATGAATAGTCTGGTTCTGAGTGGTCATCAAAGGGAAAAAAGCATCCTCACGCTATTGTGCTATGTAGTGATCATTACACACAGAAGTTAAACTGAAAGTCTGTGGAGTTTTTAAAATTTGGGGTTTCCTTCAGCAAGATTAATTGCACAGGAAGAAGAGCGTGTGTATGCTGCATCATTCTGACAAAAGTTCTTGTGGAAGTAATGCCATTACCAGACGAGAAACTAAATAGAAATGTTCAATAAAACATGTGTGCATCTGCACAATAGAATAGTCCTTATATTTTACATCGAGCTACCTCAGGGTCATGGAAGGTGTTTTATTAGCACAGTCAACAATAATAGCATGATTTTTATTAGTAGGAAAAGATAGAGTGAGAGACTACTAATTATTTTTCAGCCTGAGGGGCATTTTTCCTGAAATGACTGTTAATTTGATCATTGTCGTGCAGTTCACAGATTTACATGAACTTATTTCAGTGCGACACATGGTTAAGAACTAGACTAAAAATGTTGCTTTATTAATGGTCTTCAGCGAATGTATTAGAAAGTGCTAACCATGTGGGTATAGGGATGATATTGATAGTACTCAGAAGGTTGAATCTTTTTGGAAGTAGCTAGCCCGAAGCCCTTTCCATGTGATATTTTTTGTTCATGCAGTGAGATATTAAGCCTACCAGAATGAAATAAAATCCCAGTGAAATGAGAATTTGTTGGTGTTGTCTTAGATCTATGTGCAGTGATTTTGCTAGAGGTATTATTTTTTTTATTTTTTTTTAAACTGATCTGGCAGGTCTAGGAGCCAATTACTTTTTTAGGTAATTATTTAATCAATACATACGGCCTAGATGTTTATGTATGTATGTACGCATGTATAAATATAAACACACTCTTAATGAATCTTCCACTAGAAGTGGCAAAAAATCCTGGGAATACATTCCAGGTTTTAGCATTTTTAAACACTGCAGCATTTTTCTTACCTCAGCTGTCTCCTCTCCTTTTCAGCCCACATACATGCATCCTTTCAATCCTGAAGAGAGTCATATATGCAATCTGAAAGGCCTTTAGTTTAGATTAAGAGAAACTGCAAGATGAAAAGGAACAAAGGCAGAGTCTCCACAAGGACAAATAGTTTGCATCTCCTTTGTCACATGCTGCCTTCACTTTTCCTTACAAAGTGATAGCTTCCCTTGTTGATGGGGACTTTTTAGAAATGTAAAATTTTAGCGTGCAGCAATCAGTCACTATTGCTGTGTGCAACTCTCCGAGCAGGATGTGTTGCACAGCTGCATCTTTCAGCCTGCTCTGCATCTTTCATCCTGCTGTGGCAGACTCCAACACACGGTACAAGTGAAGTGCTCTCACATGCTCATATGAATGTTATCTGAGTTGCAAGCTGAACAACTTGAGCTTTGAAAAATTTATTTTCATTGCTTGCTGTGGCAAAAATGGTAGCAGAAACTCCCAGACTGGGACAGCAAGAGGTTCCAGTGAGCTGTCAGAATATTTCCCTACTTTTCTCTTCAAGACCATGAGCGTTTAATGAGTATTCACCTTCCCACACATGGGAGAGCACTGGCAACAGTGCTCCCCATGCTGAGAGGTGACTCTAGCCCAGGGCGTTCACCTTCTTTTCCTAAATGTCTTATTGACTTGCAGTTCAGTCTGAATTAGGGGGTGTAAAGCGAATTTTTGCCTCACTTAATGCTCTATATCGCTAATTGCCTTTCCCCCCCTCCCCCGCACCCCCCAGATCTCTTTAGCTGGTGTAGATAACTGCTCTCTTTTTGACTGCTTTGAGGTCCCAGTTTTGGTCCTGCCTGCCTCCGATCACTGTCTGCTCATCAGCAGACCCAAAAGCGACATGCCTCTTTGTGATTCAGCAAGGCTTGTTAGACACTAATTGTCTCTCGCAGTAGTACGAGACAGAAGTATTTTTATCTGCTTTTTTCTGTCTAGTTTGGTGAGGAAGAGGAGCACAATTATGCAAAATAATGTTTTTCAAATTCCCTACTCCTAACAGAAAACATTTCACAGAGACAATTATGTTTTCCAATGATACTCTGTAACTATGAGTCTCCTATAAGAGACTTTAACTGGATTTATAAAATCTTTTAACTGAGATACTTGAGATATTATGGTTCATTATGAGATGGATGGTCAGGTCTCAGGTTCCGATGCACTAATGTCAGAAACCTGCCTTAAGCCTCTGTCTGGAAATATACTCGGACAGAGAGATTACACGTAGGCAGAGAGCCAAAGGATACACTCTTGTGAGCCTGTTGCAGGAGCAGATAACACAGGGATCCATGGAAGCAAAGGAAAATACAATAGGCGAAACCTACTGGGATAGCACAAAGAGGCAGCATCCTTCTTAATGGTGCCTGACACTTACCAACACCTTTACTTTGCTGTGGGACTTTACTTCTGAAGAATCAGGGTGACGAAAACATGATTTAGAGTTGCCTTTCTTCTCGTCTCCTCTTCTGCCCTAAGTTTACCTTTGTCACAGATGAAAATTTTGGTTGGACATCTTTTCAAGTTCATTATGGGCACCCACAGTTACCTGCATTTTATACAGACTTATTCATCTGCCTTTTGGCTACTGATGCCTTAACCATGAGACTGAGATGGGACAGTGCTGTGGTTTAGCTTCAGTTGGCAACTCAGCACCACGCAGCCGCTCGCTCACCCTCCCCCTGCACCCGGTGGGATGGGGGAGAGAATCTGAAGAGCACAAGTAAGAAAACTCATGGGCTGAGATAAGAACAGTTTAATAATTGAAATAAAATAAAATAAAATAAATAATAATAATAATAATAATGAAATAATAAATTTTAATAAAAAGGACAATAACAAGAGAGGGAGAGAGAGAGGAACAAAACCCAAGGGGGGAGGAAAAAAGTGATACAACCGCTCACCACCCACCAACCGATGCCCAGCCAGTCCCCGAGCAGAGATCGCTGCCCCTTGGACAACTCACCCAGTTTCTATACTGAGCATGCCGTCATATGGTATGGAACAGCCCTTTGGCCAGTTGGGGTCAGCTGTCCTGGCTGTGCCCCCTCCCAGCTTCTTGTGTGCCTGGCAGAGCATGGGAAGCTGAAAAGTCCTTGACCAATGTAAACACCACTTAGCAACAACTAAAACATCAGTGTGTTATCAGCATTATTCTCATCCTAAATCCAAAACATAGCACTATACCAGCTACTAGGAAGAAAATTAACCCTATCATCGCAGCCAAAACCAAGACAGACATCCTTAACAGAAACCTTTTTGCTGAGAGAAGGTGATAAGCTATTGGTCAGAATGACTGTCATCATTTTGCTTTATAACAGTTTTGTTCATGATAGAAATTCTTTATCTCAGTCATGCAGAACTGGAAAGCTACCCTGAGTCCAGCTATTACATCAATCTGCAGAAAACAAAAAGTAAGAAGGCTAGGAGAGAAAGAGGCACAATCAGGCATAACTAGGACTGGAGGACAGTTCACATGAATTCTCCATTTCTTCTGTTACAGCCATTCTCTAAGGACTCTCTATGAGGTACCAGCAGATCCTGACATGCAGCTCCATATCCTAGACTTTGAACTGTCCTATCATCTATAGTAGCCATCGTGATTATACACAGGCTCTTCTCTGATATATAAGATCTAAATAGCAAGGTCCCATCTGAACCTTTCAGATACACCTTTTTCTAAGATACTTTACTTCAAATAAATTAGATCCCTTAGGATTTGAACTGTATTATTTTTAAGGAGTGTTATCACCACAGAATTGTGATATACTAATAAATATTTCATTTTTAGTAACTTCTTAGTCTATTTTAAGTATATTGAAAAAAGCTAAAGCTCTTATTTCAAGAAAAGAAATTAAATTTTTTAAACTCTTTTATTTACAACTGTTATTGCTCTCTTCCAAGAATTTGAAAGAGAGGTAAAACTAAAGACTGAATATTGGGAAAATAGAATATATTATTTTTCATCTAAAAGGAAACCAAAAGCCCATTATCCCAATAGCTATAACCCTTCAACTGTGTTTGAAATTAAAATATCATTTTTAAAACCAAATAAATAAATTTGAGTTGCATCACACATCTGTTGAAGTAAGCATTAATGCTATAAGACTGATATCACACATTTTTATACTATCCATAGCATAAAAATCTCACTGTAATATTTTCTTCAAAACCCCTTTTCTTTTAATATACACAAAAATGGAAGGGAATTAAATGAAATTAATGTTTATAATGGGTTTTTCTTTCTGTTTTGAAAACCCATGGAAAACAGAAAATGTTAACTGAAAATCCTACTGTGTTAAACTAAAAAGAATCCTACTGTCTTTAACCAAAAAGAAGGAATATAACCAACACATGGCTAAACTTTCTCTGAATGTGCTTTTTTTCTGATTCAGGACATGAAGAAACACAGCTAAATGAGCAAAATGGCACTCTTCATCCAACCGTACTTTGATTTTATCAGCACTTGCTTTCAACATACTTTCTAACATAAGGTATAGTTCTGCAGTAACCTCTGTACTTTTGTGATATGTTTCCACTTTATAGCTAAAACAGCTCTAGAGTATTATGGGGGAGTTATGAGCAGAAGTGATAGGGCAGGTGATATCTGATAGGTCTGACCCAGTGAAACTGCTGGACATTTCTACCGTTTCTACTTTGTCCAAGACAACTGCAGCCTGAATACCGTAAATTAAATTGGAACAGAACTGTTAAATTTTAAAGGGGAAAATAAATGTGTCTCATTAAAAATGTTATAACTGAGTAGACTTGAGGCTATGAAAGATTGTTTTTAACAAAAGTCTCTTGGCTGGAAGCTCAATAACATCTAAAAATGTGGAACAATTTCATGCAACTAAACAAGAAGGAAATGATTATACAAGAATCAAAATAATATTGCTGTTTGGATGTTCTTTAAAGTTGTGAATAGCCACCTTTGCTTTAAAATTCACATTTTTGAACTTTGAAAAAGGTTCTTGAAGACAATTTGGTGCTGTTTTTCCCCTCCAAAGCCATATGGTTGAGACAATTAAGCACTGTCCTGGGAATCAGGACATTCTCACTCCTTGTCTCATCTTTACTGCTGATGGGTCTTAATACTTTCTACTTCTTTAAACTTTGGAAATGCTATTTAATTATGCTATGCAACAACCCAGTTTGCAAACATTAATTAAGCCTCATAGCTCCCTTGTGGTCTGAGACAGGTAAAATACCATTAGTCTCAGATAATAGGGAAAATAAGGCTCAGAGGGGTTAAGTGGCATGCCCAAAGTCACTGAAGCAGTAGTATTTGGATCAGGATTATAATTCAAATTGTCTCTTAATCTACAATGACTCTCAAGCAAGACCCACATAGCAATGTGAATTCCATGAGTTAAAAAGCAAGAAACCAGTGTTTTAACTGTTCTGAAAATTCAGTACCTTCAGGTTGAAGTTACCTCTAAGCAAGTATTCAGCTGAGCCCTACTGATTAATAAACAACCACATGCAGAGGCCACCTCAATACTGGGGAAGAAGAGCAGACAATACAAACAGCATCTTCTTAAAGAAGTTTCGGAGACAGGGAGGGGGGTAAAATTATGTAGAGGGCATCACCCCAGGGGCAGGCTGCGGGGCTGGCGTTTCGGAGCGCAGACCCCCCAGGACGCAGTGGGCTTCCAGCTGCTGCTCAGCACAGTGAAACACAAAAGTGATGTCCTCTGGCCGGGGGGGAGGGGAGATTGGGAAAGGGTTTCCATCCCGTCAGCTAACCCAGGCGACACAGGAAGGTAAAAGAGGCTGTTGGGGCAAGAAGCAGGTGACTGCTGCACTCCTGCTCCGTGTGGGTCACGAGGGACATAGCAAGGGGACCCCATCTGCAGAGGAGCTTTGCTGTGTACCCGCTCCTTAGAGATGAGCCCCAGCTGCAGCTGGTCTCCATGCCTATGGCTCCCTGCAGAGAACTGAAACCAAGAATTGACAGAGCAGAATGATAAGCTCTGCCTGGGACTCCACAAGCAAAGGAGGAGGAAGGATATCCAGTGTTCAGAGTAACATATTAACATCAACCGTGAAGAGCAAAGATCTGAAACAGCACAATAACTGGGGTATTTACCCAGGGTGATATTCCATCCTCTGTTCAAGCACTGCTACATATTCAGGTGGCCATGAGAGAGTGTTCTGGAAAAATGCAAAGAAACCCTGGCTAGACACCTAACTACATACATATCTCATTTCTCACATGCTATCTCCAAACGTTGGCACATATCCTCATTGTAAGAATATATAAGAAGGAATAGTACACTTGTTTCCTATAGGAACTATTAAATAAAATCTTTTCTACAATTCATAAACACATGTGAGTTTTTTATCCAATGCTTTTTCTATATAGATTCCACTTCTGCCTGTGTTCAGGCAACCAGTTCCTAAAGCATGTGGGGCCTGTGCTCATGCCTTGTGAACAGCCTGCCCTGGCTGCACAAGACCATCCTCATGTGCCAGGACATAAGGAGTTGAGGTGGGCCTTCACTGTCCTTCTGTTCTTCTTCCTGCCTGTGCTCATGAGCTAGATCTTTACAGAGTCTGCAGTGCCAACACCAGCTTTCTGAACTGCAGGCTATAGTTCTCTGGATTCTCTTCTTCAATAGCCAAAGCCAACTCTGTCGAGTCGAAGAAGATACAGATAACCCTGTTAGTGGCAGCAGTCTGAGGTCCCACTTAGGGTTAGGAGACAGATGACAAGTCAGAATGCGGTATGCAGTTTCAAAACTACTTACAAACAGATTCAAGCAAGTGAATATTGCTTAACTTCAGGTCCTCAGGACATTCTAGCAGACTGACTTAGCAGAGACATCTCAAATAATCACAAGGAACTCCTCAAATATCTTGTCCTCCAGATGTCATGCAAGATACAGAACTGTTTGTGACATACCATAACTGTTCATGAGAGACAGTACTACTCCAGAGGAACTGGAAGACTTGGACCTTTGTATGTATGTCCATTACATACACTTTTTTCATGAGTACTCAGAATCTGTTTGCCCTTGGGAAAGCTGACCAGGTTCTAGTGCTGTCACTCTAATGGCTCCACCTTGTGCCAGGTACTTTGTGCAAATCTAATCCAAATGGAAACCATTCCCTAATAGATTTGAACAAGAGGACTTGGTACATCTTCAAGTGATAATATTTGTTCCCACTGAAGCCCTCAGCACTGCCTCTCAGCTTGATTATGGTTCCTCTGACCACACCTCACCACATTTCCTGGGATGCGGCCACATTACATTTCTGCCAAGTTACAGGGAAGAAATTCTTGAAATTAGTAACCCTTGCTTTTTTGCCAGCAGGCTCTGGCTAGCTGCTCAATGCTTCCATCATCTTTCAATAGATACTGCTTTCCTGGTTGCTGTGTTACCAGCCAAGAGGCTGTAATAACCACAAGGAATTCCTCAAATTAGACCTCCAGATATTTTCTCCTTCCAACCTTCATATACTGTCTTTCCCAAAAGTTGTCCTTGAACCACGTCCACAAGTACAGCTTAAAGCCGTCTCATACTTTTGATAATTAAAACCTTTTTTGTCCTTTTCCTTTACTGGCCAAGGCTAAACTTCATGTCCTGAATGCAATTAGCACATTTTCTTTTCTCCTTGACAGTGTGGTATTAATTCAAGCCTCGTTGAGACTAAGTTTATGGCACAGATGAGAGGTTTTTGACAGTTTTGCAGTGACTATCCAAGTGGGTTTCTGATTTGTACTTACTATGTTTTACCAAAGAAAGACCCATTCTGTTTTGTTCAATTTTGTTCAATTTGTTCAATACAACCAATACGATCTCTTTTCCTCTTTGAATAGCAACCTTTAAAGATTTATAGGGCAGCAGCTTGGAGTTCACTAACTATACCAGAGACACATGAAATTACAGTTCTTATAGAAGGTGTGAATTCTGACAGCATCAGAAGTTTCAGAATAAAACTAGGAATTTCACTTAAATCCTCAGATTTTTAAATTCCCAGACTGAAATGGAGTGAAAGAAATGGTCACTGGAGCTAAGACAAGCTTTCCTTCCACTGTGGGATTTATTTACAGGGCAAAGTGCTTTCCTTGAGACATAGCTAACAGAGAAAGGTGGAGAAGCAGCCAGAAGCACCCCATTCAAAAGTTGTCAGGCATTTTCTTTCTACAGTAAAGAATATGATTAGAAATAAACACCGAAGGCAGGATGAATTCTTGTTTCACGTTGAAGATACAATTTTTAATTAGGGGAATGTCTCCTGGTAGTTTTTTTAGATGCAAAGGCTAGTTTTTACAGGGAAGATTAAAACAAAGTCTCTAAATGTAGATCTCTTTTCCATCCATCATTCATTTAGCTCAGGTAGGTCAGAATGAGTTTGAACATTCCCTCCTTCTCCACATTTCTCACACTGGGGAAGTGGGTGATCCTGGAGGGGTAAAAAAACCGAAGCGTTTGACACAGTTTAATTCTGTCATGGTCTTTTGCCTGGATTGTGCTGCAGTGTCTGTCACAGGCACAGCAAAACCGTCCACTTCCTTCTTACAACTTTGAATTTGTTTTTGTCTTACAGGTTTTTCTCGTGTGAGGACTGCTCACCAGAACAGAAAGCAACCCACACCACATTTTGTGCAGCTTGGCTGAATCAAAATAACAGCATCCTGGCAAACATTTGGTAGAGAGAGTGTAATAATTATTGGTTTGGTTTTCGTTAACCTCTTTTTGTTTAGTCAACATTAAGTCAATCCACCTGGAGCTTAATACTGTATGTTACTATAGTAACTTTACAGCCTATTTGATTGTGACAAAGGGCTTCATCTCGTCCATTTCATGCTCCTGTGTCGACCTACTCCCTCCCAGTGTTTTATTATATCTGTCTTTAAGAGTATCCGCAGGAGCCACAGCTGCTGTGCTTTTGTAGCAGAAAGCAGCTTTCACTGTGTGAAATACTCTGCTCTAAAAGGTCTTATGGGCTGATGGCATTATTGAATTTCAAAGCAAAGACAAACAACATTAAATTGTTTAAAGCTAATATTCATGTTTTGCCGTACACCATGTATTTTTTTTGCAGAATGGAACAGTATATAATCACTGGTTGATGCCCTTGAGAACAAAACCACAAAATAAAGCAATGTAGAATACAAAAAGACTTGAAAGTAATTCAGGTTTTAAAACAAAACAAAAAAAATGTGTTGGAGGCTCAGGAAAAACATTAACTCCAAGAGCTGGAGTTAGCAGTTTGTAAAATGAAAAATTGGATAATGGTCTATAAACGGGCCAGATCCTTCCCTGTTAAACCACTGTGAAGCCATTGATTTTGATGGCATTACTCCCAAATTTGTACTGATACGAGGCTGAGTAGTACATGACCCACGAGTGCAAAATGTTTAAGACTTTCCAACTGTCGCCTGTTCATTTTACAACCTGGTTGTTCTATAATACTCTAACCAGCCATGTGGATGATTGTAACAAGCCGCTACGCAGCTATTGTTTGGATTACCAGCGCCACAGAACTCTTTCATTACATTGTTTGTTCCTGCTGTTGTTTAAATTTACCTTACTCTAGCTTCTCAACACAATTTATTCCTTACTGGAGCTCCCCCTCTGCTCTACAGACGCTGGCCTCGTGCACGAAAATACTTTACAAATCTATTTTTCTTGAGTCCGTTTATTTTCGCCGCATATTGCTAATATTTATCCGCATATTTGATTTGAGAATAAAACATGTTCTCTGCCCTAGTTTCTCTCACTCCTCGCGTGTTGTTACGGATGCTTCTGAATAAAGATCTGTGCATCTCTTTGTCGCCAGCGCAAGGGCAATGCGGCGAGGTTCCTCTCGCATTTCAGCAGAGCCCTGCTCCAGTTGTGTTAATTGTTGGGCTGGGAGGGCAGCGAGCGCCGAATGCCGCCTTGTTAACTTGCTAAGCAGCTGGTCAGCAGGGTAGTTTGATTCCAGCAAGGCTCTTGACACCTCTGCCAAGGGTTATTGATACCTCACACACCCCAGCTGAGACAGATTGTTTTAGTCGTGCTTCATATCCATAGCACAGCCTGTAGTTAGGGAAAAAAGTGATTGACAGCTCACACCTCCTGGGCCCTTCTTACTACCAGACACAACATCTGCTATGCCCTGTGGAGCAGTGAACCAACACACACTGAGAGAACTGTTTCTAGTATTGTCAGGGTTGATTTTGTTTAACCCTTTCTGGCTGCTCTCTGGAGGTGCACATAAGGGTTTCTGTAATCCTTTACACGTGCTTAAAAACTGTGGAATACTTGACCGAGCGAACACCGGAGAAGACGGTGCCAGCGACGGCGAGGAAACCGGTCAGCCGTTCTTCCGCAGTAAGGTGATCGGCATGCTCTGGATTGCAAAACAGAAACTGAGTTATCCCTATAGTAGCATTGCTTATTTCCAAACAGCGCTGCAGATGCAGCCGAAGAGGAGTGCAGCTCTGAAACGTGGCCTCTAACTCTCCTGGTGCAATTTCACTGAGTGTGCACGGGTACACTGGGGAGGGGGCACAACCACAAGGTTAAGCAAGTCTGTTTGCTAACTAGTTACCTAGGTCAAAGCACGCTCTGGTTAAAGGTTAGGTTATATGTACAAATACCAGAAGGGTATAGCTTTTTGACAGACAGTAGAGAGATAAATGGTACTATTTGCTGTCTTCAGAAAACTAGCCTGTAATAGACTTGGCAACTGCAGCATCCTCACTATCAATGATTGCATGTTTGATTACAGATATGGGTCATTAAATATACATGCAAGGAGCTTTTGTAAACTGTCTTCAATATGTGAAAAAATGATAAGAACTGTTTTAAAGATTCCCAAAAGCAAACCGATAGTTTTAAAATACATCTGACATGTTTGAAGGACTAAATTGCCTTAGTTTTGGACAGGTCGTTTTTTATTTTTTTCCCCCTAAAATAGCACCAGAAGTATTGTTGAAGCCTAGAAATGAATATTTTTGTAAATCTTATTTGCTTTCATCATATAGGTATAGTCAGTGAGACTTTCACAGAAAATGGTATGCAAAGCTACAGAAGCCATATAGTAATGGATCAAAAGGACATTTTGGTCCTTTTATTTTCATTTGGCTACAGACTGGCTTCCCACCATGCTGTCATGCTTTAGCACTGATGCTTGCCAGCTATATTATCTGTGTTTACAATGCCATAAGGATGTGTTATGCTACAGAAGAACTAATAGCATTATTTATTATACCTTTATTATAGCGATGTAATTAGCAATATTATTATTGCTAAGCATCACTATCACCTCTTGTCAGCACCATGTAACTCCAACATAAGTCACTGTGTATTTTATATCCTGGACAAAATTATTGGCTGAGTTTACATGATGCTGTCTTGCTCGTACTTCACGGGATTATATGGCTGTGTTCTGCTGGTAGATTGGGGATTTTTACCACAGTAAACCAGCATTATGACTACATGACTTTCTGCACACAACTCTCACTTTTGGTGGGTGTCTATCCTTTGTTCCAGATGGTGCCACAAACTGAGCCAACTATGGAGTAAACAGGTGACCTTCAAGACCCTGAACTGTACTTTCTGATGACTTTAAAACTTAGAGCAGCCTCAGTGTGGATTACATGAAAAAGCCAGAATATCAAATTAGTGAAAAGTTATTTTTTGTTTCTGGACTTGCATAGTTACTATAACTGCATTTGCTGTAAAGGTTCCATTAGCCCACTACTGAAACAAAGAAAAATGTATAAACTGAGTTTAGTAATCAGTGAGAGGTATGGCCAGAAGTCAGATGCATGGCAAAGTGAGGCTTTGAGTTATATCTTTTTTCTTAAATAGTTGTCCATTCTAGAGGTCATATTTACTTAAAAGAATGCCACATTTCTGCCAAATGAACAGTTTGTAGATGATTTTGAAATATAATATAACTGAGAAGAAAGAACTCAAGTTCTCTTTCTTTGAAGCTAGCATCAAATTTGAAAGTGCTTCACAAACATGGAGCTCCAAAGTAGACTTTCAAATAAACGAACAGAAGTCCCACTTCTCCTAAAAACATATTTATTTCTAATGTTCATTTCTAATGCTCCACTGGTAAGGGAGATGATGCAAACTCAGCAAGTCCAAATAATTATCTTTTATTTGTTTTCTAAATCCACCAGAAATGGAGAAATCAGCCACACTTGCAGCCAATGGAAGAACATGGCAAAGTCTTCAACCAACAGCCCCTTGGCACTTACCAGGCGAAGAGCAAGCAAGGCCAGACAGATGAGGCTTCAGGAAAAGGCTCTGGCACCAATGAAACTCACCCCAAACAACCTTCTTCAGCGTCAGAGATTTAGTTCCTGGTATTGATGAAGTAATTAACCATTAGCAAAATCAGATATATATTTGCAGACTGCATAAAAATTTGCACTGGTCAAAATAACTATATTATCAGTAACTGACGTCAGTACAAGTCAGTACCGATGGGCTGACTTATCCCTCAGTAACAAACAGATCAGCACCTCAGATCACCAATTGCCCAGATGCGGTAGCTTCCTCTTGGCAAAAAATGAAACTATCAAGTCAACACTGCAACAAAGAATGGGCAGAAGTTTGGGAGAGTGTTGGATTCATATTCATCATGTCACGCTTATTCCTGTGTGACACGGACACCTTTGAAAAGAAGGGAAAGCTCCTCTAAATCAAACAAATCGTAATGCAATAATCCGAGAAACTGGGACAGTACAGCTGGATTGCAAAGAACTTCATCAAAGCAGTAGGGAAGAATCACAGAAATCATGAAACAAAACCAAAACCAGGTATAGTAGAAAGCAACAGAATGCTCCTTTCTTAATCACTTTTTAAGGTTCGCAGTAAACTAGCTGTATCAGGTTTTCCCTGCCCCTTGTCTGTTGGTGTGTCAGAACATATGAAAGAGTTAATGTTGAGTAAGGAGGAAGATGTGGAGCATCGAACACAATTATTTCCAGGATCTGCATTTCATTCTTTTTTTTCCTCAGGAGGCAATCTTATTGTTTACTCTGAAAGGCAAAATCGAGGGTCAACACGGAAGCAACTGCATGAAAGCCTATGGCTTCTGCTACGTAGAAGACTCAGACTACACAAACTAAAGGTCTTTTTGCTCCTGAAATCTAACATACTTGAAAGAGTGAAGGTCTTAGTCAAGCTTTTATAACTGCAGGGAAGTCTTTCATATTAGTTTGACTCTTAAGTTCTGTTTGTGCATGTGCATGTGCTTGGTTTTGTTACAGAAGAGCATCTAAGTAGAGCAATCAAAGCAAAAAACAGTCCTGTATGTCTACACATGTACCTACCTCTCTCTGATAGCTTTGGCATGACATTCTTGGATAATCACTGAGATGTCTGGGTCATACTGTAACCTAAATATTTAGAAACAATAATATAATGGGAGTGTTTCTCTACATTCCTTTCTTCCAGTAGCCAGTTCAGCCTTATGAAGCTGGGTTTGTTTCTTGAGCAGAAGGAAGTGTAGAGAAAGGATATGTGTAACCAGATTTAATTTCCTTCTGTGGCTTCTTATTGAGCAGGACACATTATAACAAATTTCAGAAGGTTTTGTTTGTTTGTTTGTTTGTTTTTTAATTAAAATGCTACTTCACTACCTGTCATGCTCCACCCTCATGGACTACAGATGTAATTTATATCAATGGCTGACAATGAAGAGTAATGTACAGCACTGATACAAATTTTAAAAATAAATTTTAAAACTCTCTGGGAAGACTTATATTCACATATATAATTTCCTTTTTCATTGGCTCCCAAATGAATGGGCTGGCACTGCAGCAAAATAAAATCAAATGAAACATTTAGTTCTGGATTTTTCTTTTCAGGTGGCAGGAAAATGGGATTTGGGGACTACTGTCAGGCAGCTTTTTGGAGGACACTTCTTCCTCCTACCATTGCTATGAGTCCTTCCACTCCACAGCCTCTGGCCACCTCAACCTGATCAAAACTAAAACAAGGCGATATTAATTATTCAATATCAGTTATTGAATAATACAGTAACTTCCAATGTCATGGAAATCCTGGGAAATATATATTTTCATAGTATTTGCTTTTCCTAAAGGAATGCTTGGCTTTCACAGGAATCCTTTTCTGTAAAGCCTGTTTAAAACAAAAACCCATTCTCCAGTGTTATGTTTGACCAAATACCACTCTATTCAACCACCTTTGCAATGTTGATGTAAAAATTCAAGTATGGCCTGTTGTGTGGCCAAATCGGGCCAGTTCTCTGAGCAACCCTTGCATCCAGTGGGTCATTAGAAGCAGCTGTACCTATTACTTTAGGTAGCAGTTCAGTTTCTCTTGGGACAATCCAGAGGACATCCTTTCCATGATCTGTTCTGCTCCCTGAGCTGCTGGGGTGTCTCTCAAAGCTTAGCCTTGTTGCCCCCTGTGCTTCTGTTGCCCTCTCTTCCATACTTCTGCTAAGCCTATGAGCAAAATCGATGAAGTCGTTTCAGTTTGTGGTGATGTTTTCCAGTGGATGCAAACAGAATTATTGCTTTGTTCATTCAGTCTTGGGGTAGGTTTCTTAAGTGGAAGCCAGCTGTGATCCTGAAATGTGGAAGGCAGCATTTTTAGGAACTGATTAAGTCTATTCTCTCCCTGAGCTAAGGATGACATGCCTATTCAGAATCTCAGTTCATACCAGACTCTTCTGTCCTTCAGATAGCAGTGACTGGAAACATTTTGTTTTATCATCTCAGCTGGTGCATTTTCTTCTTAAATGCAGACTTTGTTACAGTGATCCATAACTGAGAATCCCTTCAGGCTTGTCTACTACATTGCACTCTATCAGATTCAAAGTGTGAAGAATCCTTGAAATCTCCAGTTCCTGCAGAATACAGTTGCCTTCCCTCACAAACGCTGTACTAGCAAGAACATATCACAACTCTGCTCCACAGGCTATGTTCAACACTGGAAAATCAGGGTGCCAAAAAAAGATCTTAAAAGGCCTGTAGTCAGCTATAAGAAAGAGGACATCTGCAAATGTGGAAATCTTAATCCAAATCACAGAGACATTCAAGAGAGTCAGAACAGGGATGTGCTGGTTACAGCTCTTGAAGTGACCCCTTCTTGATTTCACATGCGTCCCAACCCTGGATACTTTGAAATAACTTTTAGTGTCCTAGGCTCTTCAGTTGCTACCAGTTCATTACACTTGGCCCTTTACTCTAATAGTTATGCGTTTGCTGCCATGGGTGCTGTATGTGAGTAAAGTTGCTGGTCTGAAGGGCCTCTGTTTTGGAGCCCTGTGGCTTTAAACCCCCTAATATAGATATTCTGCGATGCTGTGAATGGGGCATACAAGGATCATCTTTGTGAGCTTTGCACTGCACAATAAGGGCAGCAACTGCTCAGATACCGTTTACAGCTATTTTTTATTTCTACCTACCTAATACTCAATAAACCCTGCACTAATCCATCCTTAGAGGGTAGAGCGGAAGAGTTGGCAAAAATTCCTCCTCCCTTGTGCTGTTTTGCTACTTTCATTTAGCGGCAGTGCAGTTCAATGGTAAGTCACTGAACCAGATACAGGCTGTGACCTTTTGGGTGACCTTGGGCCGCTCACCTCTCTGTGCCTCTCCTTTGCTTCCCTTCTTTGTTGTTTCCTTTAAATGCACAGCATAAATTTATGCAGAGCTGACTCTGTCTTTGGAAAGCATTTTCTGTCCTAGCAGGACCCCACCCCTGGCTGTTAATTCCAGGATCTTAGGCTCGTGATTAAGTTACTGCAGTGTAACAAGGTACCTTACATCTGTTGCTCATTAGGGGGAATTGTCTGAGCCAGGGTACATGACTACATCTGAACTAGTCATCTTGACTTTCTCTGTAGTCAGTGAAAAAAATTTGTCACTCTTAGGTTGCGTTCTGCAGTAGACATCTAACACATATCAGATGAATCATGTCCCCCGAATGCCTATTTCTCACCATTGATTATGAAAAGTGTCTAGAAGAAATAGCTGAGATGAAGATTTCCACACTGCGGTAGTCTAAAGTTACGCAGAAATTACTTTCCTAGTAACTGCTCATACATGTGCTCTTTACCCCAAACAAAAGTGAACTACTTTGATGCAACATACAACTAACTTTATATGAGCTAGGTCAAATTATCTTACATTTACTCTTAGCTAAACACATACATGCAGCTAACATGGCTCAGCTGACACATGTTAAGTGGATCATGTGTGTGTTCACTCACCTACCTTTTCTAAACACACCACTCTATTACATTTGTTTACCATCAGCCTACTTTGTGACCAAGTCTTTTTAAAGCCCCTTTTTTTCCTCCTCTCTTTGACTGTACAGACTGAGGGCAAGGTCACTCTTTCTACTGGCTTGCCATATTTATCTTACTCTCTCAAGCAGAGTAACCTCGGTTTATACCTCTTTTGAGCTTTCCTTTTCCTTTTACTCATAAGATCCCTTCTTTCTCTGCAGCCTTCTGAATGCTCCCTATGAAGGACACTGTAAAAATGAACTGAATTTTAATGCCTAAGTCCTGGAAAAATTTAAAATGCAGACTGTAGGCATGAGTGTAAACTATTTTGTAAATCAGCAGCCTTACAATTTTTAAACCAGGTTGTAGTATGAATATAAGATTGCTTTAAAGCAAACACTTGTAAAGATGCAAACAGCTAGAAAGGCACCCTTGAAAATATTTTTCATAGTGTGTCTATGGGAGATAATATTCCCAAGCAAAAACTCTTTGTTGTTGTTGTAGCTGCATGTGGAAACAACAGAGCTGTTTTTAAAATGTAAACAGATTTTTATGTAGATTTCCAAATACCCATCTAAGACTTTTTTATTGAAATATGGTTGTTTACCTATGGTATAGAAATTACAGAGATATACAACATAAGTTTGATGTCTATTGTATACATTTCTGGCTGTATCAAATATTTAATACCTGGTATTCTTTGGGATTTGTTAGCATCTCCTTTAAAACTTGCCTGCGGCAGTTACAAGATGGAATGTAAAAAGTGGTTTTGATTATCGTTTTGGATTGTCACCTTGACAGTTTGGGTTGGGTTTTATAGGCATGGAGAAAGAACACACACAGACGCACACAATTGCTCCTTTTCACTTTGCATCCCTTTCCCAGTAGACAATGCTCTACAGAAATGGCTCAGGAGCAGAATAGACATGAAAGGATTACCAAGTGGAGCTATTGGAGGGAAACCTGGTTCATTATTATTTGGAGACAGGAATATGTAAGTGGCCAGTTTCATCTATAAATTGCTATTGCTAGGGGATCACAGATAGACCTTAGTGGGTATTTGAGCGGTCAAATCAAATACACCGCTGCCAACAAAAACAGAGGGAGGGAAAAAGCAAGTGGAAGGAAAGAGAAGAGGGAACAGAAATTTAAAAAATAAAAATAGAGAGGAAAAGCTAAGTATCGTTAACTTTTGTTGCCCATTAAATGAATAGGAAATATTTAACTCCAAGAGAAGTCTAAGGTCATTGCTTTAATCTGATCTGGAGGGTGCAAGAAGAGTGCTAATGTACCTGTGTGTAAGTTTCCTTTGAAAAAGAAAACTGCTCTATCTGCTGTTTTGAGTACCTCACCAGCTATTAGCTTGCAAGTCCCCTCTTGGATGAAGGCTGCACTTGGCCACAGTTCTAGCAGTGCCCGTCAATCCCTTTTCGTCCACTGGGGGAAAGACATTTTGTCAGGAGTGAATGGGAATCTCACCTGAACATCAGACAGTGGGTGACAGCGTTCCAATACCTATTTATTTGTAGTTGGACTTTGTGTTTGTTTTGATGCAGAGCAGAGGCTGCCATTTGCATGGTAATTGAGCAGGCTGTTCTGGGCACTGAATCTTAGGCACGAGGAACACTCAGATGAGTGATTTTATCATGAGGGAAAGAGAGGGAAATACTAGTAATAGGTGCAACACCATGTTTTTTCTTTCGGACTCTTTCACAGTATGACTGCAAGTTGAGTTTCTGAGATTTTCTGTAAATGACACCCAAGCATCATAATGAATTGAGTATATTAACATCTGTCTTTACATTGAGTCTGCACATAGCTTTACCCTGAAATCCACAAGCCTTTGTGAAGCACACAGATTTTTTTTTTTAATTTAAGTCCTTTTATTACTGTGGGCCCAGCTAGTGCTGCTATCGTTAAATGTCTGTAAGCATTTCCATTATAAACCTTATTTTCAAGGGATTTATAGCCTACCTCTTTTACTTCATGTTGTTCTGAAACTTGCCATAGAAAATTTTCAACATGGAGTAGATGGTACTGTCTTCCCTTGCAACATTTAATTTAAAAGCATATAGCTATTCTGGACTGACTGTTGCAAAAGGTAAAGGAGGATCTCAGGTAGTATCATTTTCCTACAACATAAAAGTTGAGCAGGATGTAAAGCAAAGCATGAATTTTTCAATTTGGAAAAAAAAAGCATAAATTTTTATTTTACAAATAAAATTTATCAGATAGTCCTGACTGCACAGTGTGTTGATAAGGAAAGGGTATTTTTCCTCACCAAAGATAAAAACATAAGCTTTTGTGCATAGCTATACTTCCAATATTAATTCCTGTAAATCCTATAACTCCTATTTATTCCTAACACTTAAGAATGCACCACAGAAATAGTGAGTTTAATGAACATGTCTTTAAAACATATAGAGAAGTGCTTTCAGTCACAGGTAATTACGTAGTTCTGTGACAAATGATGAGCCACACTGTTGCCACAATACAAAAAATCCTTCCCATTGGCTTAGCCCTCTTGCTCTAGCCAAAGCAGTTACAGTATCATGCTTATGCAGAAATCTGAGCAATGACATCTTATTGACTTAATGCCTAATCCAAAAACTAATGAGGTAAAAGGAATATTTCCTTCGACTTCAGTAGTCACTGGAGCCTCATGGTTCATTCTAACAGTTCTCTCGGACCCTAATAACTGAGATAATCAGCTGCAAACAGAAAGTCTGCAAAATATTTTGGGTCTTTGTTGTACACAGTTTTAGCCCTGTATCACAAGACTAAACATCATTTGGTCCAGTGTAAAAAGTGCGTAAACATGTAAAAAGTGTGAAAATTTGGTGGGTACAAGAGATAGGTAAATTCTGTTTTCCTGAGTTTATTTTGCTTTTAGATAATCTCAATGCACCAGTCACAGAGGAGAGGAAGCCGCCATTCATGTCAGTACTCAAAGAAAGAAAAAGAAGAAGAAAATCTGGAACCAAATGTTTTCTTAAGAGAAAGTTGGCAAATTGAACAAAATTCAGGATTCTTTTTCCTTCTAAAAGACATTGTAACATTTTACAATTTAATCTGCTAGTTTGCTTTCTTAGGTGTAGGTTAGTGTAGTTTGTATATTACTTACTATTGCCTTTTGATATGCTTCAGCCACTGCATTGGAAATCATATCTACTTTGCTACAGAGTTTGGAACAGCATTAGCTTACCCAGCTTGGCTTACTACCATCCAGCAACTGCTCCAATGGAAAAAGTATATTTTGGACAATCTTACAATATTCAGGCTAACTGGGAAAAGGTTTTGATTTCAACAAATGGATTAATTTGAAGATATTGTTTTACACTTTGAAGTGCAAATAACCAACAGCATCCTAGTTTCAAAATATTTCAAAAATAAGATTTTCTTGTTTATTTGGGCTTATGTGATTAGACAAAGGAACCATGTACTTATATTTAGTTGAAAAGTAGACTATTTGGTAGCAACATACTGTGGTCAGGAATGCAATTGCACTGTGCTGGATACAATTTCTATGAGAAGACTTAAATGTTTATGATGGGAGTTGGTTTATTTTAGTCTGAAAGTAAGAGGTAAAATAAAGAAGAAAAAAAAAGTTGACAGAGGAAGCCATGGAGCTGCTTCACTCTTTTCATTTACCCACTAGTAATAATCCCAAGGGCTGAGAAGCATACTTTACCATGATTGCAATAAGCACAACATATTTTCTTTATTGAGAGACAGTTAAATGGTGACATGGTTTTGTTCTGTAAGAATCCAGAGTTAGAGAAGATTTCTAATCCGAAAGGGCTCTTTATTCTAGCAGAGAGGTAATGAGACTTCAATGGCTGGAAGCTGAGGCTAGTTCTGTTCAGATTAGAAATAAACAGAAGATTTTTAACACTAAGGGTCATTAGCCAGTTGCATGTATTGCCAAAGGATGTGGTTAACTAGCCAATGTTCTATTGTTTTAAATCAAGTTTGTGTGGCCTTTGGAAAGAGAGGTTGTAGTTCAACCACAAGGTGTTAGTTCTGATGCAACAATTATTGGGTGAAATTTTCTATTTTGTGTCACACAGAAAACAAGACAAGATAATGATGACGGTGCTTTTGAACATCAAGATCTATGACTTGCTGACAGTCAGGTGACTTTCTTGTATTGAAAGGCTCAGATCAAAGTAGCCAACCTCACGGGTACCTCACTCAGTATTGTGCATATTAGATATGCAATCCGGATGTTATCAAAGTGATATAGGGAAATGTTGGCCAACAGTTGCTGCATTCATTCTGACTAGGTGTATGTCATCTTTTAAAAATTACCTATTTGTACAAAGATATGAATGTCATTTAGTGCCTTGTTTAAACCAGCTGTATTTTTCTAACTTATTAACATAGGACAAAAACCTGGCTCTAAATAAATTAATGGGGCCAGATTTTCACTTAAAGTCTACCCTTTACATATCATAAAGCATGTGTAGCTATCCTTCACACAAATGACGTTCTGAAAATAATTCTACATTTGTCAGATATAATGAAGCTATGTTTTGAAAAATATGAATGCAGCAAGGAAGAATATTGCCTTCAAACACACAGCTTTGATTTACTGGTGTTCTCTGGAGAACTTCATGTTACGGAATGTCACTCCATGATATTCTTTCTAAGCACACCCTGTAAGTACATAAAGCACAGAACATGCCACATTTTCCTTCTCCTTTACTGTAAACTTTAGATAAAGAATTATAATTTCTATTTGATATATTTTCTCTCACTTATTAATCCATAGCAATTTCAACAAATTAATGACCCAAAGTTCAGGTAAGTAGTTTAAATAAATATCTTCATTCAATCTTCTCTGACAGTTTATGTATGTATTTTGGAATATATCTGTAGGTTGATACTTGAAGAGAAATCTTCAATGGAATAAGTAGATAAATTTCCAATTTTTGCAGGCTGAAGGAATTATATGTTATATGTTGTATATATATGTTATATATGTTGTGTTGTATATATGTTATATATATTATATGTTATTATATGTTGATTATATGAAATACTATGTAGTTTTCAACAATATAACATGGCACAAATCTCAAATATTTTGTTGCTTTAAAATCAGTAAAGCAAGTACATTTTTCTATGTTACAATAAATACATGTACATATTACGGTACATGTACAAGACAATACATTTTTACTAGTCTATATTGCAAGTGTCAGGCTATCAAGCTGGTGAGAAGATTGAATATGTCACTTTTTGGTTTAGGACACGTGTAGTGCATCTAAGGAGTCAGGATCTTCAGTTTTGCTTCTGAAATTTATTTTGGTTTAGAGTTACTAGAATAGAGTTGTCATCAGTGGTTAACCTGGGCGAATGATGAATTACAACATAACACCAGAGCGCAACAATTACAGACTGCTGCCTATTGACCTAGGCAGCAGGTGACCTCTGTAGACCTATAGAGCCTCCCCATGTCTTTTCATTATTTTTTTCCCTGCAGGATTTTGTCTCAACAACCTACCTCTGTCTGTAATGTTGCCTTTCTTACCCCTCTGGAGGCTTCTTCACAGCCCTTTTCAGCAGGCTGAGTGAAGTGACGCAGCTGGGCCACATCAGAGCTGGACCACAGGTCCCCGGTGTGTGGGCAGCCAACCCCCCTGCCTGCCCCCCCACTGTTGGGGGCAGGAGCTTACAGCAGGGGCTGAGAGGGTTGCAGGATGAATATGAGTTTGACTTCCTCAGTAATGTCCAGTACAGTTCTGCCTGGCCAGAAGTCTTTCCTCATTAAAAAATACTGAGACTCCTTTGTTCTGATGCTCTTTCTTAGGCTCCTGCAATTACCTACTTTTAGAGGCAAATAAATAGGATAAATAGGGCTTTCTTCTGACCCATTATAGACATTCTTAGGTGTAGGTAATTTTTTATCTCTAGATACATTTTAAAATGCCAGTTAACTATCAGAGGTTTCCAAGACAGGTATGCTTCTTCTAATACAATCCTGTTTGACCTCATTGTCTTCCACGTGCTCGCACAGCACCTAAAGAGGCAAGAGCTATGAATATCATGTTTACTAGATGGAGAACTGAGTCATGGAAAGTTAAGTATTGAAGAATAGAAGAGAAATCTTCAATGGAACATGCAGATAAATTTCAGTTACCTGCAGTCCCAGTCTAGTGCCTCTGCCAAACAGTTCTCAGTCAAACAGAAACAGAGGTTATGTCTGTTTCACTGATGATAGGCTGTAGTACCAAAGGAAATATTAAAGCCTTTGAAGCTTTTCATTTCAACATGAACTTACAGCATCTTCTAATTTTCTTTAACCACAGTCTAGGCTGAGTAAAAAAAAGTAGGAAGAGAAAAGAAAATGTTCATAGTGTGTTCAATATCTCCTTATTCATACATAGTGTTATATATATAATAATATATGCACATGATGGCTTATCTCCTTTATGACATTCATCTTCACCTGTGAGGAGAGAAATAATAAGTCACTGGTGACTATTGCACTTGACTTATACCTCCACATCAGAGAAGATAAATGCCAATAGAGAGATCAAGCCTTTTGTATTCTTTTCTAGGGAAGAGGGAATTTATCATAGGGATATTGGAATTTATCTTGATCAGGTACAGAAGATTTCATCACAGTAATGAGGGAATCCTTATTGCATGCAGACAACGTCTGTTTTGAGTGTAGTTTCATTTTTTATATACTGTTTGGTGTATAAAACAGACTCCTGCTTTTAACTCCATGCAAGTTGGAGCTCTCAATTCCTACTGAACTCCACTAGGGACAAATTATTTGGTTAAAGGGATAAAGGAGCAGAAACAAAAAAAACAAATGGGAAGGAGAGCAAATGTAAGAATTTATGTAAAAGGAAATCAGTTGGTATACAACTGAGGCACTGGTTGTCATGCACATAAAATGCAGCATGTCATTTTAAATTGCACACTTCCCAACTCCTGCTAATTTAACACCATTTTAATACAGCTTTTGTGCGTGAAGTTAATATCTATTGTAGATAGAACTGTAACAGAACAGCCTTTCCAGATACTGCATTTGAAAAATACAAGCAAATTTTCCTTCAGACTAATATTTCATTGGTTCTTTTTATAACCTGTCTGTATTTCCTCCTTTACTTCCTTTTCATTTTCAGTAACAGAGGTGTTTTCACTAAGAACATAGGCCCTGTTTCTAGATACATTGCTATGGCTTCATTCAGTGCTCCAGGACCAGGAAGAACTGAATTCACCCCTAGAAAATGTCCTGATGATATTCCGGAAAAGGAATTTGATCAGCATTTGATCAGAGAGATCAGAATCCAGTTCTTCCGAGGTCTGCTCAGTGGAAACTGTTTTGGGAACAAGCCCCATACAGTTCAGCTGCCATAATAATCTCTTTGGGCTGGAAAGGCTGAGAGACACCTACAAAAATTACGGTGTGACTTCATTGACAGTAACCATGAGGTGGAGCAGGTTAATTAGAAGGAAATCAAAATGCTTGTTTATGCTCAATAAATCTGATAGTACAGGAATACTGTAAAAGGAATGCAGTAAAATAAACAGTAATGTGACTGTGTGTAGTGAATTACATTACATTTGTTAATATTGGCTGGACTGTTCACAAGGAAATTTTAATCTATCAAAAAAATCTCTCGGCTCATATTGCAGACAATTCTGATTTGTGAAAGGTTCATATTACAGATTCTTCAAGTATCAGCATTGCCTGATGTTGCAATATAGAACATTTTACAGTGACATGCCCTGCTGTTTGTCACTTTGCATCATGATGCTATATCTCAAAAATCACAGCCCCACCTAACCTACCAACTTCTCTTTTTTATTGATGGAAAGCAAACGGACACCAAATAACTCTGGAAAGAAAGGGTTTCCAAAGATCAGGAACTTGGAAGCAATTTTTAAATTGATGTTTCATGGACTAAATAGGTAGACCTGTGACTACTTAAACTAGTATTTTAAAAAGGAAGGAATACCTTTAGTTTCTGGAACTCACTTTAATAAATATACTCATCAACATAATTTAGAAAATATTTCCACCTTTGTTTTATACAAATAATTCTACTTTTTTGTAACAATAAAACAGTAAGTTCATCAATGAGTCTATCTGCGTATCATCGATACCTGTTTCTATGTTTAAGTATTTCACATAAAAGTCATAAAGTTTTCTTAGGGAATATGTGAATTCATCTGCATGTGTTATCTAAATAAATACTTTGTGTATACTTTTAAGTTCATATTTGTGTTGAGACTAATATACTGCAACCTTGAGCACAGTGGGAGCTATGAGAATCAGGGGAGCCATCAACCAGGCTGATTAGACTGCCCACTGAGCACAAGTGATATCAAAACAAGCAAGCTTTGGCCAGCATTAAAAGCAGAATGCAGCAGGAACTGCAGGCATGTTATACAAAGTGGGATGCTGTTGGCACTTATAAAATAGCAAGATGTTGCAAAAATGGACCAATCACCCCAAAATGCAGCCCTGAGTGATCAGTGGGTCTCATGGGAATGATGGGACACCGCTAGTGTAATTGAAAACTAAATCACAGCCTTCACCATGCACACAGTTACGGATACACATGTTTATATATAATCTGTCCACATATCTGTCAACATTACTATTCATGACTGCTGTGGCACCTTGGTATGCTGGTGATATTTCAGTGAAAGAAAGCAACTTTTTTTTTTTGTTGTGAAAGAATTGCATGTGCATGTAAACAGATGTGCAAAAACTGAAGGAGTACATTTTCAAAGCATTGCGTACAATTTTAGTATCATGGACTGCTACAGGTCTCTAAACCAAGCTCTGTACAACTTCTGACACAATTCTAAAATAAATTTATAGATATTTTTCTTTTTGGGAAATATGTATATATAGACATAGAATATTTTGCCTGTGATGCTCCTGTCGATGAAGGAAACATTACAGATTTCTTAATCTAGGGAGAGAACATGTGGAAGGGCAGATACTTCAGCTTGGGAGCTGAAGAAATTCTGCAGTAATTTTTTCTTCCTAAAAGAGAATTAAAGCACTTCCTGCTCTCCATGGCTGTGGTGGATCATTCTTTTTGTGGGCATCTTGCGCACCCAAGGCTGAGATTCTCTGTATTCACAAAAGGTCTGAGGTGGCTTTACAAGTGAGCCTTTCTACTAATGAGGGGCATGGACATTATGTTTGTGCTGATTGCAGGTGGAAGGAGGAGGGGTTAGCAACTGAACCACAGCAAATCTATAAATATGGGACTCCAAAGGCTCTAAAAAACCCTGCTTGTTTTGTTTTGTTTAGAAACATTTTGAGTTGCTATGAGAAATGACAGACAAGGCAGTCTCTGGTTAGAAAAACTATCTGCTTCTTCCATCCATTGCTCTGTCCCCACTCAGAAGCAGATTTTAAGATTTGGTTACTAATTTCTCCTCAATATGAAGTTACTTAGAATACCAGCAGTCTATTGCATACAGTCCGGCGTCCATCACTTTCTTGTGTCACTTGAGGAACATGCTCAAATCACCAATACACTTCTTTTTGACAGAAATAATTTGTTCCCTCATTTTTACACAAGAAAACTTTTAAAAATACAAAGTTAAAAAATGAAGGTATATGAGAAATTTATCCACAGCATTTTAAATCTCCTGCATTGAATAATACTTTTCTGTCCCTCAGTTTGTGGGGGGCATCAGTTAGTGTTTGCAATCATTAAACGCTTTTCACAACTTTCAGAAAAAGTGCTTTGATTAAGTTTGATCTTATCCCTACAATAGACCATAATTTGTGTCAACTTATATGTGAAATGAAACAATTAAATCTTTGACATGAAAACTAAAATTTAAAGAGGATGTCATTCACCCCTTGAAATTTTGGCAGTTTGGACTATAGACTTTGTGAAATATGGAAATGGTTACAATAATAAAACTGACAACCCCCTCAACCATCAGAACTGAACTTCATGGGGCCTTAGTGGTGTATCCAGCTAGAAGGAGTTACAATTTCAATATAAACTTGTGTACTTGAAGACTGAAGACCGTCGACAAAGAGAATTTCATAGACTGCTTGGGAAACCTATTAAACTCTTTCTGGCCTAAATCTGATCCCAGCTACTGACCCCTTCAACAAAGAGGATCAAAGTAAAATATGTTGTTTAAAATAATCTTCATTCTGCTCAGCCATAGGACAGGCTGCTGTTCTTAGGGAGCTCCTCATTATAAATATCAGTTTCCTAAGCCTTCAGTCTTTAACCAGTATTCAAATGAAATATGGTCCACAGTAAATCATATGTCCCACCATGCTTTTTATGTGTGTCAGTGAAACATATGTACAGAGCACATGATGTAGGTCTGCTAGTGAAGGCTCAGCAGATATCTTCTTCCCATTTCTCCACATTACCATGATCCCATGGTGTTTCACATAAGAAAACAGTTATTTTACTTCAGTTCAACAGTGTTTGTGCACAGGCCTAACTGTGGCTTTTCATATTCTGAATGTAAACCTGTTCTGATGGATATATGTATGTTTTATGGAACCAAAATGTCAGTGGCCTTTGGTTCAAGTAATAAAATCAGCTCTTACACAGAAACAAGCAGTACTGTTAAGGCTTTAAACATCATCGTAAACTATCATGAGTCACTCAGTACATCATCTTCAGGTACAAGATCTTTTGGTCCATTCTTACCAGCATCCATCAATCAAAGTTTATAGGCTCACAAATTGTTTGGCCAACACTCAGTAGTAATATTTTAGCCATATCTACACTGCAAATAAAATCCATTGAGAAAATGTAAGGTGAATGTCTGTTGTTTGGTTTGCTTTGCTTTCTTAACTTATCAAGAAAATTGATGCATTTCCCTCTTTGTGGGATGTAGGTTCCCACATTCTTGGATGTAGGTGTCTCAGATGCATCCATATCTATAGCCAAGGCTACTCTGTTATGCCTCCCTCTCTCATGGAGATCACAACTGAATCTAGATAAATGACATATTGACTCTGATCCTTTTGCTTCATGAGTTTTGTACATTTTAAATGTAGCAAATATTTTTTTCAAACAGTGGGCTAGTATATTATAGCAATTTATCTTGATGGCAAGAATCATAGAAAAGGCACATGAAAATGAATTTTCTGCCTTCCTTGGCCAGTATAGTCTCAAGTCAGCCTTGTTACACAAACAAGCAATTTCTGAAAAAAAACCCCAACCCTTGTCCTTTATGGATAGACACATGGCTGAAAACTTAAAGTGAATTTCATGTTGTAAGCATTATAAGGCTTCAGATTCTGAATCTAAGAAAGCACACACAAGGTCAAGGGCAATGTATCAGAAGAGATGTTACTACCATGTTTATGGTCCAGGTTCAAGGCTATTGGATGCTTTGGAAAGGAAAGTTACTACTGTAATTATGTGAAGACTATCACGTCAAATATACCATGCTGGAAATTGCCCCAAATATCCTGTTTTTTGGTTTGACTGTTGTAATATCCCATGTTCTGTAATAACTTGCAATATAATTTTTATTTTGCTTCATTCATCACAAGCATTTGTTTTTTCTTTCTCAAAACCTCCCCCAACATGTATTCCTCTGTGGTTTAGTATGTATGTTAATAAAGAATGTACATCATCCCAGCACTGTCATATAATACATACACCATCAATTACTTGCATACACAGAGTGAGCAATGCCCTTTAATAAGCGGCTCTGAAATAAAATAGCCTTTTAATTAGCTTATAAATGTGATCGACATCAGAGCACAGGGTATTTCAGACTCTTCCTTTCAAGTCACCAACCCAACACTGTCTCAGCTTTGAGGGATAACCAAATAGCAAAACTGGTACTTGGAATATCAAGTTCTTAGGTAAAGCTTAGGAGAAGATTATTGTTCTTAAAAAGTCAATATATCTCAAACGTCTCTCTGCCTCAGATTTCAAAAGTAATGATTTGCTCTATTAAGATTGGTATAAACAGACTTTTACATTAATGTTTCCTGTGTTGTAACTAAATGCCCTGCTCTTGGTCTTAAAATTACCTTGCCATTGAGTAGTCCGTTTTTACCTTGGATTCCAAACTAACTTTTCATTAGATATTTAGGTCTGATAAATCAATATCAATAGGGTCTGGTCTCCATGCTGAAAACAAAAAGTAGAAACACTAAGAAAGAGTCTCAGCAACCCATAACAGCAATGGAAACTCTGAGGCATGCAGGTATAAAAAGAGTAAGTCAGTTCTGCAGTGAATGTAATCTCTAACCTCTCCTAAAAATAATCATATTTAAAAGTGTAAATGGCCACATTGTGGTTTCTGGCATAATACATTGGGAATATTTATTTAAAATTGGAGGGAAGTAGATGTGTGAAAAGGTAGATGATTTTTGATTTGTGATTAATCAAAAAGATATTTTGAAGGAAAGGGGAGGAAAGTAATTTTTTTTTTTTTAAATCTCTTCAGAAATTATAATCTAAAACATGAAGTCAGAAGTGGGTCTTTGGAAAACTGTTTCGCACTTTCAAACTATGTTTCATTTGTGCCCTGTGGGTCAGCATAAGTTAGAATGGTTCAGAATAGAGCTAAAGTGGCATGAAACTATGATTACAGTTTTAATGTTCCTCCTCAACTCAGCCAGCAGGGAAAAAAAAATGTGCTTATGTCTAGAAAGTGCTTAAGCACCTGCTTAACATTATATGTGTGATTCATTAAAAGGACTGGCAAGTTTAAAGCTAAAAGGCATCATTAGATTATCTAGTTTGGTCTCCTGACTAAATAATTACTTTGCTGGAGAGTGACAATGAAAATATAGTTGCAAATTTCAAAATCTCCCTAGAGCACCAAAAAGTGCCTTTCTTTTCTTGATGGGATATGTAGTGGAGTTAAGTTTTCAGGACTGTGATCTACCTTGAGAAACTTTCTGTGAATAACTGCTGATCTTGCACGATTACCAGTAAATTTATAGAGCTGTCAGTTTTCAAATGTTTCAGATTTTTATTTAGTTAAATATTATAAATAATTGGAATTTTAAACTGAATGGCATGCTGACTAGTGCACTGTCATTTAATTTCCTATAGGTCTATAAAGAATATATACATCTAATGCTTTGGCTCATTATGATAAAAGATTTGCAATAAAAAGTGTGTGGTCTAAATACTTTTTTAATAAAATAGAATTGGAATGAAAACAGTTTATTTAGAACAATTAATACTTATAATAGTGTATTTTGACTTTTTAATAAATATATTTGAAAATACTTTAAGGCTGGTTTGCTCTTGTTTAACAAAATGTATGATAAGTGAAATGCTCAGCTACCAGACAGTTTAGCAATTTTTTTGCCTTAAAAAATATGTTTAATGAAACGAACAGGCAGCCAAAATATTTCTCCATTTCTTAGGGTATACAAGATGTACAAACCAAATATTTTACTATGGATCCCTATGTGCAAATAAGGCTGTTTATAATGTATTTCATAAATGCTAATTTCCTTTGTAAGTCTCTCAGACTGATTAAGCACTGACTTTGGAGTGACTTATTGTATGCTTAAGTTAATTACATCCACAAATATTTGCAAAATCCAGGGGAGAGGTTTTACCTGATATTAGTAAAAGCAGCAGAATCTAACCCATTGTTAACTTTACTTAGTAAAACTACATACATTATGTCTTTGTTTTCTTTTTATTTCACTGACAAGCAATGGGTAATAAGATAAAACTGTACTACCAGTATGTGGAGAAAATTAACCTTTTAATAGATAAGCCTGGAAATATCACAAGAAACACGACTGATTTTTGGTCATCCTATCCGTGTGTCAAATAAGCTAATTCTATCACAACAAATACAAATATGCACAAATCGTATGCTTTAGAAATAGTATTGACTCTTTGGTGGAATCTCTATTTTAAAAATCACTAACACTTTTTATTGTTTTTGAAGTCTGTAAATATCAACTTTGCAAATCATATCCTTAGGAAGGTCTCAGGTTGTAAAGATTACAAACACCTTTGCCTTAGCTTTGAAAGGTCAGTGCATGTGGGTACCTTGTGTTAACAAAAGTGCCTGTGACTCGAACATTGTCCATTCTTTTGAAAGCTATTCTCCAAAGCAGGAGAAGTAGCATCTTTTCATTTTCTTTTATCTCTTTTTTTTTCTGTTTTGTTTTTTTGTTTTGTTTTGTTTGTTTTTAATCTTCTCTTTGTCTTTCCCTCACTTTTATTCACATTTTGGAAAACAAAAAAGGTTTTGATTGTTACCTCAGTATTCAGTTATAATAATGTTTAAATGTAAGGTTCACCTCACAGATTAATTTCATTCCTGATCATATAAACATAGCTTATTGATAAAGAGATAGCCAAGTCTAAACTATTTCCAGTACTACAAGACCAGACATTGACTGGGACATGAGTAGTGTGTGTATGTTGAGTCGAGCAGCAGGGGAGTTGGTGACTGATGATCACCGGACTCTCCAGGAGCTATCGCTGCATTGGAAATGATAGCACAGCGTTTGGGAGATAAAAGGATAATCACCATAGCAAAAAACCCAAAATAAAGTGCAAACAGTCACAAATAACTTTAAACTTAATTAAATAAAAATCTGTTCTTTGGTTGTAAACAGCAAAAGAGACTGTTTCTGCATTTCAGCCTCTGGAAATTAAGCGGAAGTAAGTGATCTTTTTGCCAAAATGAGTATCTACTCTTTTGCCATTGGCCATTGCACAGTCAGGCCATCTTCAAGCCCTGTCCATATTCATTCTTAATTCTTGTTCTAGAATAGCTAAAGGCAGTGTTAGAGAAAAGTTGTAATTTTAAGTAGGGAGATAATAGCCACAAAATTACACACCATAGTCCAAATATTTTTCAGAATTCACCAGGTACGAAAGCCACAAAATATTTACTCCCAGCTCTCAGTCTCTGCATTTCTCCCTTGTCAGAAAACAGCAGATCTGGAACATTCTTGTTTCTCCGTGATACCATCTGCAGCAGACCTCACTTACGCAGGGATGCAGAGTGGTCTAAACAGCCACTGCCCAAACACTTTCATTTCCTGAAAAAGATGGTCCTGGAGTATTTAATCCTAATTTTTACAATTCCTGTAAAGGAAGATTTTCATGTGGAGTGGTAAATTAGGAACCTATTCAATTTCCATCCTTCTATTGATTTCAGGCTACAGAAAAAGAGAAGGAGCTGACAGCGTGACTTGAACCAATGGTTCAGTAACTCTCTCATGTCTTTCATACTATCTCCTGCAGGTCTTTGAGTCCGTTGCCATGACAGAGCAAAAGGAATAAAATAATCAAAAATTACAATAGTTTTCATGCTCTTTCATTTGACAGTACTACGACTGGGGCTTAAAAATTAAAAAGATCACCAAGAAGCTGACAAAGTTGCTGGTCACTCTTTGTCCCACCAGTTGGACTTCAAGAGTTTAGGGAATCCTCAAAACCAGATAAGAAAGGACAGGGGTGGAACAGGTATGCAGCTGTGGTGCAGCTAAGCACCACACAGCCTCTTGCTCACCAGCCCCCCAGCAGGACAGGGGAGAGAACAGAAAGAGCTAAAGTAAGAAAACTCATGAGCTGAGATAAAGATAGCTTAATAAGCAAAGGAAAGAAGAAGAAGAAAAAAAAATTATACAAAAGCAATCACTTGCCACCTCCCACAAGGAGACTGATGTCCAGCCAGCCTCCATGCAATTGCTACCTCCCCAAAATGTCCCTCTACTCAGTTTTTATTGCTGAGCATGACGTTAAATGGCATAGAGTGTCCCTTTGGCCAATCTGAGTCTGCTGTCCAGGTTGTGTCCCCTCCCAATTTCTTGCCCACCCCTGGCCTACTCACTGCTGGAGGCAGAGTGGGAAAAAGTGAAAGCCTTGACGCTGTGCAAGTACTCCTAAGCAATAGCCAAAACACTGGCGTGTTATCAACACTGCTTTAGTCACAAATCCAGAAAACAGCACCATACAGGCTGCTATGAAGAAAATTAACTCCATCCAAGCCAAACCTAATCCAACAGTTCAGAGCAAAAGTTTAGAAAGTAGATGGACGAGGTAGGTAACAAAATGGTTAAAAAGAAAGAAAAAACCACATAATCTTATACATTTTATGTATGAGTACTGACATATTTAGACTGGGAAATAAAGAAGGTATTTATAGGTCACAGTACAAGAAGGATAATATGATCTGCTTCACCTATTTAAGTGAATAAATTAATACAGAGAGAAATAGAGAAGCTTGATAAGTTAATTCAACAGCCTAAGAAAGAGGTCCAAAGAACATTACTCTGTAGACTGAAAAATGAAGGAGATATAAATTTTCTAGTATTAATACCATGTGAAAAAAGATGGCACTAACAAGCATCTGAAAATATTTCTTAGGCCTGATGAGACTTAAAACCTCTCTTGCTAAGCTCTTAGGGCCATACATCAGTATGCTATCCCTTACAATATACTGTATTTGCAGCACAGACTTTACGCTACATTTACTATTAGAAAATCACAAGAGTTAGAAACCACCATTTTTCTAAAATCAGATCAAACTGCTTTTCTGAAAACAAGCAAATGGCAGACTACTCAGATTTGATAGGCAATTAGATTATTCCTTTTCAGTTGTAGTGTTTGTTACTGAACTAATCATGTCCTAACGCTTGAAACCTTAATTCTACGTATCGCTATCAAAACACAAGACATATTGTAACTAAGCAGCTATTTTTGACTCAAGTTAATCAAGCATTTTCAAGTGAAGTTGTTTTCATGTGTACAGAATATGCTGATTTCTTGAAGCCAGAACATTTCACACCAGCGTGCAGGGTTTTATGGCATTATTTTAACATGGGTATTTTTGGCCCAGGATAGAAGTTGAGGCAGACAGGAAGGCTGAACGGAAGCAGGAACTCAGTTTCCAGAATTTCCCAGAATATCTAAGAGCCTAGTAGTCAGGGCTGTCTTGGGATAAAGTCTCTGATTTGGCACAGGATGTGCATGTCCGTCTTCCCAGGTGAACGTCCTATGCACTGGGCTCTTATGAAGCAGGTGCTTGCACCATCTTCTCCAGAATCCTTCCAACAACTGAATGTTCTTTCCGGATACCTGCAGGAACTATAGTCAGTACTATGGCAGCCACCTGTCCTATACAAGACTTGAGATAAGACTTGAAGTTACCAAGTGTTGTCACATAGCTTAGTTTTGGGCATTAACCTTAGGAGGCAGTTGCCCTTATCTGCCCTATGGTGAAAGCTCATAGGGAATCCAGGGAGAATACAGGACTAACCTTGGTAATAGTGTGAGTGTGCCACCTTCAAGTTTCAGAATGACCTTTCTACTGGCCTCTTGGCTATTGTGAGCTAGAGCTTTTCTTTCGTCTTCAGGCTGTTGGGCTGCTGAAACCTCCCCTCCCAAAATGTTCCCCAATGTTGCCCATTGTCAGCTGCTACACCCATTGACGTCCCCACCTTGTGCTGTAGCACCTGGACTTAACGCCCTGGTACCTAGTCCACACTGCAAAGGTGCCTCTTCTGAAAAACCATCCTCTCTTCCACACCTGTGACTCTGCAGTTGTTGGTGATGTTGCTCTCTGAATCCCTCCCTTATGCAGAAAGAGTGAAAATAACCTTTGTTTGAAACTTTAACAAACAAATTTTAAAAGCCTGACAATTATTCTGACTCTCAACTTTTCTTATTCCACCCTACCTCATTTTACCTTTTTGTTTTGCCACAGAAATTAATTTGTACAGTGAGGAAGTAAAAAACATTTTAAAAAATTGCTTTCACTGAAAATTAATTTGCTGTGGCAGTTTCTTCTTCTAAAAAAGTGAATTTGAGGAGAAAAGCTTTAGTTTAAAAAAAAGGAACAGCTCTAATTGTGATTTTGGAAGCAAACTGCACAATATATAGGAACAGACTTCTCGGATTGTATGAGCTCACTCTGTTCCTATCCCACTCAAAGACTCGCTAAACTGGTGACGCTGCACACCCGTACACCTCAACCTCATCTTTTTTCCAAGCTTTTTTCCAAGTCAGCACAACTTTCTCGCTATTTTAAAGCAGATTCCTACGCTTGCTAATAGCTTGGGTCAACAGATGAGCCCTGCATTCCTATGCAGGGGCATAGATCGTACTATCCTGATACAAATGTCAAATAAATTACCAAGCTGTTAGTTCCTTGGCCATACTGTTCGGGGAAATAAATAAGGCGGTGACCTAAGCTATTGTTTATGAGTCAGGTCTTCATCATGCAGTAGATATTATTGTACATGAGAAATAACAGCACAAGCAGAAATATCCCAAAATTTCGCTGTGTGGTTGCACTTACCACATGGTATATTAAAATATAATGAAAATATATTATGTTACGTGATATAAAATAATGTCAAATAGTGGAAAATGCAAGCAGGCTCCTGACTGAATAAATCAGGGAGAATACGCAAGGCAATAAATTGCAGTCAGTTTCCTCGCTGTGTGGGCAAAAGGGGATTAAACAAGGCAGTGGCTTAAATTTATAGTAGCTCTTATTTATGAGTCAGGCCTCAATCATGTATCAGAGACACTAGGCCTATAATAATGGCACAAGCAAAACAGAACTGATTCTCAGAGGGCAGATGCCTTCAGGACATGGAAGTGTGCTACTGCACAATGTAGAAATAGAAAATGAAGGCAGAGATGGAGATCTGAACAACACCCTCACCATATCTCTCTGCAATGGAGGACAATAAGCCCAAGATTTTCCTCTTCTGTTGCCTTGCTTCCTTACCTCCACCTTTGCCTGTTCCTCCCCTTCCCCATTGCCACGTTTTTATTTTCTTCATATAGTGTGAATCAGGAAAATAACAGAAGGGCTTTCTGCCAAGTCCGGAGTGTGCGGGGAGCTGGAGTCGCTCCCTTTGTCATCTGTCTCACCAGAACAGCTCTCTTTCTCCCCATCTTCTACATACTTGTGACAATCTTATATAATTGGGCAAAGTATCTGAAAAAAAGCCTGTCATTTGCTTGCAAAACACAGGGATACACATGTAAAGCAGCAATGCCTCACAAAAGAGCTGGGATGATAGTAGCTACCAAATTAAACATGAGCTTGCTTTGTGATCCGAGCTGAAAAATCCACTACAATTTTTGGCGGTGTATGCAGAGTCATCATATCAGATTGGCATCACACGACTCTCTGCGAGCCACCGAGTGAGCTCCAGCCACTTCGGTACAAGGGAGATGTCAAAACAAACTGGTGGGAATTCGAAGCGGAACACTCCTTTCCCCTCTCCTCCCTTCACGCCTACCCGCCTCCGAACATCTGACGAGGCTGGAAGAACTGCTACATCCGGAGCCTTTTAAATATAGAACTTGTGAATGGTTTGTACTGATTCATATATGCATCACTGACACGGTGCTGGCAGTCGCACAGCGATGAGTGCAGCATAAAATCTATGTGAAACAGAAGAGGATATAACTTTTTGTTTATGTCAGTCAGACTTTGGTTCAGTAGATACCGGTTGGTTAAACCAAATTTATATGTGGGACATACAGCTGTGCTATATTAGGAGTGTTTTGGCCAAAGAGGTATTGCCAAAGGAAGAAGCAGTCTGTCAAGAGTGACATGCACTGCTTGTGTGTACCAGTTTGGCACAAATTTGTTCATGAAAGGTTTCTTGGGTGCAGGCTAGCAAGTCCAGTCTGACAAGAGGGAGTTCTCAGAGTATCTCATAGTCTGATGGTCCTGCTGACTTGGGATGTAAGAGAGGCCAAATCAAGTCCCCCCATCTCATGGTTCACGCTGGGGACTTGTATTCAATTTTCCACATTGCAGGTGAGTGCTCTGACCACCAGTTTATTTCCTGTTGGAGATCTGCTCTACGAAAATAAACACAAGATGGAGTATGTAGCCAAACAGCTCTTGATTATTTACTGGGGTGTAGGAAATTCAAGTTTGAATTCTTGGCACAATAAGTGCTAATTTATGCAGAAGTTTGTAGTCTCTCTGAAAGAGAGCCATTCCAAACCAGCAAAGAACAGTGGCTGAGGCACACATGAGAGAGAGAAAGAGGGAAGCAGAAGTGAAGTGAGGTGAAGGGAAGTGAATTTAGTTTCCCCTACAACACACATGGGAGCTCTAACTATTCAGGGGCGTTTCTCATATTCATATTCCTTCTTATTAAAGCTTCAAAAGGCCTTAATTTTCTTCCTAAATGGAAAGAAAACCTTACAAAATCTCAATATTCTTGCATAAGGGAAAAGGACTATGGGAACCTGCTACCAGTCTGGGTGACGGAAGTATTAGAAGTATCAACAAATATTGCATAAAGAAGAGGAATAGCAATAGGCAGAAATGGTGTAACTACAGGAACTGTCAAGAAAAGCATATACCACTTCGGTTACTGAGGCAATGAAATCTCTTTGCAATTAAGCTGTACAGGCTGGACAGAGGGATGGGGGCAAAGCCGGGGAGAACAGGACTTTATTGATGGAGGATGGACAAAAAGCCTCACAATTATTTTTCTTAATTCCTTTTGTTTTGTTTAGGAGTCCACATCTCTAGCAATGTATAAGCATTCTATCTTAATTCCTCCAGCTGAAATATTTTTTGAGCATAATCTCAGAAGAAAGCAGGGTTTAAATTGCAAGGAGTAAGAAGTAAATATTTTACATTCTGTAGCATTCCATAGAGATAGAAATGCATCATGGCCAGGTTTTTCTCAGATTATGTGTTATTTTCTAGTGCTGTTATATGTTTTACAAGACACAATATTGATTTAATGCAGTAGTTGGTTCTCTTGTTGTGCCTTCCAGGCACTATTCATTAAAAAAAAAACCACAACAAAACCCTCACACTTAACAAAAAATACTATATACTGTACTGCCCTGTTTGTAGCATTAGAGACTGTGGCTTTTATGCCACTAATACGAGTGAGGTGCAAGCTGAGACAAATAATACTCCAAAATCTGCAAAATGCCCCTCTCAAGTCTGTTCAGTTGATGGGTTATTCCATTAGTTGTTTGGAATTTACTAGTAAGTACTGAAAACCTGATAGGAGAAATTACTTATATTTGTGGAAATGATGCTTCTCTGGATACTTATTATCACGTGATCTGTTCTTCTGTTCATTCCTGATCGTTTGGGGATCATGCTCTTCAGGATTATGCCTCCTCTGGTGTGGATCTTCTGAAATCCAATTTCCCTTTTTTTCATCTGTGAGGCAACTGTGTTGCCTGCAAGTAGGTTGTTTTGTGTCCTTCTGAACTAAGATCTCCTTCACAGTCTTCTCAAATAGCTCAAAGCTTAAAGGAGCAAAAGTAAATATATTTTTCTTACTCTTTAACTGTATTTATTTTACGTTGTCTGCCACCCTGCCTGCAGCACTGCTAGTGTTCCCAGAGCTCATGAACCTATTTACTTTCCATCCACTGCTTGCTGCAGAAGGCTTTGTTCCTGTCTATCACAGGGAGAAAAAATGTTCACAGCTTTCCAGGTCTTATCATAGCAGTTGCAAGTAGACAAGAAATATAAACAGGCTCAGGAGATCTGGGTCTGAGGGTGGAAGAAAGTGATTCCTGAGGTAACTTTAACTTTCGGGATTGAACACTTGGACAAGACTTTGCCAGGACCTGTTGAGGCAGCTGAGAGACGTTGGAAAAGAGGAAAAGTCTGGTTACATCTTCCTTTAAAGGAGTCCATCTTGTGCCTTTCCTATTGTGTCCTGCTTAGCATTAAAATGGCAAAGGCAAATGGGATGGGAAATTCTCAGGTTGTGATTAGGAGATGAGCCTCAACTACTACTCCACAATTTGCAGACTAATTATGGGAATTTCTCAGGGTTGAGGATTTTTTGTTGTGGTGGGTTTTTTTAAGACTGGAAAAGGAATAAGAGTCTTTGCAGAGAGGAAAACTAGAGGAAAGAGAAAATTTGAGGTTAAGTTCTTTAATTCAGAATATTTCTATTAAGGAGAAGCTACATGCTGCCAAGTATGTCAGATGCCCATTGTAACCTCTTGGGCAGTTTACAATACATTAATTTTACTGTGTTTAGTCTTAGAAATGCAATGAAGATACTAGAATGAACTTCTGAAGTGGCCAGGAAAACCCAGGAGCAGTCTTCCCTGAGGAAAAGGGGGTAACTAAGGAGATGTTCTGAAGTCTGTGGGCAATCTTTGTGAGCTTCATCTGTCACAAAAGTTGCATGTCTGATATCATCTTCTGTCACTTTTTATTTCATTTGTTTACAAACTGGATTTTTTTTTCCCCCTCAAAAATATGTCCAGGGAATATCCTTCCAAGTGTTCTATCAAACAGTTGACCTTGAAAATGGAATAACTTGCATATGAATAGAGAACAAGCTAAGACAATAAGAGCATTTTAAAAATATTCTTTTTTTCCTTTTTTAATACTCATTCAAGCCATGATGTCAATATTGTGACTGAGCAACAGAAATGGTCTGTTTCTACATTTGCAAGAACAGAATTGATCAATGCAATGAGTTTTATAAGTTTTTTTCTAGTGAAAAAAGAACCGTATACCTCATGAAAAAAGAAGAGTTTACCTGCTAGTCTTTCTTTATTCTGTTTGGTAAATGGAGACAGGAAGTTGCCTTGAGGAAGGGACTTTTCTTCTATGTTTCTGCAGAGTACGGCATCACAGGAACAGTAGCAGTTCATAACTAGGCATTGGCATTACTTTAATACATACAAATAATAACCCTTCATTACTTACCTCCCTGGTTTAAAGATCACACGCTCATGAAGTACTACCGAAAATGTCTTTCAGCCAACTTACATAGGAGAGTCTTCTTGCCATCTTTCCCCATTAAACAAATTATAGCAGCAATTACATAAGATTTTCAAACTAAATGAGCACCTCCATCTTTCATGTGGTAGTTTCACACCTTCTACTTTTACTTGGAAGTTCAAGTGGCTTGGGCTAGCCCAGCCCCAAATCCGCCCTGTCTTTTGACATGCCTGCAACTAACTCACGTTCCCCACAACAGCATGAGGGCAACATCAGCCGAAAGCATTTCCCTCTCCTGTGACTGCTGGCTCGATGGGCTAATCTAGTAGCTAGGCAACAGGAAGGAGAGGAGCTTGGGACCAGGGAAGGAAGTTTTCGGCAAGGAAGGCTGCGTGAGGGAATTCTACATATTTCCTTACAGAACAGACTCCCTGCATGATAACACAGCGTAGTAAATCCTGATTGCAAGTGCTGTTTGAACAGGGTCAAGGTTTGCTGAGGGTAGTATACCCACATCTAAAATTAACTCAGCAGTCTTCCCCAAGTGTCCCACATTCTCATTCTACTAGACACATTTTGACAGTCCATGCTCAGTGTTAACTAATTTTATGCAAAGCAATCATTTGGAGAAATATATTCCATTGCACAAAGTTGCTAATCTATGTAGAATTCAACAGACAATTCTGTAGTTGTTGCAATGGTAATCCGAGCCAATGAAACTTTTTGCCCTGCCTATATTAGATCATTTTTGTTTCAGGGGATGAAGGCAGTTTTAAAAAGAATAGCTTTCTCTTCTGTACAGTTTCTGTATTAGCCAGTGAAGAAGTATGCAGAAGCTGGTCTAAATTTGCTTTGTTTATATGCAGCATGTACATATTTATGTGTGCTTCATGTATTTTTTCATTTAAATTTCTCTCTTTTCCCCTCACTAACTCCTTTTTTCATAGTGTGTCCTAAGTGAAAGGCAAACTCAATTAATCATCAACCAGCTTGTATTTCCATGGCATCTGTCTCCCTGATATCTAAGCATTATTTAAGTTTGTGTTGAATTTTGTGTTCAAATTTGCCCATCCTTGCTAGAGAGAGGCATGAGGCGATTTCAAGAGCAATTTACAAGGAGCTTTTTTTCCTCCTCTGTATGAGAGCAGCAATTCCTCTGATTCACAGGTTGACAGGAGCACATCACTCTGGTGCTCAGATCAGTGCACAAGCTGCCCATCGAATAGCAGATCAAGTTTAAAGTCCTAAGGGCAAATTCTGCTGTCAGTTACACAGGTGAACATGTAACTATAAGAGCAGAATTTGGCCCCTAGTCTTGATCTTCAAGTCTCTCAGTAGGAAACTTGATTACTGTGTTTAGGACAAAGTGTAAGAATGCTTTGTAAAGAGCTTGATACACACATACCATGAGACACAAGTCTTTTTCTGGTTACCTTTTGATAGCATTTGGGAAGTTCCTGAATTACAGCAGCTCTTAGGCTGCATGTTGTACTACTGTATTTATTTAAAGAAGAATCATTTTCCTTGAGCCCTGATATGCAGGACAGTAATTGTAGCATTGATAAAACCTTCATTGCAATATTTTCATGAAAGCATTAGCTAGGAAAATTGAAGTCACGAATAAACAGCCTCTAAGATAATGTGTAGTTAATTTTTTCCCCCTCCCTCTTCCTTCTTTCACCAGACCTCCCGAATAGTGTCCTGGGTTTCTTTAGCACTTGAAACAGTCTGGATTTCAGAATCCGTTCGTAACACGTGCCTTTAGGCGCTTCTGACTTCAGAAGCTGGATAATGCCACAAATCTGGGCACTCTGTTTTGTGCAATTTAAAATTTCCCTGAATGCATAGTTCTCTGGGGTTCAGTCTACCCTTATCTAAGTGCTTGAGAGATCATTAGGTGCTTCCTCCCAGGATGTGACTTTGCCCATAGGAGCAGCTCTCTGACCTACCAAGTGAGCCAGAAGACAACCCACAAGGAGAACGTGCTTATAGCTGTAGTGCAGTGCTGCTTTTGCTGGTTGTTTTTTTTTTCCCCCTGACAGTGTGAAAGACAGGCTTTTCTTCATGTTTTTCCCAAGGGCCTCGTGAGAATAAGCCAACACTTTCTGGATTCGGTGTCTCACACTGCGGTCATGAGGAAGTGAAGGCTCTCAGGTTTTGCAGAGATAGTTTTCTTATGGCGTGAAGGCTGACAGTGGATCCAGGCTCTTCCGCAGAGGACCCCTAAACTCCATGCACCCCTTTGTTTCCTTGCCCCACCTCCTCACAGCTCTGGTCAAACGACTAGATCAGAACAACGACCACCAGATGGCAGCATGCCATATCGAAAATCAGTCACTTAAATCAATATTTAGGCATCTAATTTTTTTTTTATTTTATTTTTTCAAGATGCACCATTAAATCTAATAAAAACTCACGATGTCAGAAATTCAGGTGACCCACGTCAGGCACATCAGCTGCTGCCAGTCCCCAGAAGAGCCAGTGGGTGGGAGGATGGTGTCTGAATATGAGGCCAACACTTCCCAGCCCACGTTTGGGATGGCAGAGAAAATGAAACATGCAATGGGGCAACTGTCCCTCGTCAAGGCCTCCGAGGGATGTCTCTGCTCTCTGGGGTTACTGCTTGGCACGTGCTTGGAGATCACAGCTACGAGGACTGCATGAGGGGCTGCAGGGTGTAAGAGCTTGACGGACCAGAAGTGCCACAGAGACCTCCCTCGCAGGGACCTTTCCTCCCACCTGGTGACCTGAGCTGCAAGCCAGCACGGTGGCACCTTGCTGCGGCTGCTGCTGGCCTGGAGGAGCCACGTCTGGGCGCCAGGGTGCTGCTGCCGGAGGCCTGCGGGAAAGAAAGGTCCAAACTCCTTCTACTGCAGACAGGAGGCAGGCAGAGCTGGCCAACTTGGAAGAGAGTTTCAGAGCAGTCAAGAGAGGAAGGGCAAGAGGAGACACTTTGCATTCAGATGTGTGTGTGTGTGTGCGTGCAAGATGGGGAAGCCCACCTCCCATTAAAATCTGCCATTAGCAATGTTGAGAATATGACCACAATGGTTGTATAGGCTTCAATGTGGCAATGATGTTTGCAACACCACCAGATCATAGATATGTAAAACCATGATAGTGGTCATTTTTATCATGAACATTGATTCATAGTTGCATAACTAATCATGACAACCTTATTAATTGCTTATTACCAAGGGTTTTCTCTTTTATTAGAGAACAAGTGACTTCCTTCCCTTGTAGTGGTGTATATTTCTCTGTGTGATAGAGATTAATGCATAAAGCTTTGCAGGAAACTGCCTCATTGATTTTGTTGCCTTTGTATTTGTCTTCCTTAGGTGACTTCCAGTAACACAGATAGAGGGGACACAATGAATTTCACTGGGACATCAAATACTGTTCTTACAGCAGCTCGAGTTTTGGGCTTCATTTGGAAACCCTGTAAGCAGTAGGTCCATTTTTCTCTGTTGTAATTTTTCCTTCAGTTTTATTGACTTATTAGAAAATGTGTTGTTAATTCAGATCTAACAGTACGTAGTGGCAAGTTATTTCGACCTGAACTGGTTTTGCATAATGTATAATTGCCATAATGTACTCAAAAACACCTTCTATAGCTTTTTGCAAAACATAGTTTTGTACGCATATATGTGATTGGATGTACTTTTGCATGAGACTTTATATGTTTTGTTTTTATATATGTCTCTGTGTGTATGTATGTATTTTACCGGCATTTTAGACATACTCCGGAAAATTGAAAATTTCTGTTGTTAGTGTTTAACCTTATGACTCTGCTGTGTGTTGAATGAACAATTATTATAGGACCATTTCACCCTGCACATTAGTAGCATATATTGCATTCACTGAACCTAAGAAGAAACTTGACTTCAGATCGGAAAACCTTCAGTAAAGAAAAGTCTTATATCAGTACTTTCAAAAGCCTATAGCTTGGGGATAGTGTACATGAAAGAATGCAAGAGAGCTGATGGGGTACTTTTAAAAAATGTCCTGACAGAGTCAAGGTGATGGCCATTTTTAGCTGCCCTGCTATCCATCACCTCTTTCAGCCAGGCATACTCCATCATATGCAACAGCCTCATGAATTTATGCATCAAGCTGTGCAGCCAGTCGTGCCGAGGGCTCTGGTGACAAGTGAAATTGCTGTGCGCCTCATTTAGCTGTTTATTGCGCCTGAGTACGTGTTGCAGCTGTCATCTTACGATGGGATGATAGTGCTCGTTAATAGACAAGACAGGCAAATAATGATGGAGACTATAGCAAGAGATGCTCATCTGCCAATAGGCTCTCAGCAATATCACAAACATTCACAAAGTTTTCAATCAAAAACAACACTGCAAGAAAATACTGAGGCCAGCATCTGTTTTTTTATGTGACTAGCAGTACAGATTAAACTTCTGAGAAACAGCAGCCCAGTCTGCCACGTAACTTAACTTCTTGACATTTTACCTTTTTTTTTTTTTCTGTCTTTTTTAATGCCTTTTGAAAGGAATGATTAGTACATGGCAAAATAACCCAGTGTGTTCCTTGGTCCTTTAGGTACAACTCTGCCTGCTGTAAGTAGAGTTGTTCCTCCCTGTTTGAGCAGTGTGACTGTAGTGCACCAGGAACTTGCAAGCATCACTTCAAGGTTCTGGCAAAAGTTTTGCTTAATAAATTTCAGTTGCCTAGTTATGCTATCGTCCATTAGCCTGCTTGTATACCTCCCCTGGAAAAAAACAACAACTCTATTTTAGTGGCATGCAGAATAATTTCAATAGGAAAAAAACCACCTGTGAAGCCCACGTTTCTTTCTGTGAAACAGCAGATATGATGAATGCAAATTCACCTTTATAAAACTCCCTCAGTAAAGATGGTGCCATATTCTGCCTTTCCCCTCTACATTAAAATTTGTGATGTGCTGCAATTTGCAACATTTTCTTTCCTGTGGTTTGCAAAATTCTTTGCTCAGAGTAATAGCTTTATAGACTGTAGTATGAATTTTCTAACTTATTTACAAGGAAATCAATTTTGTTTCGTAATTAAATCCTTCCATTAGAATGGGAGGTAAAGGGTTAATGCATTTGATGCAATTAGAGGAAGTATTTGTGTATGTTAGATGAAGAAACTTTATGTAAATCCTCCTGGAATTTTCTGGGAAAGGTACTTTTAAACATTTTGTATGTGTACTTGCTAGACACTTTACTGAATATTAAGTCAAAGCTAACACTTAAAACAATACAACATTAAATAATGCAAAACTCTCTCACACTTGCACACAAACACAAAAACACACAAAAGGTACAACTGCAATAAAATGCATTTTGTATAATAGGCAATAACACTACAAAGCAGTTGTGCAGGAATACAATACCATAGAAAAAATCAAAGTGAATGCATAGTAGTTATTCATGTAATAAGTATTTTCCACATGTAACTGACATGTTTTCCCAGATTATTATTGCATAATAAAATTTTTAAAAAGGAAAAAAACACCTGGAAAAGCAGCCACAGTTTGTAATGTAATTTATGTGTCCATTCAGTTGCTATCACTGTAATATTGAGCAGGCAAAAATGAATCTATGGGAGGTTTATGACACTTTGAAACCGTATATGTCACAGGATGATCTAAAACTGCTTTGCAAAGGGATAAACATTATCCTCATTGTACAGATGAAGACACTGAGGAAAGAGAAATTTCCTGTTCCAAATCAATATTAAATAAAATATACGTGCTATATGACTTGCTCTTGCAAAAGTCTAAATAAGATGAGGAATCTATTGTGCAAGGACTATAAAGCCAACTTAAGACCAGCAAGCTTAGGGTAGGTTTCCTCTAAGCAAGCATTAGGCACCTGACAACCCCAAAATAGCTGCACGATCTATGCGAGTGGCCTGGCGTCTCTCTGTAGAGACCAAATACAAGAGACCAAAGTCAAAGCCCTGCGCATCCTGCTCTGATGGGAGTGTAAATGAAGACGCCCTCTTGCAGCGTCTGCTGCTCTCCTCCGGCTCCTGACAAGTGCTTTAATTTTAGAGAAACCTGATTTTTTTGAAAACTAAAGTGAAATCAGATAACCCCACCTGTACAGTCTAACCAATACATCTCTAATGCTATTTTACTAATGAAAATCTGAGACACAGAGGGAGGATGTGATCTGACAGAGATCACACAAAAAGTTTGTGTAAGACCTGGCTGTTTCCCAGTGGTGCTTTCATTTCTATGAATAAACTCCAGAGCATCTTTCAGAGGCTGGTCCCTCGTTGTGAGATGAATGAGTCATTTTTTTCCTTCATGAGGGAACATTAAAATAAATATCAAAAAGCTGTAACACTGACTGTACACTAACCAAACAGGGTTTTTTTTGTACGAAACTAAGTTATCAGGAGGGAAAACTGGCATGTAATCATGTGGTTTTGATGCCTGTGTGCACGTGGGCAGAGTTAAGGTTGGGCAGAAGGTCTTAATGTCGGAAAACTCTTGTCATTTGAACGTTTCACTTCATAGTCTTTATTCTTACACATAGTTTGCCTGTGACTGTGTGTTTGTATATGTAAATAAATATACATATAAATATACATATAGGTAAATATAAACATGTGTGTATTTCCACATATGAGTTTCTGTGCCTATTTGTTATGATAGGAAACTGACTTTGAGGCAGCATTTAAATGAGGTATTCAACAAAGAAACAGATTTTGTAACCAAATGAGAACATGTTTTTGTGACATGTCTTTCCTGTCTGCAAAATGTATTTTCTCTGGTTAAAGAGGTGTCAGTACTTTTTTGAGGAAGATATTTTTGTTGAAAAAATGTTTGGCTGCTTTTCCAAAGCAAAAATGTAGTGGGAAATTTTGGTTTAAAGAAAAATGGACCATCACTGCAACAGAAGTGGAAAATGTAACATTAGTGCAACTTCTTTTTCTCCTTTTCCCTGTGTTTTCTCTTTCCCTGTTTCCTTTTTACATTCATCCCTTTAGTTATAAACTATCTTGAAGACATAAAAAGGAGAGATAGACAAGGAATTGCAGAAAGACAGGATGGAAGGAAGGAAACAAAAAAAAATAAAAGGGAAATGAACTTTTTTTCCCCTCCTTTTGGAAATTCTTTTATACTTGCAGAATAGATCTCTGCCGGAAATTTTCTAAACTTTTGCATTTTTCACATCATACTTACATGTCTTTGGGCCAATGCTGATGATAACTGACTACAGGCATATAGTTGTATGTGTGTATTCCACTATCCCAAGTAGATAACTACGTTTATTCTCTCTTCTATTCATTTACACCAGTTTTATGTTGATATTAATTCCAATTAATTCTGTAATTTATACCAGTAAAAGCAAGAGAAGAATCAATTCCAATGAAGCATATATCATTACTAACTATAATTACATATAAAAGCAGTATATCTGCACACACGCACACAGGTAGTAGTCTATTCTGATTTATGAGATGACATTGCAGTACAATATGGCAAATCCATGTACAGTTTGTTTGTCTCTTCCAATTTGTGCTGAAATTATTGTGAAGCCAAATATAGTGTACCCACCACAACGGTACTGCATTAAAAATAATCTTTCATTTGTTTTTGTCATTTACAGAGCTAATGGTCAGCAAATTTGTACATCCTGCCTTTTTTTTCTTAATGAAATGGAAAAGGGATGTGTGCTACATAAAAAAGAACTTTTATTAATGTTTCATAAAATGGTTGCTACAATCAAAGGAACTGCTATGAAAATTAAATTACTGGGCTGACTCTGAAAATCAGCATAATATGCTCTGTTTAATTCAGTCATGCTAAGATGTTAGATTCTCCTTCATTCTCTCAGCTTTCTCTCTCCTTCACCTGGGGGCATCTGCTGATGAGTCTCTTCTAGAGGTTGTTTAATGACTGTTTTACAGCAACTGTCAGCTTTCTAAAGCCCAGTGGCACTGGGCATCACTGTATTACCAGCCTTTTTACACAATTTGCCTGACTGTAAATCTGAGCTTTAAAAGTACAAGAAAAGCTCTTATTTGATTTAATGACTGGCTGATGGGGGTCGATTAATCTTTTTATGCTTAGATGTTTTACTCATAAAGGTCATCTCCTGTTTGTTTACTCTTTGCTTCTCCTCTTATGGCCAATGAAAACGAGGTGAGAAATTTAAAGTGTCACACAATTGGAGCTGAGTGGCTTGGAGGATAGTGTTGTTCGTGGGCAGGATTGCTATTGTATATAATTGATATCACAAGAAATCCCAAAGGCACCGTTCGGAATCAGGGCCCCATTGTTCTAAACACTGTATAAATTCCCAGGGATACACGGTGCTATCTCTGGGATATGGATGATGTAAATTCTGAGAAGGCGCAATGGGTGTGCTGAAATAATACAAAGGAGAGCAAGAAGGCAAGGACACCCAGTGAGAGGAACACTCACAGGGTTTCTGTATAGTTTTTAAGATAACATGAAATAGATAAAGTTTAAAATAGATTCTCCTTTAACCACCAAGGATGATTAACCAGGAAATAAAAGGCCATGAATACACCATAAGTAATATTTCCATAACCACTGAATTTCCATTTTCCAAAGTGACTTGGGTACTTAGGAGCATAAATTTCATCTACATTCATTGAGACTCAAGTACATTTTCCAAAAGTTGTGCATGGAATAGAAAAACAGATCTTATTTTTAAAATCAGTTATGATTCTTTGTCTCATTGAAAATCAGAGTGACTTAAGCTCTTATTGGGTACAATTTTTCAAAAGCCTATAAATATGATAACCTGGCATCTACAAAGCAAAAGGATGAAGAGCTATATATAGTTCTGCAGCTAAGAAGACAATGATTACTAGGAAAAACTGGTAGAAAAGGCATCTCTTCATACAAGAATCTCTCTCCATTTCAACAGTCCTATTTCTCCAATGCCACTAACAATTTCTTCCATGTAACAGGCTTGGTGATACTGTCTTTCCCTTTGCTTTTGAAATGGTGCAAGGTCCTTTCTGACATTTCAGTGGGTTTCATGAGAACAGCACAGAAACAGCAATTTCCTCCTTTAATTTTGTATCTTATCAACTCTACTGGGTGGATTGTAAACTTTTCTGTCTCATACATAGTATGAAACCCACTCTTGACACTTAACTCATAGCCTTGGCGACATGTACTGTGCAAGTGTGAAAAAGCAGAATTGGCTGATCTTTCTATAGCAACTGAATTTTCATGGAACTAGTAACAGAGGTGAATTAAGTTTTATGACCTTGATACTTAGAAGGTGTCATGGTTTAACCTCAGCCGGCAACTAAGCCGCACACAGCCACTCGCTCGCTCCCCCGCAGTGGGATGGGGGAGAGAATTGGAAGAGTGAGAAAACTCGTGGGTTGAGATAAAGACAGTTTAATAGGTAAAGCAAAAGCTGCGCACGCAAGCAAAGCAAAACAAGGAATTCATTCACTCCCTCCCATGGGCAGGCAGGTGTTCAGCCACCTCCAGGAAAGCAGGGCTCCATCACACGTAATGGTTATTTGGGAAGACAAACACCATCACTCCGAACGTCCCCCCTTCCTTCTTCTTCCCCAGCTTTATATACTGAGCATGCCGTCATATGGTATGGAATGTCCCTTTGGTCAGCTGGGGTCAGCTGTCCCAGCCGTGTCCCCTCCCAACTCCTCGTGCACCCCCAGCCTACTCGCTGGTGGGGTGGGGTGAGAAGCAGCAAAGACCTTGACTCTGTGTAAGCACTGCTCAGCAGTAACAAAACCATCTCTGTATTATCAACACTGTTTCCAGCACAAATCCACAACATAGCCCCATACTAGCTACTGTGGAGAAAATTAACTCTATCCCAGACAAAACCAGCACAGAGTGTTTATATAATGAATTTTCATGTTATTTAGAACAGCAGGCGAACATCACAGGCTACCTTGATGCCAGCACTGGAAAGGCCCTCAAAGCAGGACTTTTCCCTTGTTGTCAGTGGTTAGTTGTGTCATTGTGTCAGTTGGATGTGACATGATTCAGCTGAAACAGGCTTTATTGTTTGAAATGTCATACTTTTTTAGATGACGTGTTTAATGAAAGTTTGCTTAATTCCATAATTTTTTGCAGATCTGGTGTAGACAGAAAATTGTGACTGTTGAGGAGAAGGTAGACTGCAGCTTTCTCTGGAATTATTCTTGATTCGTGGCTTTCCTGTACCACAAATCCTTCTTGTACCTTAGTCTTCCCTCCTCTTCAACTTTGTTTCCAGTCTTTCCCTCTTTTCTTTGATTTGACTTGATTTCTAGTAAAATTGAAGTAGTTCACACCAGGAAACCAAACTGTAAGTAAAAGGCAAGTGACAAGGTAATGTAAAAATGATGAGGGAAAGCTGGTAGCATCTGACACCATGTGAGGGCATGTGAGGATTGATGCCCCTCTCGGAAGTGGGGTAAAGCATACTAGTGCTTAACATGCACGAGCAGTGTAAGAAGTCTAAAGACAGCAACAGATAGGCCTAGTTCTAGGAGGTGAAAAACACAGAAATAAATTTACTTCAAGTCCAACTGGAAAATGGCCATTCCAACTTGTGGAAAATGCCATGGCTTCAACATTTTGCTTTTGCTTTGGTATAGAAGGAGAAGGGATACTTGTCAGTATCCGTCTCAACCAAAAGTCTCATCTTCTGGGTACAAGCAGGATCTGGAAACCTATAGTTTCTGTTCACTGCTAAGACTGAGCAAAAGCTGGGATGTGACCCTGGCTCTTTAATGTTGCCACACCTCCAAACTGCCTAATTCATATGTGTCTGTCTCATCATTACTCTCTGTTCCCCCACATCTATGTAAAAAGAAATACATGCAGCAAAAGAAAGTGAGAGATTTTCTACATAAACTTGTACTTCAGACATTAGGCATTACTTTTTAGCTATTCTGCAGTGAGAAGTCTTTTCTGTCTTCATCTTTCTCTGGTTTTAATAAGAAGTTTCATTCTAGACTTGAGAGCCTTTCCCAGTCAAAGTTTTGTTGAACTTGGTAAGCTCCAATAATCATTTAGTTCAACGCATCAGCATTTTTCAATGAAAAAATTATCATCGGTAAAATCCTGCTCAGCTTCAGCATCCTTGTCTTTCTCTCATTTGTGCTGAGATGATTCTGTATCAGAGGAGGAAAATCATTGAACTAATTTAAGATTTGTAAAATTAATTTGAATGCAAACAAATTTTGGCCTATAATTTTAAAAGACTGTATTTATAATAGGTGAATTATTTTTGTAATGGTAGGGGAAGCTTATAAAACAATTTAGATTTGGAAGAAATCCCTGAAGCTTCTCACTGGCCAGAAGTTTCTAACTTCTATTCAGTTTATACTGGTATTCAACAAATTTATTATTGAGCTAAAATATTTTTCTCTATATATTTCACTGTCTCTTTTATCTTCTTTTTTTCACAGTCTTCCACAAAAAGTAAAGAATTTTTTTCTTCCTCTCCATCATACCCCTCAAATTTTGGTCAGTTTTATTTTCTCTTCCTTTCAGTGCTGTTTTTTTTATATACATTTCTTAAGGTCAGTGAACATTTCACTAATACCTGACTTTTAAATTCATATAGGGAGAGAAATCAAGCAGTGCTAAATTGAATTTTCTATTGACTTCATTCCTTCTGTTGTGCAACTGTTGGTTGGTCAGTTCAGTGCATCAGTCAGTAAAAGTTCCTTAATAGGTGGTTAATGGATATGCCTGGAGACTGGACCACAAAAGTTTCAAGGAATGTGAGCAAAAAAATGCACTTTCTCTATGTTAAACAGTGAGCTTAATGATGAAAGCCTACCAAGTATGTGCTCTGTGAAGGTCCGTATTCAGAAGCCTGTGCTGCCTGTCTGCAAGGCCAAATATGTATTTTTTTTTCATAACATGAGACACTAAAAAGTTTTTTTTTAAATCTGGCTCTGCACCATTATGGTTATCCTGGAATTAGAGAACCTGTCACAGCCAGGGTGCGGGAAAGTAGGAGGCAAGTCTGGCTGATCTGTGTGGCCAGAGAGCATATATAGCTATATAAAATACAAGCCAGAACAGTGGAGATTTGACACATGCCTACCTTAACATTTTGCCTTGCTTTGAGTCACATTCTGCCATACATCATATGGTAACTGCTAACTAGCGAATCTAATCTCATGCCCTTCATATTAATAAATGGTCACATGGAATAGCTTATTCTGCAACATAAAAAACAGCCAATGGAGTTTCCAAATAACCCTGTGTTTTATGCATCAAGTTAATTCTTTCATGCAGTGTAAACTCCATTTTGGTCACTGAAACCATGGTGTAGAAAAATTTTAACAGCCCCTGTGTTCTTTCTGCAATTCCCAGTGTTGAGGAATTACATTTCTTTGAGAAGCCTGATGCTTCCAGTTACTTTTGCAACTGTACTTTCACTCCACAGGCAAATTTATCTGGATTAATCTAGGAGATGTTTAGGCTTGATAACTTGTTATGTTGCTACCAGTACCAGACCTGGGACTTGACTTACTTAAACAGGCAGATTCTTCCAGTGGCCTTACTTCCCTTTTATTCTTCTAGTGGTCTTCCCTTTTAAAGACTGCTTCACTAACTAAATACGGTTCTGGAACTCTACCCTTCTGGTTGTAGATATACGTTCTGGTTTCTCATGTAAATATGGTTTCATCTTTTGATCCCTATCCTTTTGCGGACTTAGGCTGGAGATACTGGAGCTGTGTAGATTCCTGTTTTTCTTGTAACCATTTTGGCAGGCATGTGTCAGTTTGATCGATAATGATGTCTGGATTAGGCAGTCCCAGTGGCAAAAATGGACTCTTCTTAGGCTTATTGCCAGATTTTGAAAGCCGCTATAATGACATTCTGCCAAGCAAGCAAGATCTGAATGCTGATTGAACCCCTTTTAAAAAAGTGCAGACTAATAGGCGTTATTGCGTGAATAATAATTAGCACAATTAAGTGGCTGGCGCTTTGCCTGTGAAATTTTCAGAGCACACAATTAAAAAGCTCTACGGAGTTTTGTTGACTATTGTTGAGTATAAAATAATGGAAAGAAGGAATTACCAAGAATGATGCAATCTTGAAGATCATTCACCTATAGCGTAGGAAAAATTGTTAAGGAAGAAAGTTTCAACAGAACATATTTGAAGGCTAGACAATAACTGCAAATCTTGGAAGGAAGTGTCCCATGAACCCTCTGATGCGTAGTTTTTAAAAGGAAGATAAAACCTTGCAGATGCAAATTCTGCAGTCCTCAAAGGTTTCCCTCATATTATGAAGCTGTTTTTTTTCTTTTAACCTTCTTAAAGTTCTTGCAGAGTGTGAAGGGGTTAGATTAGGACACTGAAAAGAGCTAATCGTCTTTTGTTCTTCCTGAAGTTTATGGGCTGAAGGAATGATGCACTTTCTAAGTCACTTTTGACTTCACTGAATCATCTCTGAGGGAGTAAGTTAGGCATAAGCACTGAGGACATTTCCTATCTAGCTAAAAATACAAATAGCCCCTCTAGTTCCAGAGATATGTTCATGAATAGCTACCAAATAAAGATTATTTTCTTACCAAGTCCTCTCATTCAGCCTTATTTGACGTATGTATAGTTTGGTATGAGCTATATATAGCATAGTAATATATTAGCTTAACATCAGCTCAGGCAAAATACTGTTAAAATTTATGTGGGATTTAATAAGGAATTAATAGATATGAATGGCTTTATAGGAAATAAGGTCTATCAAACAAACCTAATTTAAAAAAAAAATTACTTGTTACCTTGTAAAAATAAATGTAGACTTTTATAAGGCTTTTAGCTTAGATACATATGATCTTCTGGTTGAACTTCAGTACTAAACGTTAGTAACACATATTATAAGGATTAAAAACTGGGAAACTGGTGGGTCTCTAAAGGTAGCTGTCAATGAGACTGTCATTTTGAAGGGAGTGGTTTTAACAGGGTGCTTCAGGGATCAGTACTTCCCCCAGCACTATTCAATATTTTCATCAGGGGTTGGGAAGTAAGTATAAAATTGCTGCTGATAAAATTGGCAGGTGACACAAAGATTGGCAAAGTGGTACATAATGATGAAGATGTCAGTCACACCAACTGAACTGAAATGCATAGTAAACCGTACCTTTTTCAAACAAACTGTATCTTAATATCGGGAAGTACAAAGTTGCTGTTCTAGGAATGAGGCATGTAGGGATGTATATGCAGGGTGAAGGGCTATGTCATTAACGAGGTGACTCCAAAAAAGATTTATGGTTAATTGTAGATAACAACTGATATCAAGCTCCCAGTGCAATGTGGTTAAAAGGACTAATGCAATCCCTGGATTCATAAACAGGGAAGTGTTAACGAGAGGCACGGTGTTTCTACTTTTCTATAAGGCAACAGTAAGACTGATATTAGACTACTACACAAGTTAACATGGTCCACATTTAAACTTTTAAAACGGTTATTAGAAAACTGAAATTGCAGCAAAGCTCCAGAAAACTTTTGAATTTTTGAAATAAATCTTTCCAGGTGGAAACTGGAGGAGTTCAGCTCCTGAGGTAACCTATTTACAGAACATTGGTATTTCCATGTGGAGAAAATAATGGGTATCGCAGGGTTCTGAAATGCACTAAAAAATAGCATAAGATGAACTTGTGGCTGGTAACTAGAGCCATATGAATGCAAATGAAAAACTGGCCACAATTTTTTTAGGAGCATGGACTGTTAACCAACACAAAAAAATACCCGTAAAAATCATAGCCTCTCCCAGTCTGGTATTTTCCTAATATGAAGAGAGTGTCTATTGGGGAGACAGCATTTAGCCAAGCATGTTGCTGGCCTCAGTTCTGAGTGAAAGGGGGAAAATTGCAGAAACTGTGGGACTACATGAACCAGCTCTCCTATTTTGCCTCATGCGCCATGTAGTTGTGACTTTTAGGAACATTCCTTCTTTCCATCTCCCAGCCATTTTAAAGAACTGAGAAGAAACGGAAGGACACTAAGTGAGAAATTCCTAAATGTTTGACCTGCTTTAGCTATGTACTGCTAACTAATAATCTGTTTTCTGACTGATCTTTTTTGTCTTGATGGACATTCAATAATAACTGCATGATGCTAATTGAAAAATACACACAAAAGAGTATTCTTCTACTCCACAGCATTTTTGTTACTGTCGAAAAATAAGACCCTCAAAGCAGATATAACTTAAAAGTGAAAAATGGAGTTTCACTTTTTTTTGCTGTTGTTGTTGTAGCTGTGGCTGTAAATCTGCTACTTAGTTTAATGGAAGATCATAAGGAGACCATATGGCTTTCCATGAACTGATTCTGCTTCCGTTTAAAACTTCCAAATTGGCTCAGTCCATGAGAGTAAGTGTCATGCTTCATTTACATACATAGAAATGATTGACTGGAAATATGCTAAAACAAATATTCTTCACCTAGTGTGATTTAACAGATTAGATATACTGAAAAGGTGCTAACTATTTTTTAACTTTTCATAGAGGTCTAAATGTCCACTGGAACAGATTAAAGATTTCCTTCTAAAAATAGATGTTTCTTGTGCTTACATCAGGCAATGACTGATGGTCATATGATAGATGCTGACATCTTAATGTGGCTACTGTATTTTCTGTAGCTACTGGTTTCTCTGCTGTTGAAGTGGGTTTTTTTTCAAGAGTGATTCTATTTGGAACCAAAGCCAAGCTTATTAAATTAAGTAATGGGGACCCATTCCTTATAATATATATGCAAATTTCCAAAGTGCATATTTGGTTAATAAATGTGAAAAGAGTTTGCGCCCTGTTCCTTACTCTTAGCCTTTGAAGCCATGCCCCCACCTGCAAACAGTTTAGGGGGTGAAGAGACTGGAAAATCAAAAAGATGTCACTGGAATAGTAATAAAAATAATGCAACTGACAGACAATGACAGAGCATTAAATGGCAGATAGTAAGTAGTGAAAAACAAATTTATGCAAAATAAGAAAAGAACATCAAAGATAGAACCTCTCACAAAGTTAAAGGCAATGAGTCACTTCATGATGAAAGAGCTAGTTAAAAGTATGAATGCAGTTTATGAAACATTAGCAATCCCCCCACTAAGATGCAATCAAATCTTAAGTATGCAGTATATGCTTGTAGTGGTAGTGAATAAGAAAATATTCTGAAATCTTTTGACATACGCAAGTCATAAACATTAAGTAATCTACTTCAGAAAACTTTAACTTGAAGAACCATGTAAAACCTCCTTGTGCCTTACCTTCATTATATAACATGCATGCATTAGTCTCAAAGGAATTTCAGAAGCTCATCAATATTTGTTAATCTGCAAGTTCCTGATGAAAAGTGGTATGTGGCATTTCAGCACACCTGAAGTAGCAGAAGCATTAAGTACCACTTAAAAAATTCAAGATTATAATATTTTCCCTACACACAGAAATAGGAAAATATTATGAAAGCTGTGAAAAAAAAACAAAGGCAAAAAAATAGCCCCTGGGATCAACTATTACCTTTTCTTTTTTACCTGCCTGTCATAAACCTGCAATAGTTAAAAAAAAAAGCAGAGTGTGTTAATCTACATTTGTAATCAATACAATCAGAAAGTTTAGCCACTTGTGAAATGGAAGAACCTTAATCATAATATACAATCACAAAGTAAAGTGAATTGAAACTCAGTCATTAGAGTGAAAAACAAACTCAGGACCAGAAATGTTCAATAGCACATGATGTACAGCTTTCTCAAGAGAAAGTAACATCCTAGCATGGAAAAAGAAAGGTTGGAGCAATGTTTCACCTCAGCAGGCTGGAAGATGGAATGACAAAATTGTTCTTAGGAAGGGGTAGAAGACTAAGAAGAACAACTTCTGTAAGGTTTCAGCTCTAAATTGGCCAAGGGGTGAAATAAAGAGATGATGGAAACAAAAAGGAAAATGTAAAGCTCTGGGTACTCCCAAGAGATTTAATCATGACAAATCAAAAATGTAACGCTAAACATCGTGTCCCAGTTTCATTCCACTTTGCTTTAAACAAGAAAATTAGCCATCTCATTTAAGAAAGCATCCCTCTCCAATCCTGGCGGAAAGGGGGAGGGGAATTTTTCTCAGACGCCCATCTCAGAGAAGATAAATCCTGCTCTTGGGTCTCTATTTCTCTCTATGGACTATAGAGGGAGCTTGAATGATTAGTTTAAGCTTGATGACAGTTAAACTTTTAGACAGCTAAAGCCAGGTGAGATGAATCCTACCCTTTATTTCCAGCCCATCACCTCCAGCTGCTTGGAGAGAAGAGGAATATCTGCCTATAGATATTACAGTGGAGTCCAGATCCCGGCTGGCTTACCTGGCACTAGAAATAAGAAGCCAAAAAAAGGCTGGTATCCTAGGCACAGCAGACTGAATAATATTGTCAAGCGTTGCACTTGGTTTCCATTTTTTAAATGTTTGAATCTTACTTTTTTCCCATTATTCATCTAGTACTAGCCAGAAATACCAGTAAAGGTGGGAATGGCTTGTCCTGAAGCTACAAAGCAGCTCTCCTGAATCATTTTCACCTCTCGACTCTGCTTTATGTGCCTCTGTCAAGGAGACATGCGAAGCTCCCCCTACCGTATAGTAACATTTCAAAATATGCCTAGGGGTATTCTTCACTTTTGAGCAGGGTTTGGCGGTAATAAAGCATTACTCATTTCCATGCTTGCTTTCTCTGAGCCACAAGAGCAAACATACAGTCAGTGATAGCTCTGCTCAAATGTTACTATATAAAATAAGCGAGCATGGCTTGCATATGTTATCCCGTCACGGCGAAAGGGAATAATTTGCTTGGGCACTATAAGAATAGAAATTAAATGCAGAATTTGCTTTTACATGCTTAATACAATTTGAAATAAATTACTATTTGTTTGGTTATGATGTTCTCACACTTTTTTTTAATATAGAAGCTAAATTGCTTCTTTAAATTATCAGAATTTATATCTATCTATAAAGGTATATATACATATAACTCATAAACATATATATGTATAATATCCATACATAACCACACACATATATACCTATAATATCCTCTCTTCAAACATTTTATTCTTACAAGATAATGAACCAAATTTTACAGGGGAGTTATTTGTTACCCTAATCTGGTGTCTCCTGTGAGGAAAGATAGTTAAAAAATCACGGCCATAACACTGTGAACACTGCGATTTCTCCCGATGAGTAAAATTGGAGAAATTTCTCCTTGAGAGCAAAAAGGCAAGCTGATTAAGTCAAAGAGGTGTTATAAACCCCAAGGGAAAACAACGTGCTTTATTTTTGAAGTATTCCCAGCAGAAGTCTGGGAAATCTTACATGTCCTCTCACCACGATCCATCATTATAACTTAGCTGTTTGCAAATCCTCAGCAGGTCATCTTATTTTACACTTGCTAACCATGTAAACACAACTGGGGACTCCTAATTACTGCAGATAATCTCAAAAACTTTCCACTTTCGTAAAGCATACAGAAAAGGCTGGAAATAGACTGTTTCCCATGTCGTTGTGTTTTGCTCATGTATATTTGTATAGCTGTCACTTTTCTGGATCTCTGACTGTAAGTGTAAAGCATCTTTTTCATACACATGTAATAGCTCGTAACAACCTTCGAGATGCTCAGTTCTTGTTCCGCATACAGCAGGTGGGTTTGCTGTGCTTTTGCTAAATTGTTTAATCAAAGTGCTTCATACTGAAGGGTCCATGAATAAATATTGTAAACATCATCAGGGGAAGTGATTTATATTTACTTCAATTTTGCCAGGAGAAAACCTAGATTATCTTGAATTAGCAGCTGAAGTTTTTGTATATTAGAGTTTGTCAAGTATATTAAGGAGAGCATCATGTACAAAAAAGACAGCAGTTTCTCGGGTCTGGAGGTACATGCTTCCCAAAACACAATAAAAAATGCCAATTATTTATTCTTCCATTCAGGTGAAATGTACACCAGTGTGGCTTATGACCCTGGCCCTGGAAATGCATGTTCAGAGGTGTCTCAAAGTTACCAGCACCACTGAAAAAATTAATTTCGCTGCCCCAAAGATGAGAATCTGGAGCCACACCAAAGCAGGCTACTCTTTCCCCAGTGAGGGAGATGGCATGGGCAAACTCGGAGCAAGGAGCCCCGGGGAAGACCCGTAAGGCCAGGCTGGGTTCTCCAAGCCAGCGGAAGGATGGGGATGAGGAAGGATGGAGATGAGAACAGTCACTGCATCCCAGCGGTGGCCTCTGCTGTATAAATGCCAGGGCCTTATGGGAGCTCTGACTGGGACGGGTCTGCAGGGCCCAGGCACCAGGAAAATTAATGGGAGGGTGAGGGGTCATGGCTGTTCTTCTGCCCCTACTTGCCTGCTGTCATAGGCAGCTGCCTACTTCACCTCTGCCTAAAGTTTGCCTGCTGCGTATCAGATTTTACACACAGAGTGGTCCCTAGATGTGCCTATTATTTATTTATATACTAGGTAGCAGAATCAAGGGTATGGTAATTATCACTTCTTATAAGAATGTTTTAGGGAAACAGATGAATATACATTTATTATAAGTACATGCCTTACCAGGGCAATAGTTTAATCTGATCAAACCTGAGGTGTGAAGCATGGTGCGTGTTAAGACAAGAAGGAAGAGTTTACTACTGGCAGATCAAATTTACTTTGCTAGGGTGTTGAATGCATTATTGTAGGTAGAGCATAGCTCAGAGATCGCTATGCCAATTCCGCAAGTAACTGCACTGCAGAAATCAAATTTTTAATAGCAATTATTGTGCTAACGGTCATATTTTACTTATTCTCAAATTATTTTCATGAGGTTAAGAAAAATTTATATGGAAGCATCTGCTCTTCTGTTATCTGTGGCTTCACCTAATGAATTTTGTAGCAGCAGAACTTGTTTTAAAGTTTCTTCCACACTCTGGACCATTGATCTATTGCTGCCGATTCCTCACAACTTACCCCCAGCAGAGGTTACTGTCACTGCGACCGTGTTCATTACATACACATAGAAATACACACATACATATACATACGTGTGTAAGTATATGCACATAAATGAGTATTTGTATGTATATATATAAAAATGTGTGTGTGGCTATTTCTGTGTTTAAGTAGAACTGTGAAATGATCTGTCTTGCTTGTTTGCTTGTTTCTAATGGTCAGAAGAGAAAGGATGGTAGCTTGCATGAAGGAGACAGAGTGGGATAGGATTAGGCTAAGGGAGCTGGGGGACAGGGAAGGGCAAGAGATCTGTTCAACTAATTTTGCTGCTGGATGATTCATAATACAGCCTCTTTTTGGGGGGGGTATATAGCATGGAGCACATGCAGCAGTCACACACATGCTCAGAGGACACACTGCAAGTTTCACAAGAAGCGTTCATGTTATAATACATGCCGATATTCCAGGCCACATTCTGCTTTTCAGGTACCTATCTTTCTACAGTGATTCAAGACAGCTATTTGTATGAATGATAGCGGCAGAATAAGAATCTCTACTTCTTCATCTGCCTTTCTTTTCAGCTCAGTAACAGAAACTTCATGGCTAAGGTTTTGCTGTGTTCAAACCTGCCTGTGACGAAAAGATTTATATTTGTGTTTAGAAATCCGGAGACATATGGTGAATGTGAGAGCTGGTCAGCAATCAAGAGTGATTGATTCAGGTTTGGTCTATCAATTAAGTGACAGAGCAGTTTTAATCTTTTTTTTTATTATTTTATTTTAAGCTTGGGACTTCACTGGAATATTATAACTCCCTTAACCATGCCCATGACAGCTGACTTGTACCCATAAACTTTGGTGCATTGATCTATTAGTTCAGCTACTTCAATACATCTTCTTTTCCATAAATATGTCTAGGCTGTGACTTTTTTCCAACCTCACCAGAGGTGTCCTTATTTGGAGTGATCTAACATGTACAGTGGTATCTGCACACGCAGTCTAATAGCTGCTTTGAATAGCCATACATAATTCACGGGGAGCAGTATGGCTATGCAGTAACCTATAGTTAAGTGACTTAGTGTTGAAGCATTTCCCTACCCACAGTAGAAGAGGCACTGGTTAATAAGAGTTCCCCTCTTCTTTTCCCAGGGGAAGGGGGATGGGAGGGAGCAGTGGAGGAGGTCTAGATTGCTGCACCAAAAAAAAACCAAAGGAAAAAAAACCAGGAAAAAAAAAAGCAAAGCTTATTCCTTGTTCACATTTTTAGCTTATGTCTTTTGGATTCATTCCCTACCTTGTGTCAGTTTTCTGTACTGACAGCAATTCTTGTACACAGTCGCATGGCAAGATTAACTTTGAATCCTCCCCTCCTCCTTCCCCCTCCAGTCCCTGCCTGTCATTGTCTGCTCTTGAGTAAGCAAAGTGAATGTGGTCAGAGGGGTGTGGGACTGTGTTTTTCCGTTCTCAAGGGCAGCCACCCTTCTCATCAGCAAATCCATGCTAGCTGCTAGAGCTTCATATATTAAACTGATTTTCAGTTGCGAGGTTAGTTTCTCACTGGTGAAGCACTCAGCATAATAATACTTTACACCTTGTACTTCAGCAGTCCTTTCTAAACACTAATTTAGCCTCACATCCCTCTCTGAGGTAGGTCAGTATTATCCCACCATATGAATGGGGAAGCAGAAGCCCACAGAGGTTAAGTGACCTATCGAGAGTCATGCAAGAAATGAGTAGCAATGCAGAGAACAGAAAACAAAGCGCCCCTGGCTCGTAGGCTTGCACGGTGCAGTTGGAAAAATTATCAGGTGTTCAAACAAGGTTTGTGGCAAAAGAAAATAGAATAAAAATTAAAAATAAACCCTCTTGGGGGAAAAGGGGACACTTTGTATTCACTGTTTTCAGATGAGGGAACCGAGGTGAGAGAAGAGTTAAGTGATTTGCTTGAGATCCCATAGGCAATTCTTACCAAACATAGAAATTATGTGTGTAGTGAAGGCAAGAAGAGAGACTGTAATTAAATAAGTGACTTCTCTGATTGTGTTATTAAACACAAAGAAACAAGAAGACAAAAGGAGTGTAACGCTCTGTGTCGAACTTTTAAAAACCCAAAGTCAGTTGCCAGTTTTATTTGATCACAGTTCCTTTGTTTGATTTTACTTTTACTTTACTCATTTATTTTCTTTCACTTGTCCTTTTGTTTTCTTTTGACAGTAGATATTTTAATAATTAAATTCCTTGTTTTCTTTAAGCATGTCAATTCTCTTAATCATTCTGTTTTGTTGCTTCTCTCTTTTTATCTGACTTCTATTCCTCATCAATACCCAGTTTCTGGTTTTAAAATGTCTCATATATTTACTCATATTTTCTGCCTCTCTAATTCTTCATTGTGTATTGATCCTCAGCTCTGGTCTCTACCATTGGTTGTTGAATTCTGGAGAACCATCCCTCTTCAGTATACTTTAACTTAATTATGTTTGTTGTTTTCAGTCTCTCTCTGCCAATTTGGACTGACATTACTGAAAATTTAAAAAATGTAACTCTGAGATGATGTCTGTACAGAAGATGAACGTTCCTTAAAAGAGTATATTCCACTCCTTTTCTCACAGGAACTCTTAGAAGACTCATGCAAGATTTGTATATGCTATTATGCTTATTGTATTATATTAGATTATACTATTATTATAAAGTGTTTATAGTATTGTATCTTCTTTTTGACACAAAGCCTGAACTCCATTCCTAGGAAAATGGCATACAATTTCTATAATCAGCTATCATGTCTTAAAAAAAAAAAAGTTTTGCATGAATCTATGGGTTTTAGCTGGTCATCATAATGCATTTTATTTCTGTCCACTTAATGAACAGCTGTTAAGCATTGTTATGAACCTGAAATCACATTCATGCCTTTCCCATTTGGCTAACACTTTGGTTCAATAGTATCCCATGAGAGTTCCACAACTGAACTTTTTGTTTAAATGTAAAAGTATTCTCTTTTTATTGACTTCAAAATTTTCATTGTTTCACTTTTTACTTTTCATGCCAGAGAGAAGAAAAAGAGTGCTCATGGTTGTTTTCTTCATATGTATATACTTTTTTTTTACTGTTCTTTTCAGTCTTTTCATACCATGGTCTACTTCTGCCTTAAATGGACTGCCCAAACTTTCTCAATTTCTCCTAATGTGAGTTTCTTCCAAGCCCTCCACCACTCTGCTACTTAAAAAAAAAAGGGGGAAACAATATGTATAATTGTATGAGCATAAGATTGTAATGACATTACGTAAACCAATACTTCCAATTTTTTCTTTAATGCAACTGAAAAGCTTGTTTGCTTCTTTGACCCTAAGAGAAAACCAAGTGCAGAGCCAAGCTTAGATCTCCAATATTCCTGTCCTAGTCCTCTACTTAGCTCACTAGGTCATGACTCATATGATAACCAAGATCTCAAAGAGCTAGTCATTAGTTCCAGCTGGTACCTAAATATAACAAACTGTTTTGATGCAACAGAGCGATGAGTTTATGGCAGATCTGTGGGGTACGTTCCGCCATCAGCTCCCAAACACAAAACTACCCATTGACTGCGTGTGGAGCATCCCTCTGCAGACTGTTGGCACGCTATGGCTCCCCAGTGATTCCACAGTGGAAGAAATTCAAGGAATTTGTCTCTGACCACAGAATTTATGAGGCCATGTAGAAGTCCTTCATGAACGGCAGGGAGCAAGGAAACAATTCAGAGCCTGTTGGGTTTCTTCCTTTCTTTTTGTTTTGTTTGTTCTCTTTTGGGACTTCACATGGGAAGAAGAAAGAGCTGAGAGGGAATTCTGGAAAGTTTTCAGCTCTGGCCTACCTCTGCTTCCACTGAAATATAGGACTAAACTCCTGCTATCCTCAGTGGGAACTGAGGCAAACACTGAGTATTTCTCATTGTTACAGAGGGGGTTTTTTTGCATGTTCAGGTATGTTAATGTTCTTTTCAATAGAATTTTTAATAACACATTTTTAAAACGTACTTTGTGCTGCTATAAAAGAGCATTTTGTTCAAGATTAAAACATTGCTTTCATGCCAAAGAAGAAAGGTTGTTGCTGCCTACAGGGTGTGAATTCATAGCCAAAGCACACAGGATGTTTGCAGCTATCTTCTTTGGTGGTAGTACTACTTTGCTCCTATATATTACTTCCATCACAAGATCTCAAACTGTTTTCAAGCAATGTTTCTCCACCTGTAATCTGTAGAGTATTTGTGATCCAAGAAACATTGGAAAGTAGTCCAGAAAAAAACAGTAATCCTCCTTCTCTGCATTACTGCATGATTGCAGAAGAGAAATACCTTACAGAACAAATGCTATATACACTCATTCTTACATACCTGAGCTAGAAAACAAAATGGGGAGAAAAATCCAATTGAGAAAGGGGAACTTCAAGTTTAATCTTCCTTTTATTTGATTGTGAATGAAAATCATTGCAGCAGCATTAGACAAGATGGGCCTTATATCTGATTTTTTTTTTTTTTTTCTTTTCTAAGGAAAGTTTAGTCCAGCATAGGAATAAATTGAGGAGCAGTTCTCTTAAAGAAATCAGTGTCATTATCCCTATTTTATAGGTGATAATAATGAAATTCAATGAAAAATGAATGTTGTTATAAGGACATGAACCTAAACAGTAACTGCTTTCAACATACCTCTTGAATGGAAATGGGACAGTTTTCACAGTTTAAAACTTGTATTTGAAGCAGTGTTATGAGGATAAACAAATACATGTGCATTTCAAGACTATTTTTGCAGTCAGCCACTATGTTTTATAACTTCAGGCTTATAATTTATTCCACTTAACCTCAGGCACTCTTGCTGCAGGGCTGTATAAGGAGCAGAGCCACCGCAGCATATGGGGTTGTTGCATCCAGCAAGCTGATAGAGAAGAGGTGAGCTCTGTGCCCCCAGGTCCAGCCAGTAGCAAGTCTGAGTGTGTATTCCCAGTAGGTACACACACACATACACCCAATGCATATATACATGCACACACTGCCAGCCACATGGATCAATCCGGACAGAAAACATAGCACTCATGCAAACACAAACAAGAGTGATGGCCTCATCCTGTTCCCCTCTCTGGCTGAGCAGAATGAAAGGCGCTGAAAACTACATATGAATATATACAATATGGTACACTCCAGCAGATAGTCCATATGGTGGCTGCCACTGGATCCCAGTCTCCTCAGTTGCTGGCACCTGGACATACAAGCCCCCTGGGTCCACAGCCACACTCCAGTAGCGAGTACAGCCCCCCTCACTCAGATACACACACACACACACACACACACACACACACAGACGATCCCTCCAGGAACTGGCCTTAAACACCTGGTTTAACCAGTAGTTGGTCCCCGGATCACCTCATGTCCCAGTTGCCTCACACTCAGAGCCACACACATGGAAGCAGGTCTCCCTGGTAGCTGGCTTCGGTGACATACTGCTCTGGACCCTCTATGCCCACTTCTTTATACCAGAGAATCACATATTTTCACTACAGTTCAAGTGCTTCACATCTGCAAATGTTGTTCCTATATATTTTTATTTCTTCCATATGAGTCACTAAGTCTTTTACAAAACCCAGAATAAACACGACACACATCTAAGAATCAGAAATCCCATCTGCTTTGGTGCTGTGTTGCTTTTTGATGTGTCAAGAAGGTGATTTTTTTTTCTTCTGAAACATCAATGGTATCAGAATATGCACCTAAATATGTTATAGGCTTGGCAAGCCTAAACAGGGAAGTTTTCACAGTTCAGTGTTTTATTTTAAACATTATATATAGGATGCTAGACAAGTCTGTATGGATTTCAGGAGGATTAGTGTAATCAGTGTTACATTTTATAGTTTTGCTACTTAAGCTCATGTCCTCAGACGGCTCACATCCAGGCAAGAAGATGCATGTGTTTGCTCTCAAATAAGAATCCAGTTTATTTTTCTCCTTATCGAATGATATGGGCCAGTAAGTTTGAATCCATTTCTCACACCTGTGAGAAGCCACTTGTGCAGGTAGTCCCAGGGAAAAAAATGAATGAGATGACTTTTGGAGGTAACAGTTCATCCATGATTGTAAAAGATCCCAACATATTGCTTGATTCAATCCTAAATCAGAAGATGAAATCTAGTGTTATTTTTAGTTTTTCAAATTCATTTTAATTTTTATTCCTCCTCCACTGTCCCTGACTGTCTTTTCATATTTTTATTGTTTTAATTCAACCATTCTTCTCTCATTTAATTCTCATTTATTTTTATTGTTTCTATTGTCTTGGGTTTTGCTTTCTTTTGACACAGTATTCATCTACCAGATATAATTGTTAAATATGAATTCAAAAGTGATTGAAATCAAGTGTGTCAAGGCCGCAGGAAATATCTGTGGGATTTGTAGTACAGTTTTGAAGGAAACCCACATAATGTAATAAGAAAATTCTCTGCATCCTGAACCTGGGGTTCATATAAATGCTATCCAGAGCTGTTTCTGTCATTGTTATACACTCTCTTTTAGCACAGGCCTTGTTTTCATAGTAATGACAGCCTTGTCATTACAGCACAGACCAGGAAATAACAAGGTTTGAATTCCCCTGCTTCCTCTTCCATACATCCTCGAATGAGTCACTAAGACCTATTTTATAATGTGGTCAAGAAGCATACGGTTACTTTGGTTTGAGAATTCAATTTGAAATCCTACTACTCCATTATCCAAAATTTATGAACGCTTTTGGAAAAAAACTAAGCTTTCTTTTCTGATTTTCTTGTCTGAAAAATGGTGGTGATGGTAATAAATACGTACAGTGAAGGACTGAAAGATAAGCCAGAGTCTTGCAGGCATGCTCAGGTTTGTAGCTAGGTTGAACTGTTGATATATTTTTCTGGACATGAAGGCAATGATATTATGTTCATTTTCAAAGATTTTGTTCAAAATCTGTATTTTTGCTCAAATGTTTTCTAAATACAAACTACTGTATTTCCTAAAACCACATCTTTTGTCCTTGTCTAAAATAAGGGCACTGGTGATCAGTACTTACTGGTTAATTTCAGAAATTAAAAAGATTTAACATTCTTAAAACTTCTATAGAAACATTCTGTCAAATAATGCTTTTATAATGCTGGTATCAGTTAACAGTTTGATCCCAAGAAACAATTTGTAGGACAATTTGGTCTCATAATTACCTCTTCTATAGGCAAGAAGTAAAGAAATTTAAACAAACTATATGAATCTTTCCATTAGATGATGCTAGATCCCAGTTCAGTTCTGTTATACTGTGTCAGGAATCCAAGGTTAATTTCTCTCTCATGGCTTGACCGGAGAAGGTGGACATATTCTGTTCGATGTCAGAAACACAAATTAGCATGACTGGGCACAATCAATAATTTGTGCTAAGAAAAGCTCAAGGCAAGGATAACAAGACTGAAGGTATGTTGGCAGAATGAAGTAGGAATCTTAGTTTGTCAGTCCTCACTGTTCAACTTTTAACATCAGCATAATAAAAACCATAATGTATACTAACAGAGCATACTGTTTAAATAGATACTACAGACTTCATAGACCAGAAGATAGGAAATGTTACAGATGGCAGAGTGAATGAAGAGGGGCTGGATATTGTGTGATCAGGTGTACAGTAAAAAACAGAAACCAGCAAAGGTCAAGCACTTGAGTAGCGTGACAGTGTGCAAAGACAAGCTGCTGTAGAGATTTGGAAGAGCTTTACAGGTTGTGCTCTTCATATCATATCCATTAATCATGAGAAATACATGAACTTAACTTGATCAAGTAAGGTCCTTTTCCCTGTATGCTTCTAAAACATGAGTTTTACTTTTTACATCAGTAAACTTGATCCCTGTAAATCCATCCATACTGTCTCTTGTTCAGATTGTCCACCTCTGCCATCCCTAATTCCTCCCAACAGATTAGTGATGAAGTGTTTTGCTCTCAGTGGTGAGTCAGAGCATCCAAGCTCATGTCACATGGGCTACAAAATCACATAGACAGCCCTACACAGCTGCAGGGACTGATGCCAACTTTATCCTCTTTCATGGTAGTCTCATTAGTACCTAGCTATGAGAATATACAACTCGGACATAGAGTGTGGAACATGGGTAACTAGACAAGAAAATGACTAAAAATTTGTCTTGATAGATGATGTCATATGTAGCCCAATTAATGTTAACATCCACTTGCTTCTACTTTTTTTGGAGAAGAAAGAAAAATGAATAATGAGCTTTTTAAAAATGTTAATTGAGATTCCCAAGGAAGCAGAGAACAAATCAATGGACAAATTCAGAGTAAATTTGGCTTTTGAAACCTTGTATTCGATTTTCATTTTGAAGCTTCTTATAGAATGTGATTGATAGGAACTGGGTCTGAAGCATTGACATGTTAGCAACATGTCAGTATACAACGATCACCTGTCTCTTCCAGATATCTACCTGCAAAAATCAACTCTTCGTAAAAGTCTAGTGGGCTTGGGATTTTGGGGGGTATTGTCTGGGGCTTTTTCCCCAAGATCATATTCTTTTCTAAGAATAAAGGCTAAAGGGTTTGAACTGTTATTTAAACTGATCCCCAGCATCTATAGGTTATCCTTCACTAAAAAGCCACTTCAGAAAATGCAGAACTGGCAGTATCATAAAACCAGAATAAACTCTTACTAGACCAAAACCTCAAGCAAGTACTTAAGCCCTTTCTTTCTCAATACAGCACCAAGCAGAAACTTAAAGCTTTTCACATCTTTACCTTAATGGATTTTTAGCCTACAAAAGCTGAACTTAGCTGATATTTTACCTGCATCTGAGCCTATACGGTGAGGTAAGAAAGAAGGATTTTAATAGTTACTATGCATCAATTCACAATAACCTGTGGAGATGCTCCAGGAAACCTTATCTTTTAAAAGCATCAGACTACACAGCTGAGAAGAGACTCTCATTTTGTTTACAAGTTTTTACACAATTCTAAACTTTAAAAGCACATCAACTTGCATTCTACTATTATTCACATGTTCCCAGTGTTCCTGTCCTTGTGTCCACGTCGTACCTCCAAAGAGGAACCAGTCAGGAGCTAGCACCATGCCTACAGATACTCATACGTGTGTTCTGATACACTGCAGAGCCTTAAAAAGTGTAAATACCTGGGACAGACTAGCCTCCCTGCTGTGTGTAAATACTAAATCGTCTCAGTAAGTTCAGCTTGCTGGAGGGATTTATTCTGTTTCACCAGATCAAGATTGACTAAAAATATCACTTCAATGACTGGAAAAAATAACCTTTCATAGCTAGAATATTTCATAAAGACAAGTGTTTGTTTTGTGTTGCTTTGTGAAAGTCCAAGACCCAGAAAACCATCTGGAAACATTTGTCCAAATATATATATTGATAAATTTAGAGTGAGGTTTTGCTGCCAAATGTTCCTCTTTGACAAAATGTTTCCATAATAACCAACAGAAGAACCTCTTTATCCAGTAAAAACAGTAAATAAACAAAAAGCTCTAGCAAACAAAACCACTCAAATTCTTCTTCCTGGACTTGTGATTCTCACCATACAGGCTTCACTGTCCAGATTCTACTTAGGTGAATTATTTCTTTGAAATAACTTGTAACTGAATAGGCACAACACAAAACCTTTAAATAAATAATTAACAGCTACTTGTTCATATAGATGTACATTTATATTTCACTTTGATGCTTTGTTTCTCTTTTTTGGTTAAGGTAGTTTTCAAAAAGAAGAGTGAAACCACACCTTGTAAAAATCAGAATGAACACTGCCATGTCTATGAATTAGCATTTGTAGACTAAGATTTAAACATATTTTTAATGAAATGGAGGAATTCTGACACTTTCCTTTTGGCATTCCAGCCCACAGATTAATTCAGTTACAGTAACCATCCTTAAAAAGTTAACTCCTTCCCATATACCTTACAGCATTGTGATTCGAAGCCTTTCATGAAAGCTGTTATTTAAATTTATCCAATTCAAAAAAGAAACTGAGCAATGATCATTTATACCCTCATGAAATACTGTTACCATAAAAATACTGATCAAAATTATGGTACCTTTTTTCCTCAATAAATTTATGACTCTAATTTAGAAGAAAAAAAAAGTTCTACCCTAACCAATCCTGAAAACTAAATTCAATGTACACACTTTGGGAACATGGTCAGAACCATGTTTTTATCACAGTCAAAAAATAGTTCATTTTTAATTCAAATCTTTCAAGGGCTTTCAAAGTCCTTAGAAAGACTTACGGAATCAATGACTTTTAGGTCATTTTAAAGAAATGAAATGCTACTCTTATTATTAGTCAATTAGCTAATCTAGAATACTAAAATAAAACTTCGAAAGATTTTTCACTTCACAGGGCTTTTCAGAGGTAGTAGTACTATTTTGTATTTCCACTGAATATTTATTCTGTTTATTTTTAATATTTTATACATGAAAAATCTCAACTTTGGTCAACATACTTCTGACTGCATCTGTAGGATTTCTGGTCACCCAAGCTTTTGCGTGTATTTATTTCTCTAGGTGTTTGGTCCAGAAATGCACTGGAAGTCTTTGATATATTCCTGGGTAGAATCACAGACTCATATTTTAAGTGCCTTAAATGCAGCTTTGACTGCAAAATTTCAGTTTAACAGCAATGATTGAAAAAAATGCAACCAAAATGCAACCAGACCTTAGATACCATTTTAATTCAAAGTTCCGAGGATGAAATCCGTCCCTTCTCAGGGGTAAAGAAGGGAAAAGATTCATATTGCCCAACTTCCAGATGTCTAAAAGTCAGTTGTCTGAGTTATTTACTTCATGCTCCCCTTTATAATCAATGGAGAGAAGCAGGTAACTCTAAAGAGCAATTCATCTTCTTCTAAGATAGGAAGGATGAATGCCTTTTAGGTGTGCCTATTTCTCTCTGCTGACTTTGAGGGTAGTCAGGGGTCACTAACTCAGATGAATAATTTTTAGATGTCTAAAGTTAAGTGAGATGAATCCCACCCAATAAGTGTACACATCCTTTTCTTCCTGTTTCATCTCTTTTTCAAGGACTTAATGGTAATGTCTCCCTTGGACAGAATTTAGTAATTAGGGATGTATGTGTGTTTGAAATAAGAATGCTCCTGACACATTCGTATGGGTAGATCTTCCCTCTCTTTTTCACACTGTCAAGGCATCTGTTCTTCCCAGCCTCACCCCACTACTTCCTTAATGGGCCTGCAATCCCCACAAAGTATTCGTTCCTCATCCAACAGGACAATCAGTGAGCAGGTGAAAAACGGATGCAGGATTGGGAGATGAAGGGGCTGGACCACACAAAACATCCAGTGTGAAAGAGAAAAACTGCTTTTTTGGTCCTGAAATCTGAGAAGAAACAGTTGCTGTTTGAGGGAGGTTGTAAACCTGAGGCATGGAGGTTGTCTGCAGGGCAGGACCAAGCTGGGTATTAATGGCTATGTGAGGCAGCCACCTGAGGTTTTTCAGACCCAACTGTAGATAAGTTGAGGGAAATTGAAGGTTTCTTCTCTACTTAGTCTCTTCCAGATGTAAACGTGTTTCCAAAATACAGCTTTTAAAAGAACCCAATAGCTCATGGCGATAATAACACATAATGAATGGTCTAATTATTTTATCCATATATAAATACTTTACTAAATCTTAAACAGGTATGAAAATGGGAATAAACAATAAACTTCATACTGTTGCAGATACACCATTCATATATGCATTGAACAATCTGAGTTATTTGGCACTAAAACTCTAATGATCTGTTTGTTTCAAATTTGGTGCTTTAAAAAAGAAATTGTAATGACATTTAGTTTGATGCCAAAAGATGGAATTTACAGAATGAAAGTGTACGATTCATTCTTTTTCTTTGCTGTTTTCATAGGAGCAGTAATTCCCTATTAATGTTTTTAATAAAATGTAAAATCACTATTATTATAAAGACATTATCATTATGCCAATAGTACTATGAAAGAATCACTTCTCTGATATGTATGTTAAATAAGCCCGGTGGGAAAAGAAATGGAGGCCGAATTGCTGCCATATGTCAAATTAAATCACCTGGGTGACCTTGTAAGAATGGCTAAGACCATGTTCCAGACCCTGTGACTTGCTGAGTAGTAGGGCTGAATTTAGGTATTATTAATATAAGGTTTTAATAAAGTTGCCTGACCATGGTCAATTTGCTCTTTTGAGTCTTTAAAAAAAAATTTCCATAATTACCAAAGCTCATAGGCCCTAGGGCTTAAAAATGACCTCTTGTTTGTTTTCAGTGAAAAACAGTAGAGGCAGGGAATCAATTTAAATCAATATTTTCAGTAGAATTGAATAGAGAACTTACCAGAACACCTTCTCATTCTTGCCTTTTTATATCTGAGGCCCCAAGTGCACTTGCATATATGCAAACCCACCTCCTCATAACTTTAGCAAGGGGTGCAAATTAAATCTCAGCCGGCCGTAGGGAGTCCAGCTAGACTCCTAATCAACTTGAGGAAAGGTTTTCCACTCACTACAGTGATGACAACACTAGTTTTACATTGCACAAACTGCTTACCAAGACCTCAGTTTGACAAACCACTGAACAACTCCCCCCCAAAAAAACCCGAGTGCTCTCTTTTTGTAATTAACCCAGCTGCAGCCTTGCACTGTACCTTTCGGGATCTAGACCAAAAGTCTTAGTTCTGTTAGACGCTATGTCTCCTAAATTTATTTAGGGCTCACTGAGACCAGAGGAAGGGGAATTTGGGAAGAGAGGTGGGGGGTGGCAAACAGCTGGCCCAGTCTTTAACAACAATATTTCCTGTCCTTAAAGTTGTACTCTTTTATGTTTTCATCTTCTTTTAAGGATTTGCTGCTGCATCCTAAAATAAGTTGTTGTGAATTGGGGAAAAGAAAGTGTTCAGTTAATTGAAATGATGTTCAACATTTGAAAGTAGTTGTCTTATTCGGTACTGAGAAATAACTAACAAATACTCAACTTAATTACTCAGTATTCCAAAATGTCCTTTGAATAATGATAGTGCTTTAGGGCCTTGAGTTTAGGCCATTAAAGTGCCCTTTCTGCCCAACTACCCAATGAATGCTTTAGGGAGACTCCTATTTTTACTGATTAGCAAACCTCTATAATCTATTTGAGAATACGAGTGACATCTTTCTTTGAGTATCCAGGACCCATGACCTGAGGGAGATGTGCTGTGTCACAGGCTTGACTGATAGAAAGGCAATATTCCTCCTTCAGACTCTAATTGGAACTACTCAGTTCAGCTGAAGAATTGAGCAACTCCTTATTATTCCATTTAATGGCCTTTTTGCATTTACAAATCATTTATCAGAATCATCCCCAAATGAAAAATGATAATAATAGCAAAGATATTTGGCACAATATGTTTGGCTTGTTATCCAAAGGCTTTGTACGAAGGCATCGAAGTACAGGGGATGATGTCATACCCTGGAGCGGGTGCAAAAGGGGAATCATTCTTAATTTCTGGCTGACTTCCCAGGCTTTCTCTTGGTCCTCTTCTACCGGAATCTGTCACAGCGCTTTCTGTCACAGTTGTAAAATACTTTCGGAGAAACATAAAGTTTTTATGAGAAGAATGATAAAAGAGATGACTTATTCTAGGGCTGGGGGTTAATATTTGCACTTGTGGGCTGACTTTGAGAATTAAAAATAAAAAGAGATTGAGGAAGAAAGTCAGAGTCCTTTATTTCCCCTTGCAGTTATTCAGAAGACAGAGCAGCAGCTGCACAAGCTCTCCTATACAAAATTTAAGATACTGAGCTACCGTCATGGGATTCTGAGCATGGTGAGTTTATTGGTGGATAGACTCCACTGCTGATGATTTCCCTTTTAAAATTTTAAATAAAAAAGAAAGAAAGAAGAAAGAAAGAAAGTAAGAAAGAAAGAAGAAAGAAAGAAAGAAAGAAAGAAAGAAAGAAAGAAAGAAAGAAAGAAAGAAGGAAAGAGAGAAAAGACAAGACAAATGCTGTGTTTAAAATTACTATGTATTTTATTTCAAATTCAGACACTGGTGATGAGAGATGTCCTAACCCTCACAGGCACTGGGTATACCAGCTCATGCTTTCTGGCTTAACTCACACAGCAGCCTGTACAGAATGACTTATTCTTTTTTAGCAAACAGGACTGTCTCAGAGACAGAATACTTTTCCTCCATGTGTTTGCCCTTTTCGTATAATATTTACTTAGAGCCACCTAATGGGAAATGTCATTGAGGTTTTGAGTATCTTCTGAAGAATGGGAACATTAAGATACTAAAACTGCATGCTGTCAAAAACTATCTTAAGTGGTCTGGTTCATCAAGTAATACAGCAAGTAGAATTGAATTTAGAGGACTTTTTATGTTACAATGAACAAGGAAAGACTTTAATACCTGTGATACACTTGGCTTTTTTTTTTTTGAGGAAGGACAGTCTCCTAGTTCTTGAAGTTTATTAAAGCTTTAAGCTGTCAGGTTATTACTGTCAGTTTCAAGAAAGGAAAGAGCTACTGATGTAAAATTAATTTATTGAATAGAATTGTTTTGCCCCAGGGGAATAACATCACCATTTAATTTCATTTCCCCATCATATTGTCTCATTTGCAGAGGAAAAAAATAACTTTCCTTTTTAAAAGAGCAAAGTACGTTATGCTGAATGGTGAATTTGTCCTTACAGTTTTTCCTTGTTCTGGATTATCAGTTGTCATAAGAATATTTCAGACTCCCTGTGGCTTCTACTTACTGGCTTTTTTGAAAATACTGAATTGTAAAAGTTCTCTGAAAGGTCCAGTCCTGAGCCTCTTGGCTGATGGATGTACTTCCATTGACATATTGTGGTTTGGATCAAGCCAAAGGGGAGGAGAAAATAAAAAACAGAATGTAATAAGTATTAGAAAATACAGCTGGACCATTTACCAGTCTGTCCAGGATGCCTTCAGTATCCCAGGCAACCTGACCTTGTTCATCCATAATGAAATTAGCAGGCCCAGGTGGGAGATTGCTGCTGAACAGTTCAGTGGGATGGGATTTATTTATCAAAATTTTAGAGGTACTCTGTCAGATCCATACATTACCAGGTCCAACCTCAATGGAGGTAGAGGGCTTGTAGTTGCAACCTTTCTACCACCTGTTTGGTCAGAGTACTGCCCCACACATTTTAGGCAGTTAAATTGTATACATCTCCTCAGAAGACACAATATTGTTACTGTCTTTACTCAATTTATTGAAAGAAAAATGCTTTGCATTTCAGTTAACTGCCCATATGAAGAGTAAAACTGTGGAAATAATTTAGGGCAGATTTTGGTTGAGCAACTTCTTATCATTGTTCCAGTCTTCTCAGTTCCTTCCTTCTTTCTGACAGTATCTTGCAGAGTGTACCTTGAGTACCTTGGTGTACCAAGGTACCTTGAGTGTACCTTGCAGAGGTTCTTAAAAGCAGAACATGATGGCTGTGATGTATCACAGTCTTTTCAGTAGTTAAAATACCCAGAAAAAGGAAAATGCAACAGAATGGGAGGTTTGCAATATAATCCTGTGTACACTGTGAACGTGACGCATTTTTTTATAAAAGTTGATATTCTTGCTTTGGTACCTGACCCACACCAACTTCAAAGCTAGACGTGACAGTTGTCAGAAAATCTTTTGCCATAGATCCAAAGGGCCAAACAGTTGTAGATATCTGCTGCAGCATGCTGCATGCCTGCAGAGGGTTACAGTAAAGTTAAGGTGAAGCACCAAGAGCCAAGATAAATTAATCAAGCCTTACCACTTGAACTTTAAGAGAATTCAATCACGTTATAGTCAAAAGCTAATATATCTACTTAGAAGACTAATTGCTGTACAGACTTTGTGTGCCTAATAGCTGCGGATTCAAAGGTACCCATGAGAGAACTCGCTGGCCTGTGAACGCGTGCAGTGGGTCAGGGAAGGGTCACTGTGCTCTGAAATGTTCCTTCCCATACGCTCCCTAAACTAGAGTTTAGACGTGAGGAGAGATAAACTAAGGGGAGTTAAGACCTGGGAGATATCCTTGTGTCGGTCAGGGAAGTTGAGCGCAAACACAGGAGTCCCTTTGGGAATCTGGTTTCCCATAACAAAGGCAACTGCGCTACCATTCAGTGATGGTGATAACAAGCAGAGGTCAACCTGTCTCTGAAAAGTGGCTGCCGAAGGAAAGATCTCTCTTCCGGAAAAAAGAACCTTTAGAAATCTTTAGGGCAAAACAGAGAACCAGCCCTTGCCATTTAAGTTGCTCCTGTTTGTTAGCTCTCTGTTTTGGTTATTTCACATAACAAGCACAAAGGCAGTGATTACAGTCTGTCAATATAATAATTCTTTTTTCAAAATCTGTGCCAAACAATAGAGACTTTTTGAGAAGTTTTGGATCTGTTGTTTTGGGTTTTTTAACAACCAGCCTCTGGTGTTTTTTAATGGTAGAACTAGAGTCCAGGTACTGAGCCAGTCATAAACTCTCTCTTTGAGTTTATTAGAGATCATCAACATTTTTTCCAGGTTTATCTCCCCACATCACACAAATAGGAACTATTACCAGTGAACCTCTTCATTTCTTTAAGCTGTTTCTTTGTTTTTAATAACACTCTACTATTTCCTAAAGCAAATTAGACTCTTGCGAGGCCCCCCAAGAGGAGCAGCATCAGGAGCCAGCACTCCCACTGCAATGGGGGAAGGTGCCGTGCACCGCTGAGACCTTGGCTGTTCAGTTGGACATGGAGTAGCCCTGATCGTCTGCGTGTGGAAGAACAGCTTTGCCGTAAGCAACATTAATGGAATGGCCTCCATCTTGGCTGACATTAGGGGCCTTCAGAGGTAAAAGCTTGAGAATAACATTTTCGGAAGCACCTAAATAAACTCCGGGGCAGTTTTTGAGCAGTGTCCAAGGACAAAGCTAACAGATCAGAATCTGTGGGTTGGCATTATATATATTTGATTTGGTTGAACACAGAAAGGGTGCATGTCACACCCAGCAGCAGGGTACAGCTTATTGCACAGTTTATGTCACTCTTATCTTCAGGAAGGGCAAGAAGGAGGACCCAGGGAACTACAGGCCAGTCACCTGAATCCTGGGGAAGGTGATGCAGCAACTAATTCTGGAACTCATTTTGAGGCACATGAAGGACAAGAAGGTGATTGGGAGTAGTCAGCATAGATTTACAAAGAGGAAATCATGCCTGACGGACTTGATAGCCTACTTCAATTAGTTGGCTGTATTAGTGGATTAGGAAAGAGCAAATTATATTGTCTGTTTTGACTTCAGCAAGGCATTTGACGCTGTCTCCCATAACATCCTCATAGACAAACTGATGAAGTGTGATCTAGATAAGGGGACAGTGAGGCAGATTGAAAGCTGGCTGAATGGCTGGACTCAGAGGCTTCTGATCAACACCACAAAGCCCAGATGGAGATCAGTCACTAGAATTCATATATTCCAGGAGCTGATATTGGGCCAATACTGATTAAAATCTTCATTAATGACCTGGATAATGGGACAATGCACCCTCAGCAAGTTTGCAGATGATACGAAACTGGGAGGACTGGTTGATACATTGGATGGCTGTGCTACCATTCAAAAGGACCTGGACAAGCTGGAGAAGTGGGCTGACAAAGATCTCATGAAGTTCAACAGAGGAAGATGCAAAGTCCTGCCCCTGGGGAGGGGTCATACCAGCTGGAAAGCAGCTTTGCAGAAAAAGACTTGGAGGTCCTTGTGGACAAGTTGAATATGATCCAGCAATGCACTCTTGCAGCAAAGAGGGCTGACAACCTCACAGACTGCAGTATTGTCAGCAGGTCAAGGGCGGTGATCCTTCCCCTCTACTCAGCCCTGGTGAGGCACATCAGGAGCCCTGGGTCCAGGTCTGGGCTCCCCAGTACAAGGGAGACAGGGCCATACTCCAGCATATTCAGAGAAGGGCCACAGAAGCATTGAAGGGACAGGAGCATGTGACATACAAGGACAGGCTGAGAGAGCTGGTCTTCTTCAGTGTGGAGAAGAGAAGGCTCAGGGGGATCTGATGGGACGATATAAGAAGGCAAAGCCAGACTCTCCTCAGTGGTATCCAGTGACAGAACAAGAGTCAGTGGGCACAGATTGGAAGACAGGAAATTTCATTTAAACAAAAATATATATACATATATTGTGAGAGTGACTGAGCACAGAAACAGGTTGCTCAGTCTCCATCCTTGGAGGTATTCAAAATCTGACAGGACACAGGTCTGGGAAACCTGCTCTAGGTGACCCTGCTTTGAGCAGGGAGGTGGACAAGACATCTCCAGAGGTCTCTTCCCATCTCAGCCAATTTATTGTTATTCTCTCATAGATGCCTCATTTGTCTTTAGCAACTTGAATTTCTTAAGCTCATAAGTAAATGCAACTGATAAGACATACATGGCTGTCTCTCAAGTGATATTGATAACGCAGTATTAATTACAGAGTTTGTTTCATTCCTTGGTCCCTCTGTTGCAGTCTGAAACATCTCTCTATGGGTACTAAAAGTAATGGCAGATACTGAACAGCTTCTGTCAGTGTAAAAATACAACCATCGCCACTGACAAGGTTTCCCAAGAGTCTTTGGCTATGATACACAGCTCCTTCTTGTATAACCTTCTGTCTGCCCTCTCACGGATGGTGGATGCTTCTTATGTTAGGAGCCACCCTTTGTACACACATGGGTAACTTGTGTCCATGGAAGCATCCATTGTGTCTCAGTGGTTTGAATATAGAATGTGCCTGAAGAAGTGAGAGTACAGTGAAGAGAAATTGCTGCAGTTTCTATTCAGCAATAAAGCTCTGTCAGCTGTACTGCAAAGTAAACTTTTCAACGAAGTAAAAGAGGACCTTCAAAGCAGTTATTAGCATCTGAAATAGGAAGGAGCAAAGCTCTGGAGCACTACAAGTGAAAGTATCTCCTAGAAATGTACTTCAGGAAAAAAAATCAGAATCTTGAACTTGTAAATACCAAAGCTCAATATTTAACACAAGGTGTGTGTGGGGGGGAAGCTAATACAACATGTTTTTAAAAGTTAAGCTGAAAATTTTACAAAGATAGATGGTGGGAGTTCATACCGATTTGGAGATAGCAGGGAAAATTAGCTCCAAAAGTACAGTGGGGCTAGTTACTGGTTATTGCTGAAATGAAATGACTCTTAAGCAGCCCTAAGAGCTTCAGTTAAAAATTTCATTGTGTTTAAAAAGACAACTAAAGCTTCAGAGAAATTGAGTTCAAGTAAATGGAGAGGTTCCCAGCTGCGTTCACGGGCAGATCACCAGCATCAGAAAGAAGGGAAAGATTACCATTTGTACATTGCATTAAATTGCATAATGTCAAATTGTCCTGATCTTATCCCAAAAGAAAGATGTTGGAGAGAGCCAGAGTGAGGCTTTTATCATGGCATCTAGTTTAAGGAGTAAAGATATGATTCATGCTGAACAGAAAGGTGGGGGAAAGGTAATGCATTATGCATTTAATATGGAGGTTGCTAGCCCACTGAGGTGACGTTAGTCATATACATTAATAAAATTATGCATGCACCTTGCCCAGTTGTGTGGAGTGAAATTTCTTCTAGAAATACTATCAGATAAGATTGCATGCTGCAAGGTAAACTTCTGTAAAGGCTTTGGGTTGCACAGGAAAAGAGCTCTACATTCCGCAGGATGCAGAGTTCTGCTCATTGGTGGAGTTGCCATTGAAATTGCTATTTAATTTTTGTTCACTTATTTATTTTTCAGACAAGGTGGAGGTACCCGTGCTTTCAATGGAGACCCTTTCTTTTTTTGCACTAATCTAAATAAATAAATACAACTACTTTCTGTGCAGCTGTTTTAAAACTAACAGGGATGTTAGTGTAATTCACTCTGAGAGACATCATTTTCTTAGCTAAAGCAAGAGCTAGATTATATAGGAAAATCTTATGTCAGTAAAGATCCAGAGAAAACTTAAATTGTTTGCTCTTTGTCTGTTATTCTTGCTCTTCTTTTTCCCTCCTGGAAGAATGACTAGATTGTCTTGGTAGCACTAGTTTAGCAATGTAATGTAACAAGTAAGATTTCCTCTGCTGTGTCCCCATTTTTCTAATTCAGTAATCAGTGAGAATAAAATGTTACGATTAAACTATTTTCATCTCATCTCTAAAGAAAAGAATTGTCAGTGGACTGAGCTGGAAGCAGCCTGTATTTCTATGATGGAAAATACAAATGATATAGTATCTCTATAGATAGTATAGTATAGATAGTATATCTAGTATAGTATATATATAGTATATAGTATATATAGTATATATATAGTATATATATAGTGTATATAGTATATATAGTATATATATAGTGTGTATATATATACTATATATATAGTGTATATATATAGTATAGTGTATATATATAGTATATATATAGTATAGATACTATATCTATAGCCCTCTATAGAGGGCTGGAGCACCTCTCCTACGAGGACAGGCTGAGAGAGTCAGGGTTGTTCAGCCTGGAGAAGAGAAGGCTGCAGGGAAACCTTATAGCAGCCTTCCAGTACTTAAAGGGGGCCCATAGGAAAGATGGGGACAGACTTTTTAGCAAGGCCTGTTGTGAAAGGACAAGGAGCAATGGTTTTAAACTAAGGGAGGGCAGAGTTAGACTGTATTTAAGACAGAAATTTTTTACAATGAGAGTGGTGAGGCACTGGAACAGGTTGCCCAGAGAGGTAGTGGAGGCCCCATCCCTGGAAACATTCAAGGTCAGGTTGGACGGGGCTCTGAGCAACCTGATCTAGTGAAAGATGTCCCTGCTCTGCAGGGAGGTTGGACTAGATCACCTGTAAATTTCCCTTCCAATCCAAAACATTCTATGATTCTATGATTTCAAGTTTTTTTTCTTTCCCCTGTTAAAACTTACATGTATTTTTGAATCAGGTGGGACTGAACGGAATAATTTCTATTTGTCAGGCAAAATCAGTTTTATTTATCTACTTACTAAACAAAGCAAAGAACATGCTGGACTTTTTCTGCTTCCTTGTCTGGGGAGCAAAGTACAGTACAGATACAGTCAACAAGGCACCCCAATAGGTCTAATTTGCACCCTTCATCGCAACAGAGCCAAGTAGTGATATTCACCATATTCAGAACTAGTATGGATACCAAATCAAAATAGCAGGGTTACCTTGGATGTCCAAATTTTCTAGCTCTGCATCCCCCTGCACAGCTCTGAACTCCCAACGTTAGAGGGATAAGCACATACTTACTGAAGAAAAAGGACAGCTGAAGGACTGGGAAGCAATCTTTTGCTCAACTTACACTCCCACTTGCAGATGCAACATGTCTGCAAATAGTTCTTCCAATTAAGAACAGCTTTAGCTTTATAAGCCTGGAGTGCTCTCTTGCTAAACCCAGCATGGGATACACAGAACAGTACTCCACCCTAACAAGACATGAACCTGCAAAGCACCTTGGCATGCTTGTGGGTCTAAAACAAGTTTCACTCACCATAACTGTCTTGTATGGCCAAAATTAGGCTAAGTCTTTCTAATGTTCCTAAATTTATATATAAATCTGTGTGAGTTTATGCATCTGTATCTGTGTGTATGTTCAGACAAAATACTATAATGACAGTAAATCTGCTCTCTCAGGCAGGATAATCTTGGGGATTTTTAAAAATTTTCCAGCTTGTGTCTTGTAATTATTATCAAACAACTGAGGAGCCAGTAGTTCCCAATGGTGGGGTTTGTGAGCATTTGACAGCAACCGCTTCCGTTTTTACTAAGAGATTAACAAAGAATTCCTTCCAGAGCCTGGAGCTGCCATTGCACCTTAGCAAATATTAAATCACAGAAAAGTTAATGTGCAATAGCCACCTTCACTGTATCAAATGTTTTTCACATATTTTTCCCTTTATTCAAAAGCATTACTATTTCAGTACCTAAGGCATTAAATTACTGTTTTAATTCTTTTCTTAATTTGTATATATTTGATATAGTATCTATTTTTAATTATCAGAAGTCTTATTTAATTTTGACTTCATTAAAAATTACATATGGAATTGTACACATACTTATCTCTTCTACATGTGAGAAGATGCAATATTCTGTTAGCTGGAAATAGTCAATTAAAATGTTCACTGCATAAACAGAAAAATGTTTTCCCTTATCAAAGATAATACAGAAGAAGGATGGTCTTGTGGTTAAAATGTTCAGTGCATAAATACAAAACACTGCTTCTCAACAAGTATAATAGAGAAATCTTATGATTAAACAGAGGGAGGTAAGCCATTGCAGCTGCATTCCTGGCTCTGCTAGAAACTTCTGATACGGCTTGTGGCAAGTTACATGCAGAAGATTTTTAAGCAGAGGTGATACAGGTGCCATGCTGGGAACATGAGTGTTATTATTTTCTAGAAACAGCAGAGTATGAGGAAATTTTCAACACAGCTGTGCTGGATTTCTGAGCATTCGTTGCTGTCTTGGTGCACTGATGTCACCTGTATGGCAGTTCAGGGGTTTTTGGGAAGGTAGCAGGAAGTCTCCTATTGATAGACATACATATTCCTCCTCAGTGCTTAGGACCTCTGCGTGCTGAGGGAGCTGGGCTTGGTCTTTGTGGTCCTTGAGACAAAAAAGAAGTTCTATCAATAGTTGCTGGCCTCATGGCTTCACGCAACAATAATTTGCTATTGCCCTGTACTGTTGGCTGCGATAACCCTGCTCTCTCCCCTTGCTCCCTGAGGAGGCCTTGCCCTCCACACACATGTGCACACAGCTTTCTCTTAGGTCCCAACATACCTGCAAAGTACGTCAGCACTCTCCCTTTTTCCTGACGAGAGGCAGCATGTACCACCTCTGGATCCCAGACTTGTGGGGCAGGGGGCCACATGGGACAGTAACAGCTGAGCCCAGTTTCCTGCGTCCCTCCTGCTTCCCTGCTCCTGATTTTCACAGGACTCACAGGAATTTAAAATCTTTTAGAGTTACTGGGGGCAATGCAGAGGCACAGACAGACACAGAGTATTTTTTTTTCCAGCCTCTATCCACAAGTTGAATTGCATTCACTTGTTGTGCTGCTTGTCTGCAATTAATTGTATACACCTTCCACATACGAACACAGGTGTCTCCAGGGCTGAGAATTACAGGAATACTCTCCCTGACAATTCCTGAGAATCCAGGAATACTCTCCCTCACTGTGGTTCTGGTTCATGTGAAGTAAGAATAAATAAAGGAATGAAAGATTAAACAGAGGACTTGGGTGCCCTTCTGTTTCTTAACATTAGAGTTTAAGTGGGGCATAAGCAATGAAGTGATCAAATGCTGAAAAAAAGTGGGGTTTTTTCTCATGTATAAGCTACCTTTAACTTTTTAGAAAAATGTATAGGCAAGAAGGTACCTCCAGGCCAGCTTAATCACCTCTAATCCCAAGCAAAGGTTTTGGATAGTAATCTTGAATTGACATGGCTCAGTCAAACTTCAGGCACCCAGATCCTTTACTGGATCTAGCGATAGGTTCCAGTTACTTGCTCTTGGCTGTCCATGGTGGTATGGCAATGTTGTACCTGGACTAATCTCACCCAAGGTGAAATTGCCCGTGTTAGATATCTACAATAGCTTCCTTCATGGAGAGGGACCTGGCATCAGGCTGCCTGCAGATTCACGTGCTGCTTATTGTATAGTTTGGTTTAGCTTAACGTTTTTTTAAGTACAATGACTTGAGAGTTAGTTACTTTTGATAAAAAAGAGCCTGAGTGTCCAGAGAAGAAAACTGTATATTTTAGTTATTTCTTCCAAACATTTTTTGTAGTAATTTGTTACCATCATGCGGGGATGCACAGACTTGTAGGACAAGACCTCAGAAATGCATATGCAGGTGCTCCCCTCTCTCCCAATGTGACTGCTTTTGCTAGCTGTGAGAGAAATTGTAAAAAAAGGACAGTGCATTAGGAAAATGATTGCTATAGCACATTTTGACATTGCCAATAAGAATGCCAGACTTTATAAAAAACTGCAAACTCCACAGCATCGCAGCTGGATGAACATGAAACAGTACCAGGGGACAGACAATGCTACGTTAAGATGACTTCAGGTTTGTGATCTGTGTACCAGAAGGAAAAGTAATGAGAAATAAATTTGACTTTTTTCAGAGAAGAGGAAACTTACTGAATAATATTTGAGAGGACCAAAACTGTTCAAGAATTCACATTGGATTCAAAGAGTGATTTTGCCAAAAGAAAAAAGCTTTTCTTTCTTTTTTTTTTTTTTTCAGAAATGCTGAAAGATTTCATCTTTTTCATACCAGTGTGTTTCAGCTAATCCTTTTGGAATAGCATTTGTCATTTCAAAGTTGACCTTAAAAAAGGAAAAAAGAAAAAGACAAAGGACTTTGAAACTGAACAACAAGTCAAAATATTGAATTTTAGACCAGATGACATTTTTGGGCAAATCCCAAATTACTTTTTTATTTCCCCAAAAGAAATCTGGTTTGGTTTGTTCAAACTAATTGTTTTTTTCCTTCTGCTTTTTGCCACTTTTATAAAGAAAAATTAGGTTTTTTTCAGCTTTATTGTGGACCTTTTTGACAAGAGAGAAAGGCATTTTCAAAATTTGCTCTGATAGGAAATAAAGATCTGAATCTGGTGTGCTGACTGTCACATTCATTTCTCTGCCTTAAGAATAACCAAAAGCTTTAAAACTTGCCAATTTACAGTTGTAAAAGTCTCCTTAGCTATTGCTGCCATTTATCTAGAATAAAGCTAGTTAGTTTTTTTATATTGATCAAGTATAGGCTGGAAATTAAACACCTGCTTTTTAAATGTGTTCGTCCTTCTAAGCCTTCCCATGATACTAATTAAAATTACTACAGGAAATACTGCATGTGTGCACAGGCAGATTAAGATATGTTGAACACACTTTTTTCCTAATCATTGAGCGTGCTTTCTAATAAAACCAAATCCTTAGCAATTCTTATAACCTCGCTATGGGCAGGCAGAAACATTGCAAAAGAGTGTGTTAGAGATCTCTTTCCAGACGAACAGTTTCTTTCCATTCTACGTGCATAGTGTTTTATCCCTAAAGTAATGTTTTCCCTATATATGTTATATACTCTACCCTATAAGCTGTACCTCATGGTCTATCCCTGGGTTAATATCACACTTACATGATGTTGCCTGAACCATGCTGCTGAAGAATAACTTTGAAAACATTTTGGAGAAGATGCTTGTGTTTAGGAGTACCTGAGTGCAAAAACATCTCTGTTAGCTACATTTCAAGTAATGCGTAAATGCACTAGAAGGTTAATTGCTCTGATTACTGCATTAACCAGAAACATGTGACTTTTCTTACACTAAAGCAAACTGTTATATACTTGTTCCCTTCTTATCTCCAAGGCCCAAATATTCTATCATCTGTCACAGAAACTTACAAAGATTTAGCGAGTTCTCTTGAAAGTATAACTAGGTTGGTTTTTTTTATAGCCGTTATTGCAAAGAGCTTACTGTACACAACAAATATCACAGAGTAGTCAACAAAGACTGTCTTAAGCTGATAAAAGAAATTCCTTGCTAATACTGGAACTGTCATTTTGTCAGCTTGATGAATCTAAACTTCAGATCTAATTCTAACAAAATGTGGATTTAGTTATTTTTTCATACGGTCCTATGGATTCTTTCACCATATTGAAACCTCAGTAAACAACAAAGTACTGCTAAAATTCATTCTATTAATTAAGACACATAGTAAATGGTGTTCCTTGTACAATATTAATCTATATTTACCAGCAATTGAGCTGTACTGAGTGAGGAGGCTGTTTGAAGCATGAGCTGGATTAAGAAGGTATTCTTTTCAGAGAGTAGCTGTGTTTTATGTAACAGTTCCTTCAGTATTCATTTGCTTTTTCATTTCCTTATCAGGGCATTTTAAATCAAATTTATTTCAAATCTCAGCACTACAGAAAAGCTACAAATTTTGTTTGATACACTGGCATTTTTTTGAGAAAAACACAAACTTCCTCATTCAAGTCTGAGGCTGAAAAAAAGTCAGAGGTCCTTGTGTTAAAGACACTGTTATCCTCATACTTCACACAGGTTATCATTCCCTGGAGCACAGGCTAGAGTTTTCTATCCAGTCAGATATAGCTTTTTTTAAAAAAAATGAATAAATGACCTTTAAATAGAAAGGTAAAATTCTCTTAGAGGACCTGGCTGCAGTCAATGCCTTAAATCTCTTTTTTCTCTACATTCATAACTCCCACCACTGCTAGAGAATGAAGACCACTAAAACTGAACACAGCTACTCTTGTGGCATAATTCTGCTTCTAACTGACAGGAGAAGAAACTGAATACAGAGGTTGAAGGAAGTGTCTATGAAGCATCTTCCTTTCCAAGACATCCAACTGTTTACAACCACTCTGACCTTAAGGGTAGGCACTAGATCCTCCAAGTCTTCCTACTTGTAAAATAAAGGCATACTTTCTGTACCTCAGAGGCTTACCACAGTATCTTATTGATCAAAGAGATGTGCTGAGATTTTTTCTGAGATGCCAGGAGGTTGTATTACTGTCTTCAAGTCATTATAGTGGAGCTAACTATCTTGTGTGAGGTGACCCAATAACTTCATTGTGGACTGCTTATAAATATTGGCCAGTAACTAACTATGTTCTCCAGGATCCAGCAAGGGTTATTCATCTGTTTATAACTTAAACATTAAGTTTCACTCCATCAATGTCTGTCATTTTCAAGGAAGAATGTCAAAGATGAGCAGAAAATAATGTGCTGTACTCTATGGCTTGACAACAGGTTACGGAGTAGTAATGGATAAACATCAAAAAATCAGCATCATTCGTTGGTTTAAAGAAATCTTAACATTCAGAAGTGAAATCCTGAATGTGCTGGAGTTAGGGACAAATCTTTTTGAGACTACAGTGAAGCAGAGTCTTCTTTAAGTAAACAGTATCTTTGACTGGCAAATTGAGGGTAGAAACTTAGGAGAAGATTTTTCATTTTATCAGCCCTTGCCTTGTGTATTGTTTCCAGGCAGTGGCACACTCCCAAAAAACAGGCCAGGAATGGACATGGCACAAAACCCAGGGTGATGAACTCTGCTGGATTTGTGCTGGAGAAGCAACAGAGGTCTGAGAGTTCAGAAGCAAGGCTGGGCATAAAGAGACAGTTATTCTATGTGAGATGAAGATGACAAGCAATCCTGGGTGAGGAAGTGACATAGAAAAAAGAGAGTAACTGCAAGGAACAAAAGATTTGAGATCACTTCCCTTTTTCTTAGCTTTGAAGGGCTGGAGCATCAATAAAAAAATTGCAAATCTGAGTTAGATTGACTTGTCTTTCCATGCTTGTGATATAGTTTGGTAGTCTCTGGTAAGTGATGAATATTTGGCTTATGTTAGGGTAGGTGGCTAGAAAGCTTCTGTGTCAGCACCTCCTGAGCCAAGGAGACCTTCCTACATATAATGTAGCCTGCTTTGATTATTTCCTAATTCTGCCTAGATTAGACTAAGGAAATAGTTTGTGTGCAAGGTCATGTAACACTTCAGTGACTGGCTACAGAGGAAGAAATGGAAAAGCTTAGTTTAAACCTAGGATTCTGCCACAGAGTAATTAAAGAAACAGTGAAATGCAGATAGGTGAAAGCTGATGAAAGTGTGAGAAAATGTGACATGGAGCTCACTTTCTTGTGTCTGTAAGGGATTACAAAATAGCACTTAAACAAGTTGTTTAACCTGTCCTAGAGGTATTAATTGGATATTTATAATGTTTTAGGAATCTCTTCTGATTGTATTTATGCAAAACATTGCTGGAATGATTTAAAACTCAAACTTTAAAACTCCCTTTCCCTTCCCCTTTGAAAAAGCAGGTGCAGATTTAAGAAAAAAGGCTAAATGAGCAACTGAAGTGAAGAGATCAATACTAAGGAATTCAATTAAATTTCCCTCACAGGGGGTTTGCTCCATGTCTTATTGAAGTCAACAGAAAGATTCCCACTGACTTCAGTGGGGTTTTGATGAGACCCAGGGGACACAGCCAGAAAGGGCCGCATCAGTGTTTTGCTGACTTAGAGCCCTTCCTCTGAGTCACCTGCTTTTTTTTTTCAAGAGAACCCATTTTTTTCTTTTCTCAGACTTGCACTTTGGGTCTGCAGAAAGTCTCTGTGCCCTGAACCTCTTCTAGTGATTAAAATCTCCTCAAATCTTCTCAGGAGTGCTGGACAAACAGTGCAAAAAGATTTCTTAATCACCTTCCCTGTTTCTCATGCATGGGTCTGTTCTAGCCCCAAACAAGATTCCCATGTTTATGCAAAATATTAGCTGGCTTTATTTTTATTAAGGGCATGCTTTATTAATCTTAATAAATCAGTTTGTCGCTTGCTTTCTGACTGCCTCTCAAGTAAAACGGGGATTGACTGTGCGGTAACACTGTTTATGTCATGCCTGAATAGTTTAAGGTGAGGCTTTGAGTAGTTTTATTGCTTTTGTTTATATAGGTAAACCCAATCTGCACGTTTGAAATGATTGATGAAGTGCAGTCCCACTTGGAGTGTTTGTCATCATTCATGTGCTGAAGTGACATTTCTTTATGTATTTTGGCATAAACATATGCAACTACTGGCAAAGCATTTGACCCTGGAGTCTGACTATTTGTCATTCTAATCTTTTTTTTCTACCCCAAAGTCAGGCAAGTTACTGTATATTCTATCTGCATTCGTGTTGCTAATTATTCAAGAGACAGTAAAACAGTCCTGTGGCTGGAACTGCATAAGTTGCTGAATGTGTATTCTTCTTTTCACAAGTTAGGTACTTTGCTGCAATATAAATAAAGTTAGGATGTGTGTAAATGTCAAGAGCAACAGCCATGTTGAGCTACAGTAGCTTTTCAGTAAAATCTGAAGCCTATGCTTTGTCAGTAGAACACTATGCATGGAATTTAGCAAATCAAATGTGAGCAGAGATTAAGTAAAATACATTAAATATATCTTGGAATATAATTTTCCAATAACACAGTTACAATGAAAAGCAAGTAACCAATAATTCACATTATGTGGACAGAGATAAATGGATGGTGCCTTAACCTCCAGGCTCAGGGTTCAGACTGTGTGTTGTCTTGTTGGAAAACAGCTGATTATTTATTGGGGAAAATGTCAGAAAAAAAATTAAACTGTAAAGTAATTTTCCCTGGAAAGCAATCACATGTCATTTATAAAATATATCAACTTTTTTTAACCAAGAGTCATAAAAATGTGATACCTCCTCAAAACTTACTCATCTAAATAGCAATTCTGAATATCACATATGTACCTACAATAACTGAGATAGATTCAGATATTTGGATATAGAAAGCAAATAATGAATGTCATTGATAGAAAATCAGTCCCAATCCTTATATCAAAGAATATGTGTCCTGAAATGATGTATTTAAATGGCTTGCATTCTAAACTTGGATAATACTTTCTAAATTTGCACTAACATGATATGAAATTGTCTTTTTAAAAAGTGATATAAGTATGAATTTTGCAGGGTTTTGCCCCAAATTTCCACATATTTATATTAAAAGAAGCACCATAGAAATTCTTCAGAAATACAGTGTACTGATGAAAGTTTAAGTCTTTGTTTCAAATGTTTACCTAGAAGGACAGAAGACAAAGGGAAGCTAGGCAGGATACTCAGCTGCACATACGATGACACAAGATGGGTATGCGTAGTTGAGTCCATATCTGGAGGATGGTTAGCTCTAGAGTGCTGAGGAGCTCTCTAGTTTCCACTGGCAGGATTGGCTAAGGGTCGGTTCATTTATCCCCATAAAAACATCTCAAGATCCTTGAGATCTCCAACGGTCTCCAGCTGCAAGGGAGCTGTAGTGCTTCAGTGCAGGGAGCAGCTGCAGGGCACATGGTATGTCTGCCACTCCTCAATGGATGTCTCAGACATCATAAGACATCTCAGATGGCACTAGGTACTCATGTGCGTGCAGCTCAGTTAAGTCTTAGGTCACCAATGAGTGTAAGAGAAGTTCAGATGCCTAGGATACGTGGACATAGAGATACATACTACATTTAATATATTAGGGCTTAACTCAGTTGCTGAAATGTGAGCATTTGGTGTCTTTTGACACATCCTAGTGTCTTTCCCCTGGCCTTGAGATGGTGCTGCAGAAAGTTGCAGATATGCCTTCATATTTGTTAGCTTCATACAGATGCCTTGGATTCCACTGGATATGTAAAAAGGTACTAAAAAGGTATTTGGATTTACTCTTGAACAAAATTCCGTGCTCACACAGGAAAAAAAATCCACCAAGGTAAGGTACCTTTGCTATGTATCTTTCAATTCATATTAGCTCATGAATTCAGACTCTATGTAATATATAGGGTAGTAATAAAATGTCTGTTACAAATGTAACATAATATATTCTGTTGGAACCCATACCTGTACACAAGACTTCTGCATAAAACCATATTTTCTACGGTACTTGTTTCTGATATTTTCCAGAAGTTTCTGAAAGACAGGAAAGCTAAGTATTTAGAGCTACATCCATTCTCCATGTTCTGAGACTAATAACCATGGCCATCTGCATTTCCCTTCCCTTCTACTCTTCTCTTTTATCTATATAAAGATAGCTTTATATAGTTTTTTCTTATTACACTTGTCAAGGACTTTGATTTCCTCATAGTTTCCTCTATTAAAATTTTACTACGTTTCACTCACAGTGTTAAATAGAATCTATTTTGAGCATTTTTCGAGTACCAAAAAAACAGACAAAGGTTACCATCATGTTCACAGAAATAGTTTTATTCTCCTTCTCCCCCTCAAAATAACCCTGGCATAAAAATGGAGAAAAGATGAGAAACAGTTTGGATTTTTTCATGGGGAATACTTGCCCTTTCAATGACGATACATTTCTTTGTACTTTTTGTTATAGGAAATGACATATAGTTGGAAAAATCTATGAGAAATGCTTCTCATTATCAAATCATTGTATGCAGTAAATGTATCATGGCACTGCCAAAACCCATGGTACAAACTAACCGTTTCTGTAAAGGAAGATTAGCAAAAAATATGCTGCAGGTGCACTGTTGTCTTACCTCTGGCTTTTTTTCTAGAATAGAGCTCATGTAAATGATGCATCAAATATTTGTGGGCTGAGGAGGAAAGAGGGGGTTAGTTGTCAGGCTTGTCTCTATTTCTGTCTGGCTTTTTTCTCAAGTTTGACTCCTTCTGGGATGTCACTGTTTTGGAATATGTGATAATATGTTGCATTAGATATGCAACAAGTCATGTGTAAAGCAAATACAGTACCACTTTAAGTGACTGTCTCTCTTGATAAAAGAATGTATTCCAATTACATTAATCCATTAATGGTTCATTTCCTGAGATAATTGGCTACTTACGTGCATCTTTATTTGCATCCACTAAATACATAGCCTAGAGTTACCAGTATCTATGTTAAGGTTAATGATTTCATCCTAGGCTAGCACTTCCAAGCTAGGACCTGTTAAAACAACATAACTTCAATGAATAGATTCACCAAAAAAATAAATTTTGTTAATTGATTGATTTCCTGCCTTCCAGTAACAGCTTGTAGCTAATTCTGCAGGCTTTTGAATTCCTCTTTAAGAACAGTATGTAAAGAAAAGGCAATGTCTCATTTGGCTACTGCATTAAAAGCACAACCCTAAATTTTAATTTGTCATTAGTATTTTCTGTTGGTGAATAAATGTTGAAACTAATAAAAATCACTGTTTTGTCATTTAGATAACAAATTTTGTACCTGTTACTAGGGAAAATTTTATTTTTTCAGAGAAATATTACATTCTATTCTGAGAAAAATATCTCACACTCACTCTTTCACAAATATATGGTCTGGTATATTAGAAATAAACTCCAGGTCTCACCTTTCAGAAATTGTGGTAAAGTTTGAACTCAGTCTCCAAGTTTTTACTTATTTATAGTTTTCAAAATTTGGTTCATATGTATCTATCAGTTGCTGATTAGAACACATAGGTCCACTGATAATTGTTGATTGATTATCACTTGACAGAAGCTTAATTATGAAAAAACATTTGAATAAATAAAGGGGAAACAATTTCTTTTATTTTGCAATGCAAGAATCACCAAATTTCCTCCCCTTCTCTCTTCCCCTTTTTCTTCCATCTCATTTACACATTTATTTTGGTATATTTTTCATCCTTTTGGCAGACTTGTCAACTATCCCAAATATTGATCAAGCCTTGTGAAATTTTGGCAATGTCCTTCTCCTGAAGCTCCATGGATGTCTCAGTGTCCAGAATCCCAGAGATGCTAGCTTCCATCTTCTAAAAGTGCAACAAAAAGATCAGGGGGAGTTTCTCTTTCTCACATTGAGTTATGCACTATGGGTTGAATGTGGAATTGAACGTTCCCTGTAAAAACTGAAAAATTAAATTCTTCATTTTAAAAAAAGCATGTTTTCTGCAGAATACGTTAGTATTTGGGTTTTGTTCATTTGCTTGTTTAAAAAAACCAAACGACCCAAGCCCCAGATTGTTTCAGCTCTTAGTGAACTTCAGGGAAGAAATTAAAACAAGTCCTGCAACTTGTATTGTGGAGGCCATCAAATCAGGTAATCACAGTCTCCCCCTCTGGCTTTAGAAATCTGTGGAGCGCCAAGTGCTCCAGTGCACAGTAGCCTCTGGTAGGAGTTCAGATTCAACGGCTGCTCCTTGTTTCAGGCACCAACTCACTTCTGAAGAATGAAAGGTCTACCAAGTCATACTTTCTGCTGTGAGACAAAGAAAAGAGATGCAACATTTGATCTCAAAATTTCTGCCTGCCCAGAAAAATGGAACTGCTGATGACAATTGAATCTCTCTTCCTGAGTATATAATGTTTTTCTTGCACAGTTACATGAACCTAATAACCATATCAATCAGGGTTCTTGAAAGCAAAGCAATATATTCTACTGAAGTGTATGAGGAGATGTTGAGGTTAAGAATGTGTTTGAATTTCTGGATGGATGACAAGGTTGTTGTTGTTTCAAAGTTAACTGGGAATATGAAGAAGCTGAGAAATGCAAGGCGAAGTATACTCAGAGAAGGAACTGAAGTTTGCAAAGAGAAGGAAAAACCGCTTACATGGAAGACCTTATGTTTCAAGTGCTCCTGGATTTACACATAGATAGATAAGCCTATGTAGATTTGTAGCAAGGGTGGTATGAGTGCAGCAATTGCACTCGTTTGGTGTATTTGGAATTGAAATTCCAGCAGTGGCAGGAACACTGTGAAGTTTCAGTATGTTCATGAGCTAGGGGCATAGCTCTGATATGTTATTCCCTCAAAATCAGCAAAAACCCTGCACTCTGGGATGAAAAGAGCCTGAAGGATGGAAACAGCTAGGAAAACAGGTAGAGAATGCCAAATTAATGTCCAGCCCTTGGTTTCATAGGGTCTTGTAATGACTCTTGCATAATAAAAAGAAATGTCATCCAAAAAATAAATCAAATGTAGCCTTTGGCCTCAAGTTCTTCAACCTAACCCTGTGACTACTTGAGACATTGCCATTTCATGTTCCTGATTTTCCCCTCACTGCTAATATGGAGCTACCCTTTCTTTTTCTGGATTTTTAGCTTCTTTGTTGAATTTGCTCTTCCCATTCAAATTCCCTGAAAAAAGGGGATCACTCTCCCTGCAAATCTCATTGAATGACTCTAAAATGAATATACAGTCTGTCTCAGCTCTCTTCAGGGTAAGGCTTCACAAGGATGTTGAACATTTTGAGACATAACAATAGGAGCATTCAGGGTTCAGTCTCCAAACTTTCAAACCACAGATTGCCCAAGTATTAAAGTTATTAAAGTGCTCAAGTTATTTGCAGCTCACACTACCTCAGTTCCCATCTGCAGCTATTCTCAAAAGTATCTCCCTAAGAACACGTGTTACTTCAGTATAAAACTGCAGAGGCAAGAGGATCACTTTGCTTTCACAGTCTTGCAGAGTGGAAGAAACTGAAATTTGCTCGCCTTTACTGAAGTGTGTTCACTTTTGTGTTGTTGTTTAGATAACAGTTACTGATATGCTGACAGGAAGCATTTATCATTCAACCTTCAGAAAAAAGTGTGGAGATTCACCACTGATGGCTCTTTCTGAAATGATAGGTGCAGAGGTCCTTTTTAGGACTTGTTAGCCTAAGGATGAATAAAAAGGATTGGCAATATGGCCAAATTTGAGAACATTAAATCCTGAAAGCTGCTTTGCATTAAATGCCACAAGCAAAAAGAAGCAAAAGCCAGTATCTGATTTGGAAGATGAACACCTGGAGAAGACTGAGACACTGGAAAACAAGTTTCAGACAGTTACACAGAACAGAGCAACTGCAACAGAAAATGCTCTGTGTAGTCACTTCTGTTGTGACATGCCAGGAAGCTCATGTCCTTGATCTTTCAGAAAAATATGTTATTTGGACTGTTTCACAGCTCCTTTCTGGGGTAAGCAACTGTGTTTTCTTTCTGTGGAAACCTGGTGTTGCTCTGGATTTCACAGGGACACAGAGTTCAGGAACAGTTTGGGCAAAGACAGACAGGTGGGGGCAGAAGGAAGTGCTTCCGGAAGCGGCAGTATAGACAAGAACTGAGACAGTCTTGGACTTACCATGGCCCTGGTTTAACACTGGGAAATGATAAACCAGATTCAAGTATCTGCTTCAGATAAATCACATGAGAAAGTAATCCTCTTTCCCCAGCCATGAGGTTATTAGGTGCATTCCTTTCGGTTTTCATCAAAAGCTCCAGACATGAGCTTATCTTAATGTAGAAGGAGAAACTTTCAGATATGTCAAAAATATTTGTGGAATGGTAAATCTTTCCATTGTGGCTTCAGATAAGATCCCTGTACTAGAACAATTTAGGCATTTTTCATATTAAACCAAGTACAAAACAAATAATCCGTTTTGTTTATATAAAGGTCTATAGTAGTGTTTGATATTATAAAATATAAGAACAAACGCTCCAGCACTTTGTATCTGTTCACAGGTTGCATTCCTGGTCAACGTCTCCCAAGCTCTAATCTGAACAGAGCTAATATCTTCATATAGTGGTCAGTGGCTATGTCTGCATTAGCAGGCAATTTAGCACAACAGGAGTAGATCAGCAGGCCAAAGCCAGTGATGATGAGGTCCTCACACTTGTTATATGCATTTCAGGAGTTCTACTTGAAACAAGATTTAATCTTGTCCCCTGGACTGAACATCCCAACCATGCTGTTCAGAGAAACAGACACTGTTTTTTCTGTTAGTGATTGGATTGCACCTCGTGTACACCTGAGTTCTCCAAAAGGAATCCAGCTCATTCATCAAAATGATTCCATGAAGGAAAGCAACCTTCAGTTAGTGGAGATATTCAGGAGTTTTATTTCAAAACTAGCTTACTGCTTGAACCAAAACATTAATGCAGACACAACCTGCATGACACAACCACCATGCTGCTAGAAAGCTACGACCTCATTGCCACTACTGAAACTTGGTGGGATGAGTCCCATGACTGGAGTGCAGCTATCGATGGCTACAGGCTGTTCAGAAGGGACAGGTGAGGAAGGAGGGGCAGAGGCCTTGCCCTCTATATCAAGAAATGGATAGTGTGAAGAGCTGTCTCTGAAGAATAGCCACGAGCAGGATGAAAGCTTATGGGTAAGAATCAGAGATGAAGAATCAGGAGAAGGCTGAGGTACTCAACAAATTCTTTGCTTCAGTCTTCACTGGCAACCTCTCTTCCCACGCTTCTTGAGTGGATGGACCTGAAGACAGGGACTGGGGGAGCAAAGTGCCTCCCACTTGTAAGAGAAGATCAGGTTCGTGACCACCTGAGGAACCTGAACATACGTAAGTCTATGGGACCTGAAGAAATGCATCCCAGACTCCTGTGGGAACTGGCTGATGTAGTTGCCAAGCCACTCTCCATGATATTGGAAAAGTCATGGCAGTCAGGTGAAGTTCCTGGTGACTGGAAAAAGGGAAACATTGCAGCCATTTTTAAAAAGGGTAGAAAGGAAGACCCTGGGAACTACCAACCTGTCAGCCTCACCTCTGTGCCTGGGAAGATCATGGAACAGATCTTCCTAGAAGCTGTGCTAAGGCGCATGGAGGACAGGGAGGTGATTTGAGACAGCCAGCATGGCTTCACCGAGGGCAAGTCCTGCCTGACCAACCTAATGGCCTTCTATGATGGAGTGACTACATCAGTGGACAAGGGAAGAGCTACAGATGTCTATCTGGACTTCTGTAAGGCCTTTGACACGGTCCCCCACAACATCCTTCTCTCTAAATTGGAGAGATATGCATTTGATGGGTGGACTGTTCGGTGGATGAAGAATTGGTTGGATGGTCACATCCAGAGGGTAATGGTCAATGGCTCAATGTCCAGATGGAGATCGGTGACAAGCGGTGTCCCTCAGGGGTCTGTAGTGGGACCAGTACTGTTTAATATCTTCATCAATGACATAGACAGTGGGATCAAGTGCACCCTCAGCAAGTTTGCAGATGACACCAAGCTGAGTGGTGCAGCTGACATGCTAGAAGGATGGGATGCCATCCAGAGGGACCTGGACAAGCTCGAGAAGTGGGCCTGTGTGAACCTCGTGAGGTTCAACAAGGCCAAGTGCAAGGTCCTGCACCTGGGTCAGGGCAACCCCCAGTATCAATACAGGCTGGGGGATGAAGGGATTGAGAGGAGCCCTGCAGAGAAGGACTTGGGAGTATTGGTGGATGAAAAGATGGACATGAGCTGACAACGTGCGCTTGCAGCCCAGAAGGCCAACCGTATCCTGGGCTGCATCAAAAGAAGCACGGCCAGCAGGTCGAGGGAGGGGATTCTGCCCGTGTACTCAACTATAGTGAGACCCCACCTGGAGTACTACATCCAGCTCTGGAGCCCTCAGGACAGGAAAGACATGGACCTGTTGGAGCAAGTCGAGAGGAGGGCCACAAAAACGATCAGAGGGATGGAACACCTCTCTTATGAAGAAAGGCTGAGAGAGTTGGAGTTATTCAGCCTGGAGAAGAGAAGGCTCCAAGTTGGACCTTATTGCAGCCTTTCAGTGCTTAAAGGGGGCTTATAAGAAAGATGGGGACAAACTTTTTAGCAGGGCCTGTTGCGATAGGACAGTAATGGTAATGGGTTTATGGTTTTATCCCAATGGTAGGATGGTAATGGTTTTAAACTAAAAGAGGGTAGATTTAGACTAGATAGAAGGAAGAAATTTTTTATGATGAGGGTGGTGAAACACTGGAACAGGTTGCCCAGAGAGGTGGTAGATGCCCCGTCCCTGGAAACATTCAAGGTCAGGTTGGACGGGGCTCTGAGCAACCTGATCTTGTTGAAGATGTCTCTGCTCACTGCAGGGGGGTTGGACCAGATGACCTTCAAAGGTCCCTTCCAACCCAAACTATTCTATGACTCTATGACTTTATGGAGAATCTGAATATTTGAGAATGTGCGTGTGAATCTTGAATTAAACATTAGCACTGAACACAATTCAAAACTTCCTGTATTTGAAAGTGTACATAAGAAATTGGAATGTATTTTTAAAACTTTAAAGAAGCAAGAAAATGCTTCAGCACGCTGCATACAAAGTGTTTCTTGGAGATTAATAAAATATTTGGCAAGTGTCAAAAAAATAATGAAAATTTGTTTGTGTTATCTAACTAACTCATTTTGAGTGAAAATTTACAATATTTCTGAAGGGCTTTTTTTCCATTCTCTGACAGATGTTAAGAGGGCACTGACTTTTCATAAAATTTTTGCCTAAGGTTGGGTGAGACCTTTGTGTGTTTTGAGATCAGGTTCACTTTGAAAAAGCACCCAAAAGTTCAAATGTGTTTGGAACTCCAGAAATCCTCCCACTCCAAACCACATGCTTCTCTTTCTTTGCCATCCAAACAAGCCCATGACTTTTGCTTCTCCTCCAGCAGTCCAAATTTAAAGTACATCTCATGTCATCTTTGGAGAGATTGTGTAGGCTGATTACATTACCAGCTCATCAAGATATGGGCAGATTACCTTTTTATTCTGATTGTTTTTGGTAAGTCTGACACCTATCTCTCCAGACCCTCCTTTCTCTCCTCTAACACATACCTGCATGTTGGTGTTTTCTTCTTAGCATGCCCATAATTACTCCTCTGGGTCTCACTATCATTCCTTTCAGCCTTTAAAGTGGCGTGGGACACAATACGGTGTGCTAAAATTACCTTTTCATACACAACTGTAGAAAGAAATGTCTAAACATTTCAAACTGGAAAAATTAACCTGATCTAAAACAAACTTTAATGTTGTTCACGGTGTTTAGAGAATAGAAGGCAAATAGTCTGATCCTTTCCAGACACAGGACAGAAGTCCATTAAAATCCCTGATTCCATTCAAGAAGCTGCTGGAAACCTCATTTCAAAACCTGAACTGGAAAGAAAACAAACTTTAAGCTCTGAACAGAAGGGGGAAGGTTGGATTTTTTTCCCCTAATGGAAACAAAGATCTTAGCTGACTTCTGTTTGGTATCTGGAAAAGAAAAATCTGTCTGTCTTCTATCTTTTAACTGCTTTGAAGTATGAATTTGTTGGGTTTTTCAAAGTGAAATGAGTTTTAGGGAAGGGAAATTCTTGCAGTGTGTTAGTAACTTTCATTGGCTTTTTACAGTAAAAATTAAAAATTCCTTGTCTGGTCTCTAACCATTTTAAAGCACTGTTTCCTTTTGGCAGCTGCACATAGCTGAATTCAGTCTCTTTTAAATTTACCTCTTCAATTTCTTATATTCAAATGACACAAGTTCACTATCATTGTTATTAAAACAAACCTAACCAATCCTTAAGAACAAATACTTGTCATTTAATGTCACAATTGGTTTTACCTGAAGGCCACCAAAGGGCCCCTTATTCACGTCAGTCTTCTGCGTTCATGAGTGGCAACCTGACTGTTGTGCACACTAAGGCACTACTGGCTAATTTTTCTAACAGAAGACACAGATGTAGGTTATATAGCATCTGCTAATGGTTTATAGTGGTATATTTTGCTTTTCTGTTTAGACACTTGTGTTTAAATATAAGAATCAAGAACTGGTGTTTTGCACCAGTATCTTTCTTCACAAGCCTAGTAAGTTTTATATTTGCAGGTTCTTCCTACCAACCTTTCTCCTCATTAATATTTCTTTAGCAGAAGCTGAGAAGTGGTGATCACTCTTGTACTGCCTGTATTAGAAACAGAAAAATCACATAATAAGATTCTAAAAACTGAGAATCAGAATCTTTATTCTGACACTTAACTGTTTCATAGTTTCCTGAAATAAATCAGATATCACTTCTGCTTAGGTTCATATGGCTTCTCTGGATGTTTGATAGGAAGCAAAAGAAACATAATATTTATTTCCCCAAAATTTTCTGCAGGCTGAACTTGGTCCTAATAAAACAAATGTGGAGTTTCTAAGGAGTACCATTAAATTGCTGAAAGCTTCCACTAGAGTTGCATAAAGAACAGGACAGGAAAAAACAAAGATCTTGATGTGATTTTGTGTGACCGTAGCATTCTCATGAACTTCCCTGTCTAGCCTTTAGCTTGATGTGATTTGATTTTTAGATGCTGTTCTTTATGTGTCTACCTTAATTCAGCAATATGAAGACTATTTCATTTAACACAAAATTTGAAAGATATGGCCTTCTAGCACAATGCTACAACATTTGAGTGGATCAGACAATTTCCTGTTTATATTCTCCTTTGCCAAAATAATCCAGCCTGCACACATACACACATATATATACACCCTCACACACCCTTTAGAAGATATGAATGTATCTTAAGCAGTACCTTAGGGTATGAATTTATTTTCAGAGTATGGCACTACCATAGTTTCTTTTGGTGACACAATAGCAAACAATTGAACTGCTTAAGAGGCAGACTTCTGCGTTGTCAGGAGAAGGGTGTGCAGTCTCTGTCTGTGGAAGTTCTCAAGACCTGACAGGACACAGCCCTGAGCAATGTGGTCTGTTCTTGGAGCTGACCCTGCTGTGAGCAAGAGGTGGAACTAAAGACCTCCTGAGGTACCTTCTAATCTGAATTATCCTGTGACTTATCCACCATTATGGTGAGTATCTATAATGATACTCATTATGGTGAGTATCCACCATTCTTCTTTCTTTGTTTCTGATTATCTCAGTTCCTTTTGTTTTTCTAAACTTCTAAATACTTCTCCTTTATTAGGGGGGAAAAAAAAGCAACCAAACTTACATGTCTTTCTAGATCTTCCATTGTCACAGAGAGGTAACCCAGGGTTAATTCACCTTCATTTAAAATGGTGTGAACACCCTAGAGCACACAGTTTGCCAAAGCCCTGCATGTGGAGGAGCTGGACTCTCCTACTGTGTGCAAACCCTAACCCAACCACTATGCCAAATCACTAGCCCTCATTTTCCCCACAAGTTTTCCTTCCACTTACCTCAAAGACTCTACCTCATTTCATCCCCCATAGCTCCAAGTTACTAACTCTGTGCCCCTAAACTCAGTCCTCCTTGGTGCAGCTCTACTGTCTAGTTTGAGGTGGACATCCCTCCTGGATTACTGCAGCTGGTGCTGTGAGCAAAGCCAGGAGAGGAGAAGGGAAAACCCTGTAGCCCAAGGCAGCAAGTTACCACTGATCACCCGCCTGGAAGGTACTGTCACTGTTAGGTGAGAACTGCCTGCATGAAGAATCTTACCCCACAGCTCAGAAAACACAGTTAGAGAGGTTTGGGGAACTTTTAATTAATACTCATTTTTACCCATGACTGTAATCCTCAGTAAATACCTTCTTCTGCATTCATGTTTGGTTTTATTTATGTATTCTGTTTCATAAGAGCAATAAAAAACTCTAGAACAGTGTGTTTCTGAAGGCATACTATTTTTTCAGTGGTATCTTTCAAGAGCTGGTAGTCACTTGTCCTTCAGCTTCGTGTCTTATAACACCACCCAAGGCTTTCTCTAATTGCCACAACACAATGCTCTGTGGCTCAATTAAATGATATGTTAGAGAGTGACTAATCTGTAGTGATAAATACTGCTCACGGCAGCATTATTGCCTTGAACTGAGGTGGTCTGGCTCTTTTGAGGAAGATCTGTTTATGTACAGGTTGGTGCAGTGGGTCCTGAGACTCACTGCAGCGTATTGCACTGCCAAGTTGCGTGGCCTGAAATTGAAACCCACCTATTGTTGGATTGTTTCAAAGGAATTTAAGATAAGTGGAAAGCTGCTGCTAAAGATGTTCGTTTTGTTCTGCCCTTTGTAAATTTCTTGTGATGTTATTCTTGTTCAAATACCCTCTCGGGGCTATAGCTAATGGAGAAATAAAAGGAACTTTCCTTGGCTTTTTGATTGGTCTTCCTGGTTTTCATTCATGGATATATTTATGATTCTCCTGTATTCATTCTTCAAGGTTGTCTCCACAATTATGACACATTATTGAGGCAATTCAAAATAATATATAGACTTTTTAGCATTTCCTCTCTACTGATGGCTTCCTTGTCCTTTCTCTTTCTTTTTTTTCTGATGATGAAACATAGTTAAAAGCAGGCTGTGCTTATTCAGTTTTGTTCATGTCCTCTGATTTACCATCTCAGTATCATTCTTGATTTAGTGAAGTATAGGATGCAAGGCTGTTTATGAATATTTCTTTTCACAGTACACAAAAAGGAACAAATATGAAACCAGCAAAAGCACAGGCTAAGGTACAGAAGAAGGCTGGGTTTCTTTTTCCCTCCCTATTGTTATGAAAGAGAAGGAACCAGCTCAGCTGGGTATCACTCATCACAAGACTCTTGTTTGATTTCTGCAGGTGGCAGAGGTAAAAGGCTTAGCTATGCAGGGCCTGGGGATTCAAAGGAAGAAATTGGTCAGAAGTTCTTTCACTTCATCAGATTCTAATGGGGAAAGACTAAAATGTTACCAGACTTATTTGGTATCCAATTTTTCTGTCACTCTCTTGCAACCTAGAGTATTATCAGATAATAGGAAAACACTGACCAAAGTGTACAGGCTGACAACCCTCATGTTGACCACCTATATGCTTACTAGGGATGCATATGACCTGCAAATCCTGCTTTTTTTTACGAGAACCATAGGATGTTCATAATCTCTGAAGATGCCCTCATTGCTCATATATGGATCTAGACAATAATTTTAAGGGACCGTTAAATCTCTTCTCTAGAATAACAAGAGACTTGATTTATAAATAAGATCAAGAGAGGCAGAATTAAAATAGCACCTTAAAGGTAAATATTTCTAATTCCCATTAGGCACAATCTTACAGTTCTGGAATTCTAACAAATATACACAATGTTTCCTGAAAATAAAAAAATGGGAGACATGGTAAAGGAAAAACAATATAATTGTGAACCATCTATCTCAGAAGCTGAAAAGTAAGAATATCACCTCTGGTCTGGAAAACTAAGGGGAATGAAACTGATTTTTTAATTCTTCTCTTTGCAGACTTCTTAATGAAATATAAATACATATGCAAGGGATTCTGCAACAAATATACTAAATCAATGCAAAGGAAAAAGACATGAAAGGTGTTATTTCTCCAATAAACAACACATGTCAGTAAATGAGGATTAAGTGCTATGCCTTGTATCTTACTTTTTATGAGTACCATTGCAATTTCAATATCCAGTTTCAATTTATATGTAATAAATCAGCTGAACTTTTTATTTTTGAATGAAGCATGATTAACCATTGCCTAACGTTCAGTTTGACTTCTTGAAACACCTTCTCTTTTAAATGAAAATAATGAAACAGAAGACTAAGACAAACAGGAGGCAAGTGATTGTGAACCTTTTTAGAAACATCTCGATTAAAAATAAATCTTTCTGATACTTGGTTCTCTTCTAAAAAGAGGATATGGACAATTGTTGAAAACTGTGTAGTAATTGACAAGAAGCGTAATTGTTTAGCAGAGTGAAAGGCTCAAATCTATTTTATTATTCACCTCTCTGTGATTAGACCCAGGCTTCTGAGGTGGAAGTGCAACAACTTAGAGTAACACCTAGCACCTTTAGAATGAAAACCAGGGCTTTTGCCCCTCTTTCTCTCTATATTAGCTCCTGGAAAACCTTCAGAGTTGTATGTAACTCAACAGACCCTAGCATTATAAGATGGAATAGATAGTCCATTAGCCATGTGTTAGAATAGCAAGAGTCTCTTAAGCCTGTAGTTCCTTCTTGACCTTCAAAAGCTTTGTAGAAGAATCTGAAAGGCAGAGAGAGGCCTGAACATTGTATTTAGTGTAGATTCTTTCACTGCCTTATCCTATCTTTCCCTGTAAAGAATTGGCTGTTGCTGTTGTCTAGCCAACAATATTTTAACTAGGATCTGGCAAGGACATGCTTGAACTCTTTTCACTTAGAATCATGTTTCATAAAATGTGAACTTAAAACTGTAATGACCTGTATATATATACTTTTTTTAATATTTATTTTCAGAATATCCTTGTATTTTTCCTGTATGTTTTCTGTGGAATGTAAGGGTCTCTTGTACACTAACTGCTTATTTAGTAGTCAAAGAAAACTGTATTCTGTTTCTAAACACAACATTTCTACACTGTCTGCATTTCAGTGCAATGCTTCTGGCTTGAGCTGCTTCAAGTTTGTTGAAACATATTTTTAGAAGTTGAAAAAGCAATGTAGTTGTACCAAGATTTAGCAAACATTTTAAAATTGGTGATGCAGCATGTTTTCTTATAGATATCAGTGGTCAAATCCTTTGTCCTTATGGAAAGGAAAAAGGAACCATCTTAATGAATCCCTGTATACAAGCATTCAAACTATTTCATTTCTGGTTTTTAAACCTTACTGTAAATCTGGATTTATCTCCTAAAGGATATCAGAGTTAACGGTACTTGAGTCTGACAGATATCTCAACTGGAGAACAATCACTTTTCCTTTCCTCACCTGTTTCTCACCTGTTGCATGTTTTTGTAACTTCTTTCCTCATAAAATATTGAAATAACATATGTTAGGACAGATCACCTTAATTTTGTTGGCTTTTCACTTTTCAGGACATTCTGAGATACTATCCAGCTTTACTAGCATATTATATTCTTAAATTATGCATGAAACTCCAATTAGCATAACTGAGAGTTGCATACTACGTACAGGAGAGAAAATATGCCATCACAATACAACACTAACTTTCTAAATTACATGAATTTTGGCAGATAGGAAGTAAAATATTAAGCTACAGAGAAAACTTTTGCTGATTATGGTGTAAATTTTCCTTATTTCTTAGTAAATCAGTCTTTTAAGTTTTAGTTATTTGCTTCATGGATGCCCTGTCCAACCCCCCTGCCATGGGCAGGGACATCTCTCACTGGACTGGGTTGCTCAAAGCCCCGTCCAGCCTGACCTTGAACACTTCCAGTGATGGGACATCCAAAAGTTCTCTGGGAAACCTGTCCCAGTGTCTCACCACCCTCATCGTGAAAAATGTCTTCCTTGTGTCCACAGTCTAAACCTGCCCTCTTTCAGTTTAAAATCATTACCCTTGTCCTGTCACTACAGGCCTTGGTAAAAAGAAGAAGGAAAAGAAGGAAAAGGAAAGCAGGAAAAGCTAACTCCTGCCTTTTACCAAGAGTGTAGCATCATCATCTGTTTGTTCTGCTTGGCATCAGGAAACAGGGGCCTGAGGAGTCTCCTCACCCCAGCATGGGGTGCATTAGGATTTGCACTCTTTTCATAGCCACTCTGCACTTAGACTTTGCTATTATTTTAAACATGTGAAATTACTTGAGGGAACCAGAGCTAAAGAGTGTTGACTTTTATAACCTTTGTAATAGAGATTATACATAGCACCTATTCTTAACTGTAATAGATGATAGTGTGCTTTGGGTCCTTTCTGCATACTGTGCAAGATTAAGGTCATACAGAGCTAAATTGTAATAAACAAAGGGATCTGTAATGGAAAACAGTGGTCTAAGTGAGATTTTTAAAAGTCAGGAAAACCTGAACTATGGTTCCTGCTCTACATACATTTCTCTGTCTCTCTGATCAAGTCAATTTGCATTCACTTCATCAAACCAAGGGCACAGATTTCTAGAAATTTGCTCTTTTTGAAAAAGCAAGGAAATCAAATAACTGAGAGAGAATTGGGATAGTCTCCCAGCAAATGGGAATGCTCAGAAAAATACAGGATAAATCTGATAGATCCTATGACTCAGATTTCTGTTTTCCATTGCTGTTGGATAAATTTGTTGTTATGAAAACGAATTCCATGGTAAAAAGTTGCTTAGTGGTATGTATCATCTTATATTTGTTCCCTCTTCATTCAGGTATCCTGATTGGAAGATCCATCTACTAAGCAGGTGCTGTAGCAACTCTGTTTTGCTAAATATGATCTACCTTGACCTAGTAAGGTATGACAATTAGCTATATTTTCATAGACATGTATTTAAGCAGTTTGCATGGAAATATGTAAATAAACAGGTAAATTTTGCTCTCATACCTTTAATCTAGCAGATTAAAGATACAGAAACACACTGTTAAAAGAAGAAAACTGGGTGGTCATCCTATAACACACTAGGAAATTGCAAAGTGGTAGCAACAGAACCAGGGGTTGTCACCTGCTCAAATTTTATTCAAGAGAAAAGGTAACAGAGGAAAGTCTGTACTGTAGGAAGCTGACATCAGAGACTTTATCAGATATATAAATAAATATGAAAAGCAAAAGCTGAATTATTTGAATATTGCTCTAAATGTATCCAGAATGACAACAATGGTCACAAGCAACAGGAGAGTCAGAAGATTAATTTGTGACAACATCCCCAAATCCCAGAAGGCAAAGAAGCAATGAGCATTAATTCACCCATATCTTTTCGTAAGGTCTCAGACAGGAAACAGCTAGCAAATCTGGGCTGGCCATGCCTCAAGATGTAGCACAACCAGAAATAACACCAATATCTGACAGCATTTTAAGTGTTTATGAGAGTATTAGTAGGTCTACATGACGATGGTAGGCACTGTAGGTGCTGCTTGAAATCCACTTTTAGCTTAGTTATTAGGATGTTTGAAAGCATCTGTAAGTCTGTGTTATGCTGATATGGATTCTTAATTCTTAAGTTTATTTAGGAAGGGAGGAAGTAAGGAAGTGAACCTGTAAGATACTCTTTCTAAGGCAATTAGGGCTGGTTGTTTCCCTGTGTAGAAGCTGCTATTTCATAGAATATTGATCAGCTGGAACTAGATAAAGCAGAACTGATGACAAAATAACATCTACAGATTTAATATATATGAAAATATATAGGCACAGTATGTGGACTAGGTAGAACCCAAAAGCAGCCATTGAGCTTCTACAGAAACTTGAATCTTCATTCAGCTGCACATCCTTGCTTTTGTAACCATAACACCCTGTGATAGTTTACAGCATGGTTTACAGCTGCATTTTCAATGCAATGCTAAGTACTCACACCTATTTTTGATTTGTATGACTGAAATGTGTATAACTATGAGCACGCATGTTAAATGTCGGGCCATAATTCTCTTCCTCAGTCTCTTTATTTGTATCATCAACAAATATTATTTCCTTACATAATTCACAACCACTTTATAAACCTTAGCAAAATGCTGACAAACCACCAAGAAGATGAAAATCACAACAAATTTTAACCCTGCATCAATTGCATGTGTGAAATGTGTACAAATTGTAAAAAATTATAAATAAATAAATATTCCTGAAATTTATATACATGTACTACACACAAAAATAACAGCTTTGTTTAATAACAGGCTTGTTCTTTCCCCAAATTCTTTGCTCACTGATGATTCACCTAACATCTTTGCAAAACTGCCCCCCAGTGTGCTCTAAAAAACAGTGACTATAATAACTAAGAATTAAATTAGTGCAGGAAAAATTTTTTAATTATGCAGGAAAAGTATCATAATGAAATCTGAATATTTTTCTATTTCTCAGATGTTTGTTAGCCCAACAGTGCTGAAACATTTTAAAAAAGAAAAACGAACACTTATTCTGATTTAACAGTGTAATTTTATTGACTACGAAAGAGCTACTCCTGATTTATACCACAGAGATCAAAATCAGACCCAGTTCCTCTATGATGTTCTTCCTAACATATCCTGTATGGATGAAAATTTAAGAAGTAAGATTATGGGGATTTATTCACACATATTTGGCAGCCTTTTTGTATTTATTGGTCTAGCAGATATCATTTGAATTTGGTGTCTTTTTGCTAAAGAGTCAAATAAGTTATTTGCTGTATGAATAAGTATTTGATAGCAGATCAGACAAAGATAAGGCATGAGGTATGAGTTTGCAGATGCAATAAAATGACTAAAAGGCCAATTTATCTCATGTAACATCGCTGAAGTCAATGAATTTGATCTTTATGTTGAAAATCCAATTTCACACTTAAATAGATTATTTATATCAGAATTGTTTATTTTTTGTTTAGTACTAGCTCTTGTAAGAATACCCTGTAGGATGAGACCAATTAGATATTCACTCGTAACTTTTACACATGCAACACATAGTCTGCTTTTTCCAAATATATCACTCCAACTCATGTCAAGGAATTTCCAATGTACTTGCACAGTACATATAATTAGTGATCATTAGTCCAATTAGTGAACATTAGGGATTCAGATGAGATATGACACTTGAGCTAGAGAGAATTCAGAGAAATCAAAAAGCTGCACGGATGCCAGGAACTGTGAGGAAATATAGTTCTGAAAACGGCAAAACCACAGGATCACCAAAACAAAGCGGGAGGGAATTGGACTAAGCCAAAGGCGAGAGGAAAAACTCTTTGAGCAAAGAACAGCGAGCTGTTCCATACTATAAAACAGTGAGTGGGATAAGGCAGGTCGGTGCATATGGGTCAGCAAGATTTAGGGAACAAGGATGTGCAACTAGGCAGAAGGAGCACATTTTAGTGATACAACAACAAGCCCAGAGATACACTGATGAGCCAAAAGCAAGTGGGGAAATGGGTACAAAAAGAAAGTGGTCAGCCTTTCTGTGTTCTGTACCTGGGCTCTGAGCCACAGTGGAAGCTTTGAGCAGCTCCAGGTCAGTGTTCCCATCTCCAGGTTCTCAGTTGCCAACACTCCTGTCAATAAAGTCTTTGGCTTCTTTCTTCATTATATATTGCATGTTTCACCCTGCTCTTCAAACTGCTCCTGTATCTATTCTTTCTTGAACATCCTCAGACTGTTTCTCCCTAAATGCTTTCAACTAGAGAGCCCTTGTGGGACAACAGGCAAAACACATAGTTTGGATTTGCTCCAACTCTTTTAGAGATGCAGGATTTAGAGGTATCACCTACAGCAATTCTCATCTCTTTATATGACTTTTAATGTTCATGCATTTTAATCAGAGGTGGTCAAAATATTTCAAATGAAGAGTGAAGATTTAGGGCTCCAGTACTGATCTTTCTATACACTGAAAAATTTTCTGGTATTCTTCGTTTTCCACAAGTTATTTTTCAAATCTGGTTTGGATTGGTCTTACATCTAAACAGTAACCTATTTCAGAGTGCTGGGAGATTATTCAGAACTGAGTAAAGTGTCTAAAGTGCAGGTAGGTTTTTCTTGCGGTGCAAAGAAATTGCTCCTCCTGTGCAGTCTGAATTTGTAAAAAGATACCTTATTGAAAACCTTCACAGTCTACCAAAGTCACAAACACCTGATTTCTTGGAGAAGCCGAGCCTTTGTGGTTTTGAAAAATTCCAGGAGATAAAATTAGGTTCATCCTGCTTTACAGTGCTTGGAAGCTTACCACCTGCCAAATAAGAAGTTGTGTTACCACATACACTATTCAATGATTTGGATTTATTTAGTTTCCAATGCAATGCTGAGTTTTTCCACCTGGGAAATACTTCAGCTTTAGATTGGGATTGTAGAAGTCAGTTGTCCAAACCCAAGCCAAGTGTCTAGGTTCCCTCTATAGTCAGTGGAGAGAAAGAGGAACCTCCAGGTGGTAATTCCTTTTAAAATGTGATTTATCAAAAGTTTTTTGAAATCCATGTTAATCATATTGATAAATGCAGACTAATCCATATGTCTGTTGATTTCTTTGAAGAACTCTAGTAGCATTGACTTCCAGCTACTAAATCAGTATTGACTCTTCTTCATATTTATCCACACTAAGTGCCCTCTTTGCTATGACTGGAAGCAATTTGCTGGCTTGGAGTCAGATAGTCTGTATTCTCAAGTGTCCCCTGAGACCTTTAAAAATTGTCTGCACATTTGTAACTTCTCTCCCACCAAGGAAATTTAAGCAACAGTTTGAACAACACAGTTAGCTTACCTCAAAGTTAGTAATCTAGCAAGTTCACATTTGTGCTCATTTAAAAATTTAGAATGAATATCTTCGTTGCAAAATGCATTACGCTTGAAGTTTTGTTTCCTGATGTGGAATCCTTGTTCCTATTAACCATTTTACACTTCCTCCTTGCCCCTGTAGCTGATGGTGTTCTTACTGGAAACAGAAACATTTGTTTAATTGTGAGGCCCTACCTGGATTATTTTTAATCCTGTTTACATCCTAATTAATTAACAATGTTGTATCTTCTTTAGCTGCTCTCTTTTTACATGGCTAAACATGAAATATTTCATTTAACTTCCTAATAAGGCAACAGTGCAAAGAATTTTTAAAAGTTTTATTTTATCTCTAGTCTTACTGACTCAACTGGCTTTTTCCAGTGAGTTCCTTCTTCTGCTCTCCCTGGGCTGACTGTACCTTCCCAATATCCCATTTTAGGTGATTGCTTCCATAGCATGGTCTTGCACACTGCAATGCCAGGATTTCTTTTTGTTTGGAGCAGACATGACCATGTCTCCACTTTTGATGTAAAACATTCAGTTTGACGATGTCTGCACAACTAGCCACATTTCTGGTGGGTTAAATTTCTGTGTCTAAAGGAATGTCTAAAGGTAGCCTGGCAGGAAAACCATCTTTTGCCTCAGAATATATCCATCTGCATATAGTCTGGTGTTCCCTTCATGCAGTTCCAATTGCTTTGAAATCCACGTAAAAACTGATGTCATCTTGAAAACAGAAAACCAAGAGGCAGAGGGTATGAAAAACATGTATAATTAGCATGGAAATTAACTTAATGCTGAGAGGCAACAGGTGCCTAATCGAGCATCCAAGCAATCTCCTCATTTTTATATCTTTTGGGGTTTTTTCCTTGTTAAATGACAGATGAGAGGTAATGATGATACTGATGAAAAAGAATCAGCTAAAAATCCTAAGGAAATCCCATGAATAAGCAAGAAACAGCCAAAAGACTGGCAAGCCTGCTCTCAGCAGCAATCAGAGAAGGCTCCACGTTGATAAGGAACAAAAAAAGGAGAGAAAGGCACCATCTGGCATTACCCTTCCCACAGAAAGGTCAGACTCTTCTCTTGCTCTGGAAATACCCAGCCACCCACACACCAGGGCTAGGAGACCCCAGAGTGAGAGTTCTGGGAAAAGGCATGTCCAGGCAAGCAGCTTTCCAAGGTAAGGCATTTTTCCTTCATTATCTCCAACGTTTTAGAGCCAAATTCGTACTCAAAAGAGGAGCGTCCGTAGAGGCAGCTACTCTAGTCCCATGGCAGTGTTAGGAAGAGAGCGCTTTGTCCAGTCTTTCAATTTTTTCTCCCATTTCATACTCCTTGCCTCTCTAACACCTGAAAAGCACAAGCACTCTGGAGAGGTAAAGGCTTCTTGATTTCAGGAAAAGTGCAGCAATGTTTCTAATAAGGATGTAAGTCGTTTTAGACTTGAAACAATATGGATTTTTTCAAGCCATTCAAAACATTTATAGCCATTGCACTTCTTCCACACCCCAAGTTTTGCATTCTTCGCCGAGTACCCTTATTTGGTGTGTAATGATTTTGGAGCTGTTAAATCTTTACATTATCCCAACAACATGTCAATTAAGGGTGGCATTTTATACAGATTACAAAGATTTGTCTGAGGTGGCCACAGCTTTGTTAAAGCTGTTTTGTGGACATCTTCATAATTAATGGAAAAATCATTAGGAATTCAGTCTTTATTAACCCCTGTAGCTGCAGGGGCCCATTTCATCTTAATTGCATTCATTTGGCACTGGCAGTATTATACAGCATAATCACTAATAAATGATCTTTTAATTTGTACCAATCAAGAGAGCTTGCTTTCATGCCAATATTCCTGTTTCTTTGATGTTGACCTGTCTTGATTTTTGATCATTTGAACTTAAGATGATTTACTGGAAAATCAATATCAATACCAAATCTGCCGTATTCATACATCTGTGGTTAAGTTCAATTTGACTGTATTTTGATTGAAATAAGTAGTGCTTGATTATCCATTCAGATTTTATGAAATAATCAGGTTGGGAAATCTACTCCTGTTTTCTTATTCAAAGGCAAATAATTAGAAACTGTAGGAAAACTGCAGAGCCGGGACAGCATTAGAAGTAACACTTCAGATCCCACTAATTAACCAACTTTGTCTGTAATCTCCTAAAGGCCTCCACCAATAGAGTAATATGCTATTACCCATTTAGTGGGGCCAATGGGGGCTTTGGCTACTCTTGTTAATAAGAAAATCTGAGACAGTTTCTCTCATTATACCCCCTGTCAGCACTGTCTCTGCAGTATAAAATGGCCATCATTGTTCTGTTGGTCAGTTAACCAGAAACCAGACTACTGTAAAAAAATACTTTACAGCTAATTGAAAATGACTGAAACATTCCCTTATCAACCAGTTGCTTTGTGCTATTTGAAGAAAATATAAATGTTGGTGAAGGAGGGCAAACACAATGTTCAGTCTTTTTAATTAATACCCTCTACTTGAACTAGAATTACTGACTTAGCTCTAAAGACAAAAACCCCTTACAGCTATTACTTCAACCTCTTGGTTATGAATTAAAAGGGAAAAAAATACATGATATCTTTCCTAATATTATAGCACTTACTCCCTAAGTACTGAATTAATTTACTGAGAATTTACAAGTAAATCTGTTAATTACTATGAGCAATATGAGGCCTTGTCTAAACTACTACTGCATTGTTACGCCAAGATAGAGCTCCACCACTGGCTGTGAAATAAATAAATAAATATTGTAGCTCCTTCTGAGGTGGGAGGGAATGAGCTGGACCACTACAGCTACCTCACGGTAGGGGTTGTAAGGGTTCCTCCTGCTCTTGCGTCACTGCCTTGACCCTTGCTGTTTTGCCTGCAGATACTGTAGATGACTGACCTCCTTCCTTAAGTCTTTGGTAATTTTGGGCAACGGGGTCTGGAACAATCTCCAGTTACAAAAGGGAGATAAAGTTGAGTCTGTGCACGTGCGCAAGTTAGATGACGTTTCATTTTACGTCACTCCAATTTTCAGTGCAAATATTATAAATCCATGAAATGAATAAGCAGAATTAAACCACTGATCTCCAGTTGTTGAGATGCGTACATGACGGAAGCAAATAAAACAGCTTTAGCACTGCTGTGCAGTGACATCTCACAGGAGACTCTCCAGGTTTGGGGGACAGAGAGGGATGCAGAAAATACTTTAATCTGAAACTACAAGCATGAAATTGCTTCCATTAAGCTTGACTTCCTTATTATTGTATAGCATTATCAAAAGGCGCACTTAAGGCTGTTTTGGTGCCCTAAATATATATTACCATACCTAAACAAATTTAAAATTAATAATGACTGCCCTTGATGTATAATGCCTGTTTAGGTATTGTGGGATTTCTTTTTTTACAGGAGTTCTGTGAAGTCACCCGTCCTAAAAGATGGATCAGTATTCTCACCTTTAAAATCATTATACCAGACCGACTTATTTGGGAATTTGGGCAGATGGATATTTATAATAGCAGCTTACAGTTCTTACCTGTTTCTGGCAATTCCAGCTGCTGAGGGGGTTGCCTGAGACCCCCACAAAGTGAGCTTTATGTATAGCTTCCAGAAAAACTGCTTGCCTTATCTTTGTACAGGAAGGAAGACAGTGTTCACTCCAATAATTAATTATTCACATTCCAGTGTATTGATAGAAACACACCAAACTTATTAAACTAAAATAACGGGGGGGGGGACAGGGGGACACACAACACAACTCACCTTTACCAATAAATGCCATAGCTCATGATTACTAACATCTGTTTGGGCAGTTCTTCAGATTCCTAACTCTTCAAGTTTTTCTGCTTTTTCTACACTGACAACTCTAATTTCCCTTTACGGATGGGCAGGGGGTTTTTTTGTTTTGTTTTATGATCATGCCTTTTCAAAATTAGAGCAATATTGCCTCTAATCCAGTCCATCTTTATGCACTAACCTTTATCCGGCTGCTTATATTTATCTTGTTTGGACTCTGAAGAACTGATTTCTCCAGTTGACCTCAAATGTACCGAGTTACTTTGCTTTTTTGGTCTAAAAGTTACAGTTTGTCACTCTTCTGTCTTCAGTGCTCACCTCAGTGGAAAACCCAGACTCTTACTAATATTTTAATACATTATATTAATAGCATGGATTTAAAAACTTTCCTTACTTGCTGACAGTCTTTTGGGTAAACAGTAGCACATAAATAAATAGAGTGTATCACCACATATTTTATATTTTCATATATAATCTCATGGCAAGGACTTATACATGCATACATTCCTTGGTTATTATGACATTTATTACTATATGTTATGTGATTGGACATATTTTATTCTGATTAAGACTATTAATGGTTTTCTTAGAGATTTTTTCCCAGCAATGAATATGCAAATATCCAAAATTCCCTTGAAAACTTAACTTTTGTTATCAATCAGAGAAGTCTCTAATACCTGATTTTAAAAAAATGTGTAAGGTATGTATTCACTTTTATAGTCACTCAAGAGAAAAAAAATCTCTGTCCTAAAGAATCACATGTTACTTATTATATAGTTCTACATATAATTTTGTTTGATTTGGTCCTATATGTTATAAGTCCTTCCCAGGAAAGGCTTAACACAGATTCAAGGTAGAATTTGAAGAACTGAATGAAAAGAAGAATATCTTCCATGCCACTCTCTGCATGAAGGTTGCTTGTAGCCTTCAGGATGAGCTTGGGACCTCACAGGACTAAACCCTAAAAATTAACTTAACATAAATAAAAGCAATGAAAGACTTTTGAACTCTAGGACTGTTTTTAAGTTGGATTTAATTTTAATAAGACAGAAAGTTAATAAGAGAAGCATAGTGGTTTCATTCACCAGCATATGTCTGTACTACTTGACTGCAGAACAGCCACTACACATCCCATCAGAATGACACTAGCCCTTTTGCCTCAAATCCTCACTAGCCATGCCAATTTTTTGCATGTTTATTATTCTCATCATGGATGAGTACTTATGTCTGTTCTGAATTTGTTCTCCTTTAATTTCCATTTATGTTCCTCTTGTCCTACCTTCTTGTGCTGGTCTGAAAATAGCAGCTCATGTTGACATTATCTGTTCCATTTAAAATTTTAAATACTTCAATTAAATCAGCTCTTAAGTGATTTTTCTTTCTAGACTCCATAGATTTAGACGTTCAGCTTGTCCTCAGAACTTATACTTTCAACCTTGCCACCTTTTCAAGAACAGCAATATCACATCTATAATATATATCAAAGGTAACATTGTGCAGCTTGAATGTTGCCTCTAACTTTCTTATATATATCCTCCTGCCCTGGCTAACAGTCCTAGATGGCATGTCTTTGGAATCACTTTTTAAAGGTTCTTGTCAAAGTCAGCTGCATTAGTTATATTCTATATGCCTTTAAATGTGCTTTATATTTCTGAGACCAGAGCTTGGCAATTTTTTTTTTAATAACATTAGTTCTTATAATCATGTAAATACCCATTTAGTGGATGGAGCAAAATTTTTAAAATTTAACTTTAATGTTATTCATTACTATTTATCCTCTATATTTGGAATTGCCTTTCTTAATGTGCTTTATTTTTATAGAAACCTACCAATTTTTAATTTGTGGTTCTTAGACTTGTAGTTACGTACCTTCACATTCTTCCCAGGATATTTCCAATTCAGATACAAGTCCCCCAGTAAAGTACTGCTGCAGGCACATTCTCAGATTTTATAGCAAATAGTTTATGTAGAACATAATTTGTAAAAATACTGTAATAAATTAGAGGGCTTATTACAGAGTGCTATTTCCATTTCAATATCCAACCAGCAGAGGACTGCTTAATTTCCATAGCATAGGAAAGATTCAGAAAAAGCATGGAAATTATCCAAGGACAGCAACTTGGCTGTGGAGAAAATATCAAATAGCAGGTAACTCAAGTGAAGTCGTCTTTCTTTGCTGTGCTGTAATCGTGAACATGTGCCTCAGATGCTTGTATCTTTTTTTTCCTGGCAGCCCTACTGAAAAAAAAATCTTACCTGAAGTGTGTACATGTCCTTGAAGACTGTCTAAGGACTAGAACGTGAAACATCCGTTGTCCGGAGCTTCTACAGTGCCTGCTTATCGCTTCCTCCTACATTGATGCAAGCAAATATCCAGGGTGTTGGTGCCCTACAGCTCTCAGGGAAGCACTCTCTGGCAGGGTTTTGTACCTAAGGAATAGTTAATGGAAAGGAATTTCTGGGATAGAAAGATGAGGAAGGAAGACAAAGAGCTGGGAAATGGAAATTTTGCATCAGGTTGGCCGCGGACCTTCTGTATGACTTTGGCAAGTGATTGTGATGAGATGGGGCATAGCAAATCATGGAAGCTTTACCACTGACTTCAATGAAAGGAGGGTCTGATTTAGTTACAGCAGACTCCTCATTTTCTCATCTGTCAAACAGGATAACTATCCTTACTTAATTCTCTGGTGTGCTACAAAAAGCACAATGAATTTCTCCAACAGGAGTCGTTATGAAACACAGCACCTTGGAAAGATACCTGAGCTGGCTCTGAGCGAAGCAGCTCCGGAGCTGGCAGTACGGCAGCCTCATCAGCTGAGACACGTGGTTCATTAGTGCAGATGGAATGCCTCGCTAACGACTTTGACTGTTCCCTGGAGCTCAGCTGGTTTCTTTGCAGAGTTTTGCCTTGCTTCATAGACATACCAGCTTGCTGAGACTTAGCATAAGACCCGTTGCAGAGCGCTGTGCTGCACGATGTAGGCACATATGCCTAATCCTCAGGTGCAGTCACGGCGTGGGTGGAACAGAGTCAGGGCAAAAAGGCTCAGGGACCTTCAGTCACCCACAGTGAACCTCCAACCCACTTCCCAGTTTAGAGGAATCCTGAATATCAGTAACTGGTTCCTGGCGGTCTTGGGTCAGTTGGTAACCAAGTCTGGTAGCCTTCCTTTCACAGCATCCTCCTGGCTCTATAAGCTGGGGAAGGCACAGCACAGAGCCAGTCACACAGCTCCATCACCACAATTTCTCTATGTAAAAGCAAAATACTCCATTTCTCAATCTGGAGTTGCTCAGTAAAGCAGACTGAATGGAGGCCAGAATCTGCCCCTAAAATGTGTGGTTATTTTCTTCATCATTTAAACTAAATATGGAGACAGCCATATTTACATGAAAATGGATTTAAAAAAGAGATGAAGTGTTCAAAAAGGAAAATATTGCTGTCATATAGTTCTGTTGCCTGCAAAACGGGTGAGAGATTTTACTTCGCATTTCTCTTCTGACACTCTGCAAGACACAAGAAATGTATTAGATTTGTTTAAAAGTTGCAACTGTGTGATTTGGAAAAGTCTTTTAAAACTGGGTTTTAAAAAAAAGGAATCCCATCTTACAACTAGCCTTCACAGTGTGCTCTTGGGCACCCTTTTTGGCATTGTGCTGTCAGTGCATTTGATTTGCTATCTGCATGTGATGTTATGTGCCATATTGTCACAACTTAGGAAGAAGCAGTAAATTGAAGTTGAGTCCTCATTGGAATGAAACTCCCATTTTAAGGAGAAATTCAGATCTATTCAGTTTGACCTTGGAACTTGAATTAAATCTTTAGAAACTCAACTTTCTCAAGGGAAGTATGAGGTTTGTATGAGTCTGGATATATTAAAAGCTCGTACAGCTCTAGTATAGTGTATGTGCCAGGGTGGTTAATTTTTAATTTAGAGGACAATGAGAAAATCAAAGGGTTTCACCTGAACTAATTTTCACTGAGTTAATTTGTAATACTCAAAGCTGGTTTATAAGCATTTAACAATCCATTAAAAGCAGTATTAAAAGCTCAGTTGTGATTTTTACTGAAACATTTTTGTATGTTTCACCTGATTTCTGAATGGAATTTTTATAGTTTGGGGTGGTATCATAAAAATGCACATAAGTCTAGGCTGGATTCCAATTTTGTATTGTAATAAGCAGCATTTTATGTATGGGTCTGTATGCACATTCAACAAATCATTCAGAAAGAAAAATCAAGTGGATGTGGTTATTGAAGATGAGGATAGCATTTACCTGCTTGAAATTTGATGCATATAATATATAAGAGGATGTCCTTGCTTCAGTCATAAAACTAATCCATTTAGATTGTCAAGTCAGGGAGCTGGACACAATAGGTTTTTGCAAGACTACAGCATGTCACCACCTGACTGTAGCAGAGCAGCACCCACACTGGAAAGCAAAGCCAGATCCCTTGCTTCTGCCCTACCTGCAGCAGAGTAAGACAATTACTAAATCCTCTCTCAGGATTGGGAAAATAATTTTGCCCTGCTCCCATGCAGAGGCAACACCTGAGATTTCTAAAATGGCCAAATGTTTTGCTCCTTCTTGCTATCATTGCTGAGTAAATGCTGACTTATCTTCATTAAATCTGCATGCAGCAAATCAATAAGAAGTTGGGGTGCTTGTTTGTAGAAGTAACGGAATCATTTTGGCATTCTGTTAAGATGCTGATGACTCATTTTAGTGTGACTTCAGGAGTTGCCAAGAAATATTGCTAAGCTAATCTAAGTCTGGGTAACGCAGAAATGATAGGTACACTGCGACCCATGTGTCAGAGTAAAAGGGAAGGAAAATAAAAATCCCCCGGTGCTCACAATTCCTTGCATTGCAGTAAGATGTGGGGTTTAGGCTTAACTGCATTTTATGTCTGTGCTTTTCCAGGGGAAAAAAATAGACCAAAGTAGTTTTCTCACAGTAAGGAATGCAGAAGGTTAACCCTAGAAGCTCCTCCATTTCTACAAAGTAGCAGATGGCAAATGTACCATTTGTGATGTGCGATGCTCTGCGAGTGTTTCACTTTTGTGCCCTGGAGTGTAGGAACACGACGGAGGAGAAAAACTACCCACAAGGACTGAGGAGGTGGGACAAGGTGGAAGTGGATGGGTTCAGTGCAGGCTGCACAGTACGTGTTTTTACAAGTTGGAGAAAGTCACGTAGTATGGCTGGCCTGGAAAAACACTGCCTGACTTTTTTCAGAGCTTTCTCTTTTTTGGCTTTTAGGCATAGTGCAAGGTCGGAAACAAAATCCTTCATATATTTGATGGAGTCCCACCTGCAACATGGTGCTGAATAACAGACCACGAGCATGGATTCCTCTGCTAACTTGCAGAGAAACAACAGCGTGACCAGCATCATTGGCCAGGTCTGTAATTCAAACCTTCTTCTCAAATGATTGCCTCTCCTGGGCACAGACAGAGTTCAGAACTGGCAGCCCCTCTCCCCTGGATACCAAAAGAGCATCAGTGTATGCTAATTGTGGTAGTTTTTGTCTTACGTGGACTTTTTTCCATCAGCCTCAAAGATAAAGCATCAGATGGGTGATAGTGAACCAAGGACCTAGGAGCTGAAGTCTCTGAATACTCTCAAACTAAGCTGTGCTCGTGAGTTGCTTTCCCTCTTAAGGGAGTGATAATATACACACAAATGTGCAATTAAAGTATGTGGGGTACCCTGGGACAAAAGAATTATTGTACAAATTATTTGTGACTTTTTAATTTCACCAGAATAGCCACAAGAGCAAAGTATTTTTAAAAGTACTACAGAACTCCAGTAATTTATGCACCTCTCTTCTGAGAAATTGTTATTATTATATGATCATTTTCCATATGTAATTAGCTTTTTCTTTTTTTGCTGATTCACCCATTTCCTCTTAAAAGCTTCATGCATGTGATTGAGAAGTGTCAACTTGCACACGGGGAAAGGGAAAAGATATGATCAAGCTATACATCTGATCTATAAGTCCGATCTTTTAGTCAATAGAGGCAGTTTCTGGTCTTTGTCACTCACAGAGGAAGGGGGAAAAATTCACTGAAACAACCAGTGATTTTTTTGATGGGAGAAAAGTCGGAAGGGGGTGGGGAAGGACGCTGAGTATAGGAGCCTTTGTTCAGTGAAACAAATGTTAACACCAGAATACAGATAAAACTTTATGTATTATTAAAGAATACATTTTGCTGTTGGAAAAATGTAATGCAACCTGGAACCATTTATTCAAACTGGTAATTCTTTTCATGTTGTCACATCACAAAAAGTCTTGACGTGTCTTGTGTCTGACTGAAAATATAAAACACTGCGGTAAAGGCAACTAATAAGAAGGATTACATTTTCTTTAGTCTGAAAGCCACTGCAGAAAGAAATTACAAAATAAAAAAAACCACATAATTTGATGGAAAAGGAGAAGGCGAAAAAAAGCAAAGATATTCTGATAGGTCATTTTTTTTTCATACATGAGCATTTAGTCTACAGTAATCTACCAGGACTGTCAAATTTGATTGAAAGATAATGCAAGATTTTTTTTCTTGCCACAATTTATAGCATGTATCCATTAGGAATAATTATGGTTGCATGATTTTGCTAGCTGTTATCTCTACAAGTGTTACTAATGGTTTTATCAATTACTCCCTGTCCAATAACTGCATGGTTGTAACCTAATTTAAAGACACTCTATCACTAGGCTGATTTGTGTAGTAGTAAATGACAGCATTTGAGACACCAGCCAAACGACTCACTTCAGTGACTTAGTCTCTAATAATTAACAATTAGTAGGTACCTATGAAAAACTCAAGAGACTAGAGCTCCCATGTTTCCCTTTCTTATCTAAATACAAGAAGTTACCAAGACTTGTAAATATAACCCTGTAAATAAAATCTCCTTCTTCTGTAGCTGTTAGAAAATGTGCTTTAATAAAGGTTAACATTTGAGGAATAACACAGAACAGAACTTTAGGATCCATGGTTGTAAGACCACACATACTGACAACCTAAGGAGAAGATACGGGATTATACTTTGTGGTTTTGCTGTTAGTGCTATAGTTCAAATGCAAAGCCAGTGTGCTAAAAGGGGAATAGCGCTGGCAAAATTGTGCTATTTTCTTGAACTTTAGAGCAAAACTGCTGGATGTGCAAAAAGAAGCACTTCATTACAGATCATTAGTGAGGTTTTATGTACAGCTCAGAAAGGTATTGCCTGCTCAGAACAGACTGGAAAGAAGTCTGAAATCTATTTTAAATGAGTGTAAAAGATGTTATTCCTCCAAGGATGTTATCTCTGAGGATTTTAAAGAATTTTTCCATTAAAAAATCTCTTCCTAAATAAGACTTTGAACTTCAAGTTTCAAGCAGGATCTCGTACTCTGCAAGTAACTATTTCTTTGTAGGTACAAAGACATTTAAAATAACAGTGAGTGAACAGGGGTTGAGGTTTTTGCAGTGCACAGTCCTTTGCACAGTCCATTAGTATATTTGAATTTAGCTTGATGGGGCAAAATTGCCTGGAATAATTCATCATTTGGGTTATTGTGTCAGATCTTAGTACATCATCTCTTTCAGATTATCCAAGATCCCAAAGTAACAATCTTTCCCTAGGAGCCTTGAGGGTTGTATGTTTATAAAATGCTGCACTTTATCCACTCAACAGTCTGATGACATTTTCAGGCTTACATGCAAAACCAATATCTGCTATGAAGCTTGCATATTCTTCGTAGGAACATAGGAGCTGCCACACTGGATTAGAGCAGCGACCCATCTAGCGTGGTCCCCTGCCTCTGACAGATGCCAAATCCTGACTGCTTTAGAGGAAGGTGTGAGAAACCTTGTCAGAAAAAACTGTAGAAACACCTGCCTGTAAAGGGAGTTGTTTCTTAAACCCTTAGTAAGTGGCTGGTTTATGCCCTAAAGCATGACTGCCTATATGCTTTGAAAAGTACAGGGGGTTTGTTATAATTATAGGAGCTGTCACTATCCTTATAATATTTGTATTACATTCTTGATCTCAAGGCTATGTCTAGATTGCACAGCACAGTCCCACTTCCCTGATCATTATCCAGGTTGAGGGCTGACCCAGACAGGCTGCAGTTCGCTTTTGGGCAATGTGGCCAAGGTTCTTTCTCCTGGGAACCAAGTCCTGGCTAGAGATGTGGGGAGATGGAGAATGTCTAATTCCCAACCTGACATGGGCTCTCAGATCACACAGTTTAAACATAGTCACAGAAACCAAGTTGCAATTAATTAATTCAGTTGGGTTGGTTTGGGCATTTTTTAAGTCTCATTGCATTTGAATTTTCTTTCTTTTTCATTGACCCCATGCTTTTGATTCTTAGCAAGAGTAAATGGATAGCCTCCTTTTTTCCCACTATACATTTGTTATCTTCAATACTCCTACCATTTTCTGCTATTCACCCCCACCCTAAAGCAAGCAATTTCAGTCCTTTTTTCTTTTTTTCTTAATGTACATTCGTTCATCTAAACATTTCATTGACATTTTGGAAGCTCTTTATTTTCTGAGGTGCACTACACACAGTTGTGCTGAGGGTGTACCATTCATTTGTCTAATGCCATGAAAAAAATTTTGGTTTTGTTCTCTGCCTCTAAATGCTTCCCTAATGTAAATATTATTTAATAATGTTAAATGACAAAATTCATGCCTCTGATTTTAGCTTAATCTGATGATGATATTCATCAGACAACAGAGCATTTGTCCATTCAGTGAGCTGATAAAACAATTTCAAGTCTGGGTTACTAAAGCCAAAGATGATCTTCAAAATGTAGTTTTAACCTCAGCCACCCTTCCTGGTTCATCTGCATATTCTTTTGAAAACCACTCACTGAGTATCTATAGCCCAAATGATGTCATCAGGCACAGCATGCAGCCACTACAAGTGGGACAATTATAATTTTTGTAGCTGATTAATCATCATGAAAAAGTAACAGTCAATTGACTCAATCATACATCCATGGTGATTAATCACACTTCACTTGTGTTTTTTACAAGTATTTTACCGACAGTGCAGATGTTGGATGATTTTTCTCCTTGAGCCTTTTCCTTGGTCACAGATGTTAAGTAATCACCTTGCCCTGATACTTGACTTATCTAATTTTTTCTTCTGCAGGCCCTTAAAAACAAATGTGTTTCTTATGTAGAAAGAAAATGTTAAACTAGTTATTAACTTTTTTACAGTTTAATCAATATCTGAAATCACCCCAATTGTCATCTGTAGTCATAGGTGTTTTCAATAGGCACATTACTCTTGAATTTGTTCTCTGTTAGATACAACAGCAGGAGCACTAATAAAACACTGACAGAGGCAGGTAGTAGAGTCCATCTTATGTTTAGACCACAGTTAGAGCTTCTAATCCAAGTTCATGAAAAGACTCACTTGACTGTAACTAATTGGCATACAGGCATACAAACAAGCAAACAAGAATCTTCTGGCACCAAAATATTGAGGTTCACAGACACTCACATGGCCTGGTAGACTTCAGTCTTAACCTCAGTTATAACAGTAGGGAAATTGCTGAGACATGACATGACAGCAGATGAAAGTATCTTAGTGTACTGCTAAAACACTGGTAATGATATTTTCTATGGAGTTACATCTATACTGATGAAGCCATGAGCATCTACAACTGCTGTCTGTCCTATAACTATTACATTCTACTGCTTCGTATCATATGTGCATATACAGAGATGATTTTGTAAATGTTTTTAGGAGTGCAATGTGATTTCTATCTGATTTTCAAAGACTTATTTCAGAGGACCCCTTATAGATAAAATCTGTATAATATTTCCTAGGCTGCCCTCAATATTGCAAATGGAAATATTGTGTTCTGTAGGGCAAATAAGGTGTTTACCTCAAATGATGCAAGCCTCACTGACTCCAACCATGTTTCACCCTTCAGAAAAAGCCAAAGATCCCCATTTTATTTAACAAAAAGATCGTACCAACCTCTTTGCCCATCCTTAGATCACTGTTAAGATCAATGCATACACTGGAAATTGCTTTCATGAAAAGATGACACAGCTGCATTGAATTCTGCACTAGACTCCAGTCTTGATACTGTTAATAAAGAGCCTAAGGTTGGGTATAATTGTTAATACACTAATTCTAGAAATCCACTCAAATGTCACTTATAATCAGGATTTTCTACTGTGCTAGGACCCCTGGGGAAACCTTTGAAGCTGTGAATGGTGTACACGATGACAGGGATGAACATAAGAAGGTAGAAGGCCACCGATGCTGTTTAGCTTAGTTGTATAAAACTATCACGTATATAGAAGCTTAGAAATACTGGCAGCTAGGAAGATGGGAAAGCAAAGTGTGAGATGGAGAAAACACCCAGATCCAGAAGGAAAAGCTTTACACTAAACCCAGTTATTTCAAAGCATTAGGGGGAGAGGTGAATAAACTGTATGGCTTGTAATTGACAGTGGAAGTACCAAGGCAGAACAGACATTATAAAAGCATTTCATCGAGAAGACATCCATGACATGAAACCATTTAAAACAATAAATCAAAAAACCTTAGCTATTTTATTAGTAGTAGAGAGGAACCTTACTTCAGATGTGAAAAAGCGGGATGGTTATGGTTAAAAGCGGGTCTCCTTTAAAAGGAGAATGAGAGTAACAAAGTAACTTAATATGCCATATCAAAAAAACTCTGAATGTAAGTAAATGATTATACATTAATTGGCTTTTAAGTTTATTAAAGCTGTGCACACTTATTGTCTGATTTTATCGTATCTTTGATATTATTATGCATAACATTTTGAAATGTAACTTTGTGTACTTGCTCGCAGTGCTAGTTGCACTTTATTTATGATTAGTGCTTGGGCTGGTGTGAAGTGAATGCATATCCCTCAATAATGAAGTACAGAAGAGTTGGGTGGATTTTTCAGAGTCACAAGGCCTGCCGTAAAAAGTCCCTCATTAATCTTTTACAGCTATAAGTAGCCTGGCGTTGGTAATAGCTCTACCACTATGGGAAGTTCGGCGGAAAATGTTTTTTAAAAGCTTCTGAGGAAGCAAGGATGTCAGGATTTATGTGTGGTGGTGCTGGGAACAGTTGTTTTCAGCAAGAGGAAGTTTTCTCAGTTTTCGTTTGGAATAACTGACTGCCACAGATAATAGCAGCTTGCTCTGCTTCCTACTTGTAGTCAACACAGGGTTTTCTCACACTCCCGCCTGACTATTTTTTGCGCATCAGAGTATTTCATCTGAGCTGTAGGTTGCTCTCTCATTACTCACTTGCATGGATTTCTTTAATTATTCACGCTAAGTTTAATCATATGCTAAACATAGACAATTCTTCTTCGGAACCCTATTTCTTTTAAAGACAAGGACAGTAGTCTTTGTAAAAAAGGATGTGTCTTTTCCAGACCCTGTGAGTACAAACCCAAATTTGCTATGGTATCAATCTTTTAACAAAAAAAGAAATCACACATGTGAAATGGAGTCACTAGGATTAGTAGCTAGGATGCCACACTGCCAGTACTGCCCCTGACCAGCTGTGGAAGCGGCTTTCTGGGGGGGTTTCCACAGAAGGACCAGGGGCCAGGCTGGAAGCTTCTCTTCCAAGCTTCCTCTTTCGTTAAGAGTGCAGACTGCACAGGGGATTTCAAACCATTTCATTGATGGCAGAAGATGGGGACAGCAAAGAGAGAAAGAAACTGATGTTAGAATTGCAGTCAAAGGAGGGAGAGGTGCCATCCTACTCTACAAAGGTGCAAGAAGAAGGGAAGAGGAGACTGAGAAAAGCCAGGAGAGATGAGGTGAAGACTTGTGAGGGCAGGAGATTAGGACAGGAATGACACACTTAGAGAGTGGCAACTAGGACTAGTTAAACTGGGATTATGGGGCTGGGAAAAGAGATGAGAAGCAAAACATGGTGAGAGGGGAACAGGAAAAGCCCTTGAGGTTGAGGAGAGGCTGAGCCCACAAGAGCCTATCCTCTTATAAGATTGAAATGCGAATGAGGTTTTCTGAATGTCGTTGCTCCTCCACTTTCGGTAAGTATATAGCTGTGAAACTTGCTGCCACTGCGACTTGTCCCCTTCTAGGACCAGTGCCCTAGTGGCCCTGGCCATGGGCAGTGGCAGTCCTTCAGCTCATGAAGCAAAGGGCTGAGTGGTGGGTCACTTTCCAGCCCTCCTAACGTCAGTGTGATACCAGGCAATGGGACCTTTTGCTGCAGGCTGAAAGGGGAGCAGGATTCAGTTTACGCCTAAGCAACAAAACAAAAAAGCAGCAGGATAGCTTGGGAAATTAAGCAAGTACATGCAAGCTTTCCAGGACTGAGTAAAATTGTACCTTCTCCCTCCTTCCTAGTTATATCTCATAACTTTGGGGGTGCCATTACATGCCTGAGGACCCAATCTTGAAGCCAGGACCCCGAGACCTGTGCAAGAGTCCCAAGCCTACCTTGTACCCAGGTGAGTGAATTAGCAGGGCCCAGGCAGTCTGTTTAGCAACAGTCTGTTGGTTAAAATCCTCACGTCCATGCAGACTGTTTTCACTTTCAGCAGAACAGCATTTTCCAAAAATGTGCTGATCAGCTCTAATTATCAAGGTTACAAACAGAATCACTCAAAAGGTAAGAAATGCCAGAATCCGTGCTGCCTGGGTAACCTTAATGCTCGCATGCACACCCCCTTGTACATGCATTATGATACAGTGTTTAATTATCTGATTGCTTGTTATTTTTTCCCGTACCGTTGGAGACATGGGATGCACCTGCAGCAGGGATGAATCAGAGTTAAGTAATGAAGGTGGTTGCTCTCCTTAGACATCCTGTTTTGGTTGGCGCAAAGATGCGTAGGCTGAAGTAGAGACAGCAGGAAAGGGTAAGGCATGAATTATGGCAAAAAATGCTGACCAGGAAACCTAACTCTATCCAAGCCTCTGCCACGGGATTCCTCCAAGGTGCTGGTCAAGTCACTTAAGCTAAACATTGGACAGGTGATCCTTTAGGGGAGACCCAAACTGCTCTGAAAAGCAATGCTCTCGGAGGAAGGTGAAGGAGGTTTGTGAAGCTGCGGAATACCACCTTTATTTTATGTTTTCTGGGTACCTCTGTTTAGACCTTGGGTTTTGATTTACAGAGCTTTGGAGCAGTCACACCTGCAACCAAAATCAATAACGGGAGCTGTACTTTGACTGCATAAAGCATTGTACAGCTCAATGCTAACATCTCGGGGGTGGGGGGGGGGAACAAACACAGATCCTAAACACTGCTAGGTGGGAACACAGATTTAATGGAAAAACTGGACCTTCATCTCCCTGGTTCTCCATCTAGACAACGTGAATAATAATCATACCCCTCACATGCCAAGGATATAATGAACACAAATTTAATGTATATCTGAGAAGCATTGAGACTGTAAAATAAAAAGCCACAAGGAAATTAATAGTTTTGTCTTCAGAGCAGAGGTTTTGAAGTGAGTGGTAAATAAGGGACAAAGCCAAGAAAAACAATGAGGAGGTGCCAGATAGCTAAATAGCGAGGTGCTCATTACACAACAATGATCCACACTGCTCCCTGGAGGAGGAAGGGATCCCAGGGAAAAATAATAGTATCTTTTTATCTAACTGAAGATTGTATCAGAAGACATGGATAGAGAGGTGACAGCCAGTGTTTGATGGCACAGTAAATCCAGTTTAAGTTTTCCTAGAACTGGGAAATAAACACAGCACCATGATGAAAATGCTGATTCAGTTTAAAGACTTTCTGACAAACCAAAATTTTAACAAATTTTGGGGAAAGAAATTGTCACAAATTTTCAGATCAAACACTCAGGATTTAGGCCTGCCCAAGTGTTATCTTTTCCTAAAGGCAACATGGAAACACAGGGCTGACAAGCTTGGCACTGGGTGCTCTGCCTACTTTAACATTGATGTTATTTTGCCACCACACTTGATCTGGATCCAGTTTGAACTGCTAGGTGTACATATATTGCAATGCTAATGCCTCTGGGGGGGGAACCTAACACAGGTCCTAAATGTTACCTTGCCTTTGTCTACTTGACTTTGCAACCTTAATAAACTTTTCAGCCCTTTCCTCTACTCTTTTCTGTTACATGGAGGTTTGTGTAGAGCTGCTTGCAAGGGTCCCCAGCACACAAGAAGCAAAATTAATGTACTTGCACCAATGTAGTCAGCAGATAGCTTCATTCCCTATCTATTAAAAATCATCCATACATATCAGTTATATTCTCAAACATAAAGTCAATTTTTTAATAATATTTCAATTGTATTACTGTTTAGATTTTGTGTGGTGTCTAAAATAAGTCCATAAGGATAAAAAAATTGCCTTATATAAACCAAATCCATTTTTTCCCTAGCTTTAAAAACATTTGTATACTGCAAAATAGACTGCAAAATTCCAAAATAACTTTATTGTGCTGCAGCTGTAGTTAGGTAATTATTTTTCGTAGTATAAGAAATTTTGAAAACTTTCGGGATACAACTTTATTTTTCTCAGTTGATGGCTCTTTGGAGACAGGGATCTCTTTTTTCTTTTTGCCTGTTGAGAGTATCCATTATTCTGAATACTTCTTCTGATCAGAAACAACTTGAATGTGTTTTTTTTCCAGAAATATTAACACTTTTTTTTTAATTTTCACTTTTGCAGATAGCTAGACTTAGAGCAGTAAAAATCTGAAAACAACATTCATTGTTATTCTTGATCAAAATCTTCAAAGTTTTCTCTTTTTGCCAAGTTCAAAATTTTCAAGAACAAAAATTCATTTTAAAGCTTGAAATACTTTCTTGTCTTTTCTTTCCTCATTCAGTACAGAACTGCTCTGTGCCAAAAACGAATTTAATCTCCCCAAAACCAAAACTTCGAGTCAGTTTTTAACCACATTGCACATTCAAGCCCTGAAACAGCAAAGACAAAAACAGAACAGCATTTCAGTAGGCAGTTACCATCAGGACGTTGTGGCACACTCTAGTTTGTTGAAAAAATATAATACAATATCAAACTGAGGAAAAATCTGTTCAGTTCCTTGGCTACATGAATTGCTGGATTAGACAATGCAAGAGGGATGGAGGTTCCTGTAACTTCTCTCATTGCTTAGGTTGAATCCCTTGCACCTGTGAACTGGTAAAAAATAGATATCATTATGTAAACTTTTTCCTTTTCCTAGCTAACATAGCACTAATTTTGACTGAGAAATTGAGCTGCTAGAATGGTCTATCACAAAATACAAGAAGGCCATTTATCTTGTTGCAACACCGTGAAATGTTCTTTAAATGTACGTAACTTTCACCTATACCTGCTCTATAGCCATTTTCACTGCCAATTAGCCAACAGAAGCTTTCATACCAAGGAGAATCGGGCCCAGAGTGTTTTTCCACGGTAACTTCCAGAGACATCAACTAATAATGCTTTCACTGACCTTCCTGAACACAAAGAGGGTGTTCCCGCAGCGGGCGAAGGCTTGCTGCCGCTCCTTGGGCAACAAACAGGGAAGCCCAAGCATTGCCCAGAAGACTGCCCATGGCTCCAGGAGACCAAGGAGCAGTGCAGGAGGAGAGAGGCAGTGCTCAGTGTTTGTGCAGGAAAAGTGTCAACAGGCTGCTCTCCGAAGAGCAAATGCACATTCACCTGTGTTCCCACTGATCCCTTTCCTTCCCCTTTTCTTATGGACATGTTGAGCCAAAAAGCATCAGGCAAACATTCTTCTGAAAAAGGTCTTTGCAAATACAGTGATCTGTACAGCAGTTTGTTTTCATTGTGTTGATGATTTCAGTTTAAAACTGTATTTAGTTGAAAAGCAGTTAAAAGCACTTGACGATGGCACCATTTAAGATCCTCCCACGACATGTTAGCATCAGTCCTTTTCAGGATGCAGAATAAAGGACTGTTCTCTCAAATAATTTGGTTTCTTGCAAAATATTTTCATACATTTTCAGCTAAAAAAGGGCCCCAGTGGAGTAATTCATCAATTTGACACTACTCATACACCTAAAATCAAGCACGAATGTTTTTACAGTATATAAAATGTAGACTTCATGGAACTGCCTGGCCAAAAAAAAGGGGGGAAATGGGGCTCTGACAGTGTAATTTAAAGCCTTAAAGTGCTCAGCATAGGTAATCAAGTTCAGGACCTGAACTAGAGGAAGTTACAAGAAATAAACATAATGCATCTTGCAGTTGGACTAGATGATTCTTGTAGGTCCCTTCTGACTGAAATTATTCTATTCTATTCTATTCTATTCTATTCTATTCTATTCTATTCTATTCTATTCTAATTCTATTCTATTCTATTCTATCCTATTCCATTCCATTCCATTCCATTCCATCTTTCTAACCTGAAAAATCTCCATGAAGAAGATTCACACAGAAATTATCTATCTATCTATCTATCTATCTATCTATCTATCTATCTATCTATCTCAGCTGTCAGTAGCTTTCCTAGTTTACTTTTCATTCTTTCCTGTTCTCTACTACTGAATTTTATTTGCATAACTTATTATATGCATTAACTTCTTATAAGAGAGTGTTAATGTGTGCCACAGGTACATATAAAGTGCTTTTTTCCTCCATTAGGCTTTTGGTTCTGGAAACTCAGCAAGAAAAAAATCAGAACTTTAACAGATGACTAATTTACTGGCATTATTATTCCTTTGTATATATTTGGATTTATACTTTGTGTGCTTCATTTTTTGCTTTGTTGTTTTGCTGTGTTGGCTGGAAGGACTGTGCTAAAATTCACCTGCCACTCAGTTTAATTTCTTGTGTTTAGGGCTGTACAACATTCCATGTAAAGCTAATCAATACAAGGATTTATGAAACATCGAAACAGAACAGTCTAAGGGAGGAAATTATAGTCAGTTCTAGTTATTAAAGATTTCCTATACTAAATTTAGTATAAGAGAATCCTTATACATCTTCTTTTAGGGTATTTGTCAAGTGCATAGACTGAAGAAACAATTGTGGTTGGTTCCACTGCAATGTGTCTTTATTTGTTGCTTGCTATTTAATGCTAGCTGGAAGGAAGCAAACCATGTCATGCGGAGGTGAAATACTGATTCCATTTTAGTCACTAGCAGCTCTTCCATTAATTTCTTCTGAAATTTTACCTGATGTGCAAAACACTGTGCAATGGAAAAAGAAACAGCAAATTTTATGAGATGCTAGGATGAAAACATAAATGACTCTGTATCCTTCCTGAATTCAGCTGTCTCACATTGCAAGCTAGATTACATACACATGTACATATGTATTCATACATACAGGCATATACATGCATTTATATAAGGTATATATATATAAAAGGAAAGAGTGAGTGAAAGAGATCTCCTTATATCATTATCTCATTTAAATGCAGGATTTGTAGTTGTTTCTTTCCTGTATTAACAATACATTTCCTAACTTTCTTTGTTTACCTTCAACATGTATCAAAGACTATTGCCTCTACTTTCATTCTTTCTCATGACTAATTATAATGTTTTATAGTGGCAGCAAATTTTATGAACATATTGTGTCTCAGAGCACTCTGACTACCTAAAACTTACATAGAGACTTTCAAATACTTATTTGCAGGAACACTTGAAGATATTCCCTATTTTGTTTTTTGTCTTGTAGTTGACAGATGAGCAATTACTTTGCTTTTTTAAAAAATAAAATTACATGCAGATGATTAATTGCCCATCAACACTATGTACATGCATGCATATACACAAATACATATATTTGTACACATACATGCACAAGGACACACACACACATACTCCATGAAGTTTGGTTACTTAATAATATGATAACATTAAACTTAGTTATAACAAAACACTCACCTGTCACAATATACACAATCTGTATCATTTATAAATCAACATGTAAATAACATTTCAATATAGAAACATGCAGATCTCTTTTAAACACTTAAAACAAGAAAATTGCATGCATATGTCAGTACAAGACCAGTTATTCGGCTAACTTGCCCATTTCTGTAGACAATGACCTGCAGATTTTTAGAGCATTTCATTTTTTTGGTCTCTCCAAGTGTAATTTGAAATCTTGATGAGTTATTTGTTTTGCTCTTGTGAACAATGTCTCAAACCAAAAATTATTTTCTAGCTTCTATTGTTTCCCTCACAGTTGCCAAATATTTCTCTGGTACTTCATGGCACATTCGTAAGCAAGTGAGTTGCTACTGAGTCATTCATGATTTAAAATATTTTCTCCTGAGATTCTGATTTGCAGACAGCTCCCCTTGCCTCTCGTCCTTCCTTCATTTACAGACTGTAACATAATGGGACCTGCAAAGAGCAAATAATAAGCAATAAAAAGCTCATTTCGTTTGGCTATAGACCACCTAGAAAATTAGCTTATTCAAAAGACACAGGGAACAAACCATACAATTTCAACATGGCAAGAAACCGTTTACAATCTCATTTTCAACAAAAAAAAGTTAAAAACATTAAGCATGATAACAAACCACAAAGAAACAGGTGAATGAAGTTCGGTTCAGTTTTTATTGCCTCTTTTTAATACCAGACATCGGTCAGCAGGCAAAAGGCAAGATTTCAAGGGTTCCAGGTCGTTCTCTTCAGTACTACCCTTGTTCCTCCTAATGACTCTTTGCTTTACAGGAAGTTTCCTTGGAAACAATTGTCAACTGCATTGTGGAGATTAACTTGTACACAAATGACCAAAATAGACATATTATCACTGCAATTCATATACATCTACAAATGTGATCTACTATTAATTGCATCAAACAGCTTATCACAATAAAATATTGACTGTAGCCAAAGCTGGTTTGCTTGTGAAAAGGAGTTATTTTAGGGCCAAGCAACAATATATATGTTTCAGTCCTCATTCAAAAAAATGTGCAGTTTTTATCTTGTTAGTCTCTATTTTCAAATCTTTATATTTCTCCCTGGAACATGTGATACAGGAACCCGAGATAAACAAAATAACAATAAAAAGAAAAAGGTGATATAGCAGCAAACATTTCCAGAGAGTGAAACTGCAGAATAAGATGACCAAGATGTGGTGAAATCTGTTTCTGATGACATAAGAATAAGCTGAGAAGTACTTAAAAGCGTTAATAGGGATGAGACCCTGTCTTTATAGCTGGACGGGATCAGGCTCCTTTTTGGGCTCACTCAGTATGTGCTGTAAGTATTCAATGCCAATATTCAAGACACAACCCTGTAATGTCATTACAAGGTCCCATCACAGTCACTTGCACATTTCCTTTGGCACAGCAGATTTTTTTTTGATGGGGGACAGGGTCAACAGTCAAGAAATCCCTGCCCTCTAATAAGACAGCAGGAGAAGAAAAATACTTGCTAAGCACTTCGTCTGTTCTCAGATTCATAAAAAAATATCATGTTGTGGAGATTATATTGTTTCTTTTTCCTGTTGGTCAGCTGCTAGAAAACCTTTGGGAATTCTCTAGGTAAAAGCTCCAGAAACTCTGCAGTACTTCCTGCTCTTGGCTCAGCAGAGTAGCTACAGCAGAACTTCTAGAGTCATATATTCCACCACAGGCAACGTTTCCCATTATGCTGGAGGGCTCTAGAGGCGCGACAGGAGTAGCAGTCCTCTCCCAAACATTACGACTCATAAAAACAATAAAGGAAGCTCTTCAGCTCTTAAGAATGCTGATGGAGAGCACAAAAAGCAAGACGAAGTAGAGGAGAGTGGCAAGACACTGATGCCTCCAAGAAGGGCAAGGAATCTGGGACTAGAGGAGAGAGGGCTTCTGGATTATTCACTCTGGAAGTTTGGGTTGGACTTAAATTCACACTCAAACCCGCAGGCCGTGGGAATGAGCACAGCACATTTCAGTTCGGGCATTACACTAACAAAATCTCACAGTTCTGCTTTTTCTCTGATTTTGCACCCTTCACACTGCAGGAGAGTCTTTTTATCAATCTTAGTCTGTATCCCAACCTTCTTGCGCAAAGGTTAAAAAGAATGTATTGATTATACTGTGAAGTGTGCCAATGACATTTCTAAGGTTGTGTAGTACAAATCTATAGATAGCTAGGGAGTGTTCATGCTTGATCAAGTTCTTGTTATTACCAGGAGAAGCTCAAACCTTAACAGATGAAAGATGTTTCTCAAACTACCTAGCTCTGTAAAAAATTTTTCCTGATTCAGAGCATTTTAACTTCCCCTCGCTATTAACGTAACACAAATCACAGATGAGTCTACAGAAAAGAACCAGGATGAAATCCTGGTTATGGGAGATCTGTCACCAGCTTCAAAGTGGTCAGTATTTCACTTCAGGTTCTTGATATAAACAAGGAATATAAATCTTCATTTGTAAACAAACATTGGTCAAGGTAGTTGTCAGATCTGCTCCTGGGCCTTTTTTCTTCCTGTTTTGCAGCTGCCACATCACCCCTCAAGCTATTCTCCTCTCTACTTCTTCAACAGGACAAGAAATTCTGGAGCTTAGCGCCCTACTGCTATCTTACTGTGCATTAGTAGGTCCAGGAAAAGTGGCACCAGCGAAGCTTGGCTTCTCACTGATTCATGTGCTATGGTCAGACCTCCCGGTGCCTTGCCATGGAGGAGCTGTGACTGATGCTCTTCGTGCTGTTGGAGCATCACAGCGCTTCTCCTCCTGGGCAGGTTCTCTGGTTTGACAAGGATTTCACTGCCTCTGAAATTTTTCCCTCATGTTGACACAAGAAGGTCTCCCCTCTCCCAGCAGTCTATTTCCATGAACTTTTTAGGAATCTTATGAGGGTTAAAACTGCCAACCAGCTGAAAATCTTCTTTAAAACTTGTCTGGTCAGATAGATACGTGTACACAGACTGGCAGGCACAAACGTTTAAGACTTGCTTCTGTAGAAAGGCAAGTTAAAAAGAATTAGACTTTAAGCACATTTCTGACAGGATTCCTCTGTAGGTATACAGGCTTTAGTCACAAGAGCTCAGAAACTTTCATCAGCCCTATCCACCCAGGAACTGCTGAGCTCCACACACTTTTTGTTGCTGTTACAAGTCATTCTGGAGCCTACTGACAAAAGGAGAGAAAACATGCAATAACCCTTCAAGGGAATAAACAAATCAGCCTTCGAGTCTCAAATGAGTGCTGAGACACAGGTCTCAGGGCTGACACTTGAGTTCCAGACTTTAAAATCTGCTCTCCCCGTGCATCTGCTGTGGCTGTGAATACCGAAAGGCTAAATGGCTTTCTTGCCGACAGGAATCACGTATGCCAGAGAGAAGTTCAGTTCATGAGTCATTGGCTAAGCAGATGTCAGAAAGCATGATAACTAAAGTTGATTTCTGATGGAAATATCAAAAGAGGTGTCTATAATGCTGAAGCCGCTTCTCAGTGATGCCTTACTACTGGTTCATAACCGCTTTCTGCTCTGCATCCATCTACCATGAAAGCTGCTGTGGTCCTACCTTGCCTCTGTGCAGAACTAGACCTAGATCCTTTTAAATGAACTGTGTAAGCCAGACATCAAATTAAAAATGACCTTTAGGTTTTGGGCAGAACTAGTGTGCTGAAACTACCCATATTACTATCCCTTCGTCATGGGCTAAATGTAACAGTTTGGAAATATAAAGTACGCTTTATGTGTAGGAGGAGAACTCATGCTTCGAGATTTCTTCCTAGAAGTGATTCTCTCCACAAGGTCCTGAGTGATTTCTAGCAAAAATCCATTACCTTAGAGACACGAATTTGGTGTTATTCCCAGACCCCCATCTCAAAAGCTGAAGCATAGAGTCAAGTTCACTAAGGGCCTGCTATTTATGAGGCATTCAAGAGACTTTGATCCAGGACAAAAAGATGTCTGCAGGGTTTGCATATAAGGGAAATGCTTTTTTCTTCCTGTCTATTCAGAGGTACATTCAATCTTCTGATCTTTTGTTCTCCATTTTTAATTTTTTTTCTGTCAAATAACTAGGTATTATCTCTGAAACATCTCAATCAGTTCAAGTAATAATAATAATAATAATGCCATGCTTTGATATTGTCCCTTTTATTTGGAGATCTTGAAACACTTCATACAAAAAGATCATTATTATTAGCTTCCTTTCCTTTCCATTTGGAGACCAAAGCATAGAACATTAAAGTAACTTTTGCAAAGCTACTCTGCAGAGCTAAGAATGGAACCAAATTTTTTTTTGTCCTGGTTCCCTGTACCACCCTAATTCCATAAAATATTGACAAGTTACATGATAAAGCATTCATATATCACATATTAAAATATAGAAGGCAGGAGTAAACAAGCTGAAAGAACTGATAAATGCTCCTCAGTAAATTCTATGGCACATGCTAGGATCCATGTCAGCTCTACTAGAATGTATCTTCTCTGCTGTCCACACAAATTTCTGCAGCTTAAGATCTTTTGCACTTCACCATATTCAGATTTCTTTTTAAAAATTCACATATTTTTATCTGTTCTATCTGGAATTTAATATTGTGGTGTTTTTCCTCTTTCTGAATTTACCATTTCATCACCTCTCAAAATAGCTGCACTTGAGGTAGTTATCACTTCATCTTGCAGAATGTGTAAAATGCAGACTTTGGTAGGTCCCTCATCAGCTTATTCCCTATGGTCCAGAAATTTTTTTTGTTAAAATTGTTTCAGGTTTTTATTCAAATAAGTTTATACATTTACTAGTATTTTTCCCAAGCTTCATGACTCTCCCACAGAGACTACACTTCATACACTTGATGTTCTTAGAGCTATGTCCTTTCATCTTTCTAGAACAAAGCCATTTTGAAAATCTCTCAGGCTTTTTGTAGCTTTTGGTAATAAATCCAGGGGGATTCTTTTTTCTTCCCAGAGGCTCTCAAAGGGGTTTCAAATTGTATGAGGGTCTCACATGCATTGAACAAACTGTCCCTCCCCTCTCAATTAGGGCTTACTTTACTGAGGCTCAGGCAACATCTGTAGCTTGTTTTAGGGGAATCCTTACTTCTGCGCTATGCAGGGCAGCTACTTGGAGTTCAGTTCATATACTCACCAGACGTTGCTTCAGGATAAGAACTTCTAGACGAGGTCCCCTGGAGTTGTTAATTAAACAAACATTTTATTGCCTGTCTTCTTGTGAGGTAATTGGTAGTTGCCTACAGAGGGATCCAGGTGGACCACTGCTGGAAGAAGAGAGATTATTTTATGGTAATTAAAGTTCCTGAGATGCTTTTAGGTAGATAGATTCCACGTTGCCTTTCCTTCCCCACTGGAGCAGAGTCCTTTAACCAACACTTGTATAGATACACCACCAGGAAACTGAGACTACTTTGCCTTTTATGTCCTGTGTTGTGACATATAAGCATTTCCAGTCCCGGTAGATACATCTGGCTTAAAAGATAGGAGTATGTATTTGTGAGGTATACACACAAGTATGTAGTGAGATCATGTGGCCAAAAGCATTACAGAGATGACTCTTAATATTCATGCCATAAAGTCATGCTACCAGCACACCAGTTCCTGGTGACCTTCAGCAATATGGCTCCTATGTTCTGTTTTACTGATTTTGTTGGTTCTGTTTATTTTTCTACAAAATGGACTTACGGGAAGAATCAAAATATGCAAAGTCTGTATTCTAACCTGTACACAGAGTTCAGGTCTGCATTTCATTTGTATGAGTTGTTCATGGTGTTGTGTGTTGAGTTGTTCATTTAACTGCTTGCTTTTGCCCCTTCAGTGTTCTTTTAACCTTGATTTATTTATGACTAGCTTAGTATTCAATATCATGCAGTATTTAATGTGTTAAAGACTGAGCTTTGGAATAGGTATATCATTATGGCCAAAATGGCTGGATCCCTCAAGAAGATGTCAGGGACAATATTAAGACTTTGGTTTACGCAAGAAATTACTGAATTTGACCAACTCCACTGTACTCAGTAAAGAACAATGCTGGATCTCAGGTCTGCCTGCTCCCAAAATCTCTGCACATTTTTAATAGTGAATATATACTTTTTTTATCCTCTTATAACCTTTACATGCTTTTTGCATGCATCCAGGTTCTGTGTCTTCTAAACGAAAAGTGTGACAGGATTAACTGTTATGCTAGCATTTTTATCTAAAATTATATGTCACAGTTCTAGCCCTTTTTGAGGGACTCTAATTTCAGGAAATTTCCTTCTTATCAAAGGAATGAGTGATTTGAATAGTCGTATGAATTCTATATATTTATCTCAGCTAAACTAACATCTTAACATCTTAAGGTCAATTTGTGAGACTGGACAGCAGATGATTTGGAGTTGAATATGAGACTTAAATGAGCATGAAAGGGATGAAAGAGGGTAACTTTCCTTACACAGGTATGTGAGTATCCTCTTCATCAGAGAAACATTTTTTTATAAGACCAGGTATCTAGTCTTGCCATTTGCTCTGTTTACAGTTTGATCAGCAAGGCACAGCTGGAGGGGGAGCCACAGTCCTCTAAAAGCCTCCTCTCTCCCCCATCCCACCAAGTCCCAATCAATATAGCATATTCAGTACCAGGGAAGAAATAAGCTCCCCAAAAGAACAGTGTAATTTCCCCAGAGGACTAAGGAAGGAGAAAGATTGCTGTGACTATATGGCACTGATTATTGGGAGATCCCTCTGACACAGCTGCGCTTTGGTCTTCATGCATGGTTAGAAAAAAAAGCTGAGTCAGATATTCGCGTTCCTAAAATATTTAGCGTACAAAATCACAGATTCAGAAAGAATACGATGGGAGGGAGCATTTTTTACAGTGCAATGTATCTGCACACATCTAGGCCATTAATTAGAGAGAAACTCTTTCTATTGCAGTTGATTTACAGGATCTAAACATTAATACAGTTTAGAAGTCGGAGGTGGAAAAGATCTGGTGAATTGTCAGCTTCTTGCCAATGCAAGATGCTTCTGAGCTAAAGGATGTAACTGATAATGGATAACCTTTTCTGGGTTCTATTCTTATTTGCCAAATTACAGACAAGGAATAGGAAATAAGACTTGAGATGACATTTGAGCCATGAGTCTTAAAAAAAAAAAAAAGATTATTAAAGACAACAACTGTGTCGTGTGGGAAAGGTCATGATTTAATTGCAAGATTGTGAAATCAGGATGCCAAGCACTGGGGTAACAGGTTCGAGAGACACATTCAGCTAAATGGCTCAATAGAATAGAGGACATTCCTTTTCATTTTCTGAATAAAATAACATTTCGAAACTCTTGATGAAAAAAAAAACCCCACCCAAACCTGATTTACCTGAGTAAATCTGATCGGTTTTTAAATGATAAATTACATCTATAGGACCCTTCAGAAAAAAATTCCTCTTACTTAAAATAACTCTTACAGTATCAAGCCTTCAAAATCTGATCCTGAAATACTTACCTTATCTTGATTTTATCAGAATCAATTGCATAAAGGGTGATCAGTGAAACCTGAGTAGTTTTAACAACAGTGGCTGAGGTGAAATAACTGAGTAGCATATAGGCAGCCATTCTTGACAAACATGCTATTAATCAAAAAGACAATGCTGTACCTGTAATTATGAAAGAATATTATATTCTGAAGAAGATAATATTTACAGTATGTCAAAATGAAGAAAAAGTAAAGCACTCAAGGCACTCTCTGCATTTAGGTAGCTTAGAAATGTAAATAGTTTGTATAGTATTAACCAGGTGTTTTACTGTAACTTATAGCCATGAATTTTTGTCTTCTAAAATTTATTTCAGCCTTGTAAAAGAAGCTGGATTGGCATCATATGGGACTGAACTCCTCAATTTATCCAAATTACAGATATGTTGCAGGCAGTGCAATTTTCCATAACTATCTTGTCAACATCTCTCAACCCTGACCTACTTATGGCACCTCCAAAGATGAACACATTTTTCAGTCTCCATGTTCATTCAGCCCTTGGTGTCTTTGATGAGCTTGCCAATTAGTGTCCCTGAAGAAGCGGGAAGGGGGGCTGTTTGATGTGGACAGCAAGTTTTGGACCACCAAGTCATGCCTCAGAGTTGTTTCCATTAACAAGCCAACACTTACTAACAGTTTCCCACCATGATGTCTGACATCAATTTTGTCTCTTTACCTATGCTTACGATATGAAATAGCTGAGCTGTCTCACATTCTAGCGCGTGAAAACTGTTGGCAAGTGTTGATGTATTTTTTCTTAATTCTGACTGCCATACACCTCCGATTAGCCATTACATAATACAATCTGTTCTGTATTTGATTTGAACAGATTCTACTATTATGGACATATATAAGCACCTAGAAAGATGGACAGGCCCAGTGCCATGGAGGTGATAGACTGCACACTCCAACAACAATCCCTGTGTCATTCAGTCTCCTGTTGAGTGTGAATTTAAATCACTTAAATCCTCAACATTTCTGTCCTTTGAATATTATAAAATTTAAATCCTTTAAGAATTCCTTTGGAAAAAACATATGAATCAAGAACAAATGATAAGATTAAGGAACCAATTGTTCACTTGGATTTAAAAATCCATCATGAATTTTCTAAATCTCAAACTGTTTAGTCAGGTTTTAGTTTTCACATTTGATGGGCTTGATCTTAAATCGTTCAGTAATAAAATGGAAAAATTACAAATCAGCCTGGTTAAATTAGAATATTCATAAAGTGAGGTGCCGTAAGAAAGTCATTTAGTATCTTACAAAGTTCACTTCCATAGTTCAAACAGATGAAAAATACTCCTCAATAAAATATAGCGTATATACCAGGATCAACACCAACCCTTTTCTATATCCATGGGATTTTATGCATCTCTGGGTATTGAGAATAAGCCTCTACTAATATGAAATTCATTGGAAGTCTCCTAAACTTCTGAACACGGTAACCGAGGGAATGGTTGTTCCTGGTCCAGTCCAAGCCAGAAGAGAAGCTGAGCAGGCAATCTATCTGCAAGGCTAAAATTAGAGTGAGGCATGCCACCATCTGTCATTCCCACCTTACCTTATGGATGTTAGGATGATTGACTCTTAGAAAGTAAGTATTGGTCCTGAGTAGAACTAGACTAGACTAGATATTTTTACCTTTTAGTTTTCCAGCCTCACTTTTTCATGGTTAGATGTAGGACAGAGTATAAAATAATGTAAGAAAATGTCAGGAAATGGCAGAAACAAATGCTCTCCTATCTTCAGTAAAAGTGGGATGGAAGAAAGTGGTGGAAAACTCAGAGGGTCAAAAGACCCATTACATCTGTTTAATGAGAAAGCTGAGCCTCTGGGACTTGTTCACGTCCTCCCTGAGAAAGGCCTTTCACAAGAGTCAGATATGTGGAGGACCTTGCTCACACCTCTGGCCTTTTTACATGACCCTTATTTGGAAGGCAAGAAAGGAGCAAATTGCTTTTATAGTGTCTGGTGCTCTTTGGCAGTTCATTTGTTTTTCACAATGACACTGACTGGAAACTTTTTTGAAATATAAAATACGCATGGGAAAATTTAATGTTTGGAAACCATGGAAGCAGTTCAAATTAATAATCCTTAGGCCAAATGATGACGATGATTGTGTTCAACCTTCTTCATCGCCCTCAAGCTGGCTCATCCATCTCCTTTACCAGGAGAGCATCATCTGAAAACAGTGGGCTGCAGGAGTGTAATAGCAGACTTAGTTTATCCTTCGGAATCATTGCTTCAAACAATAACACACAAACTGGTAGGACGTGGACTGACCATGGTATGCCAAAGTGAATGTAGAGCCCTTCTTTTTCTTTTTTCTCTAACTTTCAGAATTTAGCTGAAATGTAAGATTCGGTGATAGTGGAGTTAGGAGGAGGGCAACTTCTACACCCTACATCAAAATAACTTGAACTACACTTTAAAGTGTTCACACTCAAAAGTTCAAGCTTCTAGTTACTGGCAAGACAAACTCTGAAGGTCTTGACTAGCTAAACTAAAAGTTACTTTTGAGTTCAAACTATTCATAATTCAACCCCTTTTTTCTCAGCTCTTTTTCCAATCTTTTATGGGTTGGGAAAACCACCATCTACATCAGTAGGTTGCAGATTTTGCAACCAGATTTTTTTTGTAGTCAAATCTCATCTGTTTCCTCAGACTGCTCTGTGCCCAAATCGCCAAACTTACATTATAAGGACAATGTAGTTTCACGGAAAAACCACTTACCATGGTTTCATAGCTTCACTTTTTGGACACATTGGCAGCTTACTGAATATTCAGTTTGTCTAAGCTTGTGTATTAAGTTGAGCTTTCCCATTTTCAGAAGGCCTGTTAAGAAAATTGAAAGGATTGGAAGTAAACTTCCATCACTTTCAAGAATTTTTTTGCATCCTGATATCAGACAGACCCTCACCTTCTAAAATACCCCATTCCCATCCCATCCGCAAATGTGCATTTAATTTTCATTCTGCAAATTTAATTTTCATATATCATATATTTTGGAAGACCTAAAAGCCTGATTTGGGGAAAGTTTGTTGTTTCTAGTAATCCAACAGAACTAGTAAGGAAGACAGCATATGTCCTAGGGCTGTATAAGAGCTATTCACTGAGTATGCTCATCGAGGGTATTTAATCACCGACTGTCTGAAGTGCAGCAAGGAACATGAAGCTGGTGCTTAATGAAGATGCTGTTACCTTTTGGGTTATGGTTTTGTATTTGGAATTTAAACCAGACACTCATAAACAAATAACTAAAAGAGAGGATAAAAACATATCAGAATAGTTCACTTCTCCAATTTAACATTCAAACATGAATCCAAATCTTGGACTCTGTTTACAGTATGGTAAGGGCCAGGGATGCCTCTGTGCATTGTGTGAAACTAAACATCGTACTTCTAATATGTCATTAATTTATTGCACCAGTTTTTACAATTATTTTTTTCATTATCTAAGGGTATTTGCAGAAACACATTTTACGTCGTTAGAATGTTCCAAGAAAGGATGTGCAATTATTTCTGAAAAGATATGTCTAATATTTTTATTGCATATCAGTCCACATGGAGCTAAACACTGTATACATAAAGCTCCAATGGTAAAGAAGGAATCTTTTTCTCTCACTCGCTCTTGCTCTCTCTGCCTCACTCACGCCCTCATGCACATAGACATATACAAAAGGAAGTTTTTGGCCCCCAGCTTCCCAAATTGTTCAAATGTTTTTCAGCTGAAATGCCAATAAACCAAAAAGCCTGCAACCACAAAAGGACACAACAGCAGGAAAAGGGACAGGTGAAAAGAGAAGTATCTGCGCTGTGACACTGTACCTGGGAACTCTAGGGTGCAAAATACAGTCTCACCCTGTGAAAAGCAGATCATCAAAGCAGACTCGCTAAATCACCTTCCACTGGTAAGTACACAGGCCAAGTACCCTCAGCCCGTAGCAGCCAATAAGCGCCTACCTATTTGTAATGCTGCAAACACAGTTAGCAACATATTTGTTAGCAGGTGTCACTGTGATGAGAAGAGCAGACGGCAGTCAGGCTGTAATTATTGTGTGAACCCAATAGGCGTTACACACTTCATTTTGGAACACATCACAGAATTCTTTAATAGCTGGCCTGATTATTAGGATCTTACGTTAATTTGTGCAGAATGTTATAAAAGTTAAGCAAGAAGATATTAACATTATACAAATGAGCATGGTTCTGCCTGTTAGCTTGAACATACGGCAAGAAACAGAATGACACTATCCAACACTGCAAATTTACATTTAACAAAATCGCTAAGTAACAATTTTACAGTCATCTTAATTTGCATCACTAAAACCTGGCAGCATTTCACCCAAAATGCATTAGCAGGAACTATTTATAAGATCAGTATCAAGGTTTTCATATAAAGCCAGTGAATTAATATGATTGTTAGAACAGTCCTTGCAATGGTGATGCCTAGCTTCCTTAGAAAAGTACAGTTAAGGATCACCATCACTGCTCTGTGAACACTTGTTAAAACAATTCATAGCAAAATAACTGCGAAAAGGTAAATTGGGGTTGAAGGTGGGAAAATTTAACTCAAATTCTCAGCGCAATCAAATATCATCATATTGTGTGCCGTCTAGGGTGTGAGCGTAAGCACTTCACAGTGGGGATGTTTTTAACCTATATTTGTCCAACACGGCACAGAGGAGCCACAACTTGCATTGATTTTGTCATTGTGTTTGTGCAGCAGGTGTGAACTAATGGAGGCAGGGTCCCGATTCCCCAGCTCTCCACGTTAGGAACTAACCTTCCTTCCAGATCAAGTCCTGCTTTTCTCCCCAGTGCAGTGGGAAAAGAAGCAAGGAGAGATGGTGCAGACGTCGGTCTTAGCATGGAGCCGGACCACAGCAGAAGAGGATGCACCAAAACATGGAGACAAGAAGCCTCTCCAGGTCCTACAGTTTAAGAAATACATTAGTACCAATAATTGATTTAATTATAGAAATTTAATTAACCTCCCTTGCCTTTGAAATCATTATATATTCCTGCAAGGCCAAAATTTCCTCTCAGATCTGCTCTATAGTTCTTAATTACATTGATCTACTGTACTGACATACGTATTTTCCTTTATACCAGCTGGAAATCTGCACACCTAAAGAGTCCAGAATACTGAGGCAAACTGCTATCATGTGGATTTGAAAAGAATTTTGCCCTCAGATTAACTTAAAAAAACCCACCACAACAAAAAAGCCTGAGTTTCTGACAGAGTACACCACTTGTATGCTGCATTATATAATATGAATAATTTATATTGCTAAAAGTGCTTCCTCTGAAATATGGGTAGAAGCGGGTAATTGCCCATGGATAATACTTTATATATTTTGTAGGAGGAACATATCTCAACCCAAGAAAATACACTGGCGCTAGGGCACAACTTTCAGATATGAATGACTCAATGAATCATGAATGACTATGATTTTCTTGGGATCTAATGGTTTAACACACACTTAAATACATTACAAATGCATGGAAAACCCTACACAATCTAAATTGTGTAGCACAGAGTGGACTGTGAACTCTTCTGAGCACTTTAACTGTTTGGGGTTTAAACAATAAATGAATATATACGTACGGGGGCAGCTTTTACCTGGCTGATAGTGGCATCCATCTCCACTAGAAGCGTATAAATCTTTCTGAAATCTTTCTCTATTGCTCTGTCTTAATAGTGACATGCAGTGGCTGCACGGTGCAACAGAGGTTTAAGAGAACAGTATTGCACAAATAAGAACAGCGTTTAACACATGACAACATATCTGAACGCGTTACACCACATAACAAGTTTCCATAGACATTGTTTTTACTGGTATTTAAACACATTGTAGAGTTACTGTTCATTCACGCATCCGTGCAGTTGCCCTCAGAGGGGATTTTAACAAAAAACATCGTAACTCTGAGGCTTTTACGGGCTACAGCGTAGGGCTGCCTGTACTGCAGGATGTAGACTGACACAAAACAGTCAGGTAGACTGACCAGATAGAAAGCAGCAGGTAAGAAATGTTCCAGAAAATATGGAGTAGTTTGTACTTTGAATTTGGATCAGATGATCGCTTTACAGTTGGGCAGATCATGAAGTTAGCCCACTTCTCCCTTGTGTTAAAGGCTCCCCTCGCATCAGTTGTTCTTCTTTCACACTTGCACCACTCACGCCTGCTGCTATCACTGGAGCTGCCCTTTCATTGCCTCTGCTTTTGAGCCACTCATCTTGGTAAAGCGGGTGGATTTTCGTTTTGTGGAAGTTTCTGTATCTCCTGTGGATTGGTGATTTAGCCCAATGAGCCTACCAGTGTCTGAAAATGATTGTGCCAGGACTAACCTCTTTAAAACAAGGAATGCCCAAGGCAAGCCTATGTTCTTTGTCCGTTTTATGTACCAAAATCTGTCTAAAACATGGAGCTCAACCAATCTCTATTATTCCTTATTCTGTCTTGGTAGTTATCATTTCTCTCTAGTTATGGTGTTTCTTACTAACTTCCCTAACGTCTGGCACACGACCATCGGACCTTCTTCTGGAGACCATGTTCCTTCCAACATAAAAAGATATTTCGATATTACTGCAAAACTTCATCTGTCAGTCTGGAACAAAATGAGGGAGGACATTGTTATCTTCTACAAATAAAATAATTTTTTAAAGTCCGAGGAAAGTAGGTGCTGATGCATCATGCTGGTGCATGATTATACTCCTGAGGAATTTGGAGCTATAGCAAGAAGACTTAATTAGAGGATGCAGTCCAGCTAAGTCCATTTTCCAGCAACATGAGAGAGGAAAAATGGAAAATGCAATGCTTTCTTAAAAAATAATTGTCAGCTTTACTGAGATTAGAAGTGTTATTATCTGATAGTCATATATGCATGCACAGTGACACTATGGGGTAGAGTTAAGGTGCTCTCTGTATGCTTTTCTGTATCTTAATTTCTTGGCACCATTTCTAAATGCAAATGTTAATTCCAACATTCCTGTGGCTATAATGAAAATGCACTGCTTACTCTCCTCAACCTTTTATTTCCTCTGCGTATCTCCAGGCTTAATTTTTCAGGTTAAACTGGGCAAAGGTTGTTTTTGTTTTCTGTGAAGAAAATATATATTCCAGGAACAGAACTGTCTTGATTGATACGTTATGCATCCATCAGTTGGGTTACATGGACTATGAGTCAGGGTATAATTCTGCCCTATGTCAGCGTTTTCCTTTCCAAGTGCTTGAGACTGTGCATTGCAGAAACACGCTTCTGGGGAGAATACTTCAGAAAATTGTGCTAACTCCTTGGTTCCTTCCATCACCACAATGTCATATTAGGAGGCACAAAGTGACATCTTGATATATTGCTTATAGCCTCATATAAGGTAAAGTCTTATTAGAAAGTAATAAAAGTGACCTCCTGCTTTTTTGTCCATAATCTTGTATTACGTTAAGATGGAAAATCAGAGCTGGTTATGTTTGCCATTATTTTGTTGTATTTAAAATAATATTGTGCAACACCAAGGTTGGAGTTTGAAAAATGCTAAGAAATAATACTGTCTGGAGCAATATATAAAATATTGATGAAAATAGAAAAGACAAACATACTTCCCTGTGGTTCGTTTTGGGTGTGTCTGATGAACAAAGCAAATAAAATCTCTGCCTTCATTTACAGTGTGTTTTCAACTTAAGTAGTTGTAATGCTCAAAATGTTGTCGTCTAAAAAAATCTGGAAATATTGTAAAAATCAGTTTAGTTTGGAGTGAAATGTGGCATGCAAGTACGCTGTGCTCATGACCTGGATTAGACCATTAGGGTAAAGGTATTTTGTTAATAAATGGGGAAAACACTGTGCCACCTTAAATGAGGTTTCTCTGCTAGAGAGAATAAGTTGTTTCTTTGAAGGAAGGGATAGAGTTGGAAACTCATCAAGAAATATGACTTACAGTGGAATTTAAATGAAATAATTTTGACATATTTAACTTCAGAAATGTCTACTATTCTATCTATATAGGCCAAAAAAATCATAATATAGTTTTAATTTAATGCAATTAAAGTTTAGCTTGTCCTATGTTAGGGATGTTACTCTAGGGGGAACAAAACTGGTTGCAATAGTGAAATTATAAAAGTTGTTTTATGTCACATTAGTTAACATATGCAAGCTTATTTAACATGTGGACCACAAATAAGTGTAATTATATTAAAACAAGGATCTGTAGCTCAGAAGCAATAAAAATAGACTAGGTTGTATTATTAATTCTTGTGTTAAGGGTTTTGAGCCATGTTGATTGGCCTGAATTTTTTGATTTTGTTATGGTACAAAGGGATTGTTTGAAGTAATTTGTCCCCGAGAGAGGCTCACAATCCCAAGCGGGTTTCAATTCAGCAAAGCAAATCTAATTTTGTTTGCTTTATGCAAACCAGAAGGGGCTGTGGTTCATTCTGTTTTCACTGGAGGGGAAAGGCGCACTAATGGGACCTGCTGAAATGCATGCATTGCAAACATCATACCCCTGCATATATTAAATTTAGCTATGTGATGCACTGTGTTCATCATCTCATTGTGTACACAGATACGCTTTAGAACAAAGCCTTTAATAGTACAGGAACCTTACTACATTATGCCAACACACTATTGTATTTATATTTAATGCTACAACTGGAATTTCTTCCCTTGGATAAAGTGTATTGATATGCCGTCTTTTTTTCCCTCCTGTTACTTGTTATAGTAGACAGTATACTGAGGACATTACATGCTTAAGCTTCAAGCCATCTGAAGATTAATTATATGGAGGTCTCATAATGGTTTTTAATTTTCCCTTTTTTACAGCCCAGAGTTAAATAGGAGACATGTTCAGGATCTGATTGCCAAAAGAGCAATAATCCCCAATCCATCAGATCGAGGCTGGAAGATAAATGAAGGGGAATAGCACCTGCAAGACAGGTAATGCTCCAGACAATAACCACTGCTTTGACAGATTGCTACCCTCTCTTCAGAGTGGCTCCTTTTTAGGCTTTACAAATGCAGTATTTATATTGCCTAAAAAGTACACCAGATCTGAATAAATGCTGGATATAGGAGGAAATCTGTTTCTCCAAAAGCCAAAGGAAACATTGCCATTTATTTCACTGGGAGTCAGAGTGGGCCACTAAAAACTGTTTGATGGTAAAGTTGAAGGATAGATAAATTCATTTGCATATAAGTCACATTATTTGTTTATTGAATTTTCATAATAGTGCTATGGTTCACGTGGTGTTGCTCAATTTTTTCCAGGGTGCTTCTGTTTTGAAAACAATTTCGATATTGCACAGAGACAGACACATCTCAAAACCCTCCAATTTGTCATTAGACATTTGGCTGCTTGCCTATTTTACTGATAATATTGCAAAACTACATTAATTTACTGAATGATTTTTGTGAATCAGTTCACACAGAATTCAGAATGATACTTGTCATGCATCAGATGATTAACTATTAAAAGCATAGGTTTACTTGTTATGCTTATTGTGTGGTACAGTTCAAAGTTTGCTTAAGTGTGCAATTTAAATTCAAAGATGGGTTAGGAATAATGATTCTTCTGCTTTCAAAGTTCCTTCACAAAACACTACAGGAATATTCTTCCCAATTGTGTTCTGCATTGCCACTTACCGTTCTTTTCAGCTAGTATTCTTCCTTAATTTCTCACGAGATTCAGGAATCAAAAATTTTTAATACTGTAACACAAGCGTTTTGCTCAGTACCCAAAACCCTGATCACAGAGGCAGCTTGGATGGGTTGATGGGTCTTCTTGAGCAGAAGGTCCCCTTATGAGTGAGCCCAGTTGCAGCTCAGGGGATCGGAGCCCTCCTCCATGCCTCTTCTACAGCTCAAAGGGTGTGACTGTGCTCTTGATACAGAAAAAATACATCCTAATATTTTCTAGTCTTGTAAAGCCATTCAGAAGGAAGGCAAACAGGTAAGATTTTGGTTGTGTGTTATCTTAGAAGGAATATTTGAAAATAATTATCTTCTCTATCACTGCATGATACCTGCACATTCTTTAACATCTAGAAGTCAACAGGCACAAAGTTTTGATGCATTCTCTTCTGCTAGATTTAGGCAAAAATTAAGATTTTGATTTAGAATCAGATTCTAGAGTAAAACTTAACTTTTTAATGGGAGTGTTCCTTCACTCAAAATGCTAATTCCTTAGGTAACAAAGTAAATGTTCAAATTAACCTGAAAATTCTAAAAATCTAAACAAATAAAAATTAAAAAGGACATATAGCTGACAGGTTTTTTTGAGAAGATAAACTCTTTTGAAATCAGAGGATGCGATCTGCTCTAACGTTAAGTTTTGTGTGGTCTTCACTGAGAGGGACTGGGCCAAGATCTTTCCATGGTGTAAAGGAAGACAGGAGATCCAAGTCAGCATAAATCAGTACCTGCAGTTAATATCACTCTTCAGAGCTTTACACTTTCACAGATCTATTTTGAAACTATTTTGATTTACTCCAGCTGAGGATCTGGCCCTCAAAAAAGGATGAGTACAATTTAAAAGGTTTAGAAAAGAAGTATTCTGATCAAAGTACTTTTATTAGCTAAGGCTATTGAACAAAAATTGTCTGAAATAGAGTTTAGAATGAAGAAAGAATGTTTGTCAGAACAGTTTAAATTGAGATAATTTTACAGAGGGGGACTGGAGAAATGCTGAAATTACCATCAATTGCAGTCATAAAGTATTTTCATAGCTAAATATGATTTATTACTTGCTTTTATTTTTATAATTCCTCATTTATATAGCACTAGCCACTTTACAAAAATTAATAAAATAGCGCATGCTTTCAGAACCTTAAAGGCTAACTCAGACGAACATAAAGAGAAATGAAGGGAAGGGATGCAATGTCACTTCAATAATGCAATACATACAGCAAGAGACAATCCTTGCTCCAAGGGGTCTTCTGTATGAATAGTCAAGGCAGATAAAGGAGCTAATAGTAATTCCTCAGTTTATGGATGGAGAACTGAGGCACTGAAAAATCAAGGGATTTACCCAAATTGACAAAGAAACTCTGCCTGAGCTAGACACTGAATCCATTTTCTTCATGCTCGACTTCAATACTTTTCCCTCCCAAAAGGCTGATGTATATTAAAATAACATAAACTTTATACAGTCTGAACTATTCAGCAAGATCATGTGGGGCCAAACCTATTTCAGCTTATTCTTAGCTGAGGGTCTGGCAGAGTAAGATGCCCTGTTAATCCCTACGGTGAACTGATCCAGACTATAACAAGCATTAGAGTCCAATTCTGCAACCGGTTATGTAATTTAAAATATATAGATATCCTTGTTGACATTATTGGATCTATGAACAGGCTTACAATTAAATACTTACATATGTTGTATTGATTAGCAACTAGTTGTTAAGAAAGTATAATTTATTACTAACAGAGGTCACACACAAAATGCAGTCATACCCATAAAAAACATTTCTGTCCTTTAGAGGGGTTTGAAATACAGAATGAGTAAAAGATAAGTTTCATAGGTTTATTAATTACACAAAACTCCAAAAGAGTTCAAAGAAAAGATTTATTCGAATAAAGTAGTAAGATCTGGTCATCTGCAGAACTTCAGGAGTTAGCCTTAATCAACTTAAGGAATGGTTGAAAAGAATTAGAACAACAGAATTTGTTTGTTTTCAGTAGATTTTTCATACAATAGGAATAAAAGTAAGCTGGAAAGTTATTGTAAGAAAAAATACAAAAGGGTTCCAACTTGCTCTATTCAGATAAAAGGATTTCTGTTTTCTGGGTACATCTCAGGATCAAATCTGGTAATGATTTATGAAATTTTTAAAAATCCAAATATATCCAAGCTATAGAAAGACTTAAAGGATTTAATTATGTAGAAACAACTACTCATAAATAAAAATAAAAGTTTAAAAACCCTCTGCATTTGAACTGTCTTTTGCTAGATCCTCTTTTTACAAAAAAAAAAAAATTTTCCTCTTTTACTAGTAATAATACTTGCTCTGATTCTATAGAGAAAAAAAAAATTTGTTGTTGATACCAAAGCAAAACACAGAGCTTGTCTGTATTAATATGTTTTTTTATGCCTATTCTTGCCGTTCTCATTGGGAATTCTGCTGCAGAAAGTCCTTCAGAGTAAAATCTTTAGATTTTCTGCAGAAAAGCTTCAGTGATGCCCTAACTTTACAAATGGAAAAAAACCTCCTCTAATACAGTGTTGCATAAGGAGTTGGATCAATATTTGGCTTTTTTTCTCAGGCTTTTAATTTAAGAGATTTTGGGTGACATTCAATAAAGTATTGCTTCTGCAATACCTATATATTGAAAACAATAAAATCATGAAAGTTGGAGATGAGAGGTCGGTAACTCAGTGTAAATACATGCATGCTCCCTGTGTGACAGTTCCTATAGAACAGAGAATGAACAATGTCTTTTAAATTTAAGACAAAGCTAAACAAGCTAATTCAAAAAAATTGTATATGCACTAGTTGATGCAGCTAAATACACATATATATGTGTATGCATATGTGTATATATATATATATATATATGAAGCATGCAATAAAACATGGCTCTAGATGATTGTTTCCTAGGCCTGGCACTTGCTCAGCTCAGGAATTACTGACTTGTGGTCACAAAGGTTGTAGCTTGAATAACAGGAAGGCCTGACGCAATGTCATCTGTTAAATTTTTGAATAAATTTGATTTTTTTTGTTTCATTTTCTTGGAGGAAAGATGCTGAAGTGTTTTGTGGAATCTCTGCACATTGTTAGCATGGCCCAAGGGCTGGTGGTGTTTGTACTCCATGTACAATGCACTGCATGAAGTTTTATTGTAGCAATTATTGTAATTCATTAACTTTATTACAGTGGGATTAAAATAAAACATGGTTTAACAAACTCTAAACTAATAAAAACTGTATTATTTATTCAAAATGACAACTCTTAAAGAGTCAACCATTGGGATCATTTAAAAGGACTGACAAGACAAGTGGAAGTTAGGGTTAAACTGATCTGCAAGAAATGCAAGAAAACACCCTCCTCAAATGGAGGCCACATTGCCTGATGTTCCTTGTAGCATGTTACCTTGTCTACACAAACATTATGTTCTTGCCTTAATCCTGTCTTCAGCTCTGTACTGTCAGCTCAAGGACTCCAGCCTGCCTTCAGGTGATGATGTGACATGCCACTGCGCCTCATTCTGCAGGACCCGTGCAGAGATTTGCATGTCCACACTAGTTAGAAAGTGATGAACAGGGCAAGAAGTCCAGGCAACCTGATGACAAAGGCAGTCTTGAGCAACCACCAAGTGACCTGCAGATAGAGTCAGACCTAAGTGGAGAACATGTAACAAGGGACCTCATTAGAGTGATGGGAAACCACATCTGCTTCTTTCTTTTCAGACATGTCATTTAAACCCTTTGCTTTTATAGGCTTGAGAAATGGGCTTGGAGGGTGATCAGACTTAGCAGTGTTAGTGCCAAGTTCCTCACTTGGCACTTGTCTCCTTAGGGCTGCTAACATTCTGCTGAGGCTCAGCCATGTATGAGTAGCCTGGAGCCCCACGGGTTCCTCTAGGCCTAATCACTTCCACTATTGTAAGTGTTTGGGCCAACTAACATGCTACCAATATCTTCTCCAGAGTCTTTTGTATGGGTGCACAGGAGCAATGGGAGATGACAGTGGGGAATACCTAGAATGAGTACCCAGCACCACCCTGGGAAATCCACGGAAACAGCAGTCAGTCATTTTATATAAATATTACAAACACCAGATAACACCTGGGAGCTCAGGCAGTCGGAAACGAGAAAGAAGATGTTCCAGATGTCCGAGATGTTGCCCTGTCCGGGTGCTGGTGGTACCTGTACTCTGTGTACAACGTACTGCATGGGGTTGCCATGAAAAGGGCAAGTGCAAAATTAGGATGATCGGGCAATGTCTTTCTGACAGAGGTTCAAACCTACGGATACCTTCATATAACATTATATTCCTTACCTGGAATATTGTTTAGATATCCACTCACCCATGTTCAGTTTGACCCAAATTGCAGGGTTTATACAATTGCTGGTATATTTGGAGTAGTGACAGGAAAATACTATGATGGCCAGGGAGTCCAGAGTCTGTCATATTAGAAGGAAATCTAAGATCTCAGTAAGTTTAGCAAAACAAAGCCCAGATGACTGGCTATATATGCATCAGTCTGCAAAATACCTGGGAGAGTGAAAAGCTATTTACCCAGGTTTAAAGCTATTTTGAAAAGACTGACACAAGAACAAATAGGTATAAACTGCCCATGACTAGCTTCAGTCTGGAAAACAGAGGATTTATAACCAGGAATGAGGTAAACATCTGGAACACCCACCCGCTGTTCTGTGAAGACAAAAACATTGTAACTACTTCTAAGCAGCAGCAGCTTGAAATATGTCTTGTCTTCCCAGCTGATACAGGATGGATTTAAGAAGCAGAGAGTTTACTTTGCTGACCTGCAGATTTGACACTCTGCTGTTATCCGAATCTTGGAGGCGTTGCCAATATCAGCACTGATAGAGATTTTTTAGTGTTTGTGGCCATTGGCAATGAATGGTATTTGATCTGAAACTTTAGGAGTCAGTAGAAATTGTTTTGCTGACCAGAAAGTGTGTAGTGAGCATGACTCACTAAAGCCAAAAGATTCTCTAAATGTCTTTCCTGCATTGTGCAATTAAACCTGCATACAAGTTGCCCCTGATATAATCTGCTGCATGCAAATGCCAGATCCAATTCTGCCAGCCTTACTTATGTTAAGTAACCCTCAAACAAATAGTTTCTAAAAATTCCCAGTGGGACAACTGACTTGAGTAACTGCTGCTACACATGACGAAAGGTGGCAAAGCTCTGCTTGGAATGAACAGGCACGATGCTTCTCTTTATTATTTTCAGCCTCCAAAGTGATGCTACCCAAACATCATTCTGTAGCTGATGGCCAAAAGATTTTTCCTCAGATGTGGGCCACCCCAACAGAAAAAAATCTCTCAACTTTATGCATATATTAGTGAGCAAGCTTAGGGCTTATTGCTTGATTTTCAGTCTTAATGCGGGCAGCTGTAGGTCCAACTGTGGGAGAAAGGTGACAAAGGCAGACCAAATACCAAATTTTTGAAGTTGGTTAATTGTGCTTTTCAAAAGCACTTCACACCAACAGTTACTTCATCACATCATGTCCTCAAAGCCAGTTCTGGCACTACCAATCGTGGGTGCATTTTGAAAGGCATCATAGCCCTCCAGCAGTGAATTATGGATCGCACACCACCTTCCTCGGCAGCTTGTTGAACCAGAGTCATTTATTCAGTTGGTATTGAGAGTCTGGGGGCATGACAGTACATCTGACCCCTTTTGGGTAAAATTTGATCTGGCATTTCATTTCACGGGCTCAGCCACCAGTCTGTCAAATCTTCATTTTGCTGGTGCCCACTAGAACTGCTGACGCTTGTCTCTAACTCCTGGTGCTTTCATCTTTCAGCAGCAATAAACATGTCACACTGCTGAGGTGAAACACAATCTGGAATTAAATTTACTGCATATAAAATATGGTGCCCTCTTTATTGGTTCAAATACTTGTCACTCATAATTTATTTGAAAGTGTATGGCATTCATGAGGCGAGAGTGCTGCTGGAAATGGAGGTGGGGGGAGCTGCAGAACTCCAAACCACAGCAGTTTGCATGAGCTCTTCTTCTCCTTTAACACCCATTTCCCCATCCCTTGCCAGTCCTGGCTGATATAAACACATCAAATACGATATCAATGCCTCCGCCAATAAACAGTATGTATCTCAGGAAAAACAAGCTCGAGTACGTTTGGCTGTGCAGCTGCACGTTAGCTGCAAAGTGGCTGAAGGAAGACAACCAGCATTGCGCTCAGAAGAACAAGTGTGTAGTTGTTTATACGTGTGTGTCTAGGGGAGGGGAGGGTGGGAAGGAGCCGGATTTAGCCCTAGTCCATTTCAAACTCGCTCGCCATGCCTTTCCTTCTGACACTCAACTTTTTCATTATTTATTCCAAATACTGTCGATCAGCTTTAACTAATACAGTTCTTGTATGAAGCACCTCTCTAATCTCTTCAAACACAGATGTGGAAGTGCGGCTTAGAGCATGGAGGCCAACAAAAGCACTTTGCCTGTACCAGTGATTAGCTTTGATTGACATAGTACACTTCTGCTTTCACAGGCATACTTTAACACCCATAAAAGATTGTTTTAAAATGAGAAGCACTGGGTAGTGCAGCTCTGGCTTTAGTAAATATGCAGTACAAATGTAGTAGCAGATAACTGAGAGAATACAAAACACTTGATATTCTTTTCTGGCTTTTATGCTCCTTTTTCAGAATTTCTTTTTTTTTTTTTTTTTTTTTTTTTGCGTCCAGCATTTATTCCTAATTGTCAAAGAAAAATGATAACAATATGTAGTCTGCTTAAACCTGGACTTTTGGTCCTGTCTTATGCATGCTTCGTAGTTTCTGTAATAAGAGGCAACAGGAATGGTAGTCTGGTTTTGAAAAAAAATAAGCTAACGAGGAACTTGAGGGGTTTTCCTTGTTGTAACACACAACTTTACGTGTATTAAATTGATGAAAATACGGAAGGATTAGAAAGAGGTAGTTTCAAGATGTGTAAAGACATCCAGACTACAAAAGCACAGGGTGCCAGCAAAAGAATGTCAAATATGTGCAGCAAAAAGCATTTGCAGATACAAGTTCTGTAGCTAATTGCTTAATTGCTATTTTTTCCGGAATCCACTTGATGTATTTATGAATACAGCCATGTGATGCTTGAATACACACTCAGAAATGAAGTTCTAAATTAGAGACAGTATCCAAAAAACTAAAATAACTTCCACTTCCACCCACCAAGCATTCGTAGCCCCCTTATCAATCAATACAGCCCGTTCTTTCTTTTCCCCTCGAAGAAAAGCCAAGCTTTGCTCTATGACCTATCAAGCAGCCAGCCCACATTCTGATGGGACAGCTTGGAAAGCAGGTTACAGTTTTCACCCCCTTCTGCTGATCTCAGCCTCCTGGTCACACCTGAAGGGAGAGGTGTTTTCTTTGGGTATCAAGGAACCAAACCATTTAAAGGCACACGAACTTGAACCAGCGTATAACACTACACTTGAAAATGAACTGGAAGTGAGGGCAGACCATGGGGCACAGACGTAATAAGATCCTGGTGAGAAACACCTATTAACAAGTGAATAGCCACTGTATGCAACAGGTGAAATTTCCAAGTGATCTTAAGATGCAGATTCCTGTAAGGTGTGTCACCAGTAATCAGCAACTCAATAAGGGAGATACTGCTGACAAAATGGACTCCTAAGCATTTCTGTATTTAGACTATGATATAAAGACCTGAATGTGTATTTTAGCTACATAGTTTCTTCAAATGGTGGGACAGACAGGCTTCTTTCCTTCCACTGAGTAGGATCTAGTGTCAAACCCAGTTGCAAGATTTCTAGTCTGGTCTGTAAGAGCAAACAGGGCACTACGTGTAAATACTGACATTATACATAGCCACGGTGAAATAAAACTGAAAGATAGCTGATTGCAGTACCTCCATATTCCAAACTATATCAAGGATTTCTTTTACCCTTATGAAGAAGAAATTTCAATTAATGTGCACAAGTTGGGAAGTCATACATTTGTTTTAATAATTTTATGAGTCTTCAGATGTTTTACACATAAATGTGTCAATTGATAAGCTGGTATCTTTGCTATAGCATCAGCTGGGTAATAAAATCCACAGAGCTTACTAAATTGGTACAATTAGTTGGGTGGTAAAGTTTGTGTTCCAAGTTTCCATCTCTGTCTGTGTGTGTGTGTGTGCATGCGTCTGTGCACGCATGTGCATGTGCATTCCATCATTTTTGCATGTATGTGCACATACATACTCATGGCATAAGGGAAAAAAATCAGACAGACAAGTAACTTCTGAATCCAGTGGTTTTAATCTCAGTGAGCAAAGGCTAAATAAATGCTGGTAGTGGGGATGTCTCTTTCCCTTCCTTGTTGAACAGCTCCACTGCATTTTTTTTTTAAATATGCACTATTGCACATCAGGAGAAAAGAAAACCTGTCACTAAACTAGCATAGATGCTGGCTATTCATGGTCTAGTTAAATAGTTTTCATGGGAATGATCTGCACTTCCCCAAGGACCTAGACAGGTTTTATACAGATTTACATGCAGTTTTCTTGTATTGAGAATACAGTCAACATGATTCAACAAAAACATGAACAGGACCGAGCATCCACCCTGCAGAAAACAAACATGAATTCTGCTCTTGCAAGGTTCACAGGACAAAAATCACAATGACAAATTTTGCAAGAATAAATATCAGCCTTTTTGCATTTGAAAATGTTTCTGTTCATTCTTTAGCCTCCCTGTCAGACTCCAAGGATACTCTGGACTCGCTGCACTTTGCACTTTGTCCAGAATCTGTTTGGTTACCCATGCCCCTCAGAAAGTGAAGTCTTCTCCGTGAAAACTACATACAATTTGGCTGGGGAGAGAACAGAGGCCTGAACAGCTCTTTCCCGAACAAAGGATTTCTTAAGTGGAAGAAATTCTCTTCGTCTCGCCTGAGTGGCTGGGCTGACATCCGGGGAAAAAGAAAATCCTATTCCCATTGTACACTGCTGATGGAGAGCCTTGTGCAGTCTTAATTGTTCTCTGTCTGTCTGCTATCTGACACCTTATACAGAATGGTACATTTCAAGCCCTCTTCCAATTTTTGTCTTCTGACAGGGATCAAAAATGCCTTTTCATATATGCTCTTCCACATTTAAAACCCATGGCGACCCACTTTTCAGGAAAATCAGCGAGGTCCCTTCCTCAAAATCCCATGCAGAGGCCCACAGCTCTGACTGTCTCCCAGTCGTCTTCAGAATCATTTCCCCTTGGGTCAGTGCTTTGTGTTGTCCATGACTGGCAAGAGTCCCTGGGTGGGTTTTCTTCAGTCATTTCTTTCTCTTGTCTTCACTGCAGCCCATCCATTTTCCTCCAGCTTTTTCTTTCATCGTCTGTGCTTGCGCTCTTCTCTTTCTCCTTTCTCTTCCCAGTTCACAGTCTCCAACATGCAATTTCCCTTTTTTCGCATGCTTTTCGCTCTTGTCCAGTCCTTTCACCTCTTGCTCCCTTTTCTTCTGCACCTTTGTTTGCTTCCCGTTCTTCTGCCCTTCTTCCTGCAGCAGATTATTAAGAGCTGTGAAGCCTGCAGCCACAAGCTCTGCCTGATTAGGCAACCTGAAATGATAGCTGATATATTTTTTTAAACAAAGCCAATCCTCAGCTTTACTTTCTGTGAAGTTAATAGAAACTGGGTATATTCACCACCACTTCCTATTTATGGGCCTGGATATGTTTTCAGGAGCTTAACATTATTCACTTGGCTTTAAAATATTGGTCATCGTCTCTACTGCATGAAGATATTATAGATATGAAGTTTTATATGTGGGGTTTTTTTCCTTCATTTCAAATCTGTATGCTGTCTAACCAATACTAATTTACATCACACAGAATACACCAAAACACAATTGAAAAAGGAAACCAACTCCATGCAGCAGTCCACGTTGATTTTCAGGAAACAATGGAGGGAACTTCTACATTGCACATGCTTCTTTTTCAAGCAGACAGATCTGTTAAACTCCTGTCCTAGCTAGATGAAAAATGTAACCCTGGCAGTAGGTTGCAAGCAAGCCTTTACTCCTAGTCACTGTGACTTTCTCCAGCCATCACATATTTGGCCATCACTCGCTTTCTCTTGCATGACAGGACTCTACGTCATAAAATGTCCTACCCTTGGCCTCCCTGAGTTTGAGGTAAGCCATGTGAAAGGACCCGACTCCTGTCACACAAAAGGAGAAATGGTATAATCTACAGTGTAAACTCAGAGAAAGCTGAATACCACTTTGTGAGGGTTTGAGCTCTTTCAAATTTAAGATTTGCTAAAAATTCTGTCATGTCACATAACATCTATTTCATCCTCCTTCCCAAGCTTTTGTACCTTTTTTGAGGCTTGGGCTTGATTCCTGCAATCCTCCAGGAGAGGCAATCATCACGTTTCTGTTTCCTTTATTAGCATTTGTCTTAAAGCCACTAGCACATGTCTAGTTCTCTCTCGTTTTTTTTTCAGATCCCCAGATGTCTATATTTGGCTCCAGCATTCTGTGCTTCAGAGTGTTTGTCATGTGTCAAGTTAAGATTATAACTTGGACCATCTAGAACTGAAGAATTTGGATCCAGCATTCACGAGGGAGGACAGGATACTGTTTTCTCAGGAGGAGAAAAGCTAGCTGGCATGTCCCCTGCCCCATCAATTCCCGTCTTCCCTACAAATAGACCAGTAGAAAGACTCCGTGCTGGGGTGGCAAAGAAAGGAGATCCACTGGCATCACGCTCATATTTGATGTTTCAGCCAATTCTGGCTTGGACACTCTGGGAAAAGATTTGAGTCTAGACAGATCTGGCAAATCTATCTATTATACCTCATCAGCACTCTGCTGTCAGTATGAAATGCAGAGTGTAAGGCAGATCAGGAGGAGAATTGTTGACTAAGCAGAGTAGGAGATTCATGAGTAGCCTTCGTTGAATGTGGACTATGTGATGTATCTAGGCATCCTCTATGCTTTTGGTGGGTTTTAGCATTATTTAATGTAAACCTCAGCACTAAAAGAACAGACTTGTGTTCTTTCAAGAAATATCTGGCAAATATCTTTTAATAAATATTATAACAAAAATTATAAGGCATTTTATAAGACTCTAGATCGACTCGGCCTCATAATACCCTCATGGATCATACCAGAATATATAGAACAGCACTGCAGATACAAAGCCACATGGATACTTTTACTCATAGTACCTTCAATTTAGTTTGCACATGTTGTAGTAGTATTCAAGACATGGTGAAGCACACTTCATTGCAAAATAGCAACATAAGATCACATTGAAGGTCTGTGGTTTCCTATAGCACATGCTGGAGTGTGCACCATGCTGAAATATAGGCAAACCTACCTTCACTTGAATTAACCTTAATTAGTCACACTGAATCTAGCCAGATTAAGTTTATGCTACTCATCCATGAATCACATTACTTAACTGTAGTGGCACTAGTAGCAATACTTAGGAAACTAAACATTTACATGTGTGTGTATAACCATATGTGTCTGTATGCATGTGTATATGTATGCATGTACATGTGTGTGTGTGTCTGCATGCATGTGTATACATCACAGCTAGAATTCAAGGCACTTTGCCCCAGGGAAAAGTACTGGAGTGTCTGTGTTGAATCAGTTACAGTGCTGATCATCAGATTACAGGTGTGTTTTTAAAAGCATGGTTTGTTTTTATATTCACCTCAGCCTGGATTTTAGTTTTTATCTGTGGGCTTCCTCCATAGAGGAATGAGATGGATGTAGAAAAAAAAGATCGATTTAAAAATTGTTGTTTCGCCTACAGTATTCTTACAGCATTTGTGAACATTGATCAAATCTTAAGATTCCATTAAAAAAATGCCATCAATTTTTTATTTTTTCAGAAAAGGAAATAAATCTTTAAAGAAGATGATCACTTAATTAATCACAGGAAAAAAGTGAGACTAATGCCTACGAGTTGGGTGATTAAGAGAGAACAGAATGGAGGACTGGATAGCTTCAAATGGTGCTGGGCAATTTTTGCCTCAGTACAGACTGATAGCGATGGAGAGTCTGTGGGGCAGAATGTGACTCATGCCAGCCCATGTTTTCCCTGAATTAGCTGTCATCCTGTTGACTCCCACCTATCACTGCTGGCAAAGCCAGTGATGGGAGACAGTGTAGGAAAAACACTCAGCATTTATGTAGTGCCTAGCCAGCACATAGCCCAAACTGGAATAATAAAAGCAGCTAAAACTGAGCCTTGAAGTTGGTCTATGTTTTGCAGAGGTCTATGTTTGCAGTCACCTTGGTGGATTGCAATGAGAGTCACAAATGTGGCCTCCTCCATCCCAACCATTGCCTCACAACTGGCCCAACCATGTTTGCTTACTTCCAAGTCTAGTGCAATAATATAATCTAGCGAGACTCACTAAAACAAATTGCTTTTCAGACAGGCTCTGAAGGCGTGCCAGTAGGTAAATTACCAAAAAATCACTGTTGCAGGTGGTGGTAGTTGTCACCTCCCTCAGCAGAAGACAACTGGTCTTACTTAAAAAGATTAATCTTCTCTCCTTTCCCTATGTATGATCCTTTTGCTTTATTAGGAACAAAACACCAACACAGAGCAGGAATTACATTGCTGGCACTATAAATAAGACTGCTTTCTTAGCGTGTTTTCTAGGGAATGTTCATCAACTAAAGCTATCCGAAGGACAGAAAAAGTTCACAAGGATGCTCTTACGATTAGAGATCTTCCTGAGCAGAAGGTACGGACACAATGCCAACCATGGCCAACACAATGCCAACACAATGCCATATGCTCCATAGGTCTCATATGGCTCCTCAGCCTGGGAGCATATGTCACCCCACGATGCACTGCCCACTCTGGCATTATTCAGGGTTTTTTTTAAACCTTTGCTCCTGTAGCCATGTTTTACAACTAGATCTCCACTTTCAGTTTAGAAAACCTTCCCAGCCCCTCAAGTATTGCAGCCCTATGAGATCAGAAATCAGTATAATAATTATATTAAATCATATTCTGAAGGAAATCTCATGATTCTGGGGAGGTCTTACTCCTAATGTCTGAACTGTGCAGTGGTCACGCTTACACTAAAAAAAACATTTTTGCCCTTACTGCAGCTACTGCTCTTGGACTTTCATCAGCATGACCAACAAAACAACTCTGATGTGCCCCTGACCTGATCCAGAAGAGACCAGAGTCTCCTTGTATTTGTGGTGTTTGGCCTTTTGACTGTTTAGCTGACAAACTAAATGACCCACGTTCCCGGTTAGGAGGAGCGTGCCCCCATAGCACTCTTGTGGGGCCAGTTCGCTCTGCTCCACAGCCAGCCCCTATCCCCCAGTCCTGGCGTCCCCAGCTGCGGGTTCCTCTGCAGAAGCACTGGGACGTGCTGGTGCCACCTTCTCTTCTCCCAGTCAGTAAGTGCTCTGCCACCCGTTAGTCATCCCCATGGTTTTCCCTGTTGTGAGAAGTCCCCAGCAACAAGGACTAGAGCTCTGTCTGGCAAAGGATGGAAACTACACTAGGGTTTTCACTAGACAACTGTCAACTTATTTACAGGCTGTGTATTAGTTAATATAATTAAGGCATTGATGCTGTAAATTAAATAGTATAGAAGACATTTTGCTGGCATAAGATCTGAACAGCATTTTCCATACACTTGCTTATGAACCATGAAAAATGAACAAAATGTACAAATTAGAAGTCAAGATGCTCAGAGCTGCTGACAGGCTTTACCAGTAGTATATTATTTCTGTTCTGAGGAACTTTCAGGACATTTTCATAATGGATAGTTATGAACTTTTCTTCCTTCTATTCCTTTGCCTTTTTTTAAGTGATAGCTGCCAAATTTCATAAATCCTATAATGTTCTGCACTGTAATTAGTTTGGAAGCCTGTAATTGTTTAAGTTTAAGCCAGCAGATAAAGGCTGCCAAACCACTTGAGCAGAAAAGTTGTATTAATGGCTTCATATTATCGCTTGCTGATTTATTTAATCTCTTTTGATTAAATCGTGATTCTCAAACAAAACCAAGGAAAACTCGAGCAGTTGTTTTTCACTGCGAGGAGGAAATGGGCAGAATGGACACGGACACACACAAGCACAGAGAGACAAAAGGGCTTTTGCGACAGAAAGGGTGCGTTGACAGTCTTGAAGGTCAGTCATGATTCAAAGGAAAATATGCTGTGGGAAGAGTTATATTCAGTAATGACAGCTAAAATTATACAACATTCGGTTACAACCAAAAGGCTTCCCCTTGTTTTCCTGCACTGTGGTATCCTGGGACACCTTTCTCACTGTTAAATGAAAAATAGTACACTAGTTTCAGCTATTAGAAGTACATTAATCTGCACGGTCTATGGTTTTATACTGTTAACATGTCTCCCTTCATGTACAGCTTGTTCCTACACTTTGCCAGCTGGAGTAGCAGGATTTTAGCACTGGATGTGAGAAAAGATGGGAAGTGTATTGAAAAAGCGTATGTGTCTTTGTTGGCATTATTTATAAGGGTTAGAGCAAAGGTCCTTTTAAAAAACAACACAGAGAAAATATTGGAGGGTTCATATGTTATTAATGGCCTATGTGTTGGTGTGCACCATTGCTATAATGCTGCCATTCAGATATTCTGTGATATCTTTTGATATTGCAGATTTTGATATCTATGATACTTTTACAGTAAGCGTAAACAGAGGACAGCTCAAAACCATGATATAGGAAGCAGCCTATCTCGCTGCTATTACTTCATCTCCAAGGAGTCAATATTCCATGCTACACATAAACACAGCTCAAATGCTTCTATTAAGAAGTCATTTTACTAGTTGTAGAGTAAACACACTCAATTTTTACAATCAGTATTAAAGTTTGGTCTTATACCTTGTACCATCGCTCCCTGAATGAAGGTTTTTTGGTTCCAGTGCAACTTAAGTACATGTTCAAACTTAAAAAAATGTGGCAGTAATCTCACTGATATTAGATCACTTTCTGTGCTTGAATTCAGCACATTCTGAAATTCCTTGACGGATCAAGGCTTCTGTGAGAAGAAAGTTATACTACAGTTTTGACATCAGTAACTCACAAGGAGATGGTGCTACCTTTATTGCAGACAGCGACAATTATACTCTCTTTGGATTCAGTTTTTGGGTGTGGTTAATGACACTCACTGAAAGGAACAGGGTCCTTGATTTGCCACCAAAGCTAAAGGAACATTTCCTTTTTATGACAACTCCTGAGGTTTTAACACTTGTTTTTATTCTGTGTCGGAATGAAAGCAAAATCTTTCTAAAATTTTCACATGAAGAGAATTGTGTTGAAGTTGACCTTTTCAACAGGAGTTTGGATATGGGAGACTGATTCTTTTAAAATTTTAGCCATTAAAATTCTGCAAAATATTTTGGCATTTACTGAAACAAAGATGATCTGCCTAGCTCTTTTTCTTCCACAGCAAATTGGCTGTCTAAAATTTAGAAAAGCAGAGGCACCGCCTGCTACATGCCATTTCTAGGATCTCCAACATAACAACATACATAAGCATAGGCTTTTAAATGAGATTAATTTTAATGCTTAAATGGTTAATGGATATGGTTTTCTGATTCACAGACAAAACAGCCAGATTAAATTTACTGTGATTTTTAGGTTTTGTGTTTCAAATTGAAAAATGTATTGTGATTTTGAGGGTTTGTGTTTTAATTTGAACTATCACTCTGAACCTGGTGAGTAGGTAAACACTGGCAAATCTGGAAAATAAACATTCCATGAAACAATTCTTTTCTGATGGGTATTTGTTTCATAAAATAATATTCAGGTGTTGTGTAAAAATAGTAGTAGTATATGTTAGTTACTAACCAGTAGTAACTGTTTATTATAACTATCATATACGTAAGCCTTAATAGATATATTCAATAGAAAAAAGGAGAAAAAAAATCAAAGACACTTGCATATGTAAACAAGTTATAAGTCCTGCTCGAAAATGAAATTTTTAACAGCTGTTTCTTTACATCAGGGAAATTGATTTTTTTATTAAAACTGAAGGAAAAAAAGAGGTATTCTTTCATATTTCTGATGTTTTAGACTTTCTTTCAGTCATTGATTTTCCATTGGAAAATGTTTTCACAAATATTGTTTTCTCTCCTCTACGTGTCTGACATTTATAATTAGTACACCACTGTTTTGATAAAATGTGATTTCCTCTTCTAAATTCCTAAAATACATCTCTTCATCTATGGAAAACATTTTGATATCAACAACTTTAGCACAACTCATTATTGTACCTCTTCATACGTGGAAGTATGAAAGTATCTTATTTTAGTGACTCAGCTTAAGACTTTCACATTGTTAAAGTCCTACCAAAGGGCTGTTTTGAAGACTTTGATACACAGACCTTGGCAAGGCCTTTTACCTCAGTAGAATCTTATCCTTTATAAAAATAGCTACGTAATGTTGGATTTCACATATACAATCAAATCGAGCTTGGCAAACTATACCATATCGCTGACAGGAAGCAAAGTATTAAGTACATATTACACATTCTTTAATTTATTGCATGACATAGATGCAATAGAGAAGCAATTTAATTAGCTGCTATAAAAAGTGAAAAAGGACAGATGCAATATAACAGCACATCAGGAGATTTCAATAGGCTCTGTAAATATTTTTTATAATGTCTAATCATAAAGAGATAGTAATCTGCTGACGGACAAGGATTAGGTCTTTGCATCTTTCAGTGCATGGGAGAGAGGGATGGGCTAGAAGTGGGAGCCACGTTCCAAATAAAATAACAGGCACTGAGCTATGGTAGCCATATAGTTCTTGGACAAGAGACTGGGAAGATGGATGAGTCCAGCCAAGATACTTGCAAAGTAGTAGAAGTAAGGACAAAGGTCTGTATATTGGACCAGGTCAGCAGCACCCAAGCACTACACATCTACAAAGGCACAGGAGCTTCCGCATGTACAGCATACTGTGGAACTCAGGACAGGGCTGCCATAAGCGCTCAGGCAAAAGAAAAGCTGTGCAGTTGATGAAGTCTTTCTTTTTGCCTTGCATTGCAAAATGACTTTTGCTTTGCTATAGCACCAGCAAGCAGAAGATAGATACCCAATTGCTCAGCCTGGATTCCCTACTAAAGGAATACCCTCTTAAAAATGGATACAAAGCCTAGACCATCTCCAAGCACCATCTCTGATGTGAGAGTGTCTGCTGATTTAATTAGGATTTAACATCACGCACTGAGGTTTGTCTGATATTTTGAGGTTCTCCGTTCAAGGAAAAATTTTTCATTAGAAAGACTAAATGAATTAGACAGCATTTGCAAACCAAACTACTCCATTTGTGATTATGTCTAGGTGAGACTTTGTTATTTTACTTGAACAATTAAAGCTTCTCCATATGATGCTCCTCTTAGCATTGATTTTTTTAGTACATTTGGTACTGAGCAATTTGAAGAAAACAAATTAAAGCAGAGGATTTATCAGAAAGCCTCACAAAATCCCAGAGATGATTTTTTCCTTACCAAACTCAGGTGGATCTGTGTGAAGTACTCAAAAAAAGAGAGGTGAGGGAAGCAAAAAAGAGAGAGCATCATCTCAATTCTAGAAAAAAATTAATTACTAAAATCTTAAAAGCCGCAGGGGAGACATATGCCTGTAATCAAATTCTGGGAAACAAGCCCCTGCAAACCCTCGCATTTCAACTTCCAACTCACTACCATTTCATGTTCATTTTGTGATGAAGTGTGAGTCTTATAAAACAAACAAATAAACAAACAAAAATCAGTTACAAAATTTCCTCTTTTCCATGCAGCTGAAAAATCCCCCCTGAGTTTGAAACAGCAAAGCGAGTTGCCTTCCAAAGCATTCAGAAATGAGGTAATGGCTTTGCGATTTCATTCCTTTGGTTGGAGCAAAGAATGGAAGCTGGGAAAAGAGATCCTCAAAAAGTGTGTCCTTTATCCCCTCCCCGTTGGCTGCCTTCTGCAGCTTTCAGCCCCAGGAATGCAAGGGATGATGTAGTGCAGCCGGTATGTACGGAAGCACTTGCAAACCCATTGTATTTAATGAGACTTGGAAACCAGTCAGGACCAGGGCACTTCTTCTTGTGATGCTTTTCATCAAGGCCACAAAGAGGGAACAGCGGAGAGGCGTGAAATGTTACATAGTGTTCGTAAATATTTAGGGCAGGATTTTTAAAAACTAGCCGGCTGATTTCCAAACATCCTCAGCTCCCCAGAAGCTCTTGCTGAAGATCCCGTTGACTTCAAGGATCATCTGTGTCCTGTTTCAGATCTCAGCTTCAGGGACAGTGCTACTGCAACACCAGGCCAGCAGACAAGCACGCAAAAAGGAGGAGATGCAGAGCAAAACTTCTTTCCATACAGAAGGAGAGTTAGTGGAAGAGTGTGCTATTTTGAAGAGTTTGGATTTTATTTTCTGTTTTACACCCAGTTCTCTGTGCTTGTCAGTTCTACAAACATTTTAATATTCCTGACTTCACAGTTCTTCACAGTGTAAACTCTAACACTACCAACAAAATATTTAGCCTTAGGTTACATGAAAATCCTCATATCTGGAGAGAAATGGGTCAGGGGGTTTGCGTCCAGCCTTTGCAAAAGTGTGAAGTGGTCTGAGCTAAGCCTAAGGTGAAACAGACTTAGTGCAGCTATATGAGGAGAAGTACATAAACTGCCCACATAGTGGTCAGTCAGCATTGTCCAAGAGCATATCTCCAAGGTCCACCAGAGAGATAATTCAGGCTTCAGGTGCGCTGTGTTTCATTTACTAAAGGACACGTTCATACCACTGTGTATGTGGATGTGTTTGTAAATATATGCATCTATAATTTATGAAGCCACCTATTTAAGATTCTTGTCATTTGTCAAGATGCTTTTGAGACTTGATTCCTTATTTTGCAGACCAAATGTTAACATCTGATTGAATTTATTAACTCAATTAAATGAGAAGTGTTCCACATTAGAAAGCATAATGTCGGAATTAATCCCCCAAAAATGTGGTGATGCTTTAACTAATATCCTGTGACCTCTTGGTACCCTCCGACACTGTCCCGATGAGCTCAGTATAAATAATCAGATCAGAGGTTTCCCAGGGAGCTCTCTCTAGAGGATATCAAATGACTTGCAGCGGATGCGCTTGCCCCTCTCCTAGCCAGGGGAACTACAGAATGCACTCCCTCCCTGCCTTCTCCCAGCCCTCCCAGTGCCTTAGCAGAACAAGGCACCAAACCTAGCTGTGGTGACCTTCAGAAAAATACTCTTTGCTGACCTTGGTCCCAGATAGAAGCAGGATGTGGACACTGAAAGACTGTTTGAGCAGAATGGTAGATGGCCACAATAAGAACCAGTATCTGGGGACAGAAATCCATCCACACACCCACAATCTAAAAATACCTCTTTAATGTTAGTGACCATCTTGGGGAAAAAAAAAAAAAAAATTGATAACATCTAGCAATCAAGTGGCTATTCCCTTGTCAAGACTTGCCAGATGCAGTCCAACTTTGCACCAGCCAAAGGAACAGCACTGAGCCTAGCCCGTATGTGGACAGACTGCCACAGAATCCAATCAAGGCAGTACAACCCATCGCTGATACCTCACCACCATACTGTCTGCTCTGCCCCTTACCTAGCAACTGGAAGTCAGTTGGAAGTGGGACCTTTGTCACTGAGCTGATCAAATCCTCTCCCAGCCCAAGCTCTCCTTGTGGGTAGGCTGTTCCAGTTCCAGAATAACAGGAAACAAACTCATTAAAGGCAATGCATGCAACAGATTTTCTCATAACCACTGCAATTTGCAATCTGGTAAAGCACCAGAGGCAGTTTTTCCTGTGCAAGAAGAAATAATCATTAATGTATTCTCAGACTAGGACAAATTTCTTGAACACTCACATTGGGCAGTGCTAAAGGTCTGGACACCGTGCCAGTATAACAGCAAACTGGTCCCCCCGCCACGAGTCTTTGAATGACATATGAAAATATTCATGGATTCTGCCAAAAGTAGGAGAGCAGAGAATTTGAGGGATCTTTCCTCTGTGCCTAGAAAATAGTCAGACTCACCTTGACTTTAACCTTAACATAATCTTAACCGAGCAGAAGGCGGCAGTTATAAAGGCTACAGAGAACAGGGCACTTCCATAACAGAGCTCCGCAAGCGTCCAAGGTCATCTAATCTCAAACATCCCGATTCCCATTTTGCGTGATAAATCCCAGGAATTTCTCTGGCCAGGAACTGAAAGACCCTTGGTGGAAAGAGGCATCCCCACCATCCTTAGCACAGATCATGTCTCAGCTTCCTGAGCTATTTGGGCATCATGTTGGTTCCTTGATGGCTGGACTGGCCACAGCTGCCAGGCGCATGTAATTCTACAAGTACAACACACTCCTCAGCTCAAACATGTAAAATGCCCTGCAAAGAATGATAAAATAGAGACATGCTGAGGGAAGGTTTCTTTATATAATTTTAAGGACTCACGGAGGCCTGGCTGTATTCTCATTTCTTCCCCCATTCTGTTATTCCCTAGACATCTGCTATTAGCTACTATTGGAGCCAAAATATTGAATTAAAATGGTTGTTGTTTCATTCTTAAATTCTTATGGAATATGCAACCCCAAGAAAGCATTCTTTAACTCATAATTTGAGATTATCGTTAATATCAGCTTTGCAATTTCTCAGAGAAAGAATTTGCGCACCTTGTTGATGCCTTGCTCCACTCAAGATGAAAGTAAAAATTTCATATTCCACTGCACATTCTAACAGTAATGATAGTTAGAACACTATACATATACTCTTGTACATATAGTGTATATACATATACGATATATATTATATACATAAATCAGTATTCTTATGATAATTTCCATACTTTATCTCACATAATCCCCCTGCATGACAGAGCTTTTTATGAGTCCTAATAGACTACTCTCTCACTCCTACTCAGCCACAAGGAACCAAGTCTATGCACTATTGTCCTTTAATATAAAAAAAAAAGCATAATAATTTATAACTAATTATTTCCCAAAGCCTTCTGTGGGGTCTTCCTCACTGTCAGTGTGGCTGACTCAGATGTTTAAGAGGGAGCCACTGCTCTCTTGCAGTATGAGTCCCAAACATAGCTGATGCGTTAACTGACTTGGTCATGAGAAACACGCGAGCAGCTCCCATCAGCTTTTTGTGCGTATGTCCCCGGCCTAGCATGTAGGATAGCACTGAACCCTGTTAGACTATGTTTGCATGATGGATACTTGTGATGCTTAAAGCATTTTCCATTGTCATGTCTATGTTCTGTCTAGAGCCTTTGACGGAACCATCTCTTCTGTTGAAGAATGCTCTCAAAATTGCAGAAATGAAATAAATCCTTCTGACACAATCCACTAAATCTCTCACCTTGCTTTCTTATTAAGCCTTCTTTTTTCTAGTCGCCAGCAGTGGCTAAAAGTCTCATTGAGTTTTTACCTTTCCCCTGTTTTCTCTGAGAACTATTTACTGGCTTTCAGCCCCAGTGAAAAGAAACTCCCTTTTAACAAATGCACCATATTCTATAGTCCAATCAATACCAACCCTCTTCACTGATCATTTGGCTTAATTCAGAAGAAAAGATGTCATGCTTCACATAAAACACTTTTTTCACTCAAAAGAATTCCTTATTGAATAAACTGTAGTGTCATTTCAGTCAACAAAAATAAAGCACAAAGATTCTAGGCACCCCTTGGTAGTTTGCATTATTTATCCACCTGTAAAGTGATGTGATTCTGATGCAAATGTAATACGTTTTTAACTTACATTTTCTCTTCTAATAGAAAATTACTACAGAAGGCTAGAAATGTCCCTATTTATGTAAGTGGACTTTCAATTACTGTAATCCCACAAGCACTGTACATGTATATATATGCCCGCGTTCATTCACAGTTCTAGCAAAATTGAACCTATTAGGCGATGCTTCACTTTGTTCTTGTTGGCACTGCTCTTCAGGTGCTTTGATTAAACAAGCAGATCGAGTCCTTTTAGAATGCCAATTCAAAACTCTTCACTCTCAGCTTTTAGTTTGGATCCAAGTTGGAAATATGACACATTGCAAAATCACACCAAGCTGGATTTACGGCATAATCTAATAGATGATTCACCAATACTTTTGCTTGTGCCAGACTGAGACAACAGACCTTAAATCAGCAGCCAGTGTCAGGTTTGTAACTGTACGGTCTATCTTAAAAAATAACAGAAACAAAACAAAAAGTCTCCACAGGACATTTTTTTCAGTTGTGGAGATACAGAAGTACCATGATACTGACACTAACATGGAAACCTTCATTTCCATATTTATGTAAATTATCTACTGGAGCTTCAGGAATGTTCAGATAACATATGAAGTTTCCATGCTCCCAAATGCAGTTTGAAATATGAACAAAAGGGATAAAATCCTACCATACTTCATTTTTAGGTATCAGAGAAAAAGGTATGTTTCACATGACGACTATAACTGCTAAGTTGTAAGCTGCATAAGCATTCCGGGCACTCAGTGCATCTCATTTTAAGCAACTGTGTGTTTGAGTTTGCCAATAATATGTTCTGAATTCTTCTACAGATACTGGAAGCGTGTGTGTGTGTGTGCGCCTGTGTGTGTGCTGTCATAACCTATCTGCCCAAGCATGGACTGTCTTGAAAGATTAAGTGCACCTATTTTGAACTGGAGGCTGCATGCCATAATTTTTAGCTAACCCGTTTCCTTCTTAGTGAAAACAGAAATAAAAATATATTGTGCACACTTCATTGCTAGAACCTTTGACCTCAGCTGCCTGTCTAGCTGAGACTGTGATGAATGCTTTGTGTCTCTTCATTTTTAATTGCTCATAAATTGTTATCCCATGAAACACAAAACTAGCCTTGTCCTCATTTTAGTAGGGGTTGGAGGTCAGCCTAACAGTAATACAATTAAGGAGTGTCTTTGTGTGGGGGTGTGGGAGTGCGGAGGGCAGGAGGGTTACAGAAGGTTGTGGTAGTGAAAGATGTATTCCTTTCCAAGGAAATACAAAGCAAATTCCACACTTTCAAACAAAAGTCTTTAAAGTTTGACAGTGCTGAGAAAAGCTCCTGGGAGGACATTTAGAAGGGCAATAAAGCAGACATGATTTTCCATATCTGTATAATCTTTCTTAAACATACATGTACACATGGGTGTATATGATAGCACCAATCTTCTCTTTGCAATGGCAGACTTAATCCTATGGGTCAAATTGTACCCAGGCATGCATGTTCCAGCTTGCTGATTTCAGAAGAAATGATAGCCTACCTTTGACTCCTCTATAAAATAATCTAAACCAAATCTGTGAAGATAGCACTGCAGAGTTACTTTCCTCTGGTTAATCTTCACTCAGTTGTCACACATTTGCTTCCTGTTCTTGAAAAGCTGGACTATTCTTAATTCAAATAATATACAGTATGCCAAGACACCACGATATCTTTCACCTTCAAAATGTCTGGTAATAAATAACAATAAAATATTAGCTCAGTGACATCAGGGAGCTTAGCATGCCCAGATATAAACCTCTTTTGATTTTGGTTGAATAAATATGCAAATAAAGCAAGCTTGCTGCATTTGCTTTTACCTCACACCATACCTAATTCTGTTTAACAGAAACTTTATTGGGCTTTCAGTAATTGAGCATATCTTCAGATTCCTGCAGACCAAACCATTCTGGTAATAGTGGGTTCTTGTTGGGATTAATTTAGGCAATTTGGTCCAAAACCTGTAACAGTCCTTGTTCTCTGATTTAGCTCTAACAAGATGCGGTATCTGCAGCAAAGCCAAGTTCTCAGAAACCTGACTGTCATGGAGCTTGGAAATAGTCTTCTCCAGCCCATTGCATAAGCTAATTTTAACAGCTGTTTAAAAAATACTGATAGCTATAAGGAAAAATAGCATTTAGCACCCGCTATTGAATTCTTCCTGGAAGACAGACAATTCCACCACTTAGTCATAATACGATGGATGCTATCAGCTCATACAGATTCCAGCAGTCCAGATAGCAGAAAGGAAAGTTTTAGTCCCAGTAAGTGACACACTTCTGAATTCAGCAGCCCAAGAGTCTGTACCTTCCTACCTGCATGCTCACCAGTGACCTGTTACCACACTTCCACAAAAAGTCCTACAGTTTCATCAGATACTGCATAGAAAGAGATGCAACAAGTTACTAGGGGAGGCTACTAGGGTTCCAAGCTACAAATTTGAACTGGATTTCCAGAGTACTCAGAAACTCTCCTTCAGATCTAGGTGTGGTTCATTTTTTTCTAAACTGAAATGTATTATCTGTTGATTACTAACGTTTTATCATTTTACTTTGTAGAATATTAATTACTTTCCCATGAACACTAATGAAGTACTACTAGGAAAGAGAACAGAAACTGTTGTGGAATATTGTTCTTCCTTTAATGAAGGATTTCTGCTTGCTTTAGTGGTGCTAGTAGCTGAAATTGCATACGTTTGCTAATGGTCCCACTAAGATTAAATTGTATTTCAGGCCTTCTGTAAACTGAATTCTTACCTTATCTTTAGCAGATAAAAAGCATATTAGCATTTCAGGATTTGGGATGGAAAAAAATTTGTTTCTCTGATATTTAGGGTTTATCAAATTATACTGCAATGTTTATCATGACTTCTGCAAGATTTACTGTTTTACTTAAAAAATCCACTCCTTAAGACTGGTGATTCTATGGGATTTCTAGCTTCCTTGCTCAAAAAGTGAAGGCCTGATACCATTCCTCTGTACCCAATCCAAATTGTGATTTAAGAACCAAAGTTCCACCTAAATCACAGATAACAATCCAGACTGTCTACATCCCAGCATTATTCAAAGTCTTCCAGTGTGTTCTTCCACAGTCTGTGGAAAGCTCCCAAGTTGTCTATAGTTAAGACACATGTGTACTCAGAAACACTCTCTTCTTGCAGGGTGGGAACCTACTTCTTAGAAGGAGGAAATTTAGATCTAGACATTGAGTCACCTACATTATCCATGATGGAACTGGAAAGTTTAGTTGTTTCTCAAGAGAGCATACAAGCTGCTCCTGGGTCTCTCTTCTGCTATAATCTAGTAGTTAAAAAATCCAAAGAAGAAAAAACTGAGTGCTAGATCCCCTCGCCTCAAGGGATATGAACCTAAAGTCCATAAAGATGTCTCAAACATCAGGCCAGGGCTACGCTAGGTGTACACCTCTCTTCCTGCAAGTGAGACAAATACAAAGAAGACTGAGAAGCCTCTAGGTTAGGCTTTCTGCTGAGGAAAGGTAGTCCTGGGAGTGTCAGTCTTGACATGATGATGGTGCAATGTTAAACCTATACTCATTTCAAGCACCAAGGTCTGGAACTCTAACTACACACTGTCCCAGGTAGAAGTTAGGATCCTACTTTCCTGCTTTCTCTTCAACTCTGTAAGGGCCTCACTTCAACTGTTGGTGTCTTTCCTGCCTCCTGCTTGAAATCCCCACATCTGGCACATGGGCATTTGGCCCCTCTCACCTCCTGAGCAAGTCACATGTGTGCATTGCTGCCAGTGCCTCCATTGCTCATAAAAGCACCTTGCTCCATGAGATACTACCTGCATGAGAGGCTGGACAGGTTGCATCTCCAGCTGAGGGAGGCACTCTGTTGGTTTCCTCCACGTTCAGTGGAGTTGCTAAGACTGATGTCTCAGGAGTTTCAGAAATGCCCACCCATCCTCATTCTTTATGTGTGCAACATAGGTAATTTCAGAAGATCAGTAAAAACTTCCTATCTAAAATTTAGGTGTACCTTTGTCCCAGATGTTTTGGTCAGACAAAAGCTGAAGCTCAACTTGCAAACTCTGTAGGCCTCAACATTTACACTACCCTTCTACAGACTTAATTGGAAAAAGGCTAGTATTAGACAGGTAAAAAATTCAGGGTGTATGCTTCTGATATTTTCTCAGTTAAAATTTATCACAGCACAAGTGACAAATCATAGTGTTCTTGTTGAATCACAGCATTGCATCATAGCATTCTCATTGAAAATGGCAGACTGGTTACTTTTCTCTTAATAAAGTCTACTATTTCATTCTACTAATGGAGAAGGTTTCTTTCAACATCGTGTACAAAATCTCTCTTAAGACTCAGTAGGGTCAGATCAGGTGGGTGTTGCTTCCAACATCTAGCCAGCCGATCAGCAGGAATTTCCAGCGATGGGCAATCTGAGTAATAAGAATTTGATGGGTTCTCCTAATTTTTCTTAGAAAATGGTGATTTTGAATAAGTTTGGTAGTAAAGACACTGTTTCCATAACTTCTCATGTTCATTTCCATTAAAGTTCAGAAGGGAGACTGAATCCTTGCTAAGTTTGTATAGGATAACGAAAGGCTTGTTGTGTTTTGACTGTGAGAAGTGACCTGAACTTAAAACCAGATTGAAAGATAGCTATCTCCTAAAGAAGATGTGGTCTGTGGCTGGTTTTCCAGATGCTGCTAATAAAGACACTGTCACCTTTTTCCCCCTATTAGTCCCTTACGAGGGGATGGTATCAGGCCCAGCAGCAAAGGCCAGCATGATGGGATGACTGCTGATGGCAAACCTCTATCAAATGTGTTAGAGAGAAGGAGGGCTAAAGTCTGGCTCTCTCTCAAGTAAAACAGATTGCAGACGGAAGAAGGCCAGTCCTGGGTAAGTTGTTGAAAGATAGTTCCCAGATGTGTTACTTAATAAAGCAGTGGCTTGTCCAAACTATATTCCTGATGTGTCTATTCCTTTGACGCTAGGGACATCCAACTTTTTTTTTGCAAAATACCACTTTTTAGAGAAAATAGGTGTCACTTTAAGTGAGCCTAGAATTGCACATTGTCATTAACTTTCTTTTTAAATATGTTTGAGTCTCTCATTCAGAGAAAGCCATGCCTGAGAAATAGTGCATCATGGTCTTTTAAAATGATTTAGTATTCATTATGTACTACAAAGGTCTTGAGTTTATGAGCTATTTTTCTTTAGGGCCATGGACTTTAAACACAGTATGTTTCTCAAAGCAAAGGAGACAATGAATTTGAGACTTCAAGTAGCCAGTGTCAGGGCAAAGCTAATGATTCTGCAAATGTCTTCTCCAGCACGTGGCAACTTCTGAAGAGAACCATCCTGAACTACAGCTGTCCCCTTTGAGGTGGCAACATAACTCTTACAGAGCAGGGAATTCATAGGGGAGAGAAGCAGTGGTGTTTGGAAAGCAGGCTGTGTTTGGTAAAGTTGCCCATTTTACAGTCCTAGTGTCAGAGTGCAAGACGAGTCAGGCTTTCCAGGGCACCTGGCTCCACTTCGTGACAGGAGCATGCTGCCACCTTGTACTTTCTTGCTAGTCTCACAACGAGAACCAGGAGAGCAGTGAAAGCTGTTAAATGTAGTTCATAATGCAGCCATATCTTTGGCCTTATCTCCAGCGAGCCCAGATGGGAAATAAGGGTCATTTAGAAACAGAGCACTTCCCACAAAGTAGAGAGAGATGTAAAACGTACTTACCTACTCATAATTTTCTTTCTCTGAAGTGGATACTGGGTCCTCTGTGACCCATTAGAGCTGGATTATTCTTCTGCTCTAAACAAAGAAGCTATCTGATTTTTTTTTGCTAGCTTCTCAAACTAGTGCGAACTGCCCAAAATGGGAAGACAAACTACAAATCCTGATGAATAAACATTCTGCAAGATTAGCCATCTCCAAGCAGGAGATGTTCGCTTTTATCTATTTAATTTATCAAACAAAAAATGGAAATGAAGATGGTAAAGCAAGATACCAAAATGAAGGAATCGCAGGATTTCTCCCTTAACTCTCAGCAGGAGTGTTTTCTGAGGGACAAAAGGACGATTAGAGACATGATGCAAATGAGACAGTGTTCTGGGTGGGGTCTCTCCACAGCCGCTTTAAAAAAAGGAAAATTCTAAGCAGGTAAACACATTTTAGCTTGCTCCCTTGTGGGTGTCTGATGCTCAGTGATGCATCACAGGTGGGACATATCAAACAGTCAAACAAATCTCCACAAGCATAAGAGACATTTAAGATATCAGGAAAATTGAACCCAGAGGAAAGAAAACCTTTATTTGAGGGTGGCTGTATGTTTTATTGTGGGGGCTTTTTTTTCTTTACTGCCTTCCACAGCATAGGAAGAAAGCTTTTTTTAAAAATGAACAAACAAGTCCTCTAAATACTGCAGAATTTTGTGCCTACAGGTCATGGTTGGTTTAAACAGTACATATGGGAAAGCATAAAAGAACAGGTATGCACACAAGAAGAGAAGCACTGACCTGGCGTAGCCTTTTCCTTGGCAGCTGCCCAGAATAATGCTGGCTTTAAATAAACAACCTGATGGACTAGCAAACTTTTGAATTTATACATCAGGAAATAGCAGATGTGGCTGTTTGCCACCTCTTCTTAAAGTTGCCCACATAATCCTAAAATTATATCTGATGTTCTTCAATGATTAATTTTTGCGTAAACAGAATTTTTAAGTTCCAACCACATCTCAAGTGCTAATGTGTATAAATGACTGATCTTCTGGAAAGAGTCAGAGCACAGGAAAGGAAAGCGTTTGGTTCGGATGACAGCTTAAGCATGCTAATACAAACTGAGAATCAGTCAGAGAAGATTCACAGTATTACTGGAGGTGGAGAGTGGCCTCACACGTATGAGCTCTCCTAAAGGGCAGTAAATAAAGTAATAATTCATTGTAAGTGATAAAAAGGGATCTGAATAATAGAAAGTTTTATCAACATGTTTACAAACAAGTTGTTCTGTGCAGTCTAAAGCAGTCTGTTTTCCAATGGAGCCTTGTTCTCTGTCACCATCCCTCTAATACCTTCCCCTGCAGAGTCCTGTTTCTGCACACATCCATTCTGACAATACCATAGAGCAAGAGAGAGCCTACACTGGGACCAGTTTGGACCTAGTTGAATATCTAACTGGCCAACGACACAGTTGTGCTAACACACACAGCTTGCCTTTCCTTCAGAAAGTGTCAAATGTGGGTCTCTCACCCAGCTACCACTTTCTGTAAAACTTGTGAGAATTTGCTCACTCTTGTCTCCTCTTCTCAGATAGACTTCTTCTTTAACAATTTTAACAAATTTAACTGAAAATAGATCACAGATTCAAGATACACTTGGAGAAAATCACAAGACAATCAGATGAATAAAGGAAATGCATGAAGTTTAATAAATCAGGAAAAAAAACCCTACTAAGTGTTTGTTGTGGTTTAGCCCCACTTGGCAACTAAGCACCACACAGCCACTCGCTCACCCTCCCCCCCGGTGGGATGGGGGAGAGAATCGGAAGAGCCAAAGTAAGAAAACTCGTGGGTTGAGATAAGAACAGTTTAATAATTGGAACAACAAAAAAAAAAAGAATAAATTGTAATGAGAAGGAAAACAACAAGAGAGCGAGAGAGGAACAAAACCCAGGAAAAAAAACAAGTGATGCAACTGCTCACCACCCGCCAACCGATGCCCAGCCAGTCCCCAAGCAGCGACCGCTGTCCCCCGGCCAACTCCCCCCAGTTTATATACTGAGCATGATGTCATATGGTATGGAATAGCTGTCGATCAGCTTGGATCAACTATCTTGGCTGTGCCCCCTCCCAGCTTCTTGTGTGCCTGGCAGAGCATGGGAAGCTGAAAAGTCCTTGACCAGTGTAAACACCACTTAGCAACAACTAAAACATCAGTGTGTTATCAACATTATTCTCATCCTAAAATCCAAAACACAGCACTATACCAGCTACTAGGAAGAAAATTAACTCTATCCCAGCCAAAATTAGGACAGTGTTGAATCATATACAAAAAGTTTTTCAGACATGGCTTCAAAGAACTGGTAAAGATGATGGGTCACACAGAAAAAGACTGTAAAGGACCAATTTTGCTGCAAAATCCATATCAATAACACTTGGACACCAGGACTAAGATCCAACTGAGTCTCTACTTAACGGGCAGCTCCATTACATCCTTAACCACGAGATAAAATGCACAGTTGCCCTTTTTAAGGCACCATTAACAGAATTTTCAGAACTCTGAAACACCATGAAACACATGCATCAGTTCCTGATGCATGAAGTCCCTCAGCTGTCCTGCATATTCATGCTGCATAAAGCAGACACTTTTCTCATTTTCAAACAAAGTTAAAATGACCAGGAAGTCTGAGAAAATCCAGAAATAAACACATCCATTGGTTCAGGACCATTAAATATTCTGAGTGACTATAAAACATCATCTGAAAGATTAGTAGTTACTTTGACCACGTGCTCAGGAAGCCAGTTGACAATTCTCTGTGGAATTCACTTCACCTGGTCACAGGTTCCTACAGGTCATATGGCTGTTCTCAGAACTGAGTCCATAGTCCATGGCAGGGAGGAACAAGAACTTCCAGAGAGGAAGTCATTCCACCTCTAACACTTCCTTTAGCATTGGATTCATTATCCAGAGGTGTTTAACCATTTTCATTGGCTTCACAGGGATCTTAGACACTAATTTGCACTAGATCCTAAGCTCCAGATGCCTATAGTTTAGCAAAATGAGCTCTAACATTAATGGATAACTTGTACTTCTACTCAAATGCAGGTAATTGTATTAATCAGATTTATTTTTTGAGCTCATAAGAGTAGAAACTACCCTGAGGCCTGAAAAACAATTCAGCAATCAGTATTTATTTACTAAAATTCACCATTCCAAAAGGAATTTTCCTTTTCTTCATACCAGATTTTCATTGCAAACTTTCACTTCCAGCTTGTGTTATGAATGGCAACCAAATTCAGAAGCAAGATATCAGCGCAGATAACACTACCCTCTTCAGTGCTTGAAAGCTGAAGAAGTTTTTAGCTTTTGATGTTGTTTATGATGTTACCTTCAATGGGTGGAATCTTTTTATTTAAATTCCTCTGTCAATTCTCTGGGGGTCACGTTGGTCCAAACACAGAGGTGTGCTTCCACCATTTCAACATCTGTTTATAAGGGCACTGCCAAGGTCAAGGAATTCCCAAGAACAACAGACAAACAAAAACACAGGTTGGAAAATACCTCCTTGGGACTAGAAATGGTTGCAGTGTTTGGCCGAGTGGTCAGGTACATGGGCTTTCTACAAACAGCTGGCAAAATTGCAGAATACCAGCAGCTAAAAGGTCTGGTCAGCACATACAGAGATCACTTCTATGATGAACCATCAGCAAGTTATCTTGCTGTCTGCTGGCTGTTGGTGTGAAGGCAAAAGAGCTTTGATTAAAACTAGAAATAGGCCCACAATATTGCAAAGTGCCCAAGGCGCTTCTAGCAAAGCCAGCAAACGGGCATGAAGCTCTTTCATTGTAGTTTTGAGATTAAGTGTCTGTCTAGGTAAAAGGCCTCTGCACTGCCAGAATGGGAAAAACATATTTTTTCCCACCGAGAAGACTAAAGACACACTGCGTGTGCAGATGAATTTACTTGTACTCAGGAAAATGACTGCGTGTGGTGAGATGCAGCTGCAGCAGTGCCCTTCACTGCCCCATGGGGAGGGGAGGGGAGGAGGAGGCGAGGAGGGGAGGGGAGAGGAGAGGAGAGGAGAGGAGAGGAGAGGAGAGGAGAGGAGAGGAGAGGAGAGGAGAGGAGAGGAGAGGAGAGGAGAGGAGAGGAGAGGAAAGGAGAGAGGAGAGGAAAGGAGAGAGGAGAGGAGAGGAGAGGAGAGGAGAGGAGAGGAGAGGAGAGGAGAGGAGAGGAGAGGAGAGGAGAGGAGAGGAGAGGAGAGGAGAGGAGAGGAGAGGAGAGGAGAGGAGAGAGAGGAGAGGAAAGGAGAGAGAGAGAGGAGAGGAGAGGAGAGGAGAGGAGAGGAGAGGAGAGGAGAGGAGAGGAGAGGAGAGGAGAGGAGAGGAGAGGAGAGGAGAGGATCAGCAGGGTATGTGGGAAGGCTCCGTTCTTAGCACCCAACAGGAATTTCAAGTATATTTGGAAAGTCAGAGGTGCTTCAAAGGAAAGCTATGGCTCAGTGAGAGAAGTGGTAAATATATATATTTATTTCCACACAGATATTTATTTTCTATAAAATAAGAATTTTTTTATCATCACATTCTAGTACATTTATTATTTTGTCTTACCCTTCCAGAGTATCTTTCTGCATAAAGACATTGCAAAGTGCAAAGCACAACAGAGAAAGAATTAAGGGACCTTATCATGAAGAATTTGTGAGCAGACATGTCCTCCTAGCAGAGGGAAAGTAAGTGTTGCAGTTAGATCTTACACCTTTTTTTTTGTTTATTTGTTTGAATAACGAATTACCCTCAGCCACTTACCAAAAACCTTTTTGGTAGTGTGTTCTTTCTATACTGGCAAGACAGCCTGCATGCAATTTACTGAAAATGAGATCTAACCGCCTCTGAAAGACAGCCCCTCATTTGCTTAGACTGTCCTGCTCCACAGTTGTAAAGTTTGTGGTGTTGCTACATCTGCAACCTTGCTGCTGCCCCAGCCTGAGAGCTGCTCCTTGATAAGACAGGGAATACCATTTTAAAAAATAAAAAAAAGCATATTTATAGAAGCAAGGCTGACGGAGGGGGGGGAGTGGAGAACAGGGCATGAGCACTCATGCTTGAAACCCCTTGCTTGTGCAATAATGAGCTTGAAAGCCTTGCTGAAGTGGTTTTACAGCTGTGCAACAAAATGGTGCACTCTCCTCCCTTAATGCTGACATTTTAATGTAGGATCACAGCTATTCAGATTGTCCATTGGAGCTGGCAGGCTGATGGTGTGAGCAACTACGCACTCTCATCAATGTCGCTTGGATGAAAGCTGCTGTCAGGCTCAATAAAATGGCAGGCTAGGCCAATCTGGCACACATGAAAGGAAACTGGAAGAAAGGCTTAATTGCACCTCCAGCAGATTCCAGTTATTCTGCTGGTCTGTTAACAACATGCAGCCTGGCACGCCAGTCCAGTCCGCCGTGCTGTGTTGGTAAGAAAAACTCCTTGAAGGTACAGCACAAAGGCAGTCTGGGTTAGGCCACGCCAACCAAAGCCAACGAGAGCACAAGTCTACCTTCTCAGCTAGGTTAGTGGCAGCCACCACATCCAGCAAAAACCTAAGAAACAGACAAAGGAACCTTAAAATGGGAGGCTGGGTTGATCCATGCTTAAAGGACCAGGGTAGGGTCCACCAGCACTGGGAGGGTGCCAGGATGGGCTGGACACTCTTCTGAGACATCTCAAGGAAATGCCTACGGGAAGAGTAGAAAACAGTAGGCCACATCAAGCCCCAAGACAGGGAGAGGAGAGGAGGCATGACTGATGAAACCAAATACGGTGGCATTCACTCTGAAGGGGTGAAGTGCCGTGTGGCATCAAGGATGGAAAAACTAAGTATTTGTGTGCTCAATGTGCTGGTAGGCGATTAGAGAAAGGCAGGAGGCTGGGTTTTACTGCGTTTTCTCATTTTTGTTGAGTGGTCATGGTGGTCATGACCTGTTGTTGGAATGTTTGCAAAAAAGTTTTCTGCTGGTGGGGGGAAGAAGACAAGGAAGAAAAATATAGAGGATACAAAATTTTTGCCTAGGGATAGGGAGCAACAAGCCCTTGGAGCAATCTTTTGCCTCTTAAATGGGACTGAGATAATGAGAAGTAATGAGACACCTCTGGATATCTCCTTTTGCTAGCATAGCATTGTGAAACTAAGGAAAGAAATTCTGTAAATTAAAAAAAGAGAACCTTCCTACTTGCAAGATGAGGCAGAATTACTCATTTCTAAATAGATCACCACAGTACTAGGTGGCCACAGGGTAAAAGATTTAGTCCATCCATTCAGTCTGTCTTGGAAGGTGTATGAGGATCACGTGGTTTCTTAGTATTTTTATTTCTTGCTTTTTTAATTTTACTTGCAGGCACGTCCAAGGTCCACATAAAACAGATCCAAGACTGCAATTTTGTTACTTTTTGAAGCATGATAAAATAGAACTACTCTTAAAAAATATTAATGTTTTCTATAGAGTTATTCTTTTGTAGTGCAGTCTAAAAATACTCAAGAAAATTATGTACTGTTGAGGAAAAAGAATATATCCCTGTCTTGTGATGAACCCAATTTCTGTTGTACAAACCCTTCCATTTCTAACTCTGATTGGATCACAACCCTCACTGTCACCTATACTTTCTGTTCTTATAATATCTGGGAGGAATAGATCTTGTTCCTGTTAGGCAGTGGGTACCTACACAACTAGGTAGGAGAGACACTGTGGTCATCAGCATTGAAATTACCCCTATTTCTGGAACTCTCCATATAGCAAATTTGAGCAAATGAACTCAGTAGCTCATCCATGTAATGCCTGAGGGCATTTTACCTGCCAAAAATAGAGGGCACAGGAACTTCCCATAGGACACAGGTGGATAGAAAACTGAAAATGCTCCTTCTGTCAGCCTGACAAAAATAAAGATAAATTCTTATTCCTTCCTTAAGGAACAGCCTCTCTGTGAAGCAGGATTCTCCCATGCTTATATATTAAAGAGCCAAGTTGCCTCAGCTTATGGACTCTGCCCATCCCTAGGATCACAGCTGTAAAGGAATTAGATCGAGGAGGCTGACTGTGGTTTTTCAGCACTCAGTAGCAGAGTAGGCTGTTTAAGAGAAAATTTGCTTTGGATAAGTAATTCTTGTAGTGAACTAGTAATTCTGCCTTGCCTAAATCCCTTTTTTCCGAAGTAAATGATTGTTCCCCAGTTCCACAGTGAAGTCATAAGCATGTGTCTGGGTCTGGGGATGCTGAAGCAATAAATTCATTGTCTTGAGAGGATGCAATAGAGGTCTCCACTGCTTCAAAAGTGTATCTAGCTCTTAGGATAATTTCCCAGAAATCCAGGCTTGGAACCATGTTTTGAACGCTCGGAAACACACAGACCAGAATTTACATTTTTTTGCAGCAGGCCAGTGTCTACTGAGAAGCAGTTTAGAGCTTGGCAGCATTGTAACAGATGTTAAAAATACATGAAGCTTCCTTTAATGTAAAGTCCTTTGATGGTAAAGTGGATGGGCATTGAAATGGCCAAAGCCATTCCCTTCAGCGACAGATGAAGTCAGGAAAGAAACACTTCCTTAGCCCAGTTGCATACGATACAGATATTCATCACCCTAAAAATGACATGGGGATCAATAAAAACTGGAAGAACTTCATAGATGCATCCTTTCCTAATTGAAAAGCTTAACATGACTGTTGCAATAAGAATAATATACTCAGTGTTGACCTACTTCAAAATAAAAGAAGTTATTTTATGGCTGCTTGCTTCATTCTGCCTACTTGTTTCCTTGAAGATAGCTTTATATAAAATACAAATATTCCTTGCCAGCATTTTGATCCAAGAGAAAAGTTTCATCCTTCAATAGTGCACGTAATAGAATTGGTCAGATTTGAAGCATGGGAGCACTTTTTTATCTTGGATCTTTAATATTTTACAGTTCAGGCAACAGAATTTAACCAAACCGTTGGAGACATAACTAATAAGCTCTCCACACACAAAAAAAGCCTCACACTGTAGCCTTCATTTTGTTTCTTGCTTTCCTGATTTACCTGCAGTAAAAGTATGGCTTAAATAAGATATAAAATGTGTGTTCTTATTCGATGATCTCCTGGGACAATTAATGCCCAGAATTTCAATATTTTGGCCACAAAACAGATTTAATAAGAACAAGAGTGGCAGCACTGAAGTCAGGCAAAAGGTCTATTAAATCAGTAACCCTACTGATTTAAATAGGACTAGGACTGCACCCTGTGACTCTGCGGACACTTATCATGCAAATTATCAGAACATCCTAGTAAGCTTTTCACTCTAAGGCACTTACAAGGTCCTGCCTCCAACAAACTGTTTCCCAGAGATGCACATGCCATGCACTTACACTTGAACCTCTCTTCTACCCTAAACTCACCAGGTTCCAGAACAAGATGAGAGCTTGGATCATATAATACCACTCCATTTTCCCAAACCTCTTAAAATACAAAATGATGCTCCAAATTTTGAGAGAACAGGTTTATTTACAATATTTTAATGGTATCTTTCACCATTCTAGTGGCATAAGATTACAGAGTATCTATTCTCATGAAGTTTTTATTCTAATTTTCTATGCCGTACAGTATCACACACATTTGTCTAACTCACAACATGCTTTGAGGTTCAGTCTTCAGAAAGATATTGAGAATCATATACTGTTCTATCTGGTTTTGGTTGATGAACCTCCCTTACAAATAGAGCTGTCATGATTAATAGGAAAGTCATATAAAACAAGACGGTGATAATGAGTATGATATTTTAATAGTTTAGTTTACAATGTCATATGCTGTAAGATTTATTTAAGATAAAGCTAGGAACTCACTAGTTGCCACATGTAGCAGGCAGGGAAGGACAAATGAAATGTAGCATTCAAGTCTGTATAATAACTACCAAGCTGAGACTGATCTTACACAAAGTTGATGGCTGAAAAGTTAGGTGTACAGTTTAAGCTAATGTAGATTCCCTCTAGAGTAAACAGAAAAAACCCTTGCATTTCAGCAAGTGATTCCTCTCACTCGAAAATTATTTCTGAAAAAGAATCCCTGAAAAAGAGAAATCATTCTCACCAGTGACTACTGATGGCATCAAGGCATCTAGCTTAGAGCGGACATCTAACTTCTGACCAGCTAGTGACATTAATGCCATCTCCACTCATTAAACTGCCTGGCAAAATTAGTAGGAACCCTGTGCATTAGCAGGAGCCTGGATGTACACAATCTGTGTATAGAAATGCCTGCACCTCTAACAGAGGCACAAGGTAACAGCGATGCTGAGAGAAGCTCCTGCACAGTTCTGCGGGTGTGTTTTGAAGAGAGGCACTTGCAGTACCTGCCTTGTGGCTGACTTCAGTGACTTGCATGTCAAGAAAGCATGCCAGCTGCAGGTGACAAAGAAGCTGGAACCCACAGCTGATCCTTGAGAAGCCACATACATCCGGCAGTGGGACAGGACAGCTAGGAAAATGAATTGTTTCATAAAGGATGGGCAATGCAGCCCAAAGTCATGCTCTAACCACTTCAGCTTGCTCCTGTTTTTCCTGCCTGGAAAATCAGTTTCTTCTTCTGTGGTTTCCTGCCTTAGCCAGGCCTGATGACAATAGAGAGAATGTATACTCCGTATTTAATGACAAGAAGCTGCAGCGCATACTAATGGTGCCATAGCTCCTAATATAATCCAATATCCCCTGCTGGCTTTGCAATTACATACACATGGAGCAGGGAGGTGGCACGTGGCACTCCCGGTGAGGATAAGCAGGTATCTAGAATTACCTTCTGACATCTCTCGGAGGACGAAGGTAAGTGTGAGTTAACTGACCCCACACACAGCTCCCAGTGCCTCCAGGCCCCTAATGGCAAAGGCTGATGTCGGAGTAAGGAGCGTCTGCAAGTCTTCTGAGTGAATACCCTAAAATCCCTTCCCTCTCTCCTGGTCGGGAGGACACTCCTTACGGCTAAGCCAACAGGACATGTTTTGTGACCCAGTATTGCACCCGGTGTAAAGATATTTAATCAGAGCATATTTAATAATAATAATCAAAGCGTATTTTATCAGGGTCTTCATCCCCGATTTTATCCTCACAGCTCAGTTTGGGGTTTTGTGGTATTCCCTTCCACTAAATTACACACGTAGGAGCGTGTAGTTCAGGAGAAAGAGTGTTCTCACCTTGGGATTGGAAAGATAGCAATTTTATGTCTCCCCCCTTTTTTTTTCCCTTGGAAGGGAAAAAGGGAACAACTGGACAAAGGGGCAACATTTTAAGATGGGTTTAAAAGTTTGTAAGGCTGACACACCAACAATATTTTGTGTCCCTGCTGTTATTTAATGCTGCAACCTGTACTAGATTAAATTACACGGCAGAGTACTACAGTGTATTGGACAGCAGACAGAGAACAGACTATGCTCTACTCATTACTGTGCCCTTGACTCAGTATGTGAATTTGAGTGCTCCTCCGTTCTATGGTATCCTATATCCATAAAAAGGACACTTACTCCTGTTTAGAGACTCAGCTATTAAGACTAGGCTTCTCCCATTAAATATATAAGGAAATACTTGCTTTGGGTCAATTTTTTTCTTGTGGTTTTCTGGGTTTTCAGAAACCCTCTGCTTGTTTTTGCATACTCTCAAGACCAAATTTGTTTGTTTTTCAGATTTTGTATGAAAGGAATTATTGGAGAAATGAAGTTATTTTAAAAAAAAAATTATTTTTTTCATCAAAATGATGTTTTTCATAGAAAAATTCATATTGTATATTTGTAACTGAAAAGTGCTTCTTCATATATATGCATATACATGCGTGTGTGTGTATATATATGTGATAAGTGTTACTATCGAATGTATGTACGACAGCACACCTTGGATAGTCATTACTTCTGCATTACTCTCTTCTTCATATAAGCTTCACTCTTTACGCCTGAAACCATAGGTTAGTCAGCGAGCCTCAAATTTCATTAAATTCCATGTTTCTATTTTGGTGTGAGACCAGGAAAACCAAACTGTGGGCTGAACAAGTTGTCTGGGTACAACTCAGCACAGCCAGAGCAGGGGGTCTGTGAAACCAGTGAGTGAACTGGTTGTTTTCTATTCTTCAGCTTTTAAGTTTCTCTAACTCTCTTAGCTTTTTCGTCCCTTTATTTTTTTTAGTCCAGGGAAAGAGGAGGGGTTTTTGCAATTAAAATCGGCACAAGAACGGCGCAGGGGTGAGATGAAAGAACTTGTTCAAGGCAGGCACCTGCCCGGGTGTTGCGTGGAAAGGGATGATGGATTGAACACTGCCACCTTTTGGCTGTGACCACAGCAAGGGCCTTGTGAGGAGGAGGTTTTGCCAGGCTTCCTTATAAAGCAGACTGGGCATCTGGCAAAAGTACCCCTTCATGCCAAGCCAACGCTGAAGCGCTTCGGGCTGCTGGTCTGTAGTACTGCACATGCTAGCACATACCATGGTGGCACCACGTAATTTGAGTTTCGTCCCTTATCTGTGTGATCCTCAGAAGTGAGAAGATGGGCTAATAATGCGGAGAGCTGTTAGCTTTACTGAAGAATAAGTGCAATCAGGTTGATGTAAACAGTCACTTCAGCCTGACTGTGGTACACTCCTCCTGCCTCGGGAATACTTGAGAGTATCTCGCATTGTGTTGTGCTGAAATAGTGTTTTCTCAAGCGGTGAATTATATACAGTTTGTACTTCAACCTCTTTTGAGCACTTAGCTGTGAATGTTTGTATCAGTGCCAGCGAGTGTGAGGTGATCTCATTAGAAAGAAAATATTATTAGCCACATTATTATTTCCCAGTGATTTAATGACTAACTCTTATTCACATGCAACTTCTGCAGTTCTTACATAGCGGTAAAAAAAAAAAACCCAAACATTTGCTTGAGAGCAAGAGACCGGCGTCTGTCCTGCCGCCCTGGCAGTGCCTCCTGGCTCACGCCGCCTTGGTTCGGCGTGCGTAGCTTTCTGCAGAGGTGCGAAGCCGTATCTCGGTGTCACATCAAGGTGCTATCAAAACATACTGTCCCCACGCAAACCCTGAGCACGGGAGCAGGTACGCCTTGCGGGCCCTTTCCTCACGCCCCTCTTGTACTACGCAGGCGAAACCCTGTTTGCTAGGGGGCTCCTGGCAGGGCGTCCCTGTTGACATAAGGGGGGCCACTTTCTCAGCAAACTCTTTACCTTTGGGAACCCGAAGCATGGGGCTCTGGGGGTGGGGAATGGCATTCCCCGTCCAAATACCGGGCGCTATCCGAAGGCAAGCCATGCGTGGTTGGGGTACCGCTCCCTCTCCCCGAGGCAGCGCTGACGGGGAGCCGCCGGGGCCCGGGCCGGGAGAGGCCGCCCCGCCACGCTCCCGTCAACTTTCCGGGGCGCTTCTGGCGGCCTGCATTTCCGCGGGCAGCGCCGCTCCCCTCCTCCTCCTCCCTCGCGGCCCCGACGCGAGGGGCGGCCGGCCGAGCCGGCGGCACACGGGGCAGAGGGGCCGGCCAGGCCAGGGCAGGGCCCGCCGCCGCCGCCACCGCGCCTCGCCTCGCCTCGCCTCGCCTCGCCGCTCCGCGCAGCGCTACCGCCCGCCCTCCCCGCTGCCCGCGGCGGCGCGTTGCCCGGCAACGGGGGGAGCCGGGGCGCGCCTGCGCGACGGCGAGGAGGCGCCCGGCGGGCGGGCGGACGGGCGGCCTGTCCCCGGCTGCCGAGCGGAGAGCAGCCGCGCCGGGCTCCTCTCGCCGGGCGGAGCGGAGCGCTCCGGAGAGCCGCGCGTACCCGCGCCCGCCGGGGCGGCCGCCGGTCGCGGCCGGCTGTTGCCGGGCGGCCGTCCGCTTCCCGGGCCCGCCGGCCCCAGCCGGGCGCGGAGGCGTGCATCCCCGCCTGCGTGCCCACGGCCGCGCGTGTGAGTGTCGCGGCCGGTCCGGCAGCCGGCGGAGAGGCCCTGGACTCCTTCCATCTACTTTTGTGCGAGGGAGGAAGACAAAGCCCCCCGGCTTCCATGCCCCTCCTTGGCAGATCCCAGTGTCCCGCTGCTTTCATTTGTTTTTGATCTGCCTCATTAAAAGACTATTGATGGCTTTAACTATTGTCCTTGTTTAGGTGCTGATTTACAAGCGCTAATATCTGACTGTGCCGAGATTAATGGGAGCCCGTGAAGTTTACAATTATCCGCAGGTCCCTTGACCACACATGGAGGGGTTTGGGTTGGGGTCACGCACTCGTATGAAAAACTCCAAAGCAGGCTTAAACCTGGGAACGTTTTAATAGGATTGAATTTGTAATAGGATTTGGCAGCTTGGCCTAAACTATATGGTAGGGGGGTTTGCTCTGGTTTATTCTGGAGTTGAGTTTCGGGGTTTTTTAACGTGGTGTCGTTACTATTGCACAATGAGGTGTGGTTTTTCACGTTACGAGTTTATTTTTCCTGACAACCTAAGCGCAAATATCTTTGATACAGAGTATTAAAACAAAGAGGACTCCACCTGACTATATCTTACAGTGTGTGTGCAATACAAGTCGGTTCCGATTTTATGCGTTTGCTGATGTGAATCTGCGCACTTTATATGAGCTTAAAACCCCTCAAATTAGTGACAACATGTATGCCATTTATTAAAGAAAAAAAAAAGACGGGGACAAGTGTGACTGTGACTTCACTGAAGCAAGAGTTCTGCTGAATAACAAAAGATTCCCATGCCGACTCTTGCCTTATTCAAACAAAGACACATTAGGAAATAGTAACCGGGCAATAAATTAGATTTATTGAAGATAGTACTGCAGATAGAGGGGAAGCTACACGGGAAGGTAGGAGAGAAGCTAAAAGTGAATCATATGAGCAATTAGTTCTCACTTAGAAGTTGACAGCGGTGAGTTTCAGTGGTAGCACAGGCTCTATGGCTGTTAATTCATTTTACATCACTTTGTGCTGTGCAATAATGCTGGTATGCCACTTAGATTGCTATGAAACAGGATCTTGTGAATTACCTCATTATTAGGTACCCTCATTTAGTAGTTCTTCTGGGTTTGTGTCTTACTGGGGTTTTTTGTTGGGTTTTGTTGTGGGGTTTTTTTAGTAACACAGCAAAACTGGAAATACATGATACTTGTCCTTAGGGTCATGAAAGTACTTTCTTTCAGGACATGAACTGTAAATCCTACAGCACTGAGTAAGTTACAGTGGCTAGGAGGTATCATGAAAAAATAATGGGAAGCTAATACAGATTCAGTTTGCCTGGCTTTAAAAGTTCTAGTACAGCCAACTGTAAGGAAAGGGGAGCTTGCAAGAAACCAGCAGCACCAAATCCTGCACTAGCATATATCCCATGAAATATCAAAGAATGCCATGGGCTTCGCTGGAGTAGCATCAGGCAAAGACAGGCAGATTTTGCCCCTGAGTAGAGGCTCAAAGCTCCGTTTTTTGTAGTCAAGGCTGACATAGGAAAGTGCTAGTGCCAGGGGTACGTGTATGTCTGTGTTCTAGCTGCCCAGTCCTTTGCATTATTGTACCCCCAGATGATGTGCATCTTTCCTGTCCTTATAAAATCAAGGGCTTGAATATTCTGTGCCAAGGTTGCGTACAGCTGGCTCCCCTAGCTAGATTTATTCATTTCTATGGCAGTGTGTAACAGCTCCTTGGAAATTCTGAGGCAGGTTCAGATAACCAAAAAAAAAAGATTGTTTCTAATTAACTTAAATACAATACTCATTCCAAAGGCCATCCGTGGTTGTGTTATTTGCTAACTTTATTCTAGTGTTGATTTTCAACAATATACTAGCTATTCATAACTGCAATGTAGGATTTGAGGAGATATTACATATAAGGGTTTCCTGACAAGTGAGTGGGAGTTGTATAGTGCAAAATAACCATCCCAGTAGCCATATAGCTGTAGTTTTATTTAGGAGGATTAACAGCTGAAATAATTAAGTAAGTATTGAAATGTGCATCATCTCTGTTAGCCTTCAGGAGTAACATCTGGAAATGAGTGGGACAGTGCTCACCTCCCTGAGAAATGTTGCCTGATGCTATTTGCAGGTCCAAGAGGACAAATCTGCTTCAGTTTAAATTATTCTGGAAGGTTTAAAAATCCCATCGGGACTAATTTTATTTTGAGTCTTTTCAAGAAAACTTTGTAAGATCATAATTTTGCAAGCTACCCTGCATCCTGTGGCAAATTCAGTGGCCATGACTTTACAAGAGACATGTAGCCCAGTGTATAAGGTAATTTTGAGAATGTTTTAACCAGGAAAAATGTTTTCTGCTCCGCTATTTTCTTTGAACTCAGATTATGCTGTCTCATTAGCAGTTCCTCAGTGTCTGACTGAAGTAGGAATCTGGATGAAAATGAACTGACAGCAACTTAATCTAAACAAGTAGGACATGGTAATTGCTCACAGAGAGAAGTACTTTAAAACAGTTGGTAAAAGCCTGTGGGGTGGGAAGGGAGGAAGGGGGGAGCTGGGGGAGGTGTTGCTCCCAAACTAACCAGGTAGGGCTGACTGCTGGTTTGGTGCTGTGCTAGATACAGAGATACAGCTGCTTCTAACATCAGCTGGAGCTTAAGGCTTAAGCCCTTCAGGCTGCCCGGTGCATTAGCACTCTCTACTTCTTCCCTCAACCTTTATCGATAAGAAACTCTTCCTTTATCAGTAAGAAACGCTTCCGTTTGCAGCACCACCTGCGGTGCTTCAATCTGGACCAGACTGGGGGATAATGCACCTGACACTGGGAAAATAAGGCCAGATATGTACACTTTCATTACCACTTAAATGCGTAGCTCCATTAATGCTATATCTTTGCTAAAACCACCAGAAGGAGCAGGCCTTCCTGCCCCCAGGCCTGAGCGGGCATTTCCATCCATCCTCTTTGCCATCAGCCCGCGCCATCATACCTGCAAGCAGAGGTCAAACACTTCTGAGGGCTGATCCATGTAACCTACCCCATGGACGAACGCAAAATGGAATTGGAGATCACCACCCTCACTCACCGTGGTCAGTCCCCTGAGCCAGCTACCTGTGGGGCTGCTGCCGAGGAGCCGGGGATGAGGAACAGGGGGATAAAGGAGATTGCGACTGTTGGCAGCAGAGCCGGTGCTGTTCCCTCTGCCTGCACAATGTAAAGAGCTAGGCACCCCTAAAAGCCTCTGAAGTGTGACACTGGGGTGCAAAGCAGAGCGCAAAGGGGTGAGGTAGCAAGGGTCAGCTGTAGGCCACCATGATTGTGCTCAAAACTTGCAAGGACCGATGGGTCCAACCCAGAGAAAGGGAGAAAAGTGCCTTCTGAGTCTGCTGGATGGGACACGGATGGAAGAAAGATAATAGGCAATCATATGAATTAAATCTATGTATTCACGTAGCCCATAATAAGAAGCACTGCCTTTCCGCGTGCATCCACTGTAACAAAGCCAGGTTCTGCAATTGCCACAGGGAGGACTGACTTTCAAAGAGCTGGTGACAATGGCAGCTGCTTTCAAGTGTGTGCCTGCGAGACCTTTAAAAACGCCAGCTTGGAAAAAAACCCAGATTACATGTTTGAACATAGGCAGTTGCCATGTTTCTGCAGTTATTACTTCTTCTTTCTGGTATGACAGAAATTTAAAAGAAGTGCATATACCTTTTAAAATTATGACAGCCATGATAGACGTCTGGGGTGGCATTGCGATTGTTTCAAAAAAATATGTTTAAGATGTAAAAATATTGTGCAATTTTTTGATCAAATGACTGAAGCTTATTTGGGGCATTTTGTTATTTACTTATAATACATAGAATAATTTTGAATTGATTTACAATGATTGATTCTGACTAATAAAGAAGTTTTACATCTCAAACTAGGAGGGAAAATCTCCTCCTTACATCTTTTAATGTTTTTAGTGTGACACCAAAATTATAGACAAAAGTCTCATTATGCATGTATGTGAAAAGAAAAGTGGATAAGAAAGAGAGATTACAGTCACTTAATCTGTAACACTTACACTAGTTTAAAATTAGAAAGCCATAGCTAATTATCTCATTTTGAAAGATTGAGCAAAATCTGACCAAATATCCATGACAGACTCTAATTTATCATGTATCTCATATGATATCTTTTCCATAATAGCTAAATCAATGAGACCCAAGTGCCAGTCATTGATCTAATGGACAGATGGTGATTTCCATTTGATAAGGATTAAAGTTTTGGCAACAAGGATGGCTAGAGGTAACAATTTTTCTTGTGCTGAAGAGATTGTTGAGAATTGCCTTCAAATATTTGTACTGTAAATGAAGGCTGTATTTTTGTACACAGAGAAGCCAGCCCTGCTCCTCACAACCATTACTGTTTGTGCTTGTCAAGTCACCAAGCCACAGTGCAAATTCTCCACGTTCAGCTTCGCTCATGAAGTACACAGCAAGGTTTAAGGTGTTTGTCGGAACCAGGATTTGCTTTCCGACGTTCTGTGCAGGCACGACAGCGTATCTTTGAAAGTTGGCAACATCATGAGTAAGCTCGATAAGTGTTTTTTCTAAATGCACTTTGTTGCTCAGCCTCTAGTCTTTGCAAGTCCACCTCTCTGAAATTTCAGGACCACCAATGACATCCCAAATTTCCCAGTCCGCATTGCACAGAGGGCTGCTGTACAGTGAGGAGATGACTTGGTCATGGAGGTTTTTCAACCAGGCAAGTAGGTGTCTCTGCCTGGCCCCAAATCTCTGCGGGCAGCCCCTAACAGCAGTTTTCTCAGAGAGAAAAACAAGCCCAGTGTCCCACAAGACAAAGATTTTTATCTTCACCAAGTGCCACTGATTTGGTTGCGTTCTCCAGCTAAATTGTACCATGGAAGCCCACAAGATGAACTTAAAATATTCCTTTGGGGAGGTCTTTGGTTGATGTCATGGGTTACAGGCCCTTTAAAGGGAAAAAGTGCTTGTTTCTGAAGTCCTTGATGAGGTATGTCCTACCTAGCATCTGTCTAGAAGATGAAGGAAATCATAACAGTTTCCTTGTGTGGCTCCCCACAAGAAACAATGAGAAATAAAAAAGCAACACAAGAAAGTGTTTCACATCGTGTTTGGCTTCCTTCTGCTCTTACCTTCACATTTCTGCTGCCCTGACTGCCGTAAGTTCCCACCGTGACTCCGGTCCCAGTCTGGTCCTAGAGCTGCAACCATGGACCAGAACAACTGGAATAGGTCCTGGACAAACACCAATTTGAAAATAATAATAGTTGAATCAATCCCAAAATGTTCCTGCCTCAAAGATGTTACAACCTGAGGAATAAGGTACTTGCTGCGTTCTCTTCCTATGACCTGCTAGCTCAAGATACTCTATCGTAATGCCAATGTGATTTTCCACAGAGCTCCAGTGCAAGCTCTCTCTTTTACTAGAGAAAGTGTTAAGTGTAACCATATGCCAAGCATGAAATAGGAGCTAATAATAGATACACAAAGACAAGGGAGTAGAGTTAAACAATAACCTGATACCTGCTGGGATGGTCAGTCATGTTCTAAGCACTGTTCTGTATGATAATTAATCTTTAGGCAGCTCTACTAAAGTCCTGATTTAAATCCAAAGGAGAACAAGCTCAGCAAAGAATCTAAGAACTCTGTATTGCGCTGGATTAAGGCAGACAAAGAAAAATCACATATGTAAAGGCTGGGGCAAACAGTGAATTACAGTTAGTGGAGTCTGCTCTATCAGAGACTGTGGCTGTAATGTCTTCCGAGCCTGGAGCAGCACAGCTAGTTCTGACAGCAGGGTCGTGGGGCACTGGTATTTATTATATAGTGAAACCTGCCTTAAGTGAACGCACAAGCCAGCGGTGGAAAAGGTTGGTTAGCAGGAAAGACCATGAGCTGGGACAAAATTATACTTAACTTGGGGAATATTTTAGAGAAGCCTGTTCTGACTCTGCCAGGCATGCTGGGGGATGCGCATCAACACTGGTTTGGAGGGACCATCTAAGTGCTGTGAGAGCAGCCCAAGCAGTTCATAGTAATATTTAGACCCTGGCAATCATGTAAGTGAGGGCAGAAGATACAGGTGGGGAAAGGAGGACTGCAGCTAGGGAGCAGGATGGATTTCCTGGTCATTCCCTATTCATCCTGTTGCTAGGCTTTGTGTTAGGACTCTGGGTTAGGATGGGGAGGAGGTGGAGGAGTTTATTTTTTCTCCAAATAATGTACCAAAAAAAACCTCTGAACAAAACCCAGTGTCTGATTTGGGTAGTGGAACAGCCTGGGTGTAGAAAGCTTGGATTAATTGCCATAAGAGGAAAAAGAATATTTGATGAAGTGATCACTGCCATTTCTTGGAGGTGCATTTCTGTGTGTTGAGAACTTACCACAGCAAGCTGCCATCTTCTAGCCTTCCCGTTTGCTGCTGCTGTCAAGCCCCGTTAACCCAGAGGTGTCTTGTTTCCCTGCCACTGCTCCCACAGTTCCCTGAAAAAGGGACTGGACACCCCACATTTCTTTCCTACCTCATCCTGCCCCTTCTATCTCTTTTGGTGACACTGATGCTGCCTGCTAGTCCTTTGGACACTGGAAATCACTACTAGTGCAATTTTTACTGTGTATATTGCCACAATTTGCCTTTTTAAAAAATGTTAGGCTACACAACAGTGGGGTTTTTTAATTAGCTGACAGAGGAAATGGAGCAAAAGAAAAGTGTTTGGTTAGGTACAACCCTACAATGCTTGTAATTTTTTCCTACCTAAAATGAAAAAGAAAACAAGTTGTCCTGTGAGTATCACAGCTCATGGAGCCTGGTTTCCTACCGATTTGTATCCTGTTTCCTTCCCTTGCTCCCACCACAATAGTTCTGTCTCCCTCTGTAAACCCTCTGACATCTGTCAGGCAAGAAATAACACATACCCTGGCTAATCTGGAGCCATGCATATGCAGATTGGGCAGCTGGCTACTACCAAGCCACATAACATATCACATCCGAGTTCTTCCTGCCCTCTTTTCAATGGGGTTTTCATGCTGGGTCTCTCTCCACTTCCCAGCTGCAGATTTCAAAAAATGCAGTTAATTGTCTCTAAGACTTCTGTTTCTCTTTCAAATTTGGGTTAAATTGCCCAACAGACTAAGAAGTTATTAAGAAGACTGACTGGCAGAGAAGTGGAGAGCCAAAATGACAGAAGCCTCATTTCTTTATCAAACCAGCCTGAAATATTTCAGTTAAATCCTTCTCTTTAAGGCTAATACAGTATTTTGCTTTACTATTCTGTGGTACACACAAAAGATGTGAGAGGCTGAATCCAAAACCAGCTGCAGAAGATGGCATCTGTGCCCCTTTACCCCGGGATGTAGTCACTAGATTAACCTTCTGGGAGGCAGGAGGTGCAATACTTTCCTCTGTACCAGGAACTGAGCCTCAGCCTCTCCAGAGAACATCAGTTGTTTTAGGAGAGGGATTCCCCCGGTCCGTCATGTTGGCACTTTCACCCCAAACTGGCTGAGGCGACATTGAGTGAGGCAGGAACTGATTCCGGGGTGATGATGCCTGTCACCAGGCCAGAGAAGCATAATCAGCATCGATATCTGTTTCAGTACTGAATACAAAAGGTGGGCAGCACTGGCAGGGGAATCTAGTTCAGATCATACCCGTTGTTTGAGAGGGGAAGCACCTGGATTCTCTTTCCTTCTTTGCCTGTTCGGGGTTTGAAATAGGATCCTAAGTTAGTGCCTAACTGTTCAAGTTGTTCCAGCTTTTACGCTGAAACCCAGAGCATAATTTTTGCTTGTCTTTTAGCCTGGTGGCTGAGCTAACCATGGAGCTAGAAGTTTTTGATGGCTTTCTTGCTATGTCTTAATGAAGATAAAAATACAACACATTTAGCTGCGAAGACTCTTCCAAGAAGCATCTAGAGAACGCATGCAACCTGCATGTAGGTTTTCTTCAAAGGCTCTAACTTGTCCAAATTCAAGCAAATTTTTCACAGAGAGAACAATAGGTACATTTTTTACCCCCAAAAAATTGTCTCTGACAAACATCAAGTACCTGCCTGAAATCTTACATCACTGAACTTTTTCTTAAGCCTCTAGAATTATTTAACATATGAAAACATATTTTTCACTAGCCTTCTGTCGTGGTTTAACCCCAGCTGGCAACTCAGCCCCACACAGCCGCTCTCTCACTCCCCCCTGGTGGAATGGGGGAGAGAATCAGAAAGGTAAAAGTGAGAAAACTCTGGGTTGAGATCAAGACAGTTTAATAGGTAAAGCAAAAGCTGTGCGCCCAAGCAAAGCAAAACAAGGAATTCATTCACTCCTTCCCATGGGCAGGCAGGTGTTCAGCCACCTCCAGGAAAGCAGGGCTTCATCACACATAATGGTTACTTGGGAAGATAAATGCCATTACTCCCAATGTCCCCCCCTTCCTTCTCCTTCCCCAGCTTTATATGCTGAGCATGCCGCCATATGGTATGGAATGTCCCTTTGGTCAGCTGGGGTCAGCTGTCCCAGCCGTGTCCCCTCCCAACTCCTTGTGCACCCCCAGCCCACTCGCTGGTGGGGTGGGGTGAGAAGCAGCGAAGGCCTTGACTCTGTGTGAGCACTGCTCAGCAGTAACGAAAACATCTCTGTATTATCAACACTGTTTCCAGCACAAATTCAAACCATAGCCCCATACTAGCCACTATGAAGAAAATTAACTCTATCCTAGCCAAAACCAGCACACCTTCTCTTTAGAAATGATCTGCCAGTTTTAACTGAAACCTAGAAAAAATATATTGTCTATCCAACATGGAAAGTTCTAGCCATGTAAAGTTCAGCAAAGTTACTTAAATGCATCTACTACCATAATATTGAGGTATAATACAGAGAACAGACAGCTTTACATGCATAAAAGGCTGGTGGTAAAGCAAAATCTCACTTGAATCTTACAATGTATTTTACAAAAGTTGAGGCTCATCTGGCATTCCTATACAAAATTCATCCTGCCATGAGACAGTCCTCAGGTTTCATATTGACTATAGAAATGATGGACTCAGCATGCCTAGGTTCCATACCCAAAATATCGTAACAGAAGAGAAAAAGGGCAAAAAGATAATCAGAACTAATAGTGGGATTTTCCCTTAAGTCTGTGCACCTAGATTTAAAACATTATTTAAAAAATGGATAGGATCTTAAAAATATGTCATTGTTGTACATAAGCTTATTAATCTTACACTTTAAATGTATTTGAGCATCCTTTTGCAACTTCTTTTTCCTAGCCAGGAAAAAATAAAGGGAAAGGCAAACAAATTGCGGGGGGAGAATAAAGGGGGATCCCAGCTACACTGGAAAGCTGGAGAGACTTTGACATGGAGGTTTCATTATCACTTCCACTCCCTCCCTGTAGGGATTCATTAAAATGTCAACTATGTGAAGGTATACTCATAAATATATAAATAATACATAATAATTTCATTTGCAGATTCCACTCGGGAATACTAGCCCCAAACCATGTTAGTCTTGCTTATACCAGGAAAAATCATAAGCATTATTCTGTTCCAGTGTGGCTCCACTGGTAGCAATAATGTTGGTGCTGCAATACAAAGTGAGCACATGGCTTTTCCTTCAGTATCATCGCACCCAGCTAACATACTGTGGTATGAGAGCCCTGTTGACTCTGTGCCTTCCACATCGCAAGGTTAAAAGTTGTGATCTTAAAATAACTCCAGCTCAACTTGGTGTAACAGTGGTCTCCAGCTGATCTGTCCCTGGATGTTTGGACTGGGTGGGTAATCCCTCACTTCAGATCTTCCCACAGCCAAGTACAAGAAGGCACTGTTATTAAGAAAGTACAGTTATAAGTTTGTGCAGGCCACCTTAGTTATGGTGTTGCTTAAAATCTGCATGCCTAGCTTTACCCAGCTTTAGCAGCACATGGGTGTTTATGTATGCACCATGTATGTTTATCATGATCCTTTTATCATGGCCAGCTTTGCATAGAGGCAAAGGCGAGAGGGCTCAGGCTGGCTGCAGAGAGAGATGTCGTCTGATAGACGACTGTGCCACTCCCTTTTAGGATACCAGTGCTAGTCAGTATGGACTAAGTGTTCGCAACCTGAGGACGGCTGCTTGGCAGTCTATGTGAAAGGGGTGGGTGGTCTCAGCCTTGCTCATGGCAGCCTATTGTCTAGATGATGAAAACTCCCTTGCAAGTGGCATTAATCAACACCCAAGTTGGCAATCTCAGACAGTTTAGGAGCTGAATGAACACAGAGACTGGATTACCCTCTTGGCCTTCCCAGTGGCCCTCAAAGAATAGGGCTGAAGGCAAAACCCATGGACAGGGCAGCCTGGGAGGCTTTGCCTAGCACAGTCCGTATAAAACCCATTCCATGGGATTACAGTCTCCAGGGCTGTCAAGTCACTACTTTGTAAAACCAGTAAGTTGCCTTTTAAAAGATGTTAAAGGAATCTTAAGGAAAAAAAAAAACATAATTACTATAAATGCAAGTTTTCCATTGGGTCATACATCTTCATTTAACTTAGTGATTTAGTGATTCCTAAAGGAAATGATTATAGTCCTTTGTTCTTAAACAAATAAGTTGTGTTCTTTATCCTCCAAAAAAGCTGATAATATGATAGTTGCAGCTCTAAGGAATAATTATACTAAATGGCCGTGGATACCTCAAAAGACAGAATACGTCTATTATGCAGAATTCCCTATAGAAATCTTAGAAATCTTATATGCATTGATTGCTAGTTAGCATTAGAAAGACTTTTGCAAGTTGACTTTACCAAAGCAGCAACTATTTGCATGAGCAAACAGGCAACATCAGCTCGCTGATAAGAATACAGTGGAGTAATGCAATTAATATAGCTATGTCTGTTAATTAGTGTTTGCTGACTGTCAAAAGAAGATACTGTTAGGAGACAAACTTATTTTCCTGATTAAAGAGTAGGGCCCATCTTGTTGAATTGAGCTGGACCCACTTTTGATCTAATTAAAGCTAGCAGAGTACTGTGTACTGGAAACTTGTGCCACTTTGACATACATTTGCATATTCATAAGTGAGATAGATTGATATTTTGCAATTAACATGGACCAATGAGAATAAAGCCTAATTAGTAAACATGCTGTCTTTATTAACTTTCAGGTCAGGCTTTTGTTGTACTATAAAGTAATAACGGAACAGGAAGTCCTTTTTAAGAAAAAGAGTTATGTCATATGTAGTTCATTCCTTTCTCATTCAAGCTCCATCTACTTGTTATTCTACTATTACTCATAGCCATTTAGTTAATGATTGGGATGATGCAAAGGAGAAGGAGATGTATAGGAGTGAAGAGGGAATATTAGGTCAAAGTAGGAGTGGAAAATGTTGGTAAATGCAAGGCTCCTGAGCAGTTCAGCTATAGACAAGTTCATTACAATGCGCTTTTCTTCTGATTTGAATGTTCTCCCAGATCCTCAAATGACAAAAATGAGATTACATCAAGAAGATGCAATACAGTGGTGTGTGTGCAAGAGGCTGGAGTATGGGGTGTACACGTGGGGTTTAAGAAGCTTGCACAGCTACACAAAACATAGAAATTGTTAGATTTCTATATAAATAATATTTTTATATATAAACAGTAATTTTAAAGATCAGATTGTAGAAATAATGATCTGCTCAGAATCAGATGGCAAAAGACTTAAAGCAAAATGTGGCTCTATGTAGAGCTTACTACACGTGGTTTGCAGAAATAAGTCATACTCTCACATTACTAACTGATGTCCTCATTATGATTAAGTAAAATTAATTCTGTATGCCAATGTTTACAAATTCACTGATTCTAGCCTTCATTTTTTCTCTATTTAAAATACACAAGCATAAGACATTTAACTAGATGTAACACATCAGAAAATGGCTCGCAAACAAATAATATTATGCAGTATAAACTCCCATTAACTAATAATGTAGTTGACATTGATTGAAAGTGATTAACTCTAGTGCTCTTTTTCATGTTGTTAGTTAAAATAAATACCAGTGTATAAGGGAAAAGTTGGCATCTTCCCATTTTGCAAATGGATTGAACAAAGCTGACTTCTTCCTCATATTAAGTTAAACTAAAGGATTAGTAGATGCATTAGGGAGACACAGGAATCCGGGTAAAGCAATAATAGTCAATGAGGCAGTCTCACTCCATCATTCACCTTTCCTACTTAAAAGAGGTTAGTTACCTAATGATAAAATTTCATGGTCAATTTGGAATATGTAATTAAATCTGATTGTAAACCTACTGCTATTTCTCTCTTCTTTAGAGGTCAGCACAGCAGTATAATTCCTGACCCCTGTCCGTGAGCATTTCCTTATAACTGGCACCAAATATTTTTTTGTAGGAGATATCTCTTTTCTCTAGCCTTCAGTCAGCAGCTTGCTTCTGTGTGAGATCTGGCAAATGAGGCACACAGATCCTTATCCCCAAATGTAAGTCATGGCAGGAGCCCAGGCCCCTTCCCATCACAGCCACCCCCCCGGGCGTTTGACGCTAGCTCGGCTGGTCTTTCATCACTCGGCTGTCTACAGGTGGCTGGTCATGAGCCTGCCTGAGTATGGGGGGGCTAAGCAGTATTTTCCAGGTAGATCTGCCCAGCTTAGTGACGTGCTGTCTGTGCTCCCACAACGTACAGTCAGGCATACGTTGGAGTGGTTGCAGGTGTCACTACCTGCACTGTGTCCACAGGGTACCGCGTTGGTAGGAATCCTCAGGCCATGGTGAGAGCTATATGTGGAGTCCGACTCCACCAACCCCCTTCCCATCTCCCAGTTTCCGCCTTCCCCCTTCACCTTCTCCTCACTGCCAGATATGCCTCTCAATAAGACAAATGTAGGGCTGCCATGTTCCCAAAATTCCTGAGAGAGGGCAATAATCTTGCTTGCTTCTCTTGCCTTCAAAGCAGGATCCCAGCAGTGATGCCTGGGCAGGTGATGCACCATGGTCTCCTCAATGCTCCTTCAACTTTCCAGCACAGGAGCCTTCCAAACAGCGCTCTCCTTCTTTCACCCTTTCTGCACCAAATCTTCTCCTTTCTGACCCAGCTGCTGGGGACCAGGTATGTGCTGTAGGTGTCCAGCCTTTCTTCTGCCTGCTGCCACCGCTGTCCTGCAGAGCTGACACTTATGAAGTGTATGGATGTAAGCTCCTGCTCCTGGGACTATGACTCTACCCAATCCCTCACTGGCTTTTATCAAAGAAAAAGACCAAACTTCTGTACTGACAAGGACCAAAAAAAGTCCTGACTATTGTCTGCAATCAGCAGAAATTTACTGTGACTGGACCATAAGAGCAGAAAATGAGGATGCTCCAGGAAAAAACAATGCAGTAGCCTATGATGGACTGTAAGTGATGAAGTTAAGGCAAATAGTGAAGTGATTACCCTATCTGCATAATGGCACCATCTCAAAGGCTAGAAGGAGGATACCCTACCCTCTCTGGAAAAGCATGGTTAGATAGAGATAGGGTAAGATTGAGTCTCATGAGGCTAAGAACAGAATTCATGAAGAGTTCCTGCATCTGGGAACAGTCCTCTAAGCAGAAACTTACCTGGAAACTTAGCTTAAGCTGGACTCAAAGAAAGTGGCCTCCTCTTGAGAGGAGTGCAGTTGGGTATGTTTATCTCAAACCTTGCATGAAGCTAAGAGGAGGAACATCTCACTTTTGGATGATGATAGGCTTTAGGCATGAACAAGGCATCCAATCGTTCAGCCTTGGCAATATTGAGGCACTTGTGAGAAACATGAAGGTGAAAAATGGCAGAGACTGTGGTTTCTAGTATTTCCAGTGTTAGATGATATCTCGACTGAGATTTTCAGGGATGTAAGCTTAAGTGTCCTTTAAATACCTAAGTCCTTTTCTGTGGCTAGCAGTTGGGTTTTAAAGCAATTTATTTAAAGTCTTTCTTTTATTAGCAAGCCCTATATCTTCCAGGCACCCATCTGAAAAATCGCAGTTTGAAGCCTAAACCATTTACTATAGCCACCATTCTTTCAAAGTGTCTTAGGTGTTCGGATGAATGGCTGAGTGTTAAAACTCAATAAATTCAGATTAGCGAGGAATTATAATTATCTAATATCAAAAGCAACTGACCACTGGAAGAACTTATTAAGAACTGCTTTTAATTCACTATGTCAAGTAGCTTTTGATTCAAGATTAGATTTTCAGAAAAGGAAATGCTCTAGTTCAAACAAGTATTAAATATAAGAAATCGGTATCGTCTGTACTCTTGCTATATCACAGCTCGGATTAGTTGCCCACTGTGGTCTGCCCTGAAACCTAAAAGTTAATCACTAACTTAACATAACCTTAAATTGAAGCAGTTGGGGAAAAAAATGGCATTGATCTCTATTAGCTAAACAAAAAAACACTGAACAAGAAGTCTTTCCATAGGCTTTTAGGTCCTATAATAATCTTTGTGAGATGGTTAAGAAAGAAGAATATTCTCCTCCCGAGTAATTGTGGCTTTAACAGCCCCAGCCTGGCTGAGAACAAGTGAATGAACAGTGGATAGAGGTCAGCTGCCTGGCACTGGCAGGTAGAAGAGAGCACAGAGGAGAAGGTGGTGAGTGAAAATAAAGGGATGACAAAGATGGTCTGTCAGGTCATCTTTCCTGCTTTGAATGCTAAATAACTTAGGAACTGGGAAGGAGGTGGCAGCTCCCACAGTTTCCCAATCCTTGTTGTCATGGCTCATTTTCACTGAAGGAGAAAAGTAATTTTGTTCTTCCTCCTCAGAAACACTTAGGCTTCTAATGCCCCTTGAGCGCTGATCTCTCATTCATTTTGAATAGAAAAAGTCAAATTAAAAAAAAAAAAATTAACATCTCTATTTCCAAACTCTCCTGGGCACGATGACAACGGTGGAATGAAGTCTCTGAGCAAACATGGAAGTATCGCAAGCCAAGAGTGCTGAGTAGGAAACAAGACCTGGGACTGCACAGAGATGTTAACACGTCTGAAAATCATGTCCTTGTAGACTTCAGAGACATTAAAGAGTGCCCAAGAATCCTACTTTCTACAGCAATTATGGAGGGCTTTTTCAATGACTCCATGAAAAACAAAACCTCCATGAGATTCCTTTTCTTATGTGACTTCATCCATCCCCTCACTGACAGCAGAGACCTGTAGTGGAAAATGAAACTTTTTCTTCAACACCTCCTCCAATATACTCCTGAGTATTCAGGTACCAACACTGTAACATACGGTTTTATTTATAACAAAATCCCAGTTTTTTAAAGATCTGTTGTGGTGTTATTTTTGTTGGGGCAGTTCTGCTGCCTCTTTTACAGGGAGAAGGTCCTAGATCTCTGACTGCTTTCAAAGTTCTTCTTTTAAATTGTGGCTTCTGATCCTAGTTACCTCATCAAAAGAAAAATGAAGGGCATTAGGTACATTTCTACTGTGCTACACTATCCATCTTGCATGAAAAGACAAAGCAAAATGGCTGCCTTGCATGCAGCAATTTGCACTCTGAATTATTCAAATGCTTTTTCTTTCTCTTCTCATGGTTAGATGGTGCCTGAATCAAAGCGGGTAATAAATTGATATAATTTCCCATCAGTCTTGCAGAAAGTCTTATTCCAAATAGCTGCGGTTTTGCCAGTCCGTCACACTATGAAGACTTCCAGGGTGGGGTGTCTGATGCCGTTGAGTTACCAAACTCTTGTACTGGGGCTTCTTCCACTTCAGTGCTAGAGTTGCTACTTTTTTGTGCAAGGGTGTTCCAGATAATGCCCCGGTCAGCAAGATGTTCTTCTTCGGAGTGGCAATAATCCTCCTTACTGCATATCTTCGTAATTCTTGTGGGTGTAATATTTATTTATGTAGGAGATTTGACATCCCCATGCCATTGTTGTATGCCATAATTCTCTGTCATAACCTAATTATCATACTTGGTGGGTTTTGATAATGATTTAAGCATGAATGGAATACTATAAGTGCAGGATGCTTTAGTTTGCTCTTGCCATACTATGGAATATTCCAAGTATGTGTGTGTGAGGTATAGTATGTATAAGCATCCTACATTTTTCCAAAGCTCGCCAAAAAACAGATGCAAAAATAAAATATGGACAGGTGGAAATTTCCATGCCTACCAAGCGCTTATCACCTGCTTATGGATCAGAGGTTCTCAGGAAGGACAGCCAGCTGCCTAACCTGCTGGAGATGAATCCAGGTATCAGAGAGTTAAAACACTTGCTCATTGGTTTTCTCAGCTCCTATTTTAATTTGCTCTCTTTTTTTTGGACAGCTCTGTGAAGGCAGTCTGGTTCGCTGCTTCGCCATACTAATGAGACTCATCCATCTGCCTCTGTCATTGCCAGGCTCTCTTTTCTGCTGGAAGTCAGAGATGAACGCTCAGGACAGGTCCTTTCTAGGCTGCAGTACTTAATCATTTCTAAACACGCTAGATGGCCTCAGGCAGTGAAGGCAACAAGCATTTAACCCAGGCTTGGCAGCTCAGGCTTCCACATAGTCTGGCTCTAAGCCTTGATAATGAAAAGTAGCTGTGCTTTTACTCTCCACTTAACCAGATGCTCTTTGCTTCTTGGGGCAAAAGGTTAAATAGATATAAGAACCCATGCTAGTTTTGAAGCCTTTTATTAGCAGTCCTTATAGAAGTGGAGTAGAGCATTCTGCTCCTCTGACTATGTCTCTCAGGATCCTGTATTTAGGACTGTGTCCACTAACTAGAGGAATGTAACCTTCTCACCCAAAGCTCATTTCTTGTTCAAGTAACAATAAATAGAGCCGAAAGCCCACTTTGCCACTTAATTATTTAATGTTCTATTTTTATAGTAAGAATGGATGAAGGAGACATTATCAGTTTTGTTTAATGGTGGCAACACCTTATATTAACAGTGCAGATAAAGCATTTTTTCCACTGTGGCTGGGACAACTGATTTATTTTTCCACTCCATCTACTGCTCCATATGTCTCTGGAATCTGCCTTTTTCCCAGAGCTCATGTTAGTATAAAGCAATTGTCTGGGATGTGTAAGAATTAAGTATCCCATCATTCAGGCTAGACATGCAATTAGAAGAGTTGCACTAATTTCCACTGCTGAGACCCTGTCACTTTAATTTATCCTTACTTTCCTGCATTTAGGTCTTCTCTGGTTTGAGGCCAAGGGTTTTATATAGTTTGAGGCAGTGGTTCTGTAATGCCAGAGGTGGGGGGGAGGAGGAGTTGGTGGATGTGGGTGGGAGGGGGAGAAGAGCGGCCGGGGGAAGTGTTAAGGGCAGGGGAAGAATGAGAACTGGCTGAAAGGAACAGAACTGACACGTACACACTTTAAAGATCTAAAGCATGTGCCAAATAATGATGTGTGGAGTTGCTGCAAAGGAAAGTAAAGCTTTCAGAGAGGAAGTCTTTATTGAATTGCAGCACTGGGCATGTGTCTCACCCCGGATTATTTTCTTTTTTACGTAGATGTTTAGCATTGAATCTCAGTGCCGGGTTGGGTTCGAACGGCTTGGCTGAGAGCACTGCCGAATCTGTCCTCTGCTCTGCTCCAGCTTTCCCAGGGGAGAGCCAGGGCTGCGGGAACATCAGCTTCTGCTCGGGTACCATCTCCTTGCACCCGCTGGCTCCCACGCTGCACTGGAGCAGGAACCCTCAAAATAGCATAGATGTGCCAGCGCACCGAACTCCTGGATAAAAGTCCAGGGCCACCTCAGACAAGAAGGTTTTTGTGCATTTAGCCTCTCTTTGCACACCATTCCTGCTGCAGTCAGGATGAAATTATTCCTAGATCCAACTGGTAAAGCTTTGAAAAAACCCTCAAACTTTCCAAGCTTTCATGCAGCGGAAAAACTCTAATTACATATCTTTATGGAAAACAGCGAATGGCTTTCTAATTAGGAAGAGTTTTGTATCAAGCTATTTATATGGAACTGTCTGCATTGATTTGTGTGAGTTTTTTTCAGTCCAGCATAAGGAAATGTGGAGAAAATATGTGCTCATACTGGGTGACACAGAAATATAGTGCTATAGTAGGTAGTTCTCTTGCTCCAGTGTTTTTCAAACAGATAGTAAAAAGTACCAATACAATATACTCCAGTAAATTTAAAGAAAAGTATAAGGAAAAACTGGCAAAACCACATTTATACTCATTAAGCCTTTTTTAGTGGGGTAAAGAAAAAGAAGAGATAAGCTGTCATTCTGTACTTGCATTTCAGTGATGACTTATTTACAATTTGTTTTCATGTTTTCTTACTACTGGAGAATATAGAACACTGTATTAGGTATACTTATTACTGATGAAGTGTTGCAGAGGACTAAATAGTACTGGAAAACTATTATTCTAATTTAACTAAGTCAGTTGTTTCCTATAATTTCCATCCATTTGGATCTTCTTTTCCAATAGGTACGAGGCAAATGTAGCATCTTAGTGGACAGAAAGAAGGTTACTGTGATGAATTTAAAATTAAAGTTGCAAAATGTTTCATTTCTAGCTGATTATAAGTCACATTTTACTGAAAGATGGGGGACACCTAAAATTTAAAAGGTAGTCTATAAGCCACTGATGTTACTTGGCACGGTGGAGTTTAATGTGTCAGAGTGGGGATTTCACCGTGATCTCTGTGCCAGATTTCTGTGTACAGGTTCTAACTCGGCATCTTCTCTGAGAGCACCTTGCAACCATATTCAACAAGGCCCCAAATACTGCTAGAAAGAAGCAAATGTCCTAGTCCACTGATTCACACATTGAGCAGCTAATGATTTAGACATGTGACTTGAGACTGAACAGAGGCCACATCTGTGGGAGAACAGCTTAAGTTGCCATCCATTACATTAGAATGCATTTAAAAAAAAAATGCTTGGCTTCAGTTCTGTAGGATAACTGCATTCGTGTGTGTTCACTTTTGTGGCCCACTTGCAAATCCAAAAATGGAAGTCTGATGCAAGGAAAAAATTAGGCATGTCAGGGGAAGGGCTCAGGTGAAAGCTAGGTCTGCATACTGGATCTTGGCTATATGTTGTAGATCCTAGAAATTTAGCTCAATTTCCTCAAAGGTATTTGGTGAAATGAAAGGGGAATCAGGCACCAAATTGCCTTTGAAGCTCTGAGAGTTTATGAGGGAGACTTAGTGGTGTGGAACCTAACAATGAAATTTTCCATAGTTAGTATAGTTTTAAGCATTTTTAAATGCTAAGAAAAAATATAGATTATGCTGCCTATGTGCATATCAACCGTAGTTGAACTGTACATTACTATTAATTGGGTTTATACACTTGTACCTGGAGATCAGCCAAGCACAAGACCCTGCTGTACTGGGCCCTGTACAAGCACAGGGACAGTTTCTGGCTCAAGAGTTTAATCTCTATGGACAAGATAGAGTAAAGAGAGGGGAATCGAAATGGGTGATGTAATCAGAGTGAACGTAACAGTGGCTTGAAAACACAGTAGGAACATTAAAACCTTCTAGAGATTTGCTATCTCAACCCTTACACTGGGATGCAAACAGGGCAACCTAGACTACCCACCGTACATGCGTGGCTAATTTCTATTAAACAGCTGTGTTTGAGGAGAGCAGAGAGGAAAGGGATGAAGAGCAATTCAGAGGAAGTTCAAGAAGCTCTAAGGGAGGGAGAAGATGGGTGTAGGAGCGAGCAGGCAGTTTCTAGTATCTTCCTGAACCCCGTCCTCTCCAATGTTTGCTACCCCTCCCACACTCATCCCCCTTCTAACTTTTATGTTCTCCTCCATCATGGGCATGATGAAGAGACCAGCCTCCACTCAAGCCTTGTGTGGTCTCCGCACCATGTGTTGCACGGCCCACCTGCATCTTCTCCTGGTGGAAAGACACTGGTGACCGTTCTCGAAAGAGGTCTTCAACCAGTTTGTACTCACCGCATAGTGATTTAGATTGTGTTTTGTTGGATAGCTTGCGTGAATGATATGTTGGACATCATGAAGATCTTAATAAAGTCAGACTTGTGTTTTGATGGGTTGTAAGTAATGGCAAGTCCCCTTCCCTTTCTGTCCTCCTGCGGTAACTGTCATTTCAAGCAGCTCTGTTGATCCCATCTGTCATACCAGAGATCAGCAGGAGAGTGCAATGCTAATGCAGCCAAATCTTTTCTTATAGAGGCCATTTTTGCAAAAACTCAGTGAAAATAAAATCCGAGCCTCAAATAAGGTAGAACAGCAAACTCTCAGTACTCTCAAGGCACCTTCACAAAATATTTAAGGGAAATGTGAACTTGATTCGTAGTCTGCTCTCCTGCGTGTTCCATAATTGCTGTTTGTGTTTACAAGAGCAAGATGAGAATGGCTTCAGACACAAATAAGCAGTATTAGCAGGGCAATTCTTCAGAAGTACACTTATTCTCTTCCAAAGGCATTTGCATAATAATAAAGGAAGAAAGCTATATAAGGTAAACCACATATCAGCAGAATTGTTTCTAAAAATGAATGCTTTCCAAGGTTTTCCAAGAGGCAGTGGGAGCTCTTTGAAATCAACAAGGTAATTAAAAGTGGTGGAAAAACAGAAAAAGAAAAAAGGAAAAAAAGCTATTTGAAAGCTATTAAATACCCACTGGTCCAGTGATTACATTTACCTGGAGCTTGGGTGACCCTGGTTTGCATCCGTGCACTGTTAAAGTTTCCCTATGGGAATTCTGGACAAGTAAATTCCTTTCTGTGCCTCATCTCACCTATAAAGTAAGAAATACAGTATTATCCTAATTCTGGGAGTTGTAATCAAGGTTGTAGAGGAGAGCAGAACAAGTTCCCCAGTGGTCCTGTAGTTTTAGTAAATAAAGCAACAAGTCCTCTCCATTACTACAGCAGTTGTTACTATGCAGTAATAGCTAAGTAGTCCCCATCTAGGGGGGTAAACTCAGCAGGAACTAGAAAGGAAAGAAGGAAACAGGAAAGTTTGTTCCAGGGCCCGTGGCAGTGCTCAGTGGTCCTTTGTCATGAAAGCATATATATAATAAGGACCTCCATGCCCAGATGATGAACCTTTAAAAGTTCCCAACATAAAAAGATGGTCTTCAAACATTCCAGATACCAAAAATAAATAAAAATAAAACAAACACTTTGTGTTCTCCCAGAGTTCAGTGTATAATGCATAATGTTTGAAAGGTGCTAGAGTTGCAGCACACATTTACTTTTTGGTAATATAACATTAAACATGCCTTTTCACTCTAATGATTCCATCATAAGCTGTCTCACACTGCAGGTAAGAATATAATAATATAATGGAGGGAATTAGCAAAATTATCTGTGTCTTCCTGGTCCTGGCCCTGAAACCAATAGCACTGTTGGCATCTGGAGGCTGCACCTGTCATGAGTTATGGCCCCTGTTTTTACAGGAAGGATAAAACTGATATTTCAGTGCCATTCATCATATATAATAAACTCTCCGCCTTAGTACAAATGCATTTATATGCCGGTATCAGAACCGAGTACAGAAAATACAAGCAGTCAACTGTATATGTTAGATACACTTTTTGTAATGCTTTCTGTTGCTAATAAAATAAGTCACCGGCTCTGTTTTCCAAGGGTAGTTTGACAGAGTTGAAATCGCAGGCTCTGTGTCGTGAAAGAGCACAATACCCTCTTTGCCCTTTAAATCTCATAACAATGTTAGAGCTTCGGCTATTGTATGGGCTCTGAATTGCCTGGCCAGAAACGTGGACCCAGGGTTCATGTTATCCCAAAATATTTAGTCATACAACCAAACGCATTCTGCTCACAAGGCTGTCAGGATGTCTGAGTGAGATAAATGTCTTATTTTCTGATGGTTTCTTATGAACGATAATGCTTGTGAGGCGGGGCACGGGAGGCAGCGGGGCCCGATGGGCTGTATTTGATTTTGGTGCTCTCCCGTCAGCCCACACCACTTGTGGAGCTCATTTTCATACCAGCACTTTGGCCCACCGCCTATCTGCCTCTTGATACCCTTTCCTGCAAGCCAGTAAAGAAGGTTCAAGCAACCTCCCCAGCTAGCTTCTGGGATTAAGCCCCATCCCTTGTCAAGCTCCATCTTCCTTAATGTAGGGCAGTAAGTTTGCCCCATGGTTTCTCCTCAGTGGGAGACTCTCACCCCCATGGGTCCATCCAGAGGGCACAAACATCACGTTTCTGGCAAGGACCCTCCTACTTCTTCCCACGTTTCTGGCCATGTCAGCCCAGAGAGCAAGACTGAAGCGAGCCTTGAGCCCAGGTTTCCTCAGGGTCTCACACTGCACCACTCTGCCAGATTTGGCACATGCTCTGGTTTTATACTTGCTGCTACAGAATACTGAGTAAAATGGGGATTTTTTAATTTTGTTTTTATTTACTGATGGCGCCATCTCAAGTGCTTAATCAATACATTTGAGCTAGAAAGAGTGAATCTAGTATTTTGCTAGTGAGATACAAGGTTTGGAAAGAAAGCTGATGTCCTAGCAGGAAAAGTTACTCTGGAGAAGTTGGTTTGCAGGTTTAATCACCAGGTTTCAAATAATTAAACATCCCAGAAATGTGTTTTCAGATTATAGCAGGGTTGACTGTACCCTCAAGTTATAAGTGTCAGTAATCAGTAATGTCATTAATTCTTTTTAATACTCTTAATAATTTCTGTACCAGCAACAGGGAATAACATGAATGCTGTAGTGGAGGCTTTTAAAGCCAGAATAGGGCCATGACAAAATGAATCAGCTTCTCAGTTTATCTAGTTCCTCTGAAATCAAGGGAGTTATGCTAAGTTACACCACACAAGAAGCCAAGTCATTTCAAGCATTGTATGATTTAATAGTAACTGTGCCAAACTTGGTTATGCTTTCATAGGAGTAATAGAAAATAATAACACTATGGAAGGGGAAGGTGGGTTTTTTTAGTCTTGCGCATATATATTCATTCCATGGAATCACTGAGTAGACTGTGGAAATAGCTAGTTAAACATTGGTTTAATGTTGCAGGAGTGTCACCTTTTTAAGAAAATAGCTTGGATTTCTGTAGGAATCCTTATACAAACAGTAATGCCGAGTAATATTGTCTAATTTTGTCTCCTCCTTTCTGTAATATAGTCTGACTTTTAAAAATAAATAAATAAGCAAGCAAGCAAGGGAACAGCAGTATATTTGCTCGTAAGAATTATCTCCTTTTCAGGGACTTTGCAACAAATATGAAGCTTAGATCCTTCGTTAATTAGGATAGAAACACCATACAGACACATTGGCCAAATGTTAGTGAAACTTTTCTAACACTTTTTTAATCGTTGTTTGTAGAAAGGCTTTTTTATCATTGTTGTTTTAGCCTTTCCTCTCTTATTATGAAGGACAATATATATCATTTTTACTGCAAAGTGCCAGGCAAGCCAGGATATTCAAATGAACAAACCTGGATGCTTTACAGCTTTTACCCTCTTGAAATCAGATCTGAAAAATATAGGACCTAAATATCAATACTGTAAGGTTTTAGTTTTATATCAGGCATAAATCTTAACAACCCGTACTTAACAATGAGCTCAGATTTTAACTTCATCTTTGGCAGGCTGAGAATTAAACCAGCACACACTCCGTTTTTGTCTTCTCTCCCAGGCGGCTCCTTGAAAAAGGCACTGTCTGTGCCAGCCAGCTTAAAGGTTTCATAGTTTGTGAAAAGAAGATACAGTACTGCCTAGGTGGGCCACAGGCTCCTCCTGAAAGACAAAGAGTCGAGTCTTGCACTCCCGAGCTCTCTTCTGCTTAAATAAAGTTGCTAGTTGCCTAATGAATGTTAGCTGTAATACTCCCTGTGGTCAGTGGGGCTGTTGTTTAATGAATTGCTTAATGTGCTTGATTACTGTTACTATGTGGAATGAGGGAAATAGCCAGAGAGATTTGAAAGGCCCACTAGAGAATACGATGAAAATGAATTGGATCAATAAGAAGTTTTTGCTCATCTCTGAGCAACACATTATGTGCCGCATTGTTGGAGTTGGGGATAATGTAATTTTGTGGCTTGTTGTTGTTCTTTTTATAATTCAGAAATATAAATCTCGTTTGACATTGGGTTTTAGGGCTGGCCTTCCTGGAGTTATAAATGTTCCCCTGACTCCAGTCCTGGTTACTCACATGGACAGATAAATTAATTAGGAAAACTTTTATGCCAATTACTTTATGCCCTTGGCTTTCATATGTTTCTGAAGAGCGGCAGCTAATTAAAGATATGATTCATAATTACTGGTCGATCGAGTAGTTGAGTAATGGAATCAGGAACTGTTCCAAAAAAATTATCCATCACATCATTACTAATTGTTACATAATACATAAGGATGTAGAATTCAAATAAAAAATTACTCACATTTGAAAGATTCATTCAATTAGTGGGTTTGGGATATTTTTTATAACAATTATAAACACCGAGATAGTTCTCACATTTTTAAAGATCACAGAGGTTTTATAAATATTTATAATTAAATAGGAGCATAATTTCCAGCGAGTAAAGGACTCAAGGGCCTAGCTGGAGGCGTGGATTAGTAGTATATTGAATTTATGGAAGCTGGAAATCAAATCTTTGGGTCAAATTAGAGCTCAAGTGAAATGAATATGATGGTGTCTTCCTAGTCCTGTTTGCACAAGCCACAAAAGTGCTCCAGTTTGGCAAGCACTGCAGGCTAATTTCTAGAGAATAGAAGAGCTGTTGCAAGTTATAACTTGGCACTGAATGATACACAGGAATTTGCACAGAATTTGTCAACACTCATTTTTCTCAGTCTGCATTTGCTGTCCCACCAAGAAGATCGTAACAGATACCACAACCTGGTAAAACTGGTAAAATGGTGAAAAAAAACAAATTCCTCCAGCATTTCCTTGCTAAGTTTGCAGATGTTCTGTGTTATCACAGTTTATGAGCAGTCGTGTCACTTCTTCAATAAAAGATATCTGGGTTCATTCAGTAATTCAGATACCCTACAAGTAAGCCTGGGAAAACTCTGGGTTCAGTTTCCCACTGGTTCCTTACAGCCTAAAGCAATCGTGTGATAAAGTCCTGTCTAAATATCTATATCTGCTAAGCCTTGCTAATAAGTCCTAAACCTTACAAAGCAGGGCCAGCAATACTTACATCATGAGCCTTCACAAAAGCTGTGAAGATGTCCCAGCCAGCAGTTCAAAAGTTATCAGGAGAGCACCTCAAGTACCCAGAAAAATTTTAGCTGACTCAATATTTATTTGAACTTCCTGAAGGGCCTAACCCTGCGTATTCTTCATCTCCTTCATTTATTTAAGTAACTCAGATCTACAGTATTAGCTTTTCACCTATTCCGCAATGGTTTTTTTGCTATACTTGGTTGGTTTTATATGATTAACTTAACCTACCAGTCATTAGACATATGGCATATGGTTTGGAGGAGGATTAATAAATGTTTTGCAGTATCTGAACGAGAGAGAGAAAATGAACGAAAACAAACTTCCGCTTCTGCTTGCAGCTTTAAATGGCTGTTTAGCTGCCATCCATCTGCAGGTACCATGTGCTGCCCTCCTGAATATCATCAGGGAACAAAGGAGAATTCAATTAAACATTTTTATATTCTAATTGACTTGGATTGCTATAGATATCTACAGCAGCATGTAGGAGAACCCAGCTGATGGGTGGATAAGAGCATTCAGCAGAAGAATGTCCCAGAGACCTCAAAGGCCAGGGGGGCAAGGCGAACACAAGATGGTAAAAGGAGAGAGGGACAGCAGGGAGTATTTGGCCCCGTCTGAGAGTCAACACCAAAGTCAAGTCCCCTGAAGTCCCGACCAGTGCAGTGCTCTCCAATGAACCTTCCTCTTCTTACCCTGTAAAGGTGTTCCAGGGGAAACAGCAGCTTATTTATTTTTTTTTTAAGAAGACCTTTTCTAATAGTGCTACATCTTTTAAAACCATGTTTTGGTGTTTCAGGAGTCGGTACCTCCTGATGGAGTGCGCAGGAAGGGTTTTTCCCCTGCACCAGGTCAGCTGAGCACACGGGGGAGAGGAGGGTGGCAAAGTGATGCATAGAGGTCTGCAGAGGTGTTAAGGATTGCAGCTGTAGAAATAAATGCTTTTAGAACTTCAAAGTTAACATCCTAGGGAATAATAAAGTGCAAAAACAAGTAATATACAATCATGATATTATATTAGATGGGAAATCAATACTGAACGTGGTAGCCATATTACAGTGCATTTCTATTGTGACAGTTAGTCAGAAACAGCTTTTTAGGATGAATGGTGACAGCCTCTGACCTGCCAACATCCTTATCAAACACACGCTCCTGCCTGGCAGAGGCACGGATGGTCCTCACCTGCAACAGCACCGCACTGTGAAGGGGCTGTCTGCAAGCCAAATGAGGACAGAAATTCACAGCTAAAGAAAAATCCCAACCCCGACACAATATATCCTTAATTCACAAAATCCATAGGAAAAAGAAAAAAAAAGGGCACTTTGAAATGAATTAAAGCTAATGTCTCTGCAGAAGTTTTATTTTTAAACATTTAAGCTGCTACGCTGCTGGTTTATGAAACATTATAAATGTATTTGCATAAATGGAGCAGGGTGAGGAAAGATATTCGAGTTTGATACGGTTAGGGGGTTTTATGGAAGTTTAATTTCTTCTCATTTTAACACTAGAATTAAATGATTCAGTTGTCTGGACATTTGTCTGGAACTAGAAACCCTGTGGACATATGTCAGACCTCCTCAAGATGCAGCAGAGCACAGGAGCAGTTTAGTCATTGCTGAGTATCTTTGGGGGAAAGTCCTCTCTTTTTTCATTTTTCTACAAGAGAAGAGAAAGCATATGGTCTATTTTAAGACATTGTAGTCCATATCTTAGAGAAAATTTTGGTCTCGATTGCTCAGTGTGTATTTGGTACCCTCTGACTTAAAAGGGAAATAAAGGTTATTTTCATACTATTTTTTGAATTACTGTACAAATTACTTTAAAGCAATTGAAAAGGAACAGTTTTGAATTAATGGATGAAAAATTACATTGAATAATTCTCATTATGAAAATAGCCTTATGGCTCTTGGTGAAATGGAGGTTTTCATATTTTGTGTAAAATAATCATAGCAGTGGTAAATGCTATCATGTAACAAATTCCCCTATATGTTATATATTTTATATAAATACATGAAAATACAGCCTTACACTACAAAAAGCAAAACCCCTTCAGCCATGTTTAGTGCTTGAAAGTCACATGACCAAGACTAATTAATCTCCTGTGGTTTATCAGATCAAATGAGTAGGCGATGGATTTTTCATAAATATTTGGGGTCACTTGATGCATTTTACTTTGATACATTTAAACATTTCATAACGAAGGTTATTTCAAAATGAAAAAGTCAAACTATTGCGAGTGTTGAAATGGGAAGCTCTCATTTTTTTCCCCGGATAAACAAAAACAACAATATAGACAGAGCTTAATGAAATACAAGTTAATTCAGTTGCAACAGCATTTTTCCATCGGAAAAAACTTTTTTTTTTCCCAAAACAGAAACGTTTTCGGGCAGACGTCAAGAACAGCTAATGGGCTTTAGTCCATGATACTTGGAAGGTGCTACAGCTTCCCTGAATTACCCATAAGGATAGAGGCGTGCAGAGCTTCAAGAGGGCAAAAGGGAATGGAGAACAGAGGGGAGAGGTGAAACGGGGTGCATAATTTCCACATTAGCTAGAAATTTGCTACCTCCAACCTGTGTCACTTAAGTACTTAGCAGCACCAAGTACTTACGAAACCGTGAAGGCTGTCATTTCTCTCTCTGAAATACTTCAAACTTGAGAATCTCATGCAGTAACTTTCAGGCAAAGCAAATATTTGTCACTTCTTGGATTTCAGCTAATTATATGCTTTCACCAGGAAGGTGCTATTTATTCTGCATGCATGAACTTCTTTGTGGAATAAATATTATTTGCAAAAATGCAAGATAACATGGTTCATGCCTGTCTGTGTCAAATGTAATAGGCACTATTAAACCAGATGTACCCTCAGAGTGCATTTCATCATTAGTTTTACCACCTTTCTTATGTCAAAGGCAAATGTCTGATGTTGCAACAGATTCCCAGTAACGTCCTAATGTGCCTCATATGCCATAAAACTTTCATTACCAGCAACAGTAGCTGGGTTGTGTCACTATAGCCAGTGAAATTCCGTAAGATTTTATGAATTGCAAACTTGTTCTATGAAGACAGATAAGATCCATTATCTAAAAAGTGGACTAAATTGCCATAGTCTCAGGGCTTCACCAACTGGTGCAAAACGAGCTGAAGATCTGCTAAGTAGCACTTGTTGCTGTGACCGTTTCATCCTCAGACTCTGCTCTGGGAGCTGCCTCCCCATTAAGCACAGGTTAACATTAATACATAGAGTTAAGAATATATGGTATAATACTGCAAGATCTCCCTGTCTCTGTCCTGATCCCCTGAGACTCTTTCCTCCCTGCCTGAGCATGGTCCCCACAGGCGACTGAGCCCCTGGCACGCAGGGACCGTGACGATGCTGGAAGGCTGGCAAGCGTAGGCGGCAGGACTTTCGCGGGGGCTGAGCCTAAGTGTGAACGTCCTCTGAGGCGAGACAAGGTAAATGGCTGTGGGATTCTTCACAAGGAAAAATAAATGCCTGTTTACGACAGCTGTTCTTCAAAACGGCCGCACCTCAAGCACGAGCAGAGAGAAAGAACTGTTCTTTCCCCGCTACTTTTTTGTGCATGTGATGAGCGCTGAGATACTCTCACAGTTTGGGGGTGGGGGTGGCGTACAAGTAGGTCAAATCAATAGATGCTCCTTGTGGTAACCAGACAGCTAAATTATTAACATTATTTTCTGAAAAGGAAGGCGCTTGTTATTACATGATTCATGCTTGAAGTTTTCCAAGCACTTAAAACAGAGTCCCCATGATTTACAAGTAAGAACAGATTATTAGTGTCTGCGAACTTAATTGACTGCCTCCTCTCGGCCGTTGACTTCAGCAGTAAATTTTTTTCCAGTTACCTGCTCAAAATAGCAGCATCTGCCCCTTAAACACCCAGCACGGATCAAGGATGGGAAAGTTCTGTGTGTCTGTTCTCACAGATTTAATCAAAATTTGAGGCTAAAAGCCTCAATCTTGTAAAACTGGCACTGTTGGAAACAAATGGCTGGACACCTTGAAATCTCTGAGGGGCAAAGAAAATCAAAGCCAATTTCTAATATTTTTCGTCCTAAAACTGCTCTCATTCTAAAATGAAGAGGCATTTGGTGTATTCAGGCGGAGGTGAAGGAGGTGGGCAAGCACAAAAGAGCTCGTCTGCAGCATTGGGAGTCTCCAGTGCCACACAGTGACTTTCTCTAATTTATTCAGCGATGAATTCCAGCGAGATCTCCTCTCAGCCCTGTTTACACACATATGTTCCAATGTACGAGAGCCCTCCTCTCTCACATAAAAGCTGACACACAGACGTATAGCGTGCACGTTGTACTTTCCTACTTGGCAACTGATTGCATATCTCATCTCCACTGTGGAAGTAATCCCCACATATGTATAATTATTTTTAATGAATTAAGTCCTTGAAGTGTGAAGATCCATAAAGATCTTTATAGTCTCCTTTGACACTTGAAGGTAAATATTTGCATTGTGCATTTCAAATTAGATGTGCAACGCCTGTTAAAAATAATGGGAGCTGGAAGTCTGGTCTGTCTAATGATTTCCTTCTTGATCGTCACGATAGTAGAGAAAATATAGAGAGCAGGTGCTTGAGTCCTCCTCTGCTCCCCTGAGGATGGAGAGATCTGTCGGCAAAGTCACCCCTAGGGTGGATGAGAACATCCTTCCCCGAGAGGGGCTGTGTCAGGGCATCTGCTAAATAAATGGTCCCCTTCCCTGGTGCTTCCTGAGTGATAACAGGCACTTTCAGTTCCCTCTGCATTACTGAGACTTTTTTTCACCTACAACTATTCTATAACTTATGCTGAAACATTTCTAAGGTCTGCCGGCAGCAGGAGGGAAGACTGTCAATGTTGTCACAGAGAGGAACACAGTGGCCGCAGGGCAGCTCAGTGCACTGGGAACAGTGTGAGAAAACCAAACTTGTTGGGTTAATGCAAGGTGGGGAGATGTGGGGGGAAGGAGGCTCCCTGAGGTCGCCCAGAGCACTGTGCAACCCTGCTCATCAGTGTGAATTAGCCCGTGAGGAGCTCTGTCCCAGGACAGTAAGCTAACCCAGCCACACAGAGCTCCTCACCAGCTTGCCTAGCACTCTTCTCTTGCCTGAATTCATCCATCTGGCATTAGTGTGGGTCTGTCCCCACCACGGCAGAGTTGGCTGGGCAGTCATTGCCCTTAGTCAAACCTCTCAGATTTGGACCTTCCATGAAATTATTCAGAATTCCTAAAATGAATTGCATCAAATCCTTTTGCTGATGGGGCCAAACCCTCCCACAATACTTGATATGTCTCAGCCCCGAACGGGAGGAGTGGGGTTGGTGGGTTGGTGCTTGAGCCTTGTCTTCCACCTTGGCAGCCAGAAGACCAGCTAGAGTAGAGGCATTTTGTCCTGACACAGCCCCTAGTCCATCTGAGCTGTCGGACACTTGCTTCACCCCTGAGGCTGAAGTGTTCATCCCATGTGAGGAACAGCCAGCAATGCCTGACGAGATGAGGTTCCACCATCCTGCACTTAGTTCCTCCTGGGGAGCCCTTAGCTTTAGATATCATGGGCTTGTCTGAGATCTTATAAGCCATTATGGTCATCTCTGCTGTGTGCTAGCGCAACTGCATTGCCCACAGCTGTTACACCAAAGAAAAAAGAAAAAAAGCTACACATTTTTACTATAACAAAAGTCACGTCTCACTGAATATACACTTTAAAAATTGAAACATCTGGTGCAGTGAAATTTCTGCTGTACATAAGGACGGCATGCCTACTCTTCTTGTCCCAAATCAATAAAATAAACCCATGATTACCTCTCCTCTGTTCAGTGTTTTTGAGTACGTGATAATTCTACAGCCAGGGTATACACCGATACACAGTGATTCATTGACATGTGCCTGCTACAATATACAATATCACCAATTCCTAACCAAAAAAGTAATAGAACTATATATAAGGTAAAGAATGGCTTGGAGCCTTATTGTGAGAGACTCAGGAGGAGGGAGAGTTAAAGAAATGATATGTCACTCACTCCTAAATGTTGTGGTTGTCTGGTCTGTCACTCCGATGCACTGGCTTTGCAAGTCTTTAGTTACCTGGAAACTCCCATAAGAGCCCGGAGGGTGGGCAAAGAGGTGGGAGGAGGCTGAGGAAGGGAGAAGGGAAAGAAAGGAGGATTAAACCGAAGCATTCCTATCAGTGCTACATTTTCTCTCCCGAGAAATCCTTATTGTGTATTTTGTTGAGGAGAGGGAGAAGGAACAATCAGAAACTCTGTCACATTGTATCACCATGAAAAGTAGTTGTGGTTTTTTAAAGGAATGTATGGCTGGCTGGAGCAATTTCTCACTCCTTTTACATGAGTATACGTGGTTCAGGATGCTACAAGAAAAAGAGTCAAACTGCCTTCCTGTGTACCATGATGTGAAGGAGCAGAATATGCTGTGGCCTTTCTTTGACTCTAGGTAGCCCAAAGACGCCATCAGTTAATTCGTGCCTTGGCATAGGCATACATTACATGGCAGGCTGTATAGAGAGACCTGCTCAGGTCCAGGAGCTACATGCATGTGCAGGGAGAAACACATTATTGTTGGCTCCCTTGGCCCTTCAGTTTTTCCCTTCAAGGTGATCATTTTGGGAAACCCACAAACCCATTCACTAGGAGAGGTTGGGGGAAAATCTTGCGTGTAGGAGGATTGTCACCTCTTGGTTTTCTACAAACAATGGGCAAACTGAGACTGTATTTGATCCCTCTTTTACTGGACTGATCCAGTTGCAGAGGAATATGCTGGGTTAGTGCTCAGGTGGAAACTGTAACATCACAAGAGAGCACTTCAGGTTTCACACTTTAATAGTTGCCATTTGTTTAACCAATGAGAAAGTGAATCTATTTTTATTTGTTAAGCATAAAAAGAAAGATTGAGCTCTACCAGGCATGGATAATTATGCCCTATCTCTTGCTATGACAGTGGCTTTCTCTGAAAGCTACACCTAAGTCATGACTAAGTAAGAGATACCATTTTGATAGATCTCAATCAGGAAATACCAGAACAAATTGAGATGGATTCTTCCTTTGTGTCAATACCTTGCTCTTTTTCAAACAAGAAATATGATGCTTCCGATTTCACTGATTACTAGTTTCAGTGTCAGTCTTATCAAGGCAATGATAGGCTCTATACAAATGTCCTCCTCATGTTATTTTCCTAACAAAAGTAGTACCTGACCTTCAGTTTTTAGAGACAGCATAGAAGAACAGATCACATTTTTCTGCTGGCTCTACCTGGTTTCTAGCTAGCTGCTTAATTTAATGTCACTGAGAGCCCTCATCCAAGAAACATTGCAAGACTAATACTGAGCATTTCACTATGCTTTTTTTTGTGTCAGGATTAGGATTAATTTATGTTTAACTTACTCAGTTCTTTATGTCAGCAAAGCTGATCCTAGAGTTAAAGCTAAATTTTCTGAAGGCATGGCTGGCCGGTACAGGGGAGAACAAAAATACTGTCCCTGACCGTGTCTGGCTCTGAAGAAGCTTGACTGGCCTTTTCATGCCCTCCAGTAGCAAGGCTGGATTCTTGCAAATGTGCAGCCACTGTCATAGCTGCATCACTGAAGAACTGACAGTTCTCAAGACTTCATTATTATTTTTATTAGGGGATCTGTTGGCACTGACAGTTTTTTCTCGTACTCTTCAAATACGCTGGATACTGGCAGCTGAGTATTCTGCATGACAGCTTGCACTGAAGTATCGGGGTATTTTTCATGTCAGTACAGAGAGAGAAAAACTGTCAACAGGAACACAAAACAGAGCTCAGAGATGGTTTTATATATCTTAGTTTATTTCAGACTTGGTGCTATTTTGATTTTTCACTTGCAAATCGTAATTTTAATTATCTGTGAGCAAAGGTTATTGTTAAAAATGTAAGCAACAAGATGAATTTAATACCTCTAAACAAATACATAGTAAGAGCATAGTCAGCAAGGGAAGAAGTTTCCTGATTCATAGCTAGCTTCCTTTATTTAGGTCACTGCCAGAATAGTTTCATCTGAGCCCATTTTTTTTAACAGTTCAGTACTGAATGATGTCTGATCATGAATGGCCTTCTATATTCCTTCTTCCTAAACAAGGAAGCAGAGCCTAGACAGATTAGTTTTGATGTGGATCAAAAGCAAGGTCTTTAAGGATATACGGGGGAACCTTTAAGGTTGTTTAAAGAGTGTACTTAAAACACAGGGAAGATTTTCCTTGACTTTGCTGTCATAAAAGATTGCGTTGAACATGACTAGCAACAAAACACTTGGCATACTGAGAGCAGGACTTTCAGATCCCGAACACCCAGCAAGGAGCAAATTGTGTTGAACACAGAAGCAGGAGATGTGGTTCCTTGGCAGACCTCATGAGCAGTGATGCCAAGCTCTGAGCTGAATTACCAATGGAGAATCAGTAAGTGTGAATAGCCCCGGATAGGGTTTAGAGGTCTTCCTTTCTGAATGAGCACCAAGAGAAAATAAGCAGTGCCTCTACAGTACTGCAGAGCTTTATAAAATCGACTCTTCAGAGACACAGGTTGATTAATTAAACTCACTAAAGTGGATGTGATTAAAAAACATACTGTCAAAGCAAGAGGAAAAAGATGAAGAATAAAAATTTGGATGTAACAAATCATTATTTGCATGAAATCATTGTGAGTTCATACAAAGGGTTTATTGAATGCACATCGGCCAAACCTTATTGATGATTATGGATTTTCTGGATATGCCTCAAAACCAGCATTTTCACCCCTGCATAATTGCTTTTTTTCTCCCAACCATTTTTATAATTTGATTATCTCTATAGCTCCCATAGTATAAGCTATTTATTAAGAAATGCAATAGTCACATCAATAAAAAAGTATTAGAAATAAAGTAAAAATCATCTGATATTTCAATTTGCATTTAAATTCTCTGGATTTTTGGAGTTCTGTTTCCTTCCCATTACTTATACTGTAAATGCCAAACAAGCCCTCAGAAAAGGATGTATACGTTTAAGTGGTACGTGCCTCTGTTAATGGTACTTGGGGGTCAGCCTACCCAAATACTACCCATCATCAGCCCAGATGATGACTGCTCACTGCATATGATGACTGTCCCCTTGGTCTCCATGATAACAACCACAGAATAAGGTTCCAGGCCCATTTCCAGGTAAATACTGGAAAATACCATGCTTTCAGATCACTGGAACCTCTCACCTTCATGTCTATAACTTTTTGACAATAATTCTCTGCACAATTGTCTGTGATCCTTTCCAGTTCCTGGAACAAGTCCATGGAGAGAAGGTGGCAGTGGATTTGTATTTTAAAATTATTACAGTCTTCCAGGATTTTAGCTAACTTTTTGGCAGGATACTTGTTCTAATGGATAGGGCAATGGACTGGCAGACAGGAAACTATCTGCTCGTCCCAGCTCTTCTGCTCTGCTCTGCAACAAGTTGTGAATCACTTCACAGTCCTGTTTCCATCATTCCTCCATCCTTTGTCAGTTTTGTATGTGTTGGCTTTGAGATGCTGAGAGAAGTAAATATTTTTCTGCCTGCTTTTAGGCTGCTCTGAGCACTTATCTTTTTCAGTTTCTTTAAGTGCTAATGACACTGAAAATGAATATATTTTTAAAGCTTATACAAAAGAATTAAGAAGGCGATTTAAACTTTCCCTTTGTTGTTCTTAAGTATTAAAATAGCCTTGTCAGTTCACGCCCAGTGATATAAAGACTCTACTATGCACATGCTACCTGAGCTCCAGTCCTGCAAACAGGACTCACTGTCAAACCAACAGGACTGGCCAAGGAAAGTAGAGCTAAGCATATGTGTACGTGTATGAGATAAGGGCTGTCATTACAGACTGTTGTACTGGTGTTGCTGCAGCTGCTCTTTGCTTGTTAGATAGTAGGATTTCCCACTGCCGGAACCAACTACCTAGGCCATAGTAACCACAAAAGCCACAACAAAAAATAGGACATTTTTAATGAAGCGAAAGGGGGTTTATAATTCCAGAAGTCTTTCCAAGTCCTTCTAAAACTTTAAATAAAATTCTGATCTACTTCATTTTGACATTTGTGACAGAGAAATAAGACAATTTTTGCAAAAATCACAGGAGACAGAGTAAATTGTACACTTCAGTATTGTAGAAGCCAATTCTACAGAACAATAAAATATATGCTGTATACATACTTTCAGAAGTGCTCAGCTGTACGGTCAAGAATCAGTGTGCAGATAATTGTTCTTCAGGGTATGGGGTCCCTCAGAGCTTGAGTTATGACCTACATATTCATTTGCAGCTCTGACATTTAGGGACTCTGGAGAGAGGCACCGGTGTACCAGGGTCCTGCGTCTTGTCCTGTGCAAGCCATCTTGTCCTGTCCTCTGCCATTACCAAAGGGGAGGAGAATTTGAGGAGAACATGATGGAGAATGAGCCTGAAGGGGGAAGAGCCAAGCCAACACACCCATGGAGATGGTGCATAGGTGGAGCACAAACGCACGGGAGCCATGCAGGATGGCATCAGCTACAGTTCGCAGACAACAGTCTAGATGGGGGGATTATTTGGAAATATTTGCCAGACTAAAGCCAGAGGTTAGCTTCACGTGTGAATATATACTGAATGGCATATGCCCATTTGCAAGTCAGCCCTGGCTTTATTTATTGTTTCCTTACATGTATATAAAGAGATATAGATAGATAGATATAGATATAGATATAGATATAGATATAGATATAGATATAGATTAGATAGATATAGATATAAATATAGATACAGATATAGATTATGTACATATACATAGAAAAAGAGAAGATATCGATAGATTATGAAGTGACTATATGTATATACGGTCACTTTGTAATGTATTTATACACATACATACATAAAACAAAGTGATAGAAAACTACAGCATTCATGTACTCTGTGTAACTTAAAATGCATCCTTTTGTCAACAGGTCTCCCCAGAATAGTTGTGCAAACAGCATATGTCTTTCTGTCATGCAACTGTGGGTAATTAACATATGCAGAACACTACAGTCCTGCTAGGAGCTACCCAGCCCTCCCCTGAAATTTAGGCTCTATTTATTTACAACAAAATAAAGTGGACCCTTCTGGAAAGAAACATAGCTTTGTGGCTGCACCAATGCTGTCGCACAGATGCTTTAAATCTTTTATATCTCCCAGACCTCCAGGGGCTGGTGTTGGATGGTATTGAGCCAGGGCCAATAAATAATTTATGCTAAGTAGCAATTTAGTTGTTTGGCTTGGGGTAAAGAAATCCAAGAAATTCATAAATAAAGTTCCCATTTTTGCTGTGTTCCAAAGTTAATTTATGTTACTCTGCAATTAACTAACATAAAGGTGAAAAAATATGACAGGCCTAAGGTAGAAAATAAAGCTCATAAATCTGCCGTATCTTAACTAGTGGGTGCTTTAGTGATAGTTGGTGCTTGCACTTGGTTTCCTGTTCATCTAATTCACCTGTATTTGCTTGACCCAGAAAAATGTAGTAATTGATTTCTAATAGTTCCCCTTTGAAATAAACAAGCAAGCCCAACATTTTTTGCTCTGTTCTTTGAACTAGAAAGAAGATACTAGATTTTGGCAGGTGCTTTGGCAAAATACACAGAACTGGAAATTTATAATGTGTGGATAAAGTCTGGTCATCAGACAGTCCCTGCATGCAATGGACTGCATGTAAAACCAAATCCAGTTACTTGTTAATGTCCTTTATATATACACACGCGTTGCACTTACATACAAATGCATAGGATTTTGATGTGATACCTGAATTCTTCCCCTTGACCTAATACAGATGTTTCCTGCCAAGGACATGACTTTTCTTCAGCATCATTCATTAGTCTATTGACACTGTGTGTACAGTTTAAAAGGACACTCTTCCCTATATGCAAGTGTGTGATGGTTGCTTTCATTAAACACGATCACTGCATCGGGAAGAATAAAATTATATAAATACCTGACATACCTGTATGTCATGTACAAAATACAGAAGTTGGGTAGACTGCAGGAATGAAAGTTAGGCAAAAGACTGGATTCGGGTTGTTCCAGGATGAAAAGGCTATGCTTGTCTTTTCTGCCTCAATATATGGTGTAAGCTGTTAACCATAATATTTAGTGAAATTTTGCCATTTGTATTGTTGCATTTAGAACTTTAGAACTGCCCATCTTTCTAGTGGGGAAGGGTTAGAGTAAAATGGTGCATCCCATTAATTTCACAGGTTTTCTTACAAGAGGAATTCTGACCATAGGCCCAAGGAACTTATTTCAGGGAGGTTGTCTGTTATCTATTTCTACAGAAATAGACTCTGACTGTCCATAAATAGAGAAAAATTGAAACACAATTATGCAACAGAGAAGGACCAAGACCTGTGCTTCTCCGAAGCACTGTGTAGTGACTGATTTCAGTGAAACTACATTGATTCAAAGCAGCTTAATGTCTCGTATTTTCAACGTTAAGACTCGTCTTTGCAATTACAAGTAGTTTGAACAAGTGCATTCAACATCCTTCCTTTCAGGATGCAAAGAAAGGGAAGCTTCTTTCCTCCCCTCAGTTTCACTCCTGCAGAGTACAGTGTTGCAAACATCCCTTGCTGAAATCAATGCCTTCTTATAACTTCAAGGAGCCTGTAAGCTTCAAACCTGTTCAGAGGTGAAGTGGCACGGAAGAGTTCAGGCTCAGACACTCAGATACTTGCCTGTTGTAGAAAAAATATCTCCAACCGTTATCCAACAAGGTCTGGTTATGAAAGAGATTGCATTTGTTGTGATAATGGGACCAGAATATGCCTCACTAGGCACTGTAATATTTGTTTTCTTTTTCTGGAGGTTTCTGCATGATGAAGATGAATTTAGCTCTTTACTTCCTGAGATAAAAAGAAAATTACATGATTGATTTCTCTTTTAATTGCAATCCAGAGTATCTTGATTTCTGACTCTCACTTTTAATCATGTTCCAGGCAGTACCCTGTGTCGATGGCACAGAGAGCTGTGGGGTGTTGCCACATGAGTGCAACTGTTTCCCTCTTTGGCAGCCTACGGACCACAGGGCCTGGGCCCTGGAGGAACAGTCCTAAACTCTCCTAGAGTCTCCTTTTTAGAAAAAAATTTCAAATTTGCCAGATAAGAGTTTGGAAAAGACCATGTAATTTATTTAATGGAAGACAAGGTGTGAATCTACTCATTAAAATTCATAATGAGATGCATCTGGCATCTTAACACTTCTTACTATTCTGCAAATAGTCTTTGTTAAAGGCCATTTTGCTCTTTCTAGCAGGACTACATGGCACAGATAAAGGGTTTTGAATTGCAGAAATGAGAATACGTTTTCAAGTCTATTACCTCCAATTTCCAGTCATTAAATGATTCAGTGGGAAAGTTTCTGTTTTAACTTTAGTGACCTCTAGCAGGGACACCAAGCCAAAGTGACTCTTGAAGAAGACTGTAAGTCGCACATTTTTATATATACATTTAGAAACAAATAGAGGGATGGCTAAAAAGCAGATCAGCCTATTCGTCCCAGTCTGACTCAGATCAGATTTCAACCAAAATAATGTTTCCTCTAAATAGCCATTTGTCAATGTAGTGGGAACAAATGAGTGGCATCATTCCATTCTTTGCTGAACAGGACTCCCTCCACCTGAGAGATGTCCATCACACTGGAGACTCAGCGAAGGAGCCAAGGGGAAGCAGAGACCTTTCTGCCCTCTGGGGTGAACTATCCCCTTTATCCCATCAAGGTTAAAGGATTTGTGTGGCTCAAGGCACATTTCCCGTTCACATATCTGATTCTCACTTCAGTCTCTGGAGCTGCCAGGGACTGATGCTCTACATTTTCTTCCTTTCAATGCTGCTCTACATTTTCTCTCTTAAGAAAGGCAAAGGGAGGTTAGGAGGCAATTCAAGCCCTGAGCAAAACAGCAAAATGGTTTCACGCTCCCACCCTCCTCACCCCAGAGGCAGTGGGGTAAAGGGCTCTCCTGCCAGCAGACGTTATGGTAGGGGTCTCCTCCATCAACTTGGGCAGATGGGACAGGACTGCCCTGTGTCTCTCCCTGTGCTCTCCTATCCCTCTCTGGAAAAGTCTGTTTCTCTTCAGTGACTCTTAACAGAGCCTAAGTGTTTGGTTACCTGGACTTTTAATATTTACACTGATGATGGAGGGTAAAATAACATAAAACCAGAAATGTGAAGCAAAAAGGAAAGTATTTCTCCAGATACAGAAAGCTCAAGAGCATTAGTAGTTCGGGAGCACGCATAAGTAGGACTGTGTATGCATGGAATTACATATAGATACATAATTGTGGAAGCTTGATCTTGCAAAACGTTTTTTGTATTTCAAATGGATGCCATGTGGGATATATTTGCTTACAGTCTTAGAGATACACTACATCTCCAACACATCTTTCTTAATTTAAACATTTCCTGAGTAAAATAGAGGATTTATTCCACAGAGTGTGCTATTGGATAGCTCATGCATAAATTTGTTCAAAGTTACACATATGGCTTTACGTAGCTCCAGCTGATTTCAGTGAGGCTGCTTTGTGGAAAATATGCCACCCACAGTCACCTACATTTGTGCCATCTAGTCCCATGTTACGTTTAACAGCAGAAAACAGTTTCCAGTAGCCTTATGCAGAACGCCAGTTACAACAGTCACTTATCAGGGTGGTATGATGTACTTCACATAGCAGATTTACGCATCAAGCATCCTGATGAAGCTGGTGCTCAGATAATAAGGGGAGCTAGAGAAAAATAAGCAGACTGTGTCATTTACCAGAAAGAGACTGGATGCCAGTCTGGAGCTCTTGTCGAGAGCTCCTTCTCTGTGGAAATAGGCACATGTAAGAGACAATCTGCATAATCCATAATAAAAAGAGTTGTGAGTTATGTTTTGTCTCATAGTTTGTTGGCCTGCCCATTTCATTACTTACTGCAGTTTTACTGGTGATTCTGATCATCTTCTTTTCTGCTATGACATGAGATTTTTAAAAACGATTAATCTCTGTGTAGATTCTCAGGTCTCACACATCTGCAAGCAGTAGGTAAAGATTATACGTTAGCTGATCATTGCAATATTTTTGACGTTGTACTTTTGCTGTACTGAGCAACAGGAAAGCTAATGCAGTCACTCAGAACAGCGAGAGATTCGCACAGTATGCCCTAACCAACTATTCAGTTACTGAGGAGGGAAGTATATACATAAATATCAGTTGCTGCTAGTAAAGGAACCTTAATTAGTAATATTAAAGAGTGTTCATCATAGTAAATGTTCAGAAGCGTTTATGCTGCTTTCACAGCATCTGCTCAGGACTCCTTTAGTAAATATTTTTAAAAAGAGGGCCTTCCTTCCCCTCTGACGTTTCTTATGTGATATTACTAAAATCACTCATTCATTTTAACAATTCCTTGTCAATGTGTACTCAAATTCTGCTTTCAGCTTTTAAGTAAATACTGTATACCTATATGCCCTCTCTGGTAAAAACTCAGCCCTGATCTGCTGTAGAGCGGTGGGGCAGATCAGGACTATATACCTGTAACTTAAGCAGGACATCTTGTGCAGAGATCACTGTTATGTTGAGCAGTGGTGTTTCAGGAGCAGGACACATGTTTTTGAGGAAATACAGGTGCACATCACTCATAGTCAGTCTGGCTGCTTTCACAGTGGTGCCTACATCACTGAAGGAGGGTAGAGGAGAAAATAAGCCTCAACTGCATAGACCTATGAAGAATGAATGAAGAAAATTCTTCCTTACAAATTCACATAAGTGTATTTAATTCTTAGCATGTTCTTCAGAATACTTTCTTCCATGTAAGCTTCTGCGTCCTTTGGAGGTAGAATATTGACCCACCTGAAGCCGGTGGAAAAAGTCGATCGAATAAAGTAAAAATCACAGTCAGGATTTCATACATGGGAAATACAAACTGTTATCTAATAAGCCCTGTGGTACCACACTTCATTGGTGCAACTTGGCATTTCAGACACTTTTGCTTGCAAACCCCACACTAACGCCTCTGGTATTTCTAGTGAAAACCACTTTTTTGGATACAGATTTTTGCTCCATGTTAACCATAGTCCTGTATTTCTTATGGCTGTATATTCTAAAATCAAGACAAGAATTTTTAAAGAATTTAAAGTACTTTAGACAGTAAAATCTAGGGCTTTAATTTTCTCTCTTCTAGGAAAACAAATGAAAAGTTATACAATATTTTCAGTTATATAGAATGTGACAAGTGTGCTAATAAATATTAATAAAATATGTACTGGAGATGAGTTATCCCTCACAGCTGCAATTTGCCATAGAGTCATTGACATTAAAGGTGTAAAAGATCCCCACATCAATTCATCCAGTTGATCCACTGTGCAAAATCCTATGTATCAAAACTATTATTCTTATTTGTGGAATTTGATTCAGATTTTTTTCCATTTGTTTCTAAATTATTTAAAACCTAAAAAGAGATGATCAGGGGCTATGAAGTCATATGGAAAATGTCCACAAAGTATGGATTTTCTCTAACCCAATTTTAAACATCTAAGAGCCAGTCTTCTACTCTGGGCCAGTTTAGTTTCTTATAGTGAAAAAGGAAAGACAGGTCTCTTCGGGCAGTCATTCACCCCATTCTCATGTGGGTGTCTAGTATCAGTGAGAGGAGCCGTCTTCTCAAAGTGCCTTTCCATCTTCATTGATTAGAAAGAGAGCTTAGAAAACTACACCAGACCACGTACCAACTCTTAGATGGCTAGATTTATTTAGGTAATGCATATTCCATTCAAAGTGATTTTATTTTCTGTTCAAGCCTTTTGGAAATGGCTAATTCAAAATAATAATTGCAACAGTCCTTTCATAATTTTTCAACTATGTCTTCCCATGGGTTGTTCTGGGTTATTCAAAAACATCTTCAACTATTTTCTCTTTGCTTTTTATGGTGTGCAAGTGGCTGTGTAAGTCTCACACTGTTGTTTCATTTTCCATCTCAGTAACTTTAATCAATCAGAGCTATCTCTGAAGACCATGGAGCCTTTACTCTGCACTGACCGAGTGCCAGTGGCTCTCACTAGATCTGTTCCAGTATGGGAATATCCTCGGCTTTTTTAGGACTCTATGTGGCTATGGTACTTTCATTTGCAGAAGTGAGGCTGAAGCATTTCTGCTCATATAGTGACTTGGTTATTTAAGGAAAGCCAAAGGGAGTAAGAGATCCCAAAATAGCTGTGTTTGACCAGACTAATTTTAGCTGTCTAAAGATTAGACTGTTTCAGTGGTCAATGGGAAGAGAGCAAAATCTCCAGGCAGTGGTTTGTGCCTTGCTAAGGTTGCTGTCTGAGGTGTCAATGAACCTCAACAAGTCACACGCTCTCTCTGTTGATGCCTAACTCAAAGTCAATGCTTAATCTTTAAAGGTCTGTGGTTAAATGAGGTGCCCCCCTCCCATCCCATCACCCTAGTGCCCAACTCAGCGTGACTTTCCGGAGTCTGGAGAGAAGTGAAGTGAACCTGACTGCTACTATACACTGGACACTTAATGAGGAAATAACTAAGTGAATCCCACCTTTACTATCAGGACCTATTTATCTGCTATATTTGCTCTTTTTATTAGCACATGGTAGAAGTGTGGTTCTGACTCAAAGAGGTTTTGTTTATTTTATTAGAACAGAATCCACCCTGCTCTTTTCCTAGAAGTATATTGCCTACAATTTTTGTCAAAAATATCAGGGATCCCCTATACTGTAGTTGTGTTCTTCTAATGGAACTATGATACAAAGGTGGCAAAATAAAATTGGTTTTCCAATTTTTCCCCTTCTTCATCTGCAGACACATGCAACAGCCCATGATACGACCAGTATTTTAAAAAGATAGCTCAGATAGACCTTCAGCGTAATGCTCTGTCTAATCATACCCAGATATTCACCATTATTATTATTGTTGTTGCTATATTTATCTTTACTGCTAAGTTAGCATCAGTCTTGAAAATCAAATTCCTTTCCTTCAGTCTATGCTGTATGTACTCAGCATGTTGTTGATCTTTGCTATTACTTTTTGCAAATGGAAAGGGCCGTGTCTTCCAACACACTTTTTACCCCATCAAATTCCCTGACAGCACAGAGCAAAAGAACTCCTAACTTACAAAGATTTCAGAATTCATGCTAACTCTGATTTTTTCAGGGCTCAGATGTATTTTCTATCATTTCCCCACCTTTCTCATAGAAAATTCTGTTATTTTTTATATATTTCTTAGTTATGGCGCAGTCCAAAATTTGGGCCATTATCTGTCTGGGTTTTTCCCTCTCATTTATCATCATTTTCTGCTATGTATCTGTCCAGTTGTCTTTTTCTTTCCTTTAATTTCTGTTTCATGGTCCCCAGATAGAGAATGAAATATTAGGTTTGTCAAGCGTATATCATTGTTTAAATGCCTGGAGATGATGGGTTAAACAGCCCAATCAATGAAACAAACCTCCAGTGCATTGCAGCTACTGCAAGTGATGTTCCCTCTGGCTGTTTAAGACCTACCAAGTCAATAACCTATTAATATCATACTCTGCTAGGGTCAGCGCCAAACAAGTCACACGTCTTTTCAAGGCATTCAGCTTATGGGTGGATTAAATGGAAGGCTGTTGGTCCTTTGGTGGCCTTAAAAAAATTGTATTTTTTTAATCTTCTTGCGAGATTAAACCTTGTTGACTGTGAAATAAATTAAAAATTAAAAATGGATCAGATAGTAGTTACTGTAGCTACATAAAATCATAGCGTAACACAAACTGCACCACCAGTAATTCACGTGGAACCATCGCTCCTCTTTAGAATCTGATTATATTTTACTTCTATAGACTGTAGAATAACAGTCAGCAAACGTGACACTTACTTTGCTCTATATATATATAGTGAAAAAATGTTTAGTCCTATCCCTGAAAGGAACAAAGTTCAAAGTCTTCTGTTTTTATAATATGTCCAAAATAGAATCACAGAGTACAAATAGGTAAGATGCCATTTAAAGTACCATCTAGCATCACCATTTACAGTCAGTTATTTTTCATGCAAAAACCAATCCAACCATGAAAATTGAGGGCTGAATTTTACCCAGGGTGCATTTTTAGGTCACGGAAGCTCTCTGCATGCATCTGGAGAAAACTTTTCCTACTGTATCAAGCTGTAATTCATTCCATGAACCTGCAGACCTTGCCATGACTAGTACAAGTGGTTAATAAATAGTATGCCAATGTGAAAAAGGGTTGTAAGACCTCCCGAGAAACAACATTTAGTCTGAGCTTTGAGAGCACAAGCTGCGATATTCCCAGCTACAAAACAGATGTGGCTTGGGAAAATTATTTTTTTAAAATCCAAAACATATCTCAGCAGGTTCTAATCAAGAAGGACTTTCGCTCTGAAATGATCTGTTGGATTAATTTGTACCCAAGGGTTGTACCTGTTAGTTTGCAATAGATTGTCTACTTCCAGGCCCGTTGTGTCCCATTCTGGACTAGAACTGGAAGAAATTTTTCAGACTTCCTTGTCACAAGCCTCTCCAAGTGTGAACACAAGAGAGTTGAGGCACACAACACAATGTCATTGGGAAGACGTTGCTGGGAGGCATCAAAGGAGATCCCACTGCCCTCCTGCATGTCATTAACAAACCACTCAATTCAAGGTGGTTAGCAGGAAAATTAACCACCTCCTCACAGGTTCTTGCTAAGGTCGCAGAACCAAGGGGTCTGGGTCGCTGCACGTGTCCTGTCCAGCCCCCGTGCTCTCAGAGAATACTCCTGCTGCAGCCGTATGTGCAACAGGCATTTTAATTGTGCCCTGGGAGAGTACTGTATTACTGGATGCAGGTGTAAGAGAAGCATCCAATTCCAGTCCTGATCCTGTACAAACATTGTTTTCAAAACGCAAGAACCGAAGGTCTCTCACTTGGTAGAGTTGTTTTTCATTCAGGAGGTCTTAGACAGAAACCAATGATGAGGAGGGGAGAAAGAGATGAAAATCAGTGCAAATAATTCATTCCCAGATCAAGCCTTACCTCTGATGTGCCCTCAAGAAGAGTGAAGGTGAAAGTATCAAAAGGTTGAGGCTCAGTCCTGGGGGGTGGTGACTAATCCAGTCTGATACAGAAAAGCATTATGTTCATACAAAGTTTAATGCCAAAAAATAATTTCACTGGCTTCAGGAATGAACGCTGAATGAATGCCAAACCAGTGGTTAAGGTCTCCTTGTAAATATCCTTCGAGGCTCAGTCTCTAATTAAAAATAAATAAATAAAAAAAGAAGCCAGATCAACACAGAAAGCAAAGAAATAAACAGCACATTAAATCTTCTTCTCACATGAGAATTTACACAGGGTTCAAAATACATTGGCCCAAATTAAGCAGAAAAGAAAGAAAAAGTACCTATCTCATCCCTGATTATAAAAGAAGAACTTCAGGGGCTCGTGGTAAAGCCTTCTGGCAGAAAGAAACTTCAAAATCTATCCTTTTTTTCCCTTAACTGAGAACCCCCTTTGAAGTACACTGCAAAGGATTCTGCCTGTCCCCAGAAGCCCTGTGCAGTGCCGCTAGCCATCAGCTCCCACCACTTCTGAAATAACATCCCACAGACACTCTGAAGGAGCAGCACACCTACATTTCCTAGCAGATAACTTATTTAGTATACGAGCTCCTGTTACCCACCAGGCCAAAAGAAAAAGCACTGTACCCCTTTGGTATTATCCCTGATCCCCAAGAGGAGGGATCAGCTCTTCCATGAAACATCAAATAACACATTGCAGGCACAGTGGATTTGTGCGCCTGTGTGACTAGGTTGTGTAATTTACACACCACTCTGTGGTAGAGTTTGGGGCCACGTCACTACGCTGCTGGGAAGGTTTGCCCTCTGCATCCCTCCAAAGCTTAGCATTCATGAAAGCATTACACCAGCGCAAATTTCTCCCCTTTTTGTCAGCTGTACTGGAAGATTAGTCCATCTCTTCACACTTCCATTTCTGGTTATTAGCTGGACAAGGGCAGCAGCACCCAGTGCTCATGGGGGCTTGTTGTTGGGCTCCACTGAAGAGGCAGACGTCTCCCCACAGCCACTGCAAGGCCCTGCTCAACACCAGCCACAAACATGAGATGTGTGAAATTGAATTAGGCAAATGGTTCATCTAGCTCAGTTTGGGACTTCAGGAAACAAACGAATGCAAAATTCTCGTATCCTGGGTAATGACAAAATATCCTTCTCAGATGCAAAGTGTCTTATGAAATCTAGAAAATGAGTTACTTTTTCCTGCCCTGCCACAGAAAATAAAAGTTACTATCAGTATAGTTAATTTATACTGACTAATACCAGGGTGTTTGCTTGAACAATAAATCCTTTCTTTGGATCCTCCCAAGTTCTTGGCCTCAGTAACATCTTGAAGTAGAGCCAGTGGAAGTTTTCTCCACCCACCCAAGGGATCAGGGAAGTCCTATTGCTAGTGCTGTTGCCCACTGCACCAATTAAAGGAGCAGAAAATGTATTCTGGAAATCTGTACTGAACAGTCAAAAAGGTCAACCGAATGATGGCCAGGTCTCTATGACTAAAAGTCTCTGTGCTCCTTTCACCCCCACAGGTATTTTCCAAGTCATCAGAGAAGGACCATGTAAGATACTTCAGTCACCTCATTAGATGCTCTCTGAGAATCAGAGATGCTCTCTGGGAATCAGGCTAAGCTGTTATAGCTTAGCCATACCATCACGCAGTAGATCAACACTGAGATATGTTAGATGAGGATCTGCACCTAAAAGGTTTTATACCTCTCTGTCATGGCTGCCTTTGCTCCAAGGGCTACCCGTGAATGCGGGCACTGGCAGTTGACAAAGGTCCTATTATAAATAAAGCCAAAACCTTTTAGTCGGTTGCCAATGTTGTGTCTTCTCGATGGCAGGAAATCCCCAAGTACCATGTCTGAGTCTTTCAAACACAACAGGCTCCCTTGCTTCTCATTGCAAGTCAATGATAAATCCCTCATGCCTCATCTTCCACTCCTCTCTCCCAAAACAGCTGGCACCAACGAGCGCTCTGTTCCCACAGGCTGTTGCAGTCACAGGGATTTAAGAGTACAACACCGTTCCTTCAAATCCCACTCTATGTGTTTTCCAAATATCACCATGTCCCTTTGCTGGGATGAAAGCCAGGTACATGCAAGCAGCTGAGATCTACTGCTATTTCCCTTTTGTATGTTATTTGCCAAATTTATTAACTGCAATCCCAATCAGGCAGAACTAAACCTGCCCTGAGAGTGTGGTGGTATTTCCAGTAAGATGAAGTCAGTGAATGATATGTTTATATGTGCTGTTCTTCTTGATCCTAGAGCTCCATTCAACCTGTTGGTTTCCCTTGTGAGCCCCATCTTTCCCCCTGCCTGCTGCCTTCCCACATTTCAGTGCAGTGATGCCTATTCCTTGCTGGCTCATGGACCCTTTACTAAAGACCTAAAAGGAAATATGGTCCATGACGGTAGCATTCAGAGAAATAGTTAAACCTATCATCAAGAGTTCGTCTTGCCATTAATGTTTTCCACAGCTGAAATATATGTCTTTTATCCAGTTTTTAGGAAAATAACCAGCACGTGGTAAGGATAGTGTGAGAAAAGGAGCCCTTGAATCCATGTTAAAATAGTGCGCGTCACTTTGATTTCCGCCTCACTTCAGCGTTCTTTTCTTCCTCATTTGTCTTCTGTGTAATCACCAGTATTGTCAAAGTTTTGTGGTGTTTTTTTTTAATCCATATATCAGCCACAGAAATATGTTAAGATAAGAGTTTGGGGAAGGGTCCACAAAAAAAAATAAATTAATCAAACACTGAACTAATCAACAACATGAATACTCTAGAGTTTGACTGACTAAGGATATTAAAAGAGCATAATATAAATACACGTCATCACATTCTGATGCAGAATGACCAGGTATGATTTCAACTTATGAGTGTTCAATTGATTTTGAACTGTGTTCTCCAAAACATACTTAAATGTTACTACAATGTGGTATTCTGTCTTTTCAGAAATGATATTTGAAAAAAATCACACATTTGCATTCCATCAAATAACCTGTATCTAAGGTTTTTCAGATGCTCTGCAATAGTTTTATAAACATACAGCAGGATTTCTAGAAGTGTTCAGTCTTTGCCTCTTTGCTGTACGGTAAAAGTCAGAGAAAATTTTACCAGGAGTTCATTGCACACCCAATACAACGTAATAGCCAGTGGCAAAATCTAGCATTTAAGAAAAGCTGTAACTTTATCACGTAAACAACCTCTCTTATCTCTGCTCCCATCATAGTACATGGTGGAAAGCTAAGTGAAAGGTGGTCCTTAAAAGCACGAAACAAACGTGGAGAAGGCTTATCTGCTCCACAGTATTTTCTTTTCCTTTCTGCAATTTATTGTGATGTTTATAGGGACATGCTTTTAAATACTAGTGGTCTAGAAAGCAAAGTGGTGGCAAATCTCTTCGTAAGAAAAAGCAAACTACTTCCAAGAATTAAACAAAATAAACATGTTTGGTCAGTGTGTCCTCTGTCCCACCTGATGTTGTCATTTCTGCACAGTGAAAACAGGTGTTTTATTCTGAGCACCCCTGAGGACTTCTGGGGTTAAGGTTCTGTTTGTTACAGGGAAAATCAGCTGATGACACTTCAGTAAAGGGTTGATTAAGACTCAGCTGGGAAAATATTTATTGTTCGCCTTGTCCAGAGGCAAGAGTCTCGGTCACAGTCTTGGTTCAGACATTGCTCTGTCAAGGATGGCCAGGAGGCTGTCAGCGATGGCCCTGGGAGTCTGACACCAAGAAATGAGGTCTCAGGTGCTTTACCCTGTGCCAACACAGTTAGTGCAACTCTGCCATTCAAGGAAAGCTTTTTCTTTATGCCCTTTTATTCCTCTTGAAAATAATAAAAATGGAACAGAATCCCAAGTAAATCCCAGGAATACAAAACCCTGCTCATTTAGGCATTTGTCTACAGAGGAGAAAGAACTGAAATAGGTACTTCTGATTAAATATCTCATCAGGGGAATAGGTGCTGGAGGAGACATGGGATTTCAAAGGAAGGAGACTTCCCAAACACAGAGAACAAAACGGGGTCACCTATCATGAGGGTCTAGGCAGCCAGTGTGCCCAATGCGTTTGCTAGTTCCAGCTCTGGACTTCTCCTCTTCTGGGGAACGAACAAGAAAGGTGCATACCCTTCTGTGTCAGTACAGCTTTGGCCTCTAGTTCTGCACATTAACAGTCATGGTGATTCAGATGGAGTTGTTTCAAGATAACTGGTGCCTCCTGTTTGTATCTGTACAGTGATGACACGGTGGTGCATGCATTGCATGTGTTTTGTCATTACATATGCTCTGTATACTGTTTTATTAAAAAGTACAGCAAAGAGAAGAAAAGATAACAGAAGAAAACCAGGGTTTATGCTACAACCTTTCCTGAATGTTCTTTTGACAGGTATCGCTAATGCATTATTTTAAATCCAAATATTTTTGTTATGCATAACTTATAGCAGCATCACTGGGAAAATGCCACGTCCACAGCACTGTCTACAAGGTTTGGTACATCCAGCGTTGTCTTTTTTTTTTTTCTCTTCCTGTGCTTTACACTCAGCAGATTTTGATTATGATGTCCTTCTTGTATTAAAAAGGAAGCTGTTGTTGAGTGTAATGTGTATAATGACACCACTTTCATTGTAATGCAGAATGCATAGCTTCAAGTGTTTGCAACACTTTACCCAGTTCCTTTCAAATTGAAAACAGACACAGAGCCATTCTGAATGCAACCTGCTAGGTCCAGCCACCAATCTTGTGGCTGACATCTCTACAAACAGCTCAGCATTCACCAAAGTTGAGGAAACTTCTAACAGCATCGCTCTTCAGTGCCTCAAGTTTTAAAAGTAATGTACAAATGGTGATTTCTTTCATAAATCGCATTAAAGCAAAAGATTGGTTTTCCTAGGGAGAGAAGCATGGTCATTTTTCACAAATCGAAAGCATCTGGTCCAAACAGAGCAGTGCATTTAATATATCACTATTTTATTCATGTCATTTGTAAACAGAAAAATATCCTTGGCAATGTCAGTATTTTTTCTCCTCTTTTGCCCTTTAAAAATGCTTATAAATGAATCTTCCCTCTGCATCTGTGAGCTCAAACTGAAGGGCAGAGACCCTCTGAGGCAATACGAGGCACACAGTTTTCACACCTAAACCTCACCAGGGACCGGTTGTATGGACAGAGCCCCAGGAGATATACTCTGAATCCCGTCTCTCCAGAGGCACAGAACCTGTCCAGTGGAAGAATAGTTGGGAACTCTCCCAGTCTCACGTTTGCACTTTCCTCTCCCCCCTCAGCGGGGGACTGCCCATGGCGGAGAGAAATCTCCCAGCAGAAGCTGAGAGCCCTGAGCTCCCCCAGCTCATAGCCAGGGGCTGCGCCTCTGCCACCAGCGAACATCAGCGCCTAAAAAGCAGCACTGTGCCAAATCCACGCAACCCATACTGGAGGGGTGACTAAAGTAGCCAAATGTCAGGCATATATTTTGAACAGAGTCACCATCCATTTGCCTGCTCCCCAGTTTCTAGAGGCTAGTGCCCAGACCCTGGAGAGGAGTTTCCTAGTGCTTAATACAAAGTAATGGATGGGACAACCTCAGTAAGAGAGTTTCCCGCATAGTGTTGTCAGGATCTGTATTCTGTTCATTGTCATTCGATACCTTTAACAGTGCTCTGGAAGAAAATATGAATCATTTGCAGTAATTTTACTAGTGATTCAAAGTTGGTGAAGTCCTAAATTAATGATAGAGGCAGGTCAGATGAACAGAGCAATCTAGGTTGCTTGATAAACTAGTCTCCTTTGAACATCAGATGTTATTGGTATTTCCAAACATGATGTAATGCATCTCAGAACAAAAAAAAAAAGAATTTTAGACTCACAAGATGCAAATCCCTTGGCCTGGACTGCGCTGACCCTAAAAACCCACTTAATGCCCATATTATATACCATTGCAGATCTCCCAGTCCCGTGCTTTGGCTGTGAGGAATAGTAAATTTAAAAGCAGAGGAATTTCAAACAGGGAAGTGAATTGTGTCTAAACAGCACCACTGAGAACATTATGGGAATATTGTCCCCATTCTTTCAGCCACTTCAAAAAAGGTGTAGGAAAAATGTGAAAAGAATCCAGAAAACTATTATGATTAATTCAGAATTATAGAATACTCCACTCTGTGGTAAGAAATAAGATAATTCAGTGTGTCCAGTTTCTTCAAAGAAGGGTAAGGGCAAATTTATGATTCCTTATAGAGCTCTACCTGTTGAAAAGAAAGAAACTTTGCTGGTAGCAGATGGCTCTCTAATGCAGCAGAGGCATAACAATCAGAACCTGAAAACTTAATCTTCACAAATGCTGATTAGAAATAAAGGACATTTCTTTAACGGTGCCACTAATTAACTAATTGAACAATTATAAAGGGATGCAGTAGACTTTTGAACACCATGGAGTATTCATCTGTTCATTGAAGAAATTACTAATTAATATCTCCAGATAGCCCCACACAACTCTGAGGTTAGACAATCAGACCACTTCCATAAATAGACGAATCTCTTGCCTCCTCTTGTTGCCAGAAGAGTCATTTCTCTTTGTGCCATTGTGCATACCTTAGTGTATTAATCCAGGCACTAAGAGATACAACAGAAATGCGTTGCTGGTGGTTTTGGGTTTTTTTTTATTTCAATGTCATTTCAGTCTGAAGACCCTTTGAAAATACAAGAATATGCTTTTTCTTAATATTTTAGGAGAAATTGAAGCCAAGGATTTGTTCAGGGAGGGCTGTGCCTTTCTGAAAGGAAAATGAATATATTGGATAGAGAATAATCAACTTCTAGAAGATTAATAGTTGTTTACCTGGTCAGGTGGGGAAGGAGTTGTATCTCCCTAGGCATACAAATCCCCCTGCTCACTGTAGTTGCACAGGGAAGGCAATTGCACAGAGAGAATAAAATGAGGGGGGTCTCTGTGTAACTTAAGCAGGCTCAAGTCACTTGGCAAGTGCCGCAGAAAAGCTTAACTTTGTCAGAGTACTGATGATGAAGGTTTCCTAAATTACAGCATTTGGGAAGGTGGGTGAGGGTGATGCAGCACCATCAGTGGTCCATTTAGGTGCCTGAAGATAGAAATAAACTTTGAAGGTGTCGGTATTTTAAAGTTAGCTGTACAGTAACTGAGAGCTTGTCCTCTCACCCCTCTTCCCCACTCCCCTCTCCTCTCATTACTAAGAACATGTTGTAAGACAAATCGCTGTAGAGAGCCTATCTTTTAATCAGGCTCTGAACTCTCCATATAACTGTGTGTTTGCTGGATTTGATTTTGGTTTGCATTTTGTTTGCCCTCCATAAAATACTCCAGGGATATCAGGTACCCAGTCTTCAATGGGTTGGTTGGTACTTGATGTCACTGGTCTCAGAGCTATTCACTGTGAATAATGTTTGGTCCTTTTTTATTTTAATTGCTGGAATGGCTGTGGATATAAGTTGCTCGACACAAAAGGGTGACAAATAATGATGAAAGACACTAGAGTGCTCTCATGTGTAGCTTGGACCAGAAGGAGAAAAGAGATTATTGCAGCTGAACTGGTCACATGGAATTTGCTGGACCTGCCTGCTCCCACCCCCTCCAGCCCCTCTCCGGGAATAGTGCTCTTACAAGCTAAGAAAGACACAGTTAGCACAAAAAAAAAAAAAAAAAAATTGATCCCATTAACAATGACCTTTAGAAATTTCAAGGACATAACGCTGCCTTTGTGAAGTGTAAACAGATGCATTGTCAAATAGTTAAAGAACAGAATTGCTCCTGGATCTGTCATTTACCTCCTCATGAACTGGAGCTCCAAACTGTAAAGAGCCAGGAGGAAACCGCGGCAGCATGATTATACAGTTAAAGAGACAAATACTTATGTTGGTCTTCTCAGCGATTGATATTTCTATTATATTTTTAATTAACATTTTAATCCTTTAAAATCATTTTAATCCTCGGGAAGCATGTTACAGAGTGAAATCGTTGCTATGAAAAGTGTCAAACAGATAATAGCTAAAATTAATGGTTTTGTGATATATCAAGTTTTCAAATTGTTCTTTTATTAAAAGAGCCTGACATTTTTCATTACAGCAAGCAGGGCTTTCTGAATAAAAAGTGAGCGTGTACCCCAGATTACAGAACATTTAACTATTTGCATGATAAAGTCCTCGTCCCGGTTTTCCTCCTGTTTGAAACAGTTGCCAATAGACTAGATAAATATCTTTTCTGGTGGCAGAGCGCAGCGCAACCCAAGGTGTCCCGCTCTCCTCCTCCTGCTCCTTCTCGTTTTAGCCAGGGCTCTTGGTAGCCCGCAAAGGCCTTTCCCATGCGCGGGCGCTGGCTGCCCCGTGCCGGGAGGGCAGGGCTCGGCTGGGGGGCTTGCCGTGGGCTCCGCTCAGCTGATAGCTATCGCACGCCCATGTCAGGGGCTGCTCTGCCTCCTTCTTGGCTCAGAGTGTTATTGGCGGTTTTCTCATTTAAGCAGTTAGAGGCAACCTCTGAAAGGCTGTAACTCATAATAGGATAAATAACTGTGTGCATAATTGCGAAAACACTTCAGTAAGTGGATACGAGCTGCCGCAGACCTCATCTTTAGACCTTTCAAAACACACACGCAGACACAATTCCTTCTCTCGCAGTCAAGCTCTTCCTTTCTGACATCTCTCAATGTAGTACACACAGAAGCTGGCACACATAAACTGTAAATCTCCTACTTCCTGGGAGCCATCAATAGCTGTGTGTACAGATTGTGACCCATAGGAAATGGCATCGTTGTCTCAAAAATAAAATAATGAAGCAATTCCTCTAAGAACTAGCCTTTTCTTAAAATTGCTTCAGTATTTGGTCTTTAATATGTCATCTTGTCAAACAACGTGGTGGTCCAGCGGTAAGCAGAGTCCTCTTTCTGTGGAAGTTTTACAGTGTTTTACTTGGATGCGGTTACTCCACAGGTTTTCTTCTTGCCGCTTTTTCTTCTTAAAATAAAGAGTAAAACATTTCCTGGGGTAGTAAAAGAATGATGAAAACGAGAGAATGAGTGATCTCGTTAAAAACTGTTGATTGCCAGCAGATGTGCTACTGGGTACGTGTTGGATAATGCAGAGCCTTTTGAAGAGGTCCGGCTTTTGTGCTGGGGAGGCCTGTGTAATAAGCTGAGTGTAATGAAACCACAAGTAATAAGCTGCCCAATATTTAATGTCTGGGGTCACCAATTAAGGCAATGTATGAAACGTTGCAATGAAATGTTTCCCCAACCCATCCTACCTCTGTTTGGGTGTACAAAGCTCAATTAGGCACTCGAGCGAGCCGGTAAGAGTTTGGAGATCTGTTTTAACAGAAACTTGCATAAATACTTCAAAGCATTGGGCTGATACTCCAGGAGATGTGGTTTATTATCTGTCTCTGCTGCTAACGTGCAGGGAGCTCCCGGACACATCAGTTCCTCTTCTGTCCTTCCCAAAAGGAGGATAAATGGTGTTTCGGTTCCCTGGGCCACCTCTGTGACTTGTCACATGCAGCTGATGTGAGGCCGGCATGCGCTGGCTGTGCGTGCGTGCTCACCTCCACACCCAGGGGACCCAGGCTCTGCAGGGGCTGGGGCATGAAAGGGTGAGGGCAGCAAGCTGGGCACAAGAAATGCCCTCTTGGAGGGTACACGGACACAAAACTGGAAGGACAAACAGCCAGATTCACAGCCGGTATCTGTCTGTCACCGTTTCAAATGAAAGTCGATCATAACCCAATCAAGTCCCCGTGAGGTCGGCACTAGATCTTTCTCAGGGAGTGGCAGCATGCCCAAAACCTCCACCCAAATTAGCCCATTTTAGCCCTAACAGGGAGCCATGTGCCACATCAGTCCTTATGGCCATGCTGCCCGAGCTGCGTCAGCATGGACATAAGGACTAGTCTTCTGACGATGTCAAAGTTGTTGGGTTTGACCTCAGGAGCCATGTCTGGTTCGGGGTCCCAGCAGCAGAGGTGTCCTCGCCACCAGTGGTGCCACAGGAGCCTGGCGAGTGGAAGCACCGCCGAGCTCGGGTTAAACTGGGGAGTCGGGGGGCAGGCAGCAGGTCGCTTTCCCCGCAGGCTCCTTGGCTCTGGATTTTGGTACCCCCTACCCTTTCAAGGTCAATGCAGTGACCTTGAGGGCAGGCTACAAGGTCTGTTTATTTTCCCAGGCTCTCACTTGCAGTGGGAGCGGGGCAGGGGGCGAGAACGTCAGGGAGAAGGTAGCATCCTTGGTGGGAGGAGGCGGGGGGGCTACTTCTGCTTGTGGCCGCACACAGCTCGCACCCCAGTGTACAAGCTAATTAAGACACTTCCTGTATTAAATAAGAAACACTCACCCACTGAAATCAGGCCACAAAATAAAAAGTGGGAGAAATCCAATATTGCTAATTGTAAAATACTCTTTTACCTAGGCAGAAATTATTCCAAAATCAAAATGAGGAAATAGTGACGTGTTGGCTTAAAAAAAATAAACAAATCCATTTTTTTTTCTCACAAAAAGTGCGTCTAAGCCGTAAATCCTGATCCACATTAATTAAATTTCACTTTTAGAAAACAGTGGTGCAAATTCCCCTTAATCCACGATGTCTGACTTAAATGCGGGGGGGGGGTTCTTGCTTCCCAGCAAAGATCTTTCTTGCATCCCGTACAGAGCCTTACTCTTTATTCCTCCATACAGCGAAAGAAACGCGAGGGGTTCGAATGCTGGAAAAAAAAAAAAAAAGCAAAGGGGGGAAAAGAAAAAAAAAAAGGCGGCCTTCTTTGTGTCCTTATCTCTCCCGATGCGTGTTACATGTTGCAGCAAAGAGCAGGGCGCTGAAGCCGAGCCCAGAAATCCGACTGGATTTGCGGCCGCCCCCAGTAAACAGCGTGGCACAAAGGTCCATTGTGCTATGAGATAACTGCGGGCTGAATGGGGAGGCTGTCACGGGGGGGACTGCTGGGCCAGCCACCATCGGATCACAGTCGAGGCCTGAATTCCTTTATGGTTCATCAGGGCCTGTTGGTACCACAGAAAGTGTCATGATCCTTTTTTTCACTGGGGCCAGATGGTGTCCTTTTTTGAGGCCTTCCTAATGCCCGGTTTTCCACATGTAAAACTCCTGGGAAAATGACCTAACTCACAGCTGCTTAGTGAGGCTTGAGCAGGTCTTTAGAAAGACTTCTGTCAGGAACAAGGCGGTCGTACCACTCTGGGGGAGCAGGGGGAGGCCGCCGCCGCAAACCTACCCCTCGCCAGCTATATTTAAGCAGAAATAAAAACCCGCCTGGCCAGCACCAGCCCGCGCGGGCCGCGGCCGCGGCGGGCTGAAAAGGCAACGTCGCCGAGCAGCTAACTGCCAGCAGGAGCTGCGGAGCCGGCGGCGGCGGCTTTCCCTTCCCTGGCGAGCAGATGGCCTGAATAAAAACGTAGAATGTGGTCCAGAAGGGTCGGGAGAGGACAAAAAGTGAGAGGTTCCCCAGGCCGCGGCCAGGCGCCCGGGGAGAGGGGAGGGACGCGCCGCTGAAAGGGGCTGAGGGAAAGGGGAGGCTTTTGATGTCGGCAGGGCGGTATTTGCTGGCGCACTGAACGGTGCCCCGAGGAACGGCGGTACCGCAGGTGCGATGCTTATAAAGACCGAAGCCTGTTATATTAATAAAATAATGCCTGGCCAGAGGAGCTCTTTCACGGCTGCAAGGGGATGCAAAGCCGAAAAGCTTCCGTGGTGGTGCTTATTTTCTCCAATCAAGGCATTAGCAATAATTATCTTGATAACTTTTAGCCGCAGTCACTGACCTTTTAGCCTCCGCCGTACATCACTGTACCGAGGTGTTTTCAGTTGCCTGTCTTTGCCAGGGAATTTTTTGTTGTGGGTTGATGAAGGTGTCCATATCCATCCTCTGCAGCTGAAGCACTGTTTCCAGCGGTACATTTGTTTAGTCTGTCAGTGTACCTGCAGATATTTCAAGACCCGCTACACCTACCCTACAAGTTCTCTGATGGTGTTTTTCAGAAGCCTGCACAGAAACAGGCTCAGTATAAATATGAACACTCAATTTTTATTTTACTTGTTCTGTGACTGCTTTAATCCCAGTGTTAAGTACATTTCCCCTCATATATTTTAAAGTTTAAAGTGAACATGGCAAGGTCCAACAGCGTTTTTTTTCTTGGACATGGCCATCTGAGGAATCAAATAGAGCTGGCTGAAAAGTGGCTATAATTGTTCAGGGGAAATCAGGAGGGGCAGGGAGGCTCTCATAACAATATTATGTTTTTTCAGTTAAAAACTGGAAGTCAAAACTGAACAGTTCTGCTAAAACTCTTTCTGTTCTGATACTTTAAAAACCCAATGTGGTTTCAAATATTTAATTTCTGCAAAAAAATACGAAAAGATGCTCACCCCAACATTTTTCATTTTCAGACTTGCAGAGAACATTTCTGTGAAAGTTTTTCTTTTTTGGCTAAAATCTTTTTTTCACATTTTCTTAGTTCAGGCAGAATCCCAATCCTCATTTTTTGATTTTGTGCTCAGATCTGAGTGCAAAGGAAAGACACCATTTGATCTCAGGTAGGTATTGTTCAAAGGTTTCTTTCTGCGCTTGTTAAGAATACAAGTTAACTTTGTTACAGAATATACATTCAGGGCATAGAAAGATTATACAAAAGAAAACAAGTAATTTTCCAATCTCACTGTCTCAGCTAAAAGAATAAAAGAGGGAAGAAGTGTATGTAAAGATGCTCCTAGTTGCTCAGAGAAGGGCCGTTTTTTGGTGCTGTCTGGGTGTGAAACTTAAACAAAAACAGTCCGAAAGCATTTGGCCATCATCATTCTGGAGCATCTGCCTTTGACCCAAAAACTCCTGACATCCATGAGTTTCATTTCTCTTTGGTAACTTGCAGATTATTGATTTTATCGTTTGCCTGACATTTCACAGTGCATTGCCTCACTTACAGAAATGTTCAGCATTTACGCTGTGATGTGAACTGTCATAAAGTGAGGTAACATTCCATAAAATCCTAAGGGGAAAAACACTTTGATGAGATGCAGTCCAACTTGGAAGGACTGTATTTTTTCTCAAGCTGTTCTAGGCTCACTCACCCTGAAAAAGCACATTTCAGAAGGGACAAGATAATTTTAAATAAGGACTGCTGTTCTAAAGGAAAAAGGAAAAGGTTGAAATCTTTTCTTGTAACATGAACAAGAGTCGTTATCAGTGTGTAACGTAAAAAGGAGTAAAATGCACACGTATTTGCTGTGCTCCATTTTCAGCAGAGCAATGAAGTTCAAGAGAAACAGCTTGTGGTTTACACTCTTTGATCTGCTCATTCCCCTTTTTGTTTTAAAATGTATCACTCGGCCTGAATGCCCCCAAGGAATCAGGCAGAGGCATCCGGCATGTACTTAGGATCTGTGTCTTGCAACAGAAGGAGCCCGAGAAAGAGAGCCAGCCCTTCTCCTGCTGGGTCAGTCACATGCAGTCAGGCTTTTGCATAGAGCTAGCCTTCTGTCTCCTTCCTTTCAGGGACAGAGTAACATTTTGTAGTGACACAAAGAAATTCTTCCCTCTCTTGATCATAAAGACCCACAGCACTAGATCCTCTTTATCAACTGCTCTTTTCTTATAGGATACGATATATTTTATTTACATATGAATTGATTGGTTTGTCCAGCAAACTTGGAAAGCTCAGTGGTTCGCAAAAACGTAAACCATGCTAGTTGGAGTCATTGCTGAAACTTGAAGAAAACCGCTATCGCGCTGCTTTGCTTAACTCTCGGTAATCTATGTCCTATCCATTATACATGTTAGTATTGTGCAGGGCTCATAGACGGGATGTAATTAGTTAGATTTTGTGGGTGACAAAGCAGAGAAATAAACTACAATGAAATTATAACCACAGATGAAATCACATTCTTCTTCTTTTTGGAAAAAGCTCCCTATAAAATGCCCAGCTTTCCATTGCCTTTGAAAGTGGCTGTGCAGTTTGTGAGAGCCTGCAGACACATCGTAGTAAGCTTTCAAAACCTCCCTTCTGCACCTACAGGTGTGCGCGTACGATACCAAAATGCATTTCCTTCCAGACTCTGCTGTCATTTCTTGTACTTTCCATATGCTCCTATTAGCGCGATGCAGCTTACCAACAACTGCGTGGCTTGTAATGTAGAAGAAACCACGACAAAGATAAACGACAGGGAGATTTTCTGGCTCCATGAGTTTTCTCCCTAGTCCAATCAGAATCTCACAATTTCTCATGGCCTGGTAACTGAGAAGCCTCAAATGAAGTTACTATGCAGGATTAGAAGACAAACAAAAGTACTCCTTCACACACGGCATACTCGGGCTCCTTGTACCACGTAACTCCTCCCTAGAAGAGGATGTGGAAGCCAAATGGGTTCGAGAAGCAACTATGCAAAGCCAAGAAAGAAAAGTCCAGTGGATACCATGTCTGTGTCAGGAAATTCCTAAATTAATAGATAACTGAACGCAGAGAGACTCTACCATGGGAAGGTCACCCTGTGCTGTCCTCCTTGTAATCTTTCCCTAAGCAGTTATTACTAGACACTGGCAGGGACGGGAGCAGAAGGACCTTTGGTCTGACTTGGTACAGCAGTTCTCTTATCCCTCTGTTCTTATTTTATTCCAGCAACAAAGTCTATTTTTATTCTTCTCCCTAGAACTGTGGCCAGCACACTGGAAAGGATTTTACCAGGAATCCAGACTGCTGTGACCCCATTTGTGGTACTCACAGGGACACTTCTTTTCTTTCTTCTTCTGCACAGAGAAGCTCTGTCAGAGACATTCTCTGTCTTCCCCAGCTCGAGATGCTGAAACTCATTACGACCAAGAGGCAATCTACTCGTGGGCCTCCGTGGTTGTCCGGTAGGCATCAAAACAAAATTAATGTCATAACATGTGGTAGTTCGACACCTATGTAAAAAGTAGGGATGGCTCCTCACCAGAATGTGTCTGTCACCAGATACCTTATATTGAGAGCTTTAAAAAATGCACTTATTTAATTCACAGGAATGAAGCCTCTTAAAATAACACTGGTGTGTAGGATTCCTTTCCTTTCTGCTGACATGGATATCACTGGAGGAAAATATGAGTCTGAAAGTCATAGTTAAAATCCATCATAAATGTGTGGATCTGTTGTGGAAAATGCAAAATAACTAACCTTCACACGCTGAGTCCCCACTCAATCCAAGCCAAGGACCAGGCTTAAATTCTGTTTCAGCCTTGTTTCCCATCTCACATTTATGGCAATAACCCATGTCTAGCAGGGAGCACAATTCATTACTGGATAAAACTATTCAGTTTTATTCTCAGAAGAGAATAGGTTATAGGACATGATGCTGATCTCCTCACTAGCAACATCGCAGGGCACTCAAAAAGCATATCAGTAGTATGCTTCTGGTGTGTGCTGGAGGTAGATTAGCTCCAGAAGGACTCTATCTAAATTTGCTGTTCTCCAGAACTGCACAGGAGGATTTAACCTCCATGCTGTGGTCGGTTTGCGGTAGGACTGTGCAGGAATTCCGGCCCGGTGCAGTCAGTGCCACGTCTTGTGCCTGGGCAGAGAAGTGGGAGCAAGCAGGGAGGCGGCACAGCGAGGGCTGGAAGCAGAAACGGCTGAGGCAGATGAGTTGCGTGCTAAGCTGATCTCCATTAGGACTAAGGCAATAGGTGGGCAGCACGATTCCCATGTAGCCCCAGGGCTGACCTGACGCCGAGGCCAGAGCAGTCCTTGCAGCCCCTGACAAGTGGAGGCACAAATCACATTTCCTTAGTGTCTGCACGAGCAGTGCTGTGTACCCAGGCACAGGTCCCTCGCTGCCGTCGGCAGGCCTGTTTAGCATAGATGGATCATGGCAGCGCTGCAACCTTCGGTCTAATGCCAGATGAAATTTATAAGAAATGTAACGCAAACTTTGAGAACCAATGAAGAGTGATCCTTGGTCTCTGCACAAAGTAATACAGTCACCAAACACACGCACCCTTCAAATCCCAGGCTTACTCCAAATGTGCTGGAAATTGTCCTAAACCAAAACCTCAGCACCGGCTGTCTCCAAACTTTGCAGAAGCCTGGCAGCAAAACCATGGTTTTGATCTCTCTGATAACTTGACAAGCTCCCATATCCAAACAACCAAATTTAGGAAAGCCCAGATTTCCATGTGAACACTGCCCTTCTGCTGGATAAATCCAGCCTTCTTTACTGGATAAATTTACATACTGCTGATGTAAATTAGCAACGATGACTATATGACTATCAAATTGGCAAACTGCACTGATGTTCAACTAGTACCAGCAGCAAATCAAGCCTATAAAAGCCTTTGATCGTGGATCTCAGTCTACTAGGGTAGAGGTTATGCACCCCAGCAAAGACTCCTGGCATGGCATTCTGCAGCAAATAAATACCCCTTTTTGGTTGCTAACCTGTCTTCTTGGTACCTCGCCCAGGCAGACAGCTCCCGTCTGGGTTTATAAGAATAAGCAGTTTGATTTGGAATTTCATAACATACTTACATGTCGCTCACATCCTTCTGTTGAGCTAAATTGATCTTTTTTCTTCTCATTTCCTGGGTAGATTGCATTTGGTCTATGAGTAAACACAGTGTATCTGCCCCCTTTTCCCAGGCTTTCTAATGAGAATGTGCTGTCTGATCAGGTGCATGCACTCTGCTGTCATTTGCAGCCTGACCTGCAGGTCAGAGGTGATTTGAGCAGGCTCAGGGATGCATACAAATCACATCCTCTTGTCTGTCTGTTTTGTTGACTGGTTCTCCTCAGGGTCATGGCTATCTTAAGTAGCAGCCTGAAGGATAAAGTGCGCCCTGTCTGAGCTGTAAAACTTTGACTTTGGACCAATTGCATCTGACATACAGCAGCATGAGGTTTGGTTTAGCCTTTGGATTCAGAACAAATCACTGGCTATCAATAGCTGATAGTGACATGCAGTTTACTGAATGTCCCCTTTTCTCTGGCAGCTGTATATTCTTTGAGAGAAACGGATGTGTTTTTAAGTTTCTAAGGTCATGTTTTAAATATGATGTTGCACACACTCCATTAGAAAGTAAGTGTAGCAAATAAATAAATAGCTAGAAAATGTTATGCTGTTTTGTGAGCTTGCTTTTGGACTCCCAGGTGGTACACGGTATGGGTGGTGGGGGCATAGACATAAAATGGCATAAGACTGACCTACTCATAAAACAAAACATTTTTAGGACTAGCACACTTACTAAAAACTTTTCAGGAATGATATTGGGGAACAGCCATGCAGAATAAAGCACTCTGTATCCTCAAGACTGAAGTACTACAGGGAGCTGCTTTGCCAACGTGGCTGCACCAACATGGCAGTCGATACCCTGAGTTACAGGTGCAGGAGCAATGTGCCCTACTCACACCGCCCCGTTCTGCATGGACCACCAGACTCAGACCCAGCCCCAGCCCCAGCGTCCCCATGCCAAACCTGCCACCACGAAAGCACTCACCAGTGCGGCAAACACCCACTCATGCTGAACCCAACCAAGGGGGAAGCTTTTAAGGCCACCAAGCAGTCATCAAAGAGTTACAGCTCTCAGCTGGCATCAGTTGGGGCCAGATTCAAAGCAGTGACCTGGAAGCAAGTGGCTCCGTATCACCCCCATGGGTTGCCCAGCCCCCTAACACTTCACTTATTAAAAGACGACTCTAGGACTATGTCAATGCACTTGTGCCTCTGCAGCATCGTACTGAAAATCCAGTCTGCCTTGTACATATGTAAGTGGATTTTATCCAAAAGGACCACCTTTTTATAGATCAAAATATTTTGGTGGCTTCTATTTATTGCATCTCTATTAAGAGTTACATTACTTTTGTCAACAGTTTTGTCTGTTTCATTTTCTCAGTTCTGCTGTCACGGTACTGCTTCCAAATTTTTGCCAAGTCTGTATTGCAGAATTATACTGAGGGGTACTTTGTGTTCTCATCATATTGTGACTTGGTAGAAAAAAAAAAAAAAAGGGTTTGTTATCATTATTATTATTATTATTAAAGGAGCATAAGTGCCACTATAAAACCAGAATAGCTGAGGTGCCGCTTTCAGGAACTATCATGTTACATTTCTCACTTTATTCACTTATAGAGGTTATCCAGGACTTATAAAGTTTTCATAGAGTACATGTGTAGGGCTCAGAGGATTGTAAAGAAATAGCCCTGCCAAGCATTTTCCACCAAAATTGATTTTTTCAGTGAACAGTCTGATTATTTCATTACTTCTTTTTTTCACAAAAAGTTCTCCCCTGTCGTAATAGAAAATTTAAACTACTGCATTAAAAATGAAACACTTTCAGTTTTCAGCCAAATGTATTTGTGTTTTGGGTAAAAAAGGATGAAAGGCAACTGTTTGCAAAAGATAATCTCCTTTTTCAGACTGGTTATGAACAAGTTGTTGTATCTAGCACAGTCTTAAACTATTGTTAAATAATAAAATATTGTTAGTGTACAAAAAACTGGTGAAGTCATGCTTGACAGGTCTCATCATATCTGAAGATAAGTCCCAAGATCTTTCAGGTCTTATTGAAATAAACAAAGTGTTCAACATACAGTAGAATTTCAGCCTTAATGATATCATATTTGTGAATTGTGAAGTGATGCTACAGATGAAGAATTGATGGCAGCATAATAGGATATGTTCCTTCCCCAGCAAAATCCAACAGAGGATTGTAATAGTTCACCAGGGGAAGTAGGGTTAAAAACCTCTGACCCCTGATATCACATAAACATTGCAAAAAAAATAAAACCCTTGATTGACAGTGAAATGCATGACTACCTCAAGTCTGGTCTGAAATCTTTGCTGATAATTACTGGGTTGAATGTTATGAGAAATGGGCAAGAGGGGTATCAGCCACATGAGTGTACATACTCAAAGACCTGAGCATCTCTAATAAGAATTGATGTAGTGTGTCATTTGTAATTTAATCAGCAGTATTACATCTTGATAGTAAAAGGACTATCATGAACATTTTCACAGTAAAGTAAGATTAACAGACACACACCCAAATCTCTGCTGCCTTAAAGTATTGTTCCAGTTGTGACAGGAGCTGATAAATGGGAGAAATTGTGAGTTTAAGTTGACACGCGACCCTGAGCTGATTCGGTGCATAGGCATTTCACTGCATATGGCGCTTAGTGCCAAGCACTGACCTGAGACATTTTGTGAGCACAGGCAAACCAGTGCCAGCCCTGATCCAAATTTTGGCCCCCACTCTTTTCCACTGGCTATCGTATCCCAAAGTCCAGGTCTAGACCCAGATCTGAACTTCTCACAGCCAGCTTCATTCCAAGCAGATCCCTTTTTTCCTCATCATTTGTTTTTGAGTTTGGGAGCCATCTCCTTTCCCTTTGTGGTCCAGGCTTCTCCGATGCATTCAGTACCCCAGCACACACCGACCAGAGCCTGCCTGACGTGCGAGAGAAACTGAATATCTGTAAGAGAAGGTCTGCCCTAAAGCAGATGCCTAGGAGTTAGTTGTCTCAACTTAAGCTCCTCAATTTAGACTTTCACTGTAATGGAGGAAAACAGGCCCCTCTAGAGGCAACTCGAGCAGCATAGCTGCCTAAAAAAACCTAAGATGAATAGTTCTCTGAAAAGGTCTTTTATTTTTTTTCTCTATCCACAGTGAAGAAAGACCAGAGTGATTAGGATATCTATGTTTAAGACTTCTGAAGTGAGGTGAGTTGAATCCCATGCTTGCTCTGTCCGGGAGACCCAGTCTGCAGAGGAGGCTGTCAGACATGAACTCTCACAATATCTGTGTCAACATCTTTTTAATCAAAACTTTTAAGATTTCTCACCAACTGTGTCTGAAGAATTTTTGTCTCTTTTTTTTTTTCTTTTCTATTTTTAACAATGCTCAGTTGTGAGAACTGAAAGAAGTAGCAGTAAATTTACTCATGGGAAAAAACACATTATGACAATGAAGCAAAGGTCTCTAGTGTCTGCAGTCCCGCAGTGAATATGCATGTTCGGATGTGCATATTAATTGTCATTTATATCAGTGGCAAGAGGAAGGGAACAAATGGTGCATGGGCATCTGTTTTCAAATGCTTATCCAAGGTGCTGACTCACGTCCCTAGGTCACCTGAAAGTAAAATTAGTCCCTTAGGATCCAGGCCAAATGTTCTGGGAAAATATCCTATCTCAACAGTCTTTGGAGCAACTCTTAGCGACTCTAGGTTTTTTAATCCATTCCCCATTTTTTGTTCACAAATGTGAAATAACCTTGCAGTAATACTGTTTTCAGATCCTTCTGTCTAGGTATGCATCCTACCACTGTTCCATTATGTTTTTAGCCTCTTTCCTCTCATGCACCAAAACAAGAAAGGTACTCCATATTGCAGATTTATCTTCTAGATCCATTGGTATTGATCTCATGGCACAATCTGCATTTTTTTTAAGATGTTTTATTGTATTTATTACTTCAAAATTTCACTCCATGTTGCTCAATAGTGATTAAAAAAATATGCTAATAAAGCCAAAACACCCAACACAAGGCAAAAAAACTCAATTAGAATTATAACTTAGCCAAATAACAAAGCTCTGAATCTCTGACAAATGTTAAATTGTGATATAGAAGAACTTAAAGAAAGGGTAGTGTTTTCCATTATTTTCTGTAGGCTGTTTTCATGAAGATTTTCTCCTGCACCTACAGCTTTTTGGATAATGTCATGGCAAAATCCACATGTAATTCACAAAGTGAGAAGCGTTAATTGTTTTCACACATCTTTTGGTTAAAACCTCTGCTGTAATCAATTAGACCTTTGACTTCCTCAAACAGGTTTAAAAATGTCACTTAATATCAGTTTCCAGCAAGGTGTATTTCAGGACTGGTCGTTTAACAATTGCTCTCCAGGAGAATTACTCATTTCTTGTTTTATTTGTGTGAGGAGCTCTCCAGTGTGACAGGTCCATGAGAAAGTGAACCCAGCAGAGGAGCAGGTGGTCTGCTGCTCCTATATTATTGCCATTATGTTGCCTTTGTTAAATTACTCCATAAACCCAAGTTTCCTCCTTGCCATTTGTTAAATTTGCCTACCTCCACTCTGTGAGTACAGATAATCAGTCAAACCTTAATTGGGGTGTATTTAGATCAAAGTATGCAGCCAGCGTTTGCTCCCAGTACCTGGGTTGCAAATGATAGTCACATGAGTGGCTTGCTCTATTGGACGTGCTTTTTGTTTAACCATGATCATTGCTGGCAGGCAGCTTTTTGTGCGAGTGAAAAGCCCTTTAGAATTCCTCTAATTCTGACAAAGAAACTGTCTTTGGGAGGAGAAATTGAGTATTGCCTTCTTGCATCTGAATAGTCTTTCAGCTCTATATTCACAGCAATATACTTAATATCCGCAGACAAGAAACAGAAGGTTTGGACCCATGTGTACTTTTATTTGATCCATTCCTAACTTCTAGAAACTCTTGGAAGCTTGTCTTTTTACCAGTTAAGGAGATATATGTAAGTTTTGTTAGTACAGGCATGGATTTCTCTTGAGAAGTATTGCAAAAACACTTTGCAGCAAAAATCACATAGGTTGTCTTTTTTTTTATGTGAGAAGGAATAAATCAAAGCAAGGCTTGGGTAAGGATGAGTGATACATTGACTTTGCACTGCACCTCTGAAAAGAATAGAAAATGTTTGTAGAAAGATTTCCATTTTTTACCTTATTTCTGATCTAATTACTGGTTTAATCAGTTGTTTTCAGATGGGTTAAATTACCCTTATTTATTACCTTTCACATCTTTCACAGGAGGTTTCTGTAGACAGGTTCTGATGCTTCCACTTTCTTTGGCGGCACCATTTTATATTGTCTTTTATTTATCCGTATCGTGGTAGTACCTAAAGATCCCAGCTGAAGTTAAGAGTCCTAGTATGCTGAAAGCTACGGAGAATAAAAGATGACCCATTCCCTGAAGAGCTTACAGTTTAATCATGGCAGCAAGACACCCGCTACGTTAAATTTTGAACTGGCCAACACGAGCAAAACATCTACAATTAGCTTTTGGCACTAATAACACTTGGGCTTCAGTCGAGCAAAGACATACGCAGGCGCTAAATGTTAAGGCTTGTGGAGCAGCCCCATTTAGTTCAAAGCGAGAAGGACGTATGCAAAGCGGATGATAAATCTTCCAGGGCAGAAGGTTAGGTTGTGTGACCAGGCCATTGGCCGGTGGAGAGGGAAAGCTGTCGTTAGGGACAGAAAGTTGACCTGCTCTTTGGATTTCTCTACATTTGAATGCTTAGTTAACAAAGCGCAGATTTAGTATGTTTAAAGAGTCAATGCGGAGAAAATACTGTAAAGTAGCTCTGTTTTCCACAAAATTCCTCACAGACCTTATTCTAAAGGAACTTTGCAAAGAGTAAAGGCCACTTTTGAAGCAACATAAAGGCCACTTTTGTCAGTGAAATAACTTGCTGGACTTTTTCCCCCCAGATTTGTATAGAGCGCTGGTTCACATCAGGGTCTGAAAAAAAAATAGTTTTGATTGTATATACATACATACAAAAGGGTAAACAGTCTGAATAAAGCCTTTTGTACTGGATTAGTGTCTTAGCTCTTTAACCCAAGCTGCAGGTTTGGGATGTCTTTGTTCGGTTAGGTTTTTGGGGCTGACCAAACTGGGTGTGTTTGAGTTTCATTCCTCACCCTTTTGAGGTCTGTAGGACTGATTCCTTGCATTCAATGCCAGCAGTACTGTAAGTGCCCGATGCTTTATTCTCTAAGCTATTCATCCTTTCAACCTTTGGCTTTTTTTCCTTAATCCATCTACCTTACTGAGTTTTCAAGTCAAGTAAAATGTTAAACATGTGCTTCAAGCAAGAGCAACACAGAAATAACAGAGTACGTGCCAAGAATTTCTGGCCGTCTAGTCTATTTGTTCTTGTGTGTGTGTGTGTGTGTGTGTGTGTGTAAATATATATGTACGTGTGTGTATGTGCATGGGAGTATATGGTTGCACCACAAAGGATGAATCTACCATGAGGCAGAAGTCATGCAAAGCACATATTCCAAATGATTTTATACAGAGAGAGGCAAAATAAACACATTTTAGCAACTTTTCTCTAATATCAAAAACAAGTAATTGCTCTACATCAGGAATATTTTTATGGAGAATTCAAATGCTTAATGCTGCTTGTCTGAAGCCTTGATGACTTTTTTTTTTTGGCTGCAGGGGACAAGAGGCTTACACACATGCCACCACTTCAAAGATTTGCCTTCTATTAATTTTTTACTTAAGCTTCAGAGTGTTAAATTGTTCAATTTAAGCCGTGAATACATTTTATAAGATCATTCTAGCCCACCATTTTTCCCAAAATAGAGAAGTTCAGGATATTTGGCAGTTTCACCTCCTCACCAACTCCATGCAAAATATATATGAATAATCTCTTTGAACCTCAGCAGCTTGCGATATAGAGAACCACAAGTTCAAGCCTTAGTCTTTCCTTAATGATGGAAATAGACTGTTCTAAAAATAAGTGCTGAATTTGATGATTTAGATAAAAAAAAACATGCACATCATAAATAGAAATGTGTTGTAACTTTTCCAATTGGAAATTAAAAATAATGGGCTATTTTCCATTTCCTTGTGGGGCTTTCATGAGCTGAATCAATATAATGAAATGTTCTAGTCAGCAAAATAAATCAAGAGCCTTTTACTGTTTTTATCATGAGAGATCCCCAGTGGGGTGAGGGAGGAGAACAGAAGAGATCGCATGACATTATGCAACTATCCTGCATCAGAGTGCGAGCCCGGCTGCTGCCACTGAGCCGGATGCCATCTCTGCTCAGCCAAAACCGGGAGAGAGATGGAAACATGCCCTTGCCAAGAATGGGGTGCACTGTCTCTAATCTGTCTCAATTATAAAGAAAAAAAGGGGATCCATTGATCTCCTGAGCTCTCACCATGACTCGGAGACCCTCTGCTCATGCATTCCGGTGTTCCCCAGGGCTCTGTGCTGGGGCCAGTTCTGTTTAATATCTTTATCAATGATCTGGACGAGGGGATCGAGTGCACCCTCAGTAAGTTTGCAGATGACACCAAGTTGTGCAGGAGTGTTCATCTGCTTGAGGGTAGGAAGGCTCTGCAGAGGGACCTGGACAGGCTCGATCAATGGGCCGAGGTCAATTGTATGAGGTTTAACAAGGCCAAGTGCAAGGTCCTGCACTTGGGTCACAGCAACCCCATGCAATGCTACAGGCTTGGGGAAGAGTGGCTGGAAAGCTGACAGGCAGAAAAGGACCTGGGCTTGTTGGTTGACAGCCACCTGAATGTGAGCCAGCAGTGTGCCCAGGTGGCCAAGAAAGCCAATGGCATCCTGGCTTGTATCAAAAATAGTGTGGCCAGCAGGAGTAGGGAAGTGATCGTGCCCCTGTACTCGGCACTGGTGAGGCCGCACCTCGAATACTGTGTTCAGTTTTGGGCCCCTCACTACAAGAGAGACATTGAGGTGCTGGAGCGTGTCCAGAGAAGGGCAACGAAGCTGGTGAAGGGTCTGGAGAACAAGTCTTCTGAGGAGCGGCTGAGGGAACTGGGGTTGTTTAGCCTGGAGAAAAGGAGGCTGAGGGGAGACCTTATCGCTCTCTACAACTACCTGAAAGGAGGTTGTAGAGAGGTGGGGGTCAGTCTCTTCTCCCAAGTAACAAGTGATAGGACAAGAGGAAATGGCCTCAAGTTGCACCAGGGCAGGTTTAGACTGGATATTAGGAAATTTTACTTCACTGAAAGGGTTATCAAGCATTGGAACAGGCTGCCCTGGGAAGTGGTTGAGTCGCCATCCCTGGAGGTATTTAAAAGACGTTTGGATGAGGTGCTTAGGGACATGGTATAGTGGTGGTCTTGGTAGTGTTAGGTTTACGGTTGGACTCGATGATCTTAAAGGTCTTTTCCAACCTATACAATTCTGTGATTCTGTGATTCCTGGGGGTGAGAGCCTGCCTGACCCTGTTACCCCAAAGTCAACTGAAAAGATTCCCACCTTACTCTGTGAGAACCACATCAGTCTGGAATGCAGAATTGAAGCATTGCTACGCCTGATTGTGTGCTTCAGGTGGGACCCACAGTGCCTGGAGCAGTGTGCTCCCCACACCGTGACCCTGCCGTGGGGGCTTCCTGCTCCCCACGGTGGTCTGAGACCTGGGAGCTGTGAGCCCACAAACACTGCTTAGCTGGAGGGCCTGGAAACACATCACCAGAAAACCACCCTGGCCAACGTTTTTACATCATGTTGCATTGTGCAGGAAATTTTTGTATTTGTGCTTTTAGAGAGAAATTATGTTATTTCAGATTAAGTGCCTTTGCCATCTGGTAAAAGAATGGTAAAACAGCACATGGGCAGCTGTTAAAGAGCAGAGCTACACACACAGTGCAAAGCCACCTTCTTGCTAGCTCCATTGTAAGAGTTCGCATTTCATAGGGTGTTTCATGCTGCTTTTAGTGAGATTTTCATCTGAAGCCAAAGCAATTCTAGTGTCAAAAAATTCAGCTTCCATAGCTGTCCTAGTTCATCCCTGCATCCCTCTGGTCTCTGCAGCCAGCTCCGCTTCCAGGGAAGGATCAGACACCCTGCAGGAAAGACCACCAGGGTGCCAGCCATAAACAGCTCACTGCAAACACATGGATGCCCATGCTCTGAACCAAAGTATTAAGGAGGAAGAAACTAGAGCTGTGAAGGTTGCTGACCTATTTCTTTCTATGAACAATTTCATTTGGTGCTTTTAGGCCTGTCCAACTGGCAGGGACTGTGGAACAATAGTGCTCCAGACCTAGAGTGACTGGCAGTAGGCTCAGGACTTGGGGAAACTCATACCCACTTTGCTAGAGATGTGGATAACGTCATCCTGGAACAGAAACGCACAGTGCCCCATAGCACAGGCAGGTGCTTAGCCAGACTACCTGGAAGCTTGCCACTCCTGATTGCTGCTTCAGAGCAGACCATTTCAAAGCTGTTGTAATGGAGATATGTGCTGCTATCAAGAAAGTGCTATTACTCTTGCTAATAAGAGTAGGTGATATATAGAAGGCTATCAATGAGCTTAGACTCTTGGATTCCCAAAGGCTAATGCTACCCAAGTAAATTAAACTACTTAGATAAAAATCCTCTGGCACTGAAACTTGATTGTCTGAACCATTAAATTGCTAGAAGGGTCCTTGGCACAGTTTTGACCCAGGCCAACTAGTGCTCTCCCAAGCAATTCCTGGACATGCTACAGAAGTTAGGTCAGTCCAGAAACCATTCCCATTAGGCAGTCTGTGTATATATGGACTCAAGCTGCTCCAGGCCAGCTGGCCAGAAAACAATCCTGGGCGTGTTTAATTCACCCATATAGATGTAGCCAAAGTGTACTGAGGTTATTAATACATTTATTCTGTGTTCCAGGCACCAGACCTGGGACTCCAGGAGCAGGTTAGGGTATATCTTCATCATGCTGCAAGGCTCATCATAGAAGACTCACCAATACTGAGATGTTTCAGTAGTCTGGAAATCATTTAAGATATTAGCAAAACACCTAGCATCAAGTCAGACTAAAGAGCCACCTGACTGAGTAGCCTGTGCCCAACGGTGGCCAGAAGGGGATGTCTAGGGAGCAGTATAAAAACAGTATAAAAGCCCTGTTATACTCTCCTGAATATCAGCAATCTGCAGTTAGGTATTTGATACCTTGGGATCTTTCAGTCTTGAGAAATACTGCATTGTCTACTGCACTGATAAAAGGACATTTTTGCCCATATTTATGGGCAAAGGAAGTGCTGGTATTCATCTAACTATTCTCGAAGAGCCAGGTTGAGTTCTGCTCCCTGGGCTTTCCTGGGAGCTCTTTCTGCATATTCTGAGCCTTTTCAGAGTGACAGTGCAACATGCGTTAGGAAGATGGACAGGTAGATGGAGGAGGGATGTTTAGCCTGCAGGCTACTAAAAAATATGTGCTCCCCCTGACAGTTACTGTGTGCTGGTTTGCACACTAGTTGAAAGGATGAAGGGAAAGCTGGTCACCTCCTACTCCTTTTCCCACTTGACAGCTTGTTCAGCTGAATGTTATACACAGCAATGAAGAGGGCTTCTAGGAAAGAGTGAGGAACACATTTTGCTCTTAATTTTGAATAAATAGGCACATGTGGTTAATGAGTAAGGTACTGGTCATTTTGTGGTGAGGAGCTCTTCCTGTGCATCACATGGGGCTCCTGCAACACTGTATATGAGATCTGCTTTAGTCCATATTTGGGTTTTATGGCAGTCAGCCTGGACATTTTAATGAATTGCTCAAGAAACATACCATGAATATAAATCCAATGTCAATTAATGTTGTTTTAACTATTGACAGCAGGGAGAAATAGTGAGCACTGCATGTCAATACAGTAAGCTAGAATCTTTTAAAAACCTAAAAATAAATGATGTGCAGATAAGTTTGTGCCTTCAAGGCCACATGAAGCAATGCAGGTGGGAAGCTAGCGGATGTTCTCTACTCAGAGGACAGCAAAAGGTCTTGTTTCCATTTGAAGCATCCCAGGACTCCCCTTCTCCTTGCTGCCTGGTTGCAGGAATAGAGCGAGATGTGTGCCCCAAAATATGGCAGTGTGACAGGCTGGATACTACACTACACCCAAAGGCTGAGGGAGGCTTTGTGCCCTCCCCAAAAGCCACCAGATGGTCTGTTTGCCTCTCAGTCATCCTTATGAGCCCTCTCTAACCCTTCTCTGTCCTTTTGTCTCCCATTTACCGTGCTTCAGAAGACATGGTTATATTCCTCCATCCTTTCACCCTTCCCTTGGGTTGTGTGTGAGAGTTGTCTGAACACGTCCTCTCCTCTCTGGGTTCCCTCTGATGCAAACCAGAGACTGTGAGTGCCCCAGTCCGTGGTCACTGCTCTGTGTCAGCAGCTGCACTAAAACCCAGGCAGCTTTGCCCCTAAATCGTAACTTGGCCATGCAAACAATGATAAAATTGTGATTTTTTCATACGTGTAGGACTGCTTGCTCTTCTCAGGTTTCAGTGAGGTTGGCCATCTCTTGTGACAGAGATGTCAAAAGATCCCCCATTTTGCTAGACCTTCTGAGCTGTCATAAGAAAGAAACATACATGGAAAGGGAACAGAGCAGCTGTGGCAACTTTTGAGGATGGAAAAAAAATGCCAGGTGTAGTAGGGTTGTTAGGGACTTGGCTAGCTAAAGAGAAGCAGCAGAGACAGGCCAGTAATTGTATGAGTGTTTCTGCAAGCTGACCTTCCTTTGAAGGATGCTACAGTGTAGCATCTCCCCCAGAGGGAAGAGTTCTGCGGAGAGAGGCAGTCAGAAACTAAGAGAATTCACCTTCTTGCTGCTGCTTGCCTGGTGCCCCCTCTCTGCTGCAGGAACAGGAGTCAGCTGCATGCCAGATTAGGGCACACTCTCTAATTTACATTCTCACTTTTTAACAAGCACAGGTCAGCATAAGATGTAGTGTACAATAACCTGCATCCTACAGCAGCTCAAAGGGAAAGACCTTAAAACCTCTCTGGAAACCTCTGGGCTGTAAGACTTGGCCCATTTAGCTCGTTGTACCACATATCAGCTCGAGGCTGAGGGAGCTGATGAAACTGAGTGTCAGGAAAATGGTTCTAAACTTTTTATCTGACACTAGAGTTGAAGTGGCTGTCCTTCAAATCATCTGCCTTGTAATACATATGGTATTCCTAGCTGCCCACCACTACTTTTGATAGTGCCAGGCTCACTGGGCAGAGGTGAGATAATAATAGCTACCATGACAAGAGTAGAGAGTAGGAAATGCCAAGTTGCATAGGCATTTGCACTGCATATTGCAGTGTGATTTGTCTTTTTATCTGAACATCTCCTCTTTTCCCTGTAAGGTCTAGCACAGAATTAAGCAAATATATTATCTCATTGCTTCTGCTTTTATTTCTATCCTTCCTGAAAGAAAGAAACTTGTATTCCGTATTTACCAGAAATGATTGCTTTTACTACTGCACTTACATTCCCCGTGCCAACCAGTCCAAGCTGTGGTTTGGGGACCTGCTGGATCTCCAAGCCTCTGCCAGCTTCTAGATTCATCAGACTGATAAGCTCTGGCTTTCAAAACCAGTCTCCTGGCCTTCATCATGTTCAGCCCCACCAGGATACATAGAGGCAAGTGGTGAAACCCTTGGCAGCTAGAGCGGCTACCTACCTAACACAGCAACAGACCTTCTGAGGATTGGCAGAAGTCTTGTCAGCCTCTAGAAGATGCTTATAAACCAGTCCAAAAGCCTGTACACCCTCACTTTCATGTGCTGGCGTAACTGGTTTTGCTGTGATTGAGGGGGGAGGGTATCCTATCCCCCCTGCAGAGTGAGGGGGTCAGGGACACAGTCAATTTGACTGCTGAGCAAACAGAAGAAGGACAGCCCAGGGGTCCCGAAGCAGCACTCGCTTTTGACCAGCAAGGTGGCTCCCACCAGGATAAGTCCATGGCAGGGCGATACAGCGGAAGGGAAGGAATGACCCCGAGAGCCGGCCAAGCGGTGGGAGGAGCGAGCAGATGTGCAGTCAGTGCAGGGGGATGGGGATGGGGATATGGATGGGGATGGGGATGGAGATGAGGATGGGGGTGCAGGCACCCCTGCGGCACTGAGGGCAGGTCCATCTCCGTGGGTTTCATAATGTGCAGTTGAATATCAGATTATTTACAACTGTGACAAGGTTGCTTGTGGGCACACAGCATTTTAGAAAGAAGTAAGTTAACCCAAAAGAAATGCCAGTTGTAAAGCAGTCCTGAGGAACCATCCTCAAAACTGGCCTTTTGATTTTCTGCCTGTTTTCTTATCTGTAAATAAGTTTAATATTTAATTCAGCCATGCTATTCAATTTAATTGGTTGATAGTTTTAGCTTAGAAAGTTAAATGCTATGTGCATTTTACTAAACTTTGCTTACCATTAATTTAGCTGCTACTTTAGTGAGTGGCCCTAAGCTTTTTCTGTGAGCAGTATCTAAAACCAGAGCTCTGCCAGTCTTTAAGCAACGAGGGACATTCTTCTGACAGTCCCTATTGGAGCGGGGGGAAACCTCGCAGCATCATTTTCCAGGACAGTGTCTGGTGTGGGCCACGGACCGGGGCAGCACAAGATGGTGCCTCGGTCAGCAGCTGGGGTTAGACCCTGTGCAGGCTCAGGGAAGAATTCCCATGTAAAATGAGACTAATGGGAGCAGTAAAGCAGAGAAAGTTTCTTTCTGCTCTTCTATCCCTGGTGCCAGTTAGCACAGGGACTTCAGTGTAATATTATTATAACATTTTTTACAGTAGGAATTATAATTGAAATTTGTTATGTATGAGGATAACTAAAACTCGATCATTTCACACTCTTCAGTCCATGCCTGAGGACATTTTGGGGTAAATAGATTGCTTGGAAACAGCCAGTGACTACAGCTAAAATTACATTTTACCAACTGAGCTGAATGCCTTTTTAATTACAGCACTGATGTCCGCATGCTGTCACCACCGTCTAATACTAAGATGGTATTGATTTGATTTTTAACTTTGATGCACCAGGGGAAAAAATGCAGAGTAGGATTTTTTCTGAAATCCTTTTTCCAAAGTAGTTGAGAACCCCAGCTCTAAAATGATGGGTTATTTTTTGTCTGTCTCCTTTTCTATTTGCTTGTGCCTGTGTCCACCTTGAATATTGTTACTGTCCACCTTGAATTTGTTTAGTTGTATACAAACATTTTGAAATAAAAATTTATAATTTCAAGGTACTAGTGAGCCTCAGGAGCAATGAAATATGTGCCATACATACAAATGTTATATGAAATAACTGAAATAGCTACCATGCACACGTATCAGAAAGCCACAGGAATCTGCATAGTCACAATCTCTTGTGATAATGCAGTCTTACTGTATTAATTTCCTTCAAAAGCAACTATAAATGCTTTCAAACCAAGTTGCCAAGCATTTTGTATTTTATGAGACAGTACTTATTTTTAAGGATATATTTTGTACCTTTACTACAGCAGAGACTGGTCACTAAGTGCTACTCGGGGCAAGGGAGTCTCGTCCTTTGTGTATGCCAAACTGTCCTTCTTTGTCTAGGGAAAAATTACAAAAACTTGCCTGGGCGGAACCTTTAGTTTGCAAAAGGATTGCTTCCCTGTCCATGACCTGTGAGGAAGCCATGGCCACAGAGCATCTCTTCTTGGGCCGCTCTGCTCCTGCCCTGCAGACTCCTCCACACCCAACTTCCTTTGGCTCAGATGAAGAGCTAAAGGAGGCAATTTCATATCTGTACGTGAATATCAAGTAATATTGGTCTGGTCAATACATAGGCAGGTGTTTTAGGACTAGGAAGAGTGGACTTGATCCAAAATCCATTTAATTTGATGGGCCTCTAACTAGTGGCTCCCGCGGGTTTGGAATTACGTTTGCACAAGCACTGTGGAAAAGGTAATCCATTGACCATGCAGGTGGGATACTGGTCTGTACGCATATTCCCTGTTCGTACAGCTGGGAATACAGCTGACATCATTAATATCTGAGCTAACAATAAAAAGGTAGATGAAAATATATTAACTGCACCCACTGCATAGCCATAAAGGCAAAGGTCCATTTGAGATTAACAAACAGCTTTTCATTGAACACGGGACTATAACTCACTTCAGGGGCTCTGATCTTTGATGAGTTTATGAATGAAAACAAATCTCAAGTGAATGAATTATGGACATGATTCACTCAGTTGTCTCATACACTTTTATGGCCTTTTAGTGTCTTCAGTTGCTAGGAGGATGGGATGCTGGGATGGCCTCCAGGAGCCCTTTGCTTGAGTTCTGGCTTGGTTGAAGACTCACGGTGTGTCATTGGGAAAACCGCTTTAATATGCCTCATATCTCTGCTCCCCGTTTGTAAAACAGGGATGATAATTTTGTGTCATCTGTATGTAGGTCACCTGAATGTCAGATTCGGTGATGAAAAGTTCTGAGTTGTTAAAAAGAGAAATATAGCCTACTGTGCTATATTTCCCCTGTCATCAGGAGAAATACTCTTATTTACTCCAGCTAATATACATCTATGTATATCTGCCATTTCCAACCTAAAAAGCTCTGTCAAATAATCAAGCAAATATGCAAACAGAGCCAAAAGAATAGGCAGGAATGAGAACATCCAAAGGGAGAAGCAGCCGTGGCAACCCACTCTAATGCTCCCACCCCAAGGACGTCATGAAGAAGGCTTGGCAGAGTCAGGAAAACAAAAGGGAAGAAAGAATTTCAATTTTTATGACAAAAATTTTTTCACACTTTTCAGGGTTCATAATTCCAGACTTTTTGCTACAACCCACAAGGTCAAAGAACTACATGAGAAAAGCAATGGTTCTCTTGAAATCACATGATTACCAGATCTGGACCTCTCCAGGACGTACCAGATGCTGCAATGTTTGTGACAATAGCATGAGGTGTTTACCATGCTGCTAAAGAAAAATATTGCATGCACAGAGTAGGCCTTGGGTTGTTTTCATTTTTGCTGGGGCTGAAGTCGAGAATAAGGGAGTGGGTAACCCATTCCCTGAAAGCTTTCCTATCCTGCTGCTCTTTCAAGCAGAGTTTTGCCCCAGGCTGACTGATCTTGCAAACCCAGCTCTGCTTGAGATAGCTGATTTTATAATGGATATTAACTAAAATTTCACCCTGTAGAAATTACAGTAAATTCCATTACCTCTGTTAGGACCATTACCAGTGCTTTGTACATATTATTTCGTAATGTGTATGCATATCACTTACCATACATTAAAACAACCTCTTAGCAGCATATTTGGAGAACTCTGCCATCTTTTAGAGTGCTGGCAAAATGAAGGGAAAACATGGGCTATATGCAGATATGCAGCCTCTGAAGGGTTAATGAACAATGAGGAATTTGTGTATAGCTCATTAATTGTTATATTGCATCCCTTTATCTAAATTGTTAGTGGCCTGCTTAGTCAATTGAAACATATTACTTTGATATTAAAGCTGCAATCAAAATCTTTATTCTTGTGCATGTTCTACTTGAGAATACAAATCCTTCAGAATAGGGCAGTCAGAATTATCTTGAAAAGTATTACAATTCAATAAACCATATGCTCAAAAATAGAGACATCAGGTTCAGCCAAATATCCTGGGCACTAATGCAGTGGTTCTGACTTTCCCATCTAAACACACCAATTTGAAATAATGTATGCAAAAGCCCATCAAGGTTTGGATTCAAATTCTGGCCTCGTGTTCAAGGAAAATGAGGATGATAGTTCCATGCCAGCTCATCACACAAAATTAGTGTTGCTGTGCTACTGTAACAGAGCCCTGCACAGGGAGGGTAGTCATTGTGGTTTGGTGATATGGTACATGGAGGTTTTTATATTTGTTACATAAGCCCCAGAGTATCCCACCTAATTTATGATGCTCTGTGAGACATATATGCTCTAGGCTTCTTCTCTAGACCATGGAGTGAGATAAGCACTTTGAAACCCCTCCAGACCTTAGCGAGGCTTAATCGTCTTGACAAAATGCCTTTTTCACCTCAACGGAGATAGAACCATTGCAGTGTGGACACATTCCCAAATTAGGCGTCTCCATTACTCCCTAAAATAAAGAAGGATGAGCACGGCCCTTAGTGCCCAGGCAGCCTAGCGATGTTTCAGAGCTCCACCGCATTTGGCCTGTGCCAGACCAGCCCAAAGGTGATCCCTGTTGCAAGCAGTATGAGTGGAAGACAAGAGGCAATAGATGGGGCAGATCAGAGAGAAGGGAACAAGGAGCAACACTGATGAGCAGAATTGATGCTAGCCGCCTATGTTGTCATCACTAGAAGAAGAGTTTTAAAAGAGGAGGAGGAGAGCAGTGGAATAGCTTTGCAGAGGTGTGTGGGGGAGAGGGTGCAGGATCCCCATGTGGCAAAGGCACCTCTTCAACCAAAGCCTCCTCCGTTTAAATGAGCATAAATCTGGAGTGGCGTTGTCCACCACACTGGAGTTGGTTTGGAGGTGCAGAGGTGTATTCAGGCATGGGGGTCGGGCAGCAGGATGATAACCTTTCTGATCTTGAACATAGGGAAGTGTGGAGAGGCTCAGTATAACTGTGCCTGTACGCTCAAATGTACACTCCAGCAGTGAAAATACAGAGTCCCTTTGGGTATGTTGGGGATTGAGGTGCACCATCTATAACATTTCTATTAAATTTTATGTGGCGTGGTTTCCTGCAAGAGCCAGCAAGACACAGAGTTCCCCTTCTCTACTTACCCTGCCAGTTTATAACGCACCGTGATCAGTGTGCATATGTGTACATATGTGTGCATCTGCATATGTGTGTATGAAATGCCATGTTACTGTGGACCAAAACTATATAAACAGGGAAAATGGCAGCCTAGTGCAGTAGAAGGGCAAACACCCGTATTAATATTCTGGTTGTTTCTGTGGCAAGAGAAGGATAAGAACTGGAAGTGAAATAGCATTTTCCAATCAGAACTATCTTTTGTTTTTCAAGCTGTTCACGACAAGGTGCACAGAAGCCTATGCTCCTATAGGCACTACATGCTTTTGCATTTTAGCTTTTTTTCCTCTTAGTGTCATGACTCAGCTATCATTAAGAAAGCTTAAGTAGTGAGTAAAGAAACATTTTAAACTGTTTTGCTGATAAAGTTAATTTGTTTACTGGACATCAGTTAAAAATCAGGTTTTCTAAAATGTATTTTTTAGTGTTAAATTTGGTGTTATCAACTCAAATAAATCAAGCCTGACTACAACCTAAGGAAAACAAATGCTTGAGCATTGTTTTAAAACACATGCTAACTAGCAGGCTCAGTAATGAGGAGATGATGCCAGGAATGCCAGGATATCATCTTCTTACTGTGATTCAGCTTAAGGTCGGTGACATTGATATAACTTTGACTTCAAGAGAGGAAATATTTCATAGTAAACAGAGCAAGAATGAATCCCCTTGGAATAGTAAAGGTACAAATTGCTTTAGTTTTCATTTCCGTAGTGCTAAATTTGTATTTCATGTGTGGGATTGTAATTGATGACTGCTTACTTGTCTGGATGAAGAAGGATGAAAAAAATACATTCTGATTGTCAAGGTTGTTTGTGTTAGTGGCTAAAATACTAGACATCATGCTGAAATCTTTGTAAACAGCACACAGGCAATTCTTTTCTTCTTAAGCAAAACGGAAAAGGAGAAAAGAAGCTTCCAAGCCAAAATATCCTTGTATCATCTGGCTGACATCTGGGAGTGTAATGTACAAATTTTCCTGGAAATATGATTTGTATCAGCTAAGCAAACTCCAGTGTACCAGCCAAAGCATTAGATCCTCACTAAAGCTTTGAGTGATTTGAGGAGATTTTAACACCAGCTATCCTAATTCCCTTTCAACCAAGGTTCATAGTTAAAACCAAAGAGGTTTCTTCCATAACATTTCTCAGTAAATACTGTAAAATCTATAATTATTACTTCCACATGCCAATTTCTCAGCTCTTCCAAAAACTCCCAATTGCCTCTCATTATCTGAGACAGTCCCACATCTAAATTTCCCCTGATCCCTTACAGACAAGATTATGTCCCAGTTAACAGTGTAATTCATTAACATTCTCTGTGTTGTAGAGAAAGCAAAAGCAAAACAAAGCCCTCTCCAGTTAACATTATTTCCACATCTTCTGAAGAAGAGGTGGAGTTCTTGCTTTATTTGTCTTTGCTGAGCTTTTATCTTGGTCACTGTTCTCTCATGAGAATTCCAGTGAATTGGAAAAAGCAAATACAATTTTCTTCCCCTATATAGCCTACAAGCATGATCCACCTTCAACATTATTTTGGACATGTTGCTTTTTTGGTATTATAACAGAGCAAGTGACTGAGACTCAGGATACTTGGATGTTATCCTGCCATTGTCTTGGAATCGCCTTGAGGAAGTGACTTTCATTTGAGGGTGAAAGCCATCAAGTCCATCTAAGACATTGCGGTTGTCAGAGCCTGATGAGTTAATGAAAGGGAAAACACAGCATCGAAGTCAGTGGCAAAGGACTAGGATCAGTGACCCAGAGACCCATTCCAGTTCTGCCTTCTTATTTTGTTTATTAACTCTGATTACGGCTAAACCAGAAACGGAGTTTGTATTATCTTATTCAAGAACAATTAAATCAGCTTAGGTTTGTTTATGGAAGAGTAGAATCCATCAGAAACCTATGTTTCATTTCAGGAAAGAAAATTCGTTTCATTTCATTTAAGGAAAAAATGTCAAGTAATTCCTTTAGGGTCAGTTTCCAGAGCCCATAATAAAACACTTGTGGTACTTAATGGGAAAATTATATATAATTGGGAAATATTATGTATAATTGAGAAACATTTGGAAGAGAAAGGAATCTAGGAAGGATCAGTAGCACATCTCTTTTTACTCTGAACTGAACCAAATTCACAGTTTTCTAAACTCACCCTTTGTTCTCCCTGCTGCTGGTAATGTGTGATGTATACAGAGGCTCTCATATAGCTGCTTTTCTCAGCTGACCACACTATTTATCCCAATATGGGCAAGCTGAGTGTTTGTAAGTCTGAAAGGAGGGGTGGCAGGGAATGCTCTCTTCTAGGCATCCTGATCCTTAGGGCACATTTTGGGTAAATCCCCTTTATTCTGTAGATCTCTTCCCTTCTGTGGATCTATAGGGTGTCTCATTGTTGCCTCACAAGGACATCTTGACCCTGATCCAAGAAAGCGCTTTATCATATGAGAGACTAACCATGTGTTTTAAATTAAGCACAAGCTAACAGGTTTACTGGGTATATGTTTTTGTGACTTTTGACCAACTGCTTTCGTTTACTGGTTAGCATTAATAAAACCCAACTAGGCTGCAACTACTCCATCTTAAGAAGAGGTGTTTATGTTTTGAGTTTGTGTGTAGGCTACACAATTGTCATGGATCCCATGCCACATGGAACAAACGTGAAAATAAACTATTATGTGCTTTTTCTGTGCTACATCATACACTTCTCCATTCAGTTCATTGCCCTCACAAGGTCTGAGAGCTTAATTTGCCAACTGTGTTTTCCTGAGGCCTCATGGTATCACGTACACCATGATGCAGACCACTAAAGGCACTGCATGACACACGTGGGTTCCTGCATCACTGCTCAAACTGCAATGGATCCAGACCTTTTTCCCTGGTTACTGTTTACCTGAAAGGCTTTGCACCCATAATTCACAAGCCTGCAGCAAACAGCCTGACTGCTCAGGCACTGCCAACAGTGGATATTTGAACTCTCATAACTTGTAAGTAGTAACTTAGGTTACAGCGTCAGAGAAAACTGGAAGACCACTTCTCATATTGACAGTGGATAGGTCATGATTGTTTTGTGGACTGAACAGTAGCATAATTTCTCCATGCTTTTCGGTCCAGCTTTACCTTTATTACTGGGATGTGATAAAACAGTGGCAAAGACTGTTGCATCATTGATTTCCAGGACACCCTTCTCTCTTGTGCTCAGGCAATCACACACCCTTTCCTACAGGGCATACACCTGAGAAATTGTAAGGAAAATATGCAGAAGTAGGTCTTTCATCCTCCCTATGTCTTTTGTCTTTTGCATGTCCTGAAAGGACTCCACTTGCTGTAACTAGAAAAGGTCTGAACTTATTAACTTGTAGCCTTTGCAAAACCATTGCATGTCAGTGTCTACCTCTGGTCAACCAGCAGGTCTGGCTCCAATTATTATTGGCTGCTGGCTTTTGTACTATCATTTTCTTCTTTCTAGCTTTTTTATAACAAAAAAAAAAGTGTATTTCCCCCTACACACACACAGAGAGTCTTCTAGTGGCATCGTAAAATACACTCTTCTGGACTCTGGCTGTTATAATGTTGTTTCAGCTGATAAGTGTTAGCAAGAAGCCAATACAATGGAGTATGAAGTCAGTGTGAGAGCTCCATCGGTGTAGGTCTTTATTTAGAACAATAAACACTGTAAGATGATATATGCGATCTTTTCCACCAGGAGTGAAGAGGCAATAGATTGAATGCACCAAAAGCTGTTTCAAACCCCTCTGCTGCTATCCAAGTTTTACCTCTTTGTCTATTTGTATGGTCAAACGAAACTCCATTTTCACTCCTTCCAGGTTTTTTTTCCTCCCCTTTTGTAGTTTACTTGCCATTCTAATTAGCTTTCTATTAGTACTTTAAGGGGCAAATAGTGATGCCTGTTCTATAGCCGCTGAGAGCTCTTCTGCAGGCAACCTTGTATGGGTTTGCTTACAATGTTAGGCAGGAAGGGCTGGAGAGAGGACGGCTGCTTGCCTGGTGTGTGGGGGAGTGAGCACAAGCCTCTTTCCACTACAGACTATGCCTGCATCACTAGCCCTTCTGGAGGCGAGAAAGCTGCCATTTCTCATCCATAGAAGGGTAAGAATAATGTTCTCTGGATAAGAGTAGTCAGGGAATAAATAGATAGATGATTATAAGATGATAAAGATAATTAAACATTCGGGTGTTCCTGTAAAGTTTCTATGCCCTTATACTCGGTACTAGCAGTGTCCTTGTCATTTCCCAGTTCCACGTACTGGGCACAGGCTGGGACTATTCAGGGCAGCTGAAAGGACGCCTGAAAGAGCACCAGGTCCCCCATAGTCTTGCAGAAGTCCTCCTACCCTGCTTAAGCACTGGGACCTAGTGGCTAGAACTGAAACAGGGGAGCTCGGTGACCCAGGGGATGGCATTCAGTGCTTTTTCTTCCATTTCCTCATCTGATGCTGATCCCTTTTGCAAAGCACTTGGGAGTCTGAGAAGTGTTATACAGCAATTAAGTATTAGTTCTTAGTAGGTGGAGTACTGAAGGAAAATGTGGGTTCTTGGTATTGCTTTCCTAACATAGCTGAAAGGAAGCCTTGTGCCAGACAGCTATGTTCCTCATACGCTCTTTCGGATGCGAACATTTACACCGTAGTGTTCATCTGCTGGTTTCAAAGCCCCCAGGAGGGTCCATCTCACAGGAAGGGTTCATGGGGCGCAGGGAGAAGAACAGTCTGCCTAGGATCGCTCCATTTCTAATGTAAAGCCCTTGATCCATGCAGTGTGCGAAGGCTGTGCTTGTTCATAAATGAGGGCCCTTCTGAGACATCTGGGCTTGCACTGGGATGCAGGGGAACAGCCCTCTCGCTGCAGCCAGGGGGACCCTGCAAACCTCCCCCTGCCACCTGCTCAAGGCAGAACCGAGTCTGGCAGCTCTAAGCTGCTGATGGTAGGATTTGTGTGCATTTAGGGCTGGCCTATTTGTTCAGCTTTAGCGTTATGTCCATGGAAGAACGTGGCCAATAAAGCATAAATGCCTTTGTCCCACTAACATTGGCACTTCTTGTTTTCCGAAGGATTCCTGAGACCACTGAAATAATGTAATTAGCACAAATGTGGCATGGTAGAGCAGGGACAAAAGAGAATAAGCCAAGTTTATTCTGCAGAAGAAAATGCTAGTGTAGTTTAATCCAACAGCTCACAGGGCAACTGTCTCCATGCCATGTGCAGGTGCAGTGGACTTCAGAGTTCGAGCGAGTGAGAATTGTGATCCCCCAAGGAGATTACTTGCTCAAAATACAAAGGCAGGAAAATGCAGTTTATGAAAATACAGTTACCAGAGTAAAAAAAGTTCTTTTGCCAATAGTTAAATATTGTTTCACAGCTATTGGCCAAGCCATTCAACACATATTAAAAAAAAAGCAAACAGACAGATTGTCTTCATGTTTCAGGAGAAAGCAAAACAGTCTGGAGGTGGTGGTGGCCTACATAGAGAGACGTTGTCCTGTGTCTAGACAAGTTCCAGCTGGTCTCAGACATTAGTTGGTTTACTTTCGATTTTGGACATTTAAAATTATATTTCATTTCCTAATTGCCAACATACTCCTGCTGGACTGTTCAGTAGAAGTAAGATGTCCTTGTTAGATGACATTTTGCTCTTTCCTTGACGGTGCTGGCACACAGAGCAGGCACCTCTTTCTTCATGCCTTGTTAACGTTCCCGGCTGCAATACGGTGCTACGACCAACTGCTTTGCCTTTGCTGCTAGCTTCTTCTCTACTCCCTAATGGCCAGCATGCTAGCACAGACATGCTTGATGGCACCTAGTTAAGTGTCTTACAGATATCTGTAAACATGCAGATACCAATTCACAAAGTGCCTTCCACAGTAACCAGCACATAGGTCTGACTCCACTGGTGGATGCCATGCAAATTTTTCCCTGAGGAGTTCAAGTTCCTCCTTTAGACACTCTGGCAAGGACATTCAGACTACTCTTAGAGGAGCTCTGGAACCGGTACCCTGTTGTGAATGTCTTTATTACCATCCTTGTATTATTAATGCCCATTGGAGGCTTGTGCACAGTCACCTCTGTCCAGGGGGTCTTTCCTGAGCCCCTGCAACCCTGCCTGTCTGCTCCTCCTGCCACCACACACCACTGCCAGAACAAGGGTACAGCTGTCCCTGTCTGACTACAGCAGGTTTATACTCATTTATTGTGCTTCAGGTGTTGCCTCTTACTGACGTTAAGGGGAAGAGGCTTTATCATCTCACCTGTTTTTAGCTTTCTCAAGATTTGGCTTCTGACCTCTTTCTACAGAGAGTGGAGGCAGACAGGCATCTCTGGGTGGAGATTCAGTCCATCCTCAGAGATGAATCCCGCTGTACCTGATTCATTCCTGGTGGAAGCAGGGGGATAAAAAGTTGAGTAGTTTGCTACCCCCCCTTCTTTTGCCTTCAGAAAGGGTGACTGGTGGAAGGAAGTTGCCTCAGGTCTTAGACTCAATCAGCCGAGTCTAAGCAGAGAAGCACTTAGCACGGAGGAGTGCCCACCTTCCCACCTAGTTCCCATTCACCAAAGCACATTGCTTCCCAACCCACAGGGTACGGCTGTGCCTGAATTACAAAACCATCTTCTTCAGGCCTGTGTGGGCAAGAGGGAAACGCAGCACTTACTTAACAAAATGTTTAGATACACTTTGCAATCAGTCTATTTTTAATCTTTCCTTCTCCCTCTCTTTCTGTCCTGCCCCCTTCCTCATTTTGGTTTATTTCACCAAATAAATATTAAATGTTTTTCTTTCACTTTCTCTAATAGTTTTCTTCAACTTTCAAATTCTTTTCTTCTTTGGAGAATATTTTAATTTAATATACAGTGTATTTTTAAAAAAGAGGGAGTGGTCAACAAACAAATTGTCAGTCATAACAAAATAAAGATTCATCTTGTCTAATACTAGAACTCTAATGCCAGGTGTGTTGGAGCAGGTCTGCAGTTTTGCAGGTCCTTCATGGCCCCATCCTGACTCCCGCCGCGAGACGAGCCAGAGGACAGACCACTCCTGTAACCCTTATCTCAGCTCCATGTCTGCGGGTGCCGCTCAGACCCAGAGGCACCCATGCCACCCCAAGGTGCTCTGCAGGCTGCAGCCCCACGGCCCAGCCCCACGGGGCACCCACAGGACCAAGGTCACCAACATGGCAGACAATGCCTTACCCAGGGGAGACAGCCCATAATGGCACAGCAACGCCTGGGAAAGCTTTCACAACTGTTGGACTCGCAGCAGCATTTCCTGCAGTATGGGGCAAATGGGGCCCAAACTGAGAGAGGACTGGGATGCAGAGAGCTGAACTTTCACTGTGTTGGGATGTACAGATGTGTGAAATATCTTTGATGCCTTTTCTGCTTCTCTCCAAGCACCCAGAAACTCACTTACAGATATGAATTTCAAAAATTAAGGAACATTTCCTCTTCCTCCTTCTCCATGGAGGCAAAAATAAAACCTTAATCCAAAAGATGCTTATAGGATGAGGGCAAAGGCCGTAGGCCTTTTCCAGTGACACTGGCCTGCGATAATAACCTTAGTCCCAAGCCTGGAAGGAGAGTCAGATGCAAGGAGCTTGTCTGCACTTCCAGATCCCTTTAAATCCAATTGGATGTCATTTGCTAAGGCTGATTGCACCAAAGGGGGCATGTGAGATTGACAATGCTCTTTCATCCCCAGGTTTTAAGACTTGGCCCTCTAATTAATACATCCTTTTAACCTCAGTGTATGGGCCCACCTTTACAAATAGCTTGGCAAGTGTGTGAGCCAAAGAAGATGCTGACCTTATCAGCTAGGATGTGAGCTTGCAATGTGTCAGCTATATTGAAATTATTTCCTCACAGAAACCTCCTAGATAACTTACTGGGCTTTCATTTAAGCTATCTGGTGTCCATCGGGGAGGAAACACTTGGCTGGGAGTGCACGTTTGCAGTCACTGAGAAGAGAGGCACGCTGCAATTTTGCACTCCAACTTCCAGGAGCTTGCCCCTGTGCCTCTGCCTTTCCTAAGCCTGTCGCCCTCGTACATCCAGCTGCTGTGACTTCCACAGCTCTATTTCAGTCCATTTTTTTTTGTGATTGCTTCTCTTTGTAATTAGAAGTGCTGCGGAGCATAGCTTGGTGTGTGGTGAAGCATGGGGAGGATGAAACAGCAAGAAGCTGCAGAAGGATGCCACCTTTCACCACCCTCTCTCCCGCAGAGAGGCAGCTGCTGACACCACGAGGCTTCCTGCAGCTGCCGAGCTCCCCGTGCAGCGGGCTGCAGGGCAGGGCAGCACGTTTCGGTGCTTCAGGCAGCCAGCTTTGGGCAACTGTCCTTTCCTCACGTGAAAAATTGGTAGCTCCCCCCCGATACCAAGCTCTCAATGAAAGTTGCTCAGCAGTTGTGGGACTGGTTAACAGCCATCAGTGGAGTCTGGGCTCTGTGAGCATGAGGTCAGTGTCTCCTTCACCCAAGGAGTGGGGCTCAGGGTTGGCCATAGACCCTCCCATAGGTGAGAAGAGCCACTTGCAGCCTTGGTCCTTGCCCCACAGCAAAGACAGGAGCAGGAACGAGGAGTTAAAAGATCTCTTTGCAGAACACATTGGAGGGAAGAGCAGTGGGTGAGGAAACGTAGCTCTGGTCAAAAGTCTTTACACAGGCCCATGGTGCACGAAGGGGAATGCAGGTGGGGAAGGATAAGGGCATCCTGGTCCTGGACCAGCGAGCACACCTCCAGCTAGTGAGAAGGGTGCTGTGTAGCTAGGACATATGGGATAAGTGCTGCTGGGCTGTTCATGTTTTCTCAGGAGAATCATGTCTCAAATGCTGAAGACCTAACACCTTCACTCATTTCTCCTGTCCACCCCAGCCATACCTCTTTTCATCAGGAAATGTTTCTATGGCCCCACTCTACTGAAAAGACCTGCCCCAAGCAACAAAGCAAAAAAAATCAAGGGAATGCCCTAGGCTTGTTGAAAAAAATCGCCTAAGACTAACCCTTAGAAAGGTTCTGGGATGAAAAAAAAAACCACTGTAGCATTGCAAAAGGAAAGAAAATGCTCTGAGAGGCAAGAATAGTCTTTCTACTTCCTTCTTCTGACACATGCAGGTCCTCAGCTAGGCTGGTGAGCTGGGCAGGCAGAGAGGGTAACTCATTGAAAAGTGGAACCTGTATTTTGATTGAGGAGAGTCTGTGCATGATTAAGAATCCATAGCATTTTCGGCCGTGAACATTATTCAGCTCTCATGTGGACAAAAAGGGACATTCCCCAAGGCCAATATTGGATTTTTGCATGAGCTGCATTCCTGCTGAAACCACGCTTACTCTGAAGCCTACATGACCTAGCTATTTTTATTTGGCTATAAGGAATTCAATGCACTCGACAGGGTGTAACGTCTGTCACGCACCCACATAAGCATTGTTTATTTTTATGAAACAAGACCTACACTTACAGTTACTCACTCTTGCTTTGCATCCTCCAAATGAGAATGTGCAAGGAGAATCATGGCACTTTGTTTCCAGTGGTTTGTGGAGGCATAATGTACAAAGTGGGCTTTCTGTAGCACATCATTGATGATCCTACTTAATTACACATACATGCACAACTAGGGTCAATAAACTGAAATCAAAGTCTGGTTTGAAAAACAATCAGTGTTGTTACCCAGACTAAATCACAGAGAGTAGATGTGCGGCTGTATTCAGGTTGCCATCTGGAAGATGGAGAAGAAAGCTGTAATTGAGCAAGGCTTCAGTTTTGATCCAGGGCTACTGCTGACTCCCTCTCACCTCCAGCAACTTTGCTGGCTCAGTTTCTCCAGCTGTGAAAGGCAGATGCGATAATGTTTATGTAGAGTTGTGCTGTGAGAGCTATTGGCTGTGTCCATGCAGATGCTAATTTATTGGTGGTACAGCCTAGATAAAGGTGCTACGGTATTTGCCGTTTGCAGTGCATCTGCAGATTGGCGCTACAGATAAAAGAGAGGGCTGCATAACCTGGGCAGAGTCCAGAGGCAGTGACCACAGGGATAAATTTATAACATGGGCAAGTACAATTTTGGGAAGAAACATGCGGAGGGGGTGGCTTGGAAAACAAGCATGATGTGTTTTGCTCTGAATTTTCAGCTTTCTTTTTCCCTTGTACTTTATCTGATTTTCTAATAAGTGATAGTTTATTGATCCAAATTCACCTCTGATTAAGTCCAACATCCTGAGAGACATTCACCCACACATACACCCAGCAAATAATAGCAAAGGAGTTGCTGAAGAGAGTACATATTTCGTAGACTGTACACGTGAATAGAAAGGTAAAAGCACAATGTAAAGTATGGTTCCTTATAATTGGGAGACTTTGGCCTTCAACTAGATGCCATGTTGTGTTGACATCTGTCTTCCAATGAGATAATTTTTTGTCCCTTTTGAGCAGAACATTATTTTAATACAGTGTACATGATGGAGTCCGACAAGTTTTTCCATCTTAATTCAAGGAAGCAGCCTACACACAGCACTTCAGTTTCACGAACGTCCAGATTGTACATTGCGGGGGGAAGGGGGTGAGTACACACGCGCGCGCGTGTGTGTGTGTGTGTGCCTGTACACCGACACACACGTGCATGTGGCTATGAAGCCGGTGATCAGTAAGTTTGCAGCGTAGAGGTAAAAAGGGATGTGTTTATTCTGTAATCCATAAAAGTGTCTCTTATCGTAACTGCATCTTGTCTGAGCCCTTTCCCCCTCCCTCAGGCAGACATTTGGCACAACCCCAGACCGGAGGTGGGACAGGTACAGAGTTTGCCAGCAGGTCCCACCTCTCCAGCATCCATCTGACACAGTTCTCTCCTTACTTCTCTTTCTTTTCCACTGCAGGCAAGAGAAGGACTTATCCTTCGCATAGACTAATAGCAAATGGCTGCACTTCCAGCGCTTGCTGACATTTAATGGTAAATAGCCAATATTCGGACCATGCCCTACAAGTCACTGTGATGAGCTGACTGATGAATAAGCACTCTGGGTAGGCCATATAAATCCCACCCGGATGTCTTTCCCCCTGCATAGGCACATAATCCACCTAGCTATTTAGCCTGGGGCTCGATTTATCAGTACAGCTTCATTTTACTGAGGCTGAAATGCCAGGTCAAACAAGAGGAGCAGTCGCTTCTCTGTGTTGCATCCTGCAGGGTGAAAATTTCCTGCTCTCAAAAGTGTGGGGAACTTCTTTTCCGAGTGAGCAGAAAAGTTGAAGTTGTACCTCCAGAGCGCTTAGGGGATGCACAGGGCTGGCAGTAGCAGCACACGAGAGGAGAACCCCACAGAAAAGTGACAAGATTAAAGGATCTTCTCTCCCCCGCCCCCCTCTCCCATCCCTCCCCCGAACGGGTAGCAAAATCAAAGTTAAAAATGTATCTATGGAAGGGACTGATGAAAGATTAATAATTAATTTTAGAGCAGCGATACAGCATTTTTTGAAATGTAAATTTGATGCGCAAAAGTGGCATATTATGATAAGCAGGAGCAACAAGGGAGAGTGAGTACAGGAGGGCCTGTTGCTCAGAGACAGGCTAGCGAGGAACACTTGCAGCCGGCTTTATTTTTTCTCTTCCCCTCCCTCTCTCTCTTTATGCAAACTTATTATCTGAACTTAGGAGGTTTTGAAGAAGTTTAAGGGCTGAATATCTGAGGCACAGAGTCTTCAGAACACATCTCAGCTACAGTTTTGCCTTGGAAGCTAAATCTCTAGTTGCGCATTGCCATCCAGTGTCTTCCCATACTTCATTTCTTCTGACCACTCCTGTCGCAGTGGTGTTAACCATCCGATTACATCGCTAAGACTTTCCCTTCTGTTTCTAATATTTGGATTTCATTTTCTGCCCCTTTCCACCCCGCTTCCCTCCCGACTCCCCTCCTCCTTAGCTCAGCCTCTTTTGAACCATCTCCTTTTGTGCTTTTCCCGTGCATGGTGCAGGGTCTTTTACTCTCCCTTTTCTTTCCCCAGCCCTGTTTACATGAGGGCTTTGAGAGCAGCTTCACCGTGCGCTCTCATGAGAGTTGTGCAAATTGCACCAGTGCTTCAGTTGGAAGAGACACTCATCTCTGGAGCCCCATGCTGTGCAAGAGTGCATCAAGGCCAAGTAAGCCCCTTGATGCTGCCTCACGCTGTGATCCTCCTTTGCACAGTGTCATGTGTCAGGACGGTTTTCCCACAATGCATTCTTTAGTTCGGTGTCAGGGAAAAAAAAAAAGAACAAATAATCTGCTGCCGTCACAGGCAAACACATTACCTGCAGGGCAGGGAGAGGAGCCAGTCTTCTTTCACTGAATCAAATTCACTCCCCAAAGTTGCCTTTGGACATGTATTTATTAATTAGTGCCCAGGCGGTCCAGCCTCTGCCCCTTCCAACTTTTTGCCCAACACATGTTGGTTTTTTGCACACAGTAGGAATTTTGGAAAGTTGTTAAGGAAAAAAAATCTTGTGCTTTCATTCCCTTACTTGGATTCAAATGATGGTTTTGTTTATGCATATTGACAGACCTATGCTTCGCAAGTACAGTTAATACCATATAAATCATTCATACGCCTGCCCTGTCATTTATGGGAATATAGCATAAACTCCATATCCTTATCTTAATTAAACTGATAACGCACAACAGATACAGCTCCTGAGTGCATCTGAAAACAGCACTGAACACCGCCAGCTCTCTCGCAAGCACGTGTTTGCACAGGGTTTTTACCACCCAGCCAGAGGTCACCTGCAGCAGCAGTCGGGCAGACGGGCAGGCTCTGCAGCCCGACCAGAGAGCAGAAATCAAGCCCTGCATTGCTCTGCGGTTTGCTGGGAAGGTTTTGAAACTGCCATGCGGTTTGATGTTTCTCCCACAGGGAACCCACACAGCCACGCAGCCAAGCCTCGGGTGCCGGCAGCGAAGCACCCACCTACACCTCCAAGCAGGGGCACTCCAGGAAAACCAGGTACCACCGCAGCCCGGGGAGAGCTGGGAAGGCTGGCACGGGAATGGGGTCAAGCAAGGGGGAGGAACGTGGGCAGGACATAGGCAAAAGTTATAGCAAAATGATTCAAAACCAGTCAGCTCTGCTGGATGCGGAGGGGCAGGCTGCAGCACGGCACTGTGCCCGGGGCACTGGGGGGCAGACAGGCACAGCACCCTTCCCTGGGTAGGCGGGCGGCAGGCTGAGCGCAAGCGGGGTGCTGCTGGTTTCTCTCTCTCTGCCAGCAGACTCACGCACTGCCGATGTTTGCCCTGTTCAGGGAAGTCTGCGAATTCCTCGGCGTAGCTCCCCTTCTCCTATTCCTCCCTCCCCTCCGTCTCTCCTCACTCTGGGCAGTTTTGCAAAGCTCCTTGTACAAGGTTAGCTGGCAGGGCGATGGGGTATGTGTCTGACATCAGCCCCGGAGGAGATGAGCAGAGACGGGTAAGCTGGTTTTTGGGAAGGAGCAGGAGCGCTCCATCAGTGCAGCTGGAGCAAGAGGTAGGCCAGGGTAAGAAGAAATATTCCAAGAGAATGTTTCTTTGGCTTTGCCTCAGAAAAGCATCTCTATTCAAGAGGAGCGCTTAAGCATTTGCTTATGTTTAAGCACATGCTCAAATCCTGTTGACCTAAACAGAAATCAAGCATATGTGTTTAAATGAGCATATGCTTAAATGCATTCTTCAGACAGGAGGGATGAGGGCAATTAAGCACGTATCTATATGCAAGCTAACTATCTGTCATTTACGTTTAGTCATTGTAATGCATTTTGGACAGTGAACAATCCTGGCAAGGAATTTTTTACTAATCATTTCACAGCATTTGATAGCTTTAATGAAAAGACAACATCCCCTGTTCCTTTGAAAAAAGGTTTTCTCCCTACACAAAAATAAATAAACCAAACCATGGGGTTTATAATTGCAATTTTTTTTGGAGAAAGTAACAAATAGCACTGGAATGTAAGCTGCAGTCTGTGTCCACTCTGGGTCATTTCATCAGAGAGAGACATCTTGCATAACCATGAAAGGAGACAAAACTGTCATTTAAGTCTTGAAACACAGAATAAACTTTTCCCATCCATTGTTCTCTTGTATATGTGTAAACGTTACCTTTAGCTGGCATGATTTGATTTAGACCTTCCCCACATTGCAGCTGGTTTAATGGAATGCCATAATAGTGTCACACGGTTATTCTTGAAAAACAGCTACTAAATGTTGATGTTACTTATTGTAGCAATATTTATGTGAGAATGCTGCAAATACTTGGGAAAAGGTTTTAAAGGTTGAAAGGCGAGTATAGCCATAAATTATGAGTAATGCTGCAGTTGGGAAGTGACATAAAGTTCAATGGCCTCAGCTTTCGACACTGTGTGTTCATTGTTTTGGACGCTCATGTGACTGCCTCTCGGCCAGGCCAGGGCTGGTTCTCTCCCTTGCTGGATGGGATTTCAATGCAGGATTGTGGAGGTTTTTTAAAGTGATTCTCTAATGTCTATTGTGTAACTTTCTCGTCTCCGACACAAGAATCAGCCTAAAAGCCAACCTTAGTAGTCTGAGTGATTGAAACAGATAATGGAGTTCATATTAATGCTGGCTTACAAGATTAATTCACATTTTATTTCCTTATAACACTGAATGGAAAAACAGGAGACAAAAATGCAGTGCTAACTAGTAAAGCAGATTTGTTTGTTTGAGGGTTATTTACAGAGTCTTTGAACTGCTTTTTGGGAGCCTTCCACCCAGCAAAGTGTAGAGAAACCCAGAGCCAAAGCCAGCCCAAAGGGTTGCCGTGTCGCTGGCACAGTGGTTTCCCTACCAGGCAGAGGACATCTGGGGCAGCTCTTGCCCCAGGACAGGGAGGGAAGGAAGAAGGGCTGGAGCTGGGACAAGCAGCCTGGGGGAAGGCCTGCAGAGCTGGGCTGGCTGCTGCTGTCCCCCACCGTGGCCATCGCTATTTGATCTCATGCTCAGCAGCAGCCTCCTGGCTTCTCTCGGGCTGTGACACAGGCAAAGTAAGCAGCAAAGCCAGGATAACCTTGCTGCTCACAACAGCCCACAGCACCTTTTGCCTCTATCTAGACTAGCACAAGGGAAGCCTGGAATAGAAAAGGTCCTGAATTGCGAGATCGCTCCAAACTGTCCTCAGACGTACTGTGCCATCCTCCTACTGACACTCTCCTTAGGCAGTGGAGGGCTTTATGCAGATTAGATTGGTCCCATTATAAAGTTCATTTTTAAATGAAAGTGTCAGTTCTCCATGTGTTGTGGCATGCAGAGGGGTCCCCAACCTCCCCTCGAAACTTTTAAGCACGCTCTGGAGGACGCAGGGAGGAGACCATTGTACCCAAACCAGTGGGTTTGCTTTGTGGGCGAGGAAGTGTCCATATGCTAAACTGTGAACAAACCTCTGCAGTGCAGAGAAAGTCATTAGGGGTGACTAGGCTCTGGTCTATAAAGCCCTTAATGACCACACCTGCAGTTCTCTGTACCGTATTATGTCCCCCATGATACCTGCTGCCTTGTATCCCCTTCACCCTGCCCCTGCCAGTGCCAGTCCCTGATCAGCTCCAGCCAGAATGGAAGGTGCTTGCCGTTTAGCTGCCGTTCGCTTGCTATAGGAGCACGCCAGGATTCAAGGTACTGTGATGTGAATACTACTGGTCCTGCAATTATATCAAGATCTCCAGAAATGTCCACATCTTTGAGACAGTCCCGCTTTTCCTTCAGTTTTGCTCTGCTGCTGGGGCAAGGCTTGCAAATCCCTGTGCCCAACAGTCTCCGCAGGCTATTAGCAAAAGTCCTGGGCAGTTCCCTCATGCCAGGACCACATTGTTAATGTCACAAGTGTTGTCAAGTCCCTGATAGGCTGTCCAGTCTCCAAAACCTCAGAAATTGTCCCTGAGAAAGTGAGATCCTCTTCTCCCTACCCATTTGGCTAGAGAAGCTCCTGTTCAGTGGCAGAGGTGGAAAACATAGGAATGGCTGGAGACAAGCCCAGCACTTAGGGATCACTCCATCACTGTACAAACCTCCTTGGCCTGGCAACTTTTATAGGAAGAAGAGCACTTTGGAGATGGAGCACTTTGACGATCAAGGCTTAGAGCTTCTGTCTGTGCCACGTCCTTTCGTGGTATGAACCATTTTTTGCAAGCACTGTGCTTGCATTTAGAATCATAGAATCGTTTAGGCTGGAAAAGACCCTTAAGATCATCAAATCCAACCATTAACCTAGCACTGCCAAGTCCACGACTAAACCATGTCCCTAAGCACCACATCTACATGTCTTTTAAATACCTCCAGGGATGGGGACTCAACCACTTCCCTGGGCAGCCTGTTCCAATGCTTGATAACCCTTTAGGTGAAGAATTTTTTCCTAATATCCAATCTAAACCTCCCCTGGCATAACTTGAGGCTGTTTCCTCTTGTCCTATCTCTAGTTACTTGGGAGAAGAGGCCGACCCCCACCTCTCTACAACCTCCTTTCAGGTAGTTGTAGAGAGCGATAAGGTCTCCCCTCAGCCTCCTTTTCTCCAGGCTAAACAACCCCAGTTCCCTCAGCCGCTCCTCATAAGACTTGTGCTCTAGACCCTTCACCAGCTTCGTTGCCCTTCTCTGGACACACTCCAGCACCTCAATGTCTCTCTTGTAGTGAGGGGCCCAAAACTGAACACAGTATTCGAGGTGCAGCCTCACCAGTGCCGAGTACATGGGCACGATCACTTCCCTAGTCCTGCTGGCCACGCTATTCCTGATACAAGCCAGGATGCCATTGGCCTTCTTGGCCACCTGGGCACACTGCTGGCTCATATTCAGACGGCTGTCAGCCAACAGGCCTGGGTCCTTTTCCGCCGGCCAGCTTTCCAGCCACTCTTCCCCAAGCCTGTAGCGTTGCATGGGGTTGCTGTGACCCAAGTGCAGGACCCAGCACTTGGCCTTGTTGAACCTCATACAATTGGCCCCAGCCCATCGATCCAGATCCCTTTTTAAAGCCTTCCTCCCCTCAAGCAGATCAACACTCCTGCCCAACTTGGTGTCATCTGCAAATTTACTGAGGGTGCCCTCGATCCCCTCGTCCAGATCGTTGATAAAGATATTAAACAGAACTGGCCCCAGTACTGAGCCCTGGGGAACACCACTCCGCCAACTGGATTTAACTCCATTCACCACTACTCTTCGGGCCTGGCCAACCAGCCAGGTTTTTACCCAGCAAAGCGTACACACATCCAAGCCATGAGCAGCCAGGAGAATGCTGTGGGAAACAGTGTCAAAGGCTTTACTGAAGTCTAGATAGACAACATCCACAGCCTTTCCCTCATCCACTAATCAGTCACCTTGTCATAGAAGGAGATCAGGTTAGTCAAGCAGGACCTGCCTTTCATAAACCCATGCTGACTGGGCCTGATCACCTGGTTGTCCTGTACGTGCCGCATGATGGCACTCAGGATGATCTGCTCCATAACCTTCCCTGGCACTGAGGTCAGACTGACAGGCCTGTAGTTCCCTGGATCCTCTTTCTGGCCCTTCTTGTAGTTGGGCGTCACGTTTGCTAACCTCCAGTCAACTCGGACCTCCCTGGTTAGTCAAAACTGCTGGTAAAGGATTGAAAGTGGCTTGGTGAGCACTTCCACCAGCTCCTTCAATACCCTTGGGTGCCAGATCCCATCTGGCCCCATAGACTTGTGTGTGTCTAAGTGGTGTAGCAGGTCACTAACCTTTTCCCCTTGGATTATGGGGGCTTCATTCTGCTCCCCGTCCCTGTCTGCCAGCGCAGGGGGCTGGGTACCTGGAGAACAACTGGTCTTACTATTAAAGACTGAGGCAAAGAAGGCATTAAGTACCTCAGCCTTTTCCTCATCCTTTGTCACTATGTTTCCCCCCTCATCCAGTAAAAGATGGAGATTCTCCTTAGCCCTACTTTTGTTGCTAATGTATTTATAGAAACTTTTTAAATTGTCTTTTACGGCAGTAGCCAGACTAAGTCCTAGTTGGGCTTTGGCCCTTCTAATTTTCTCCCTGCATAACCTCACGACATCCTTGTAGTCCTCCTGAGTTGCCTGTCCCTTCTTCCAAAGGTCATAAACTTTCTTTTTTTTCCTGAGTTCCAGCCCTAGCTCTCTGTTCAGCCAGGCCGGTCTTCTTCCCCACTGGCTCATCTTTCGGCACATGGGGACGGCCTGCCCCTGTGTCTTTAAGAGTTCCTTCTTGAAGAATGCCCAGCCTTCCTGGACTCCTTTGCCCTTCAGGCCTGCCTCCCAAGGGACTCTGTCAACCAGGCTCCTAAACAGGCCAAAGTCTGCCCTCCGGAAGTTGCACAGTGTTTGTAGCACACGCTACTTATTCTGCCTTTCTAAAAAGTCTGTAATGGATCAGTTACATTATTTTTTCTCTGATTTGAACAGGTTGGTTAATAAATGGGCCAGCCTGTAGCAATGTTCTCTTCTGCCACAGGAATGGGGAAGTTGTACAGATAAGCTTTTAGCAAAGTTGCAAAATGTCATTAGCACATAAAACCTAAAATCGCCATAAGCCCATAAAACTATGGTAAGTGATCAAGTAAAATCACAGTAAGCCTGTGATCACATAAAACCTATAATAAATTGCTGTTGTGTAGTAAAAGCTGATTAAAAATTGATTAAAACAGTTCAAACTTTGTCGGTCTCACCTTAACGCATCCCATGGTGTTTACACTACCCTGACTTGCAAGGAGTCCTTCCTTCCTTTTCCTTGCCTCTCCATACACACCCACGGTGATGGGGGAAGGTAAGTTCTGCTTAGCTGTAGCAGACCTGCAAATCAATAACTTACAGTGTTCGGAGACCATGACAAATAAAAATACTCTGCTTGAACCTAGCAAATGTGCAGGGCACATCATCAAAAGCACAGATATGTCACTGGCCATGTTAGATGGCTGCCAACACCACCATCTTGCTTTCAGTGCCCTTGCCTCCTCAAAAACTGCTAGTGCACGTAGCCCGACCTTCTTCCTGGCAGCAGAGAGGCACTTGAAATACAGCTGATAAGCAATTTCAGGATCCCAAATATGAAGGCAAGTGCCAATATCTGCTGCATCCATTTCTTCAGCCAGCTGCTGTGGGGACAGATTCAGGGCAAGCTCTGCGTGCCAGGCGGTGCCGCAAAGGCCCCTTTCCTCGCTCGCAGATCCTGGGGCTCCTGTTCCAGCTCTGTGTCATGATATGAATTAACTTCATCCTATTTTTTTTCTCTGCCTCCACCAAGGAGCAGCAGCCACGGTATTTCATCATGTCAGTCCAAGTCTGCCATAAATCAATCAATCACCTACGTCCTGCTGCCGTCTGTGTCTCAAGAAATGCTCCCCAAATGCCATCCAGTAGGATGCTCCACTGTATAAGTGCTGCTTCACTGTGTCAACATCTTGCCCTTAACAAAGAAATAGCTCACACAAAGTTTCCATGATCTGCCCTGTCATGACTGCGGGCAGCAATACGAAGACAAGTTCACGAAGTTCTGTGTACACACAAACCTGCGATAGGGACGCTCGGAGCAGCCTTGCCTGGTCCCTCCATGCCAAACACCCTCAGGGACAAGCACTCTCGGCAGCCTCGATATACCCCTCAGCCGCATGAAAAATAGATCCACCGGGGGTAATCGCCCACTGTTCCCATTAGAAACTCACTGTAAAGCAGCAGCTGGTTTGTGCTCGTGGCTCTGTAATTACTCTACCAGTAATAAGCTTTTTTTTTCATTTCTGATAGTTTTGTTTGCAGATAGTCCCAACAGAAAAAAAAATATATATATATAAATTCACCAAATACACTGTTCATTGCAGGTCTTTTATTCTGTCCTTCCTGCAGTGAAGATGATATTCAGACAGCAAAGTGAGCTTGAAAACTATTCCTGAAAGTAATGCAGAGTATCAGAGTTTTGGGGCAAGAAATGTCTTTTCAAAAGATGGTTAACTAATAATGTCTCAGTAATGATAAATGGGGATTTTCAGAAAGTCTGTTCAGCATTTCTAACCCAAAATACAATTTGCGGATCAACTTTCAAATTGAAGTCCTGAAAAACCTCTGAGAAAAAAAAATAATGAAAAACACTTAGTCGCTGGTGTGATATCATTCTGTTAAAGAAACGGGTTCAGTACGCCTTGTCTAGGAGAGGGAGAGGCAAGGGAAGAAGGCAAGGCAAGGCAATGCTAGGCAAGGAAAAACATTTTAGGAATGACTCTATTCCTCACTAAGAATCTTTCTAACTTTTAATCTTTAGCTTTAATTTGGCTTTAAAAAGACTATGCAATCAATTTATTTCTGAGTTTTAAGCCATGTAGAAAATTATCAAAGATATTGATTCTAAAAGAAAATGCATGTAATTCATTTGCTTAAGGTTGAGACAGAAAAATCCAAATGTCAAGCTGAGTCAAAGAAGGATCAAGAAGATTCGAAGCTGTGGGAGTTTGTCTTCAAAGCTACAATCTCTTAGACAGACAATTAAATGAATGGCTGAAAGTGATGGTTTGGGATGGTTTTGGAGGCTTCCAAAGAAATACCATTAGCAGCTGGCAAACAGTAAAGCCACCATTAAAAATAACCTTGAAGTTGATATGATTTTCATAGAAGATCTGTCCTAAAAAAAGTATTAAATGTGCTGCAGAGGTGGCCAGGAAAATCGTCTGTTCCTTCATGTCTGCTTCGCTGGATGTCTACAGGATAACAGCATGCACTGCCTCAGTGAAAGTTAAAGGATGATGTCCATAGGGCAAGCAGTTGTCGAGTTATCTATAAACTCATTTCTTCCAAACCTTTAGGGAGACAAAATCCTTTTGATTTTATTGAATGTACATTTCTGGCTAATCTCCTGCCAGCCCCTCCTTAGCATTACCAGTAGCTGTAGAATTGACCCTGGGCTTGAGCTGAGCTCTCCCTTTGTGTTAGTCACAACTTCTGGAAAGAAGATGTAACAGCACTTCTGACACCTATTTGAACAAAGTGGACATCAGCGCACTGCATCGAGCATCCTCAAGCCACATGGGATCCAAACATAACTATTGCCAATCATAATTTAAATTCTTGCTCTGTAAATGCATACTATTTCTATCTCATCATCATTACACTCTTCATAACCAGTTAGAACCTCAGATAAAGGTGTTCAGGTTTTTGCCATTAAAAAGTAGTAGTTAGACTCTAGTTCAGCAAAGCATCTGAGTTTATTCTTAGCTTTAATTTCAGACCATTCTTCAAGGAACATCACTACAGCTTAACAGCCATGGTTTAATTAAGAAACACATTGGGGACAAGATTCAGACTGCCAGTTTCACTTAGGAAAACTACAGGCTTGTTAGTCAGAGGGAAAAATTAGAAATATTGAAGAAGAGGTTCCTTCTGCCAAGCTTTAATTGTCTACCTAGCATACTTAGACTGTGTATATAGTCCATGGCAAGAAGCAGACATCTCCGGAGAGGAATTCATGTCACTTACCGTAGATATCCATCTGGGATGAAATAATCAGGAGTTTCAAAATCACTCTGTCTTGTCTTCAGTGACACAGAAATGTACAGATCTAAAGAAAACAAATCTTTATGATCCCTCTCTCCTCTTCTTCTGGTTTCTTTCCTCCTCAACTAGTCCATTGGTTTGAAGAGACATTCTGCTACAAAACAGATCCTTTTGGCCCTTCTCTCTGCTCCCGCACATGACACCTTCCAGACCATGGTGCCTTGCTGGTTGGTGGGGAGATGACACATGCTTGGTCAGTCTTTCACCTGTGTTTCCCCAACAGCTCCTTTCTTCTATAACCTGCATGTTCTTTAATTGTGTGAGCTTCTGGTCAGCTTCATCAGACACAGCTGATCTCTATTATTTATTTATCTTCCCTTTCTGGACTAGATAGGAAAAAAACGGGTTGGTTCTATGCAGAATCCATCTTTTTGCCCCAGTGGGCTGCATTTAAATGCCCTGACAGTGGAAGACAAGTTCCTATCATTAGCCTGTCTCAGGGGCAAGAGCCTCCCCTGGCCCTTCCTCAGCTTCTTCCGCAGTAAGGAAGGAAAAAGCACAAGGATAATTCGTCTGTGTTCCTCATTCAAAATGGATTAATATGGAGAATCCCCAGTGTCAAAAATGTTAAGCCCTCCATAGGCAGAATTCCCAGTCAAGAGTGCCCAGCAGTGCATGGTGCTCTGGGGCTTCATAGCACCAGTTAAACTCAGGCTTCTCCAAATAGCTCCTTATATGCACCTCTTCTTCACCCTTGGGCACCAAAGTGAATGGCCAAGATAATTGTTTAACCACTTTCTTGGATGTTACAAGGAAAACCAAGCAGTAGCTTTAGCCATTTCCGAACAACCTTATTAAAGAACTGAGAAATATTTAACTCAAGCTGCAGGATATTACAGACAGCTTTGCTTCCCACCTTCTCAACAAGACCTAGATGTTCAGTCCTACTAATTTCAAATGCCTGCCGAGCTATATGGCAAAATAAGACCTTCAGCTGGGCTAATTCAAAACAATGTAAATTATCTTTTGTACAACATGCTAGCATTTATTAATCTATGTACACTAGAATCTTCCCCAGGAAGTATTGTTTGGAAACCTCTTAGCAGGTAAGGAGTCATGCAGCTCTCCTTCTAATTGTTCTTTTCCTTCCTCGCCCTGTGCCACAACCACACACGAAGCAAGAAGTTTAATAGCTCCTGATCATTTCCCCTTTTTTCAGTGCATCACAACTACAGAGACACCTGCTCTGGATGACTCTGTGTCCATCTACCATGGACAAGGGCTCAACAGGGCTCCGCGTTTCTCATGAATCACTGCTGGTTGTAAATCATGTGTGGTCAAAAGCATGCTGAGGTACCAGCGCAAGTTCACGAAAGGGTTTATACTACCTATAGCCTCTATGTCTTTTTTATTCTTTTCTAAGATAGGGGTTTGTGGTTTTATTGTCTATTTTTGAAGTCTGTAACATTTTTAAGAGTTCATTGTTGTATTAAAACCCCAGTTACATAAGTCATGTAGAGATACAGAAGCAACAGTGAAAGGGTAATAGTAAAATGAGAAAAAAAAATGAGGTTTAAAGAAAAGTAACTAGTACGAGACTGTGCCACATGACTTTCTAAAAGCTCCCAGATGTAACCACCAAAGCAGAGCTAAGTGTGTAAGACAGAAAGGCTTGTGCACCCTGAACTATTGAAGAGACCAATCACACAAATGTCTCCCTTGGAGTCACAAGTTGGCCTTAGTCTGCAAGTATTCCCATGAGATATGTCAGGCTCCCTGGACTTACTGGGCTCCAGCACAAGTGGATTTGAGTTTATGCAAAAATATAAAATCAGTAATGGCTCTCAAGCTCCTTCAATACTATTACCCATCTATCAGGTGTATCATGTTTGCAAAGAGGACGCTGTGGGCACAAACCGAGTGTACCTGAGTTTATGCAATCTGCAGTGAGCTAAAGATGCATTTATTTGTGTGTCTCTACCTCTGATCTTCCTGTGCTTCTACAGCAACACCTAGCAAAATAAAACAGGAGTGGGTTCTCTCATTAAGCCTCTCGCCTTGCAGTGATACAAGCACCGTTCCCCACTGGTACCAGGTTATCCCAGCCTGTCATTGCCATGTTCTACACCGTGCCCAAGCCTTTTTCTTGAATGCTGACTCCCTGCCAAAGGAGCAGAACTGCCTGCTGTGCGGGGTACTGACACGGTAATAGTCACGTATGCAAGCAAAAAGCATCCTCTTCCCTTCCTGTTTTGATATCCCATCATTGGTGCACAGGGGCAGACAGTCTTGCAAACTTTACATTGCGATTAGTAACAGTCGTCGATTCACAACAGCAGGCAGCTTCCAGGCAGTACTCCTGTGTAAGGGATGTCTGTCTTTCCAGGAGCTTGTCGGCCACACATCTGTGGCTGAAATGCTATGGAGAAACAAGGCAGTAGCTCTTGCTCAAAACCAAATCCCCTCAGCTACAATTATCTTACTCTTTGCCTAAAAGCAAAACAAACACATTCAGAGTCTTAGTCCATTTGCTGTGGTTTCAGCTTCATTATACTATTGTCTTCAGTGATGCTTGGCTTAGCTTCCCAGATCTAGGTGAAGCTGGTCCACACTGAAGTCAGTTATCTCTGTAAGAAAAGATTCAATATAAAAATCTCTGCCTTTGGCTTTTCTCAGCACTTGCCCTTTCACTTACAAAGCTTGTTTATGGTGCAAACGATTTACAGAAGTCTGACAGCAGTTCAACAAGGTGAAAAGCAAAAAGCAGAACTCCTCCACGTTTTCGTCATGTCACAAACATGATAGAACAACAAAAACAATTCCATTTTCTGCTTTCTCCTTTCAGTAGTGATAAAGTCAGATCTCTGAGGAGGTATTACTGTGAAACTAACACTTAAATATGTGCCTTTGAGGCTTTTTTTCCATTGTTTTCCCTTTAAAATGAAGTTTAAAAATACATTGGGGATTCAGTAATATCTATAATTCTGTCTCTAGGTTTCTGCCTCTCTGAGATTTGCTTCTTTGTGTCTTTTGATCCAAATCCATCTCTGGTGAAGCTGCACCTATGCAACCAGACTGGCCAAGCCAGGCATTTTGGGAATGCATCCCTTGCAATTACGTCCTTCCTTCCATACCTGCAGCTCAGTGCCAGGGCCCCTTCTCCCCAGCGCCCCGCGGTGATCCTCTTTGCTGGTGCAAGGAGCAGACCAGAAGGTGAGCAAACCATGCCCCAGCACTCGCGCCCCTCACCTCCCATGCGGTTTATGTTGACTGGTACTGTCATGTGCCTGAGATGATGGTGTCCCACATGGGGGGAAGAAAGCATTTCAGCAGTCCCAAATAAGTTTTCTGCAGGACTCGTAACACCTGTTTCTTCAGCAGAAGCAGCTGAAGAGAAAGTGATATCAAGCCCAGCCAATATAGTGGGATGCCTGCAGCAGGAGAAGCTACTATCCAGTTATTACCCAGATTATTATTTTTACCCTTTTTCTTTCTCTCCCCCCCCCAAAAACCTCAGCAACCATTTTATCCAGAATATGCTATAGGAAGGGGAAGGAAGAAGATTGTTCTTTGTCTGACAGGCAGAAGCAGGTCCAAGCTGGTCTTTTGGAACATTTTGACCCAAAATGATCTCTTGTAAACCAGTATGCCTGATCCCAGCTGAGGGACACAAATGCATCTCCAGATAAGACCTGGGTATGCCTCTGAGAAGGTATTGGCCTGTGACCTAGGTTTAAATTGAAAGTTCATACAACAGCACTGGAAACTCTTGAGAAAATCACAAATGCTCACATACAGCTGCGCTTCCACTGTTGGATCCACAAAGACCAAACCTGGGACTCTGCTCATACTTACCCCTCTAGTTTGTGTCAAAACTGTGTATCAGTGGGTACTCGTGAAAAAACGCTGCAACCAATAAAGTCTGTTTCATATGACTGGCTGTTGGCCGGCATGCCACTCTGTCAATCACCAGAGTCTACTAAGGTACTCTATGGAAAAAACAAAAGCAAACCAAGGTCTGTTTTTGCAGGAATTGTGTGCAACAGTAGGATTTACTGCCAAAGAAGGTGGACTACACCAGAGAGAAATGCCTTTCCAACCATGTCCTCTCTGCTAAGCCCTCTTCTTCCCCAGGAAAAGATAAAGGAGATTTTAAAAGATGTCAAAAGAAAGATTTTTTTTTTTTTAAGTTGATTTCCATTTGCAGAGGCATAGACTTTGTGTTGGTTTGGTTAATGATCTTAAATTGTTCTGAGGCAAGTTTAATGTCTATAATCTCCTGGCCAAAATGTTATTGTGCGCTATTGATCATAAGCCAAACGAGGACAGCTTCACACAACACCTTAGTCTGAGCATGGTCTTTTAACTTCAGTAGATACGGTACACTTCAGTGGGGTCAGGGTATTAGAAACTGCCTAGAAAATATCTGTTACAATGCAAATCTCTGAAGTTATCTGGAGTAAAAGGAAACAATGACACAAATACAAAAGGGCAGATTAATTAATCAAATTGTTCTGCTTCCTCTCTCTGCTACAGGTTTCCTGGAGGATTTGGGCAAAACCCTCCACCAGCACTTAGTGTTCCCCCCTCCAAAATGAGGAAAGTAGTACTTGCCATCTGCAGAGATGGGTATTAAGAGAGGTAAGTGAGGAAAGTTCACAAAATGTGCTGAAATCCCCAGGTGACAGGGTTAGAAAAGTATTATTAGCTGCAGTCACCTTCTTACTTATTCTGCTCAAAGAACAAGAAGAACCACATTTTCAAAGGGATCTCAATTTGTCTTTCTGTTTGGACAGACACTGTTAAACAGCGAATCTCATCCGTGTGCCTTTCCTTGCTTGGATTCTGTGTTTCTCCTCAATGAAAGTACAAGTCTTGCAAACATATTTGCATTTCATAACAGCAGCTCCCAACTTCTGCAGCAGCCACACGCCAGCACGGGGGTGAGGAGGGGAAGCGCAGGCGGGGGATCGCTGCTCCGTGCCCCGCTGCGCCCAGTGGAGAGAAAGGATTTGCTTTTCTCCCTTCTCCTCCTGCGGGAGGAATCCTGGGGGCGAGCTGGGAAAGGAATCCTGGTCACTGCTGGAATGGAGAGGGGGGGACACTCATTCATTCACCACCCTCTGGGCAGGGTTAGCGCTCGCCTATTACTTAACCCATTGAGCCACGCGCGCGTTCTCTGCCTGATGACCCAGCCAGATTCTTTGCTCCCTGGTCCTGATGTCAACTGGAAGTAATGTGATATCAAAACTACAGCCAAGATGCTCTCCTCTACACCAGGCTCATGCATCCCACCTCCCCTGAGCCCACTATCCCCTGTGTCCCTGCAGTGCTCCATAGGTTGCCCCGCATAGCCAGGAAATACTCATTATAGTTCACACGGCTCATACCCTGTGTAAGAGGGCCTCAACGCATTTAGTGCAACTCTCAATGTAATTCTAGTATCAAACTGGCTGACCCATCAGTTATATCTAGCAACGTTCCTGGCTTAGAGCTCTGCAAAGTCAATGGGAATTTCTGAATCTTGCTTTCTTAACAAAATAAAGCTTGCATGGTCATACTGGTTTTGCACGTACTGGTGTGTATGTGTGTGCATGCATGTGTGAAAGAGAGAGATACTATTTCCCCTTTACCTCACCTTCCTTCTGAACTCATTGGCACTTTCAGCTCAACCCAACAGGAATGCACAATGTTCAAAGCCATCCTGATTCCTGCGTGTTTCATGAAGAGAGGCAAATGATAGAAGAGACAGGTCTTTCTCATGCCCTAGCTGAGAAGGCAGCTACAGGGTGCACATACCCACCAAGAGATGCCAGAGGAGTTACCTGAGACAGCAAAACACCCCAACCCCCACATACACTCTGCTCATTGCTTGAGCCCTACTAGACACCAGAGGATCCAGCCAGAAGACACAGTGCAATAGAAAATCAATTTTTGTAAATCTCAGTGCTAACAAAGCAACTTATTAGCTTTGCTTGCAGCAAGTACCTTTTCTGAAAACCTTTTCTGAAAAAAAAAAGTTGTAAAACCAATTGTTTTGAGGGTGACTGTATCTTGCTACATCTGTTTTGGGACAAACTGGAGCAGTGGTACCACTCTTTTCTGATTCTATTTATATCATTGTGACATTAATTGATATTTATTGGCAAGATATCAGATTTCTCCCTATCTTGCTACTTTTCGCTGAATCAAAACTCCAACCAATAATTTTGCTTTCAATAAAATGCAATCACAGGTTAGTGGAATTGATTTGTGGATAAGATTGCTAGATTGAGGGAAAAGGTGTGGAGATATTTTCCTATGAATCAATTTCTTGGGCAAAATAAAAAAAAATTAAGCAGCTAAATCTCAGAACAAAATCTAAGGTCCAGCATAATTTCTACAGCAGCTGTAAACTGGTTAGATAGATGTAAGTGATAAGGCATTACATAGCTGCCAAAGTGAGTAAGTTATAGAAGTAACTTACAGAGGAGTGGGGGACCGAGGGATCTGTGCAGAAGAGCAGAATCATGACCTCTCCAGATGTTTTAATACTAACAACGTCCTGCTCCCCCACTGGGCTTTTTCTGTTTTGCAGCAGAAAACGCAGCAGCAACTTTTTGTATTTGCTATTAATAGATGCTGTCTTCCTGCACCAGTAGTGGCATTTAAAGGTTGCAACACAAAAAGATGGTGGTGAAGGGAATGTTTTGGTTAGTTGATATCTGTGCATTGTCCTCTCCCACTAATAGTTGTTAGTTTCAGCTTCACAAGATTCTTTAGCTCAGAATCAGTATGTTATCTTTTTAATCACTTATACCAGTATGTGATCTTATCTGAGCTGCCATTTATACCATCATCAATATCAGCAGTGAACTTGACCTACTGTGTTTATTATGACTCCTGTCCCGTATGGCTTTGAGACACACGTATTTCTACTAACATCTCAAAATCTTTGTAGGAGTCTTGGTATTTTTACAGATTTGCTGACATCAAAGTCACAACCAGGATCTTCAGCGTCCTATGTATGCATTTTGGGATCTATAGCTGAAAAGCGATGTGCAAGAGCTTAGTAAGAATAATATGTTGTGCTGTCTGCCAGCCATCATATTATTAACTGAATTCAGCTTCATCAGGAAGTATAAATTGTCAGGAACTCAACTGAATTTGGTGGAATAACTGGCATGGATGCCATTGCAACAAGCATGAAATCTGGTCCTATGTCTTTCTGTATTCTACAATGTTTAAACTTTAATTCAAAACTAATAACGGTGTAACTCATGATTTTGGTTAAGAGGTTTTTTAACTCCTCCATTCTACTGACAAATTGTTAAACTGGATTTATGCACCAATCTTGAAATGGATCATTCCATTTAATAGTTGATTTGTCAAGAAAAGTACTGATTAATGTGCCTCCTATGTCTGAAAGGATTTTGATATATTTTTCCTTTGACAATCTTAGTGGGAGAAGCTCAGGTACATGTCAAAATGCATCTTTTGCTTTCTTCCATACTTGCTAATAGTGGACAAGGCCTGTTGCAAGGTACAACCTCCTTACTAGAGTAAGGACTTCTAATATGTTTTTCTCTCTGTATTTTGGTTTGCTGTTTCACCTGATCATGTAAAATTAACAGGGTTATACGCTACCGTGGACAGCAAAATGGCCAGGGATGCCCATCTGGCTTAGGGGGCTACAGCAGCCAGGGCATGCTGTTGAAGCAGCACACATTGCCCCAGCAACGGCTCTGACCCGCAGGACAGACAGAGCTGCTCCTGCTGCCCACAGAGGCCTGGGGCTGAGAACTCAAGTCAATGGGAACATTGTCTTTGATGTTAGTGACTCAGTATTTCATCTTCATGGGATAGTTGTATTTCTGTGCTTCCAGAATTGAATAAGGGAAAATAAATCAAAACCAAATTTCAATTTTGTTATATAAAATATTATATCAATGCACTCAAACTGTTTGACAGTGTCACTTTAAAAAAGCAAAAGCCTAGCTAGCCTTCAAGTCCTATTAAGTTGTTTCAAGTTAATCAAGAGCTCTTTTCTTTACACAGCAAAACTCCTTTCTGAAACTTCTGCAGCAATTTTTGCTGCCCTTTTCTGTCACCTTTTAATTATTTGTATATCCCATCTCTCTTCTCTGACCATCTCTTAGCTGATTATTTCGACTTGTCTTGGTCAGATGCACCCTACAGTCTGATACTGCAACAATCCAGGCAGGCATATAATTTAATGTGCTCCATTGACATTCTCAGAGCTAATGGGAGTAAATTAAGTTCATGCAAAAGCTTTACATGATCCAGATCCAAAATACCCCCAAGTGCAATCAATGCCTCTGTGAGTGTTTGATCCTTTTATTTCAACATGGGTAATCCTACATCTTGTTTGTGATTATGTTTTATCTGTTTTGAATTGTGCTGCTATTATTCAGTTATCATAAATAAGTTACCATTGTCTCCTAATCATCTTGAATTATCACCTTCTCTTTCACCTCCCATCCCTAAGACCTTGGAAACGGATTGCAGGGGCAGGGGGATGAAAGGAAAGATGATCGTGTGTCTGACTGTCTAGTCACAAAAAATTTCCCTAAAGTCCAGTTTGATTTCCATAATACTGAGGCTGCATTGTTTTGAATTTTTAATTATTTATTACAGTCATCAGAGTGTGGCAATGTGACTGACCTATTGCTTTTTAATTATTTTGGTTGCTTTTGATACTATTAACCATGACATTTTGCTGATCCAGCTACATTCTTCTTCTAGTTTTGGCCCTGAGATCATTCAATGTCTATGTCCATCTCTGTCAACAGAAAGTCAGCTTCTTTTTAAAAGATCACTTTTGCCTGATGGTATCTGTTGGAAAAGATGATATAGTCCTCATCTCCAACCTGTAGATGAGAATTTGGGTTAGATTTTTGTCTTTCTCCTGGCACCGTATAGAGTCCTGGCTCCACTAAAACAGTAATATCCTAGGGGTTTTTTTAATCTTGCTTCAACATGAAAAGGAACACATAATAATTTCAATACAGGGATGTCAGCAAGACAAGCTTTTATTAGGAGTCCCATGGCTATTACAAAAGCTCATTATCTTTCCTCCATTTACTGATTGGAGGAGGCGAGTTTCGAAATGAGGCAGGTTCCCCAGTTACCCCTGGAAACCCCTGAGAGCTCGATGCCCACCACTCCCTGGTGTCTGGTGTTACCTGATGTGTGGGTTGCACTCTTGTTTTGCTTGGTTCCAGGATTGTTATTAGCCCTTGTCTACAAATACCTGTAAAATTCAATACCTTTTACACAGGACTTTATCAACCAAGGGGGAAAAAGACAAGAGCTGGAAGAAACTGGGCTGTGCTGGTGGGGTAGAACAAGCTGTTAAAAATCACACCCATTTCCATAGCCAACCACTGAAAATGAAAGCCAGGAGATGATGCTTCCCTCATGCTGTCCCACAGGGACTGTGTGGCTAAGACTGAGTTCATGAGGCATCTCCTCCTCTCTGGTTCATGCAGAACCACCACCTGGTCACAGAACCTGGATCAGGTTTCAATAAGCTGTTGCTGTGTGTTCATTTGAAACTTGTCCTTTCAGTTTGCATGGCCTTGCAATCTTAGAAAAGAAGGTCTGAAGGAAAGATTTGAAAGAGGAAAAGGAGAAAGCCTTATGGATCAATATAGAGAGCTCCGGAAAACACAGATCTCCACAAAGCCTTTGGGGTGGGACTTATCTCACCAAAAAGCAATGCTGCTCCTCAAGTAGCAGTAGATAAGAGGAACTGTGCCCTAAAAGTGCATATTTTTCTGCCAGGAGAAGCAGACAATGGAAACGAGCTCAGAGGAAAATGCATACCTTGCAGACATCGAAGGGAGAAATGACACTGTGATGCCTGCTCTTGATGTATGTTTCCAAGAAGCAATATCTGGGGCAGAAAACAGTTCTTGGGGGAAGGAAACATTCCCCAGTTGTCTTTTCCTGTTCTTGGGCAGGAGCCCTTTTGCCGTTGATATGGTCAAATTCACCCTGGTACAGTGAAGTTAACGCCGTGCGATGGATATGCCTGTTCTGCACTGTCCTGCTCCACAGGGCTCTAAACTGGCCTGGTAGAATGAATATGAATTCAGCCTTTGCCCATGTTCTGCAAACTGTTGATTAGTATCTTTTAAAATCATTTTAAAAGTAATGTTCAAAATGCTGGGTTTAATTTGGTGGAGTCTTCTGATTTATTCTTTTTTGAAGGGCACCCATTTAGCCCTAAAAAGTACTTGTTTTTAAAGCTAAACAGCTGAACAATTGTCCAGAGCTGCCCCAACTTCTCCCTTCCCCTGCAGACGCTGCCTGAAACCTGGCTGAACCATGTACTCGTATCATGTAAAAGCACTGGCAGGACATAAAAAAACTTCTCAGACATAAAATGCTGCAGAGCTGTTTAATGCATTGACAATATTAGTGATTGTGTCATGTCTAAATCCTGATTCCTTTAAGAAAATCGGTGTCTCAAGCCGATTTTCTGTGTAGCTTCTGACAGCGGGGAAAACACTGCATGTAGACTTTGAATTTTCCTTCTCCTAAATGTTCTTCCATGTCCTATTACCTTTACATTTCAAAACACCAAATGCTTTTTCTCCTTTTTGTGGTAAGTATGAATACTATTTCAAGGTGCATTTTCACAGGGGAAGAAAGGGAAAACTTTCAACTCGGCCCTATCGTCACTGCCAGCTCCATGTGTCTGCTGTTCTGCTGGAGAAATACCATTAAAATGAACCCTCAAACTCAATGGCTGTGGAAGGAAAGCAAGACACAAATGATGTCTGACATGGTTAGAGCAATGATATCATTATTTACCAATGGAGAATTAGTGAAGTTATGGATGAATCATTACAAAGTGTGTGGTTTGAGCCATTTCCCCTTTGTATATGGTGATTGCTGATAAAACATCAGCATCAGTGATTACTGCAGTCTTTACTTGCAACACCATCTCCACACTACAGAACACCATTATTGTTCAATCTCAATTAAAAGTTGATGAGCAGTCAGCTGTAGAAAACAGAAATACATTATATCCCACTCAGCCAAAAAAGTACAAAATACCAAATTTTGTCTTATAAACGATGCATGTTCCTAATCTAACTGGATCAAGACTTAAGCTGCTCCAAATGAAAAGCTATCACGTTTCATCACTACATAATGAACTCCAACCTGTTTCATTTGTTTTACCCCCAGTCCCTGGACAGAATCACGTGGACCTCAGTGGTCCCCTGGAGACCTCATGGCCAGATGATGGTACATAGTCCCAAGCACTTATTTTGTCTTTTATCCTTCTATCTAATATAAAAATATACTGAATACGTCAATCTTTCACAAAGACATTGGTTCCAATTTTTTTTGGCTTTGTTTGTTTATAGTAAAAGCACCTGCTCTAAAGCAGGGAAATGCCTATGGAAATTATAACTTATAGGTTATATATAACCTATAACAGTAATTTTCTGACAACCTAGTGTTGTACAACACTTCTCAGATATCCATACACCCAAAAAAAAGAGAAGGGAGGAGCGGAAAACAAGAGGGAGCAGTGTTAATGAAAACACCAAGGCAGTAAAGCACAGAAGGGAAGAAACAGCAAGAAACTGCTCTATGCTGTGCTATCATTACCAGCTCCAAAACAGTTTGCCCATTTGAGGCTCACAAAAAAATTGGAGCACTTGACCCACATAGTTCTTTCCACAAATCTGTGTGAGCTTACCTGGCATTTTTCTAAGTCATTTTTAAAGGAGAGGTATTTATAAATCTTATTATATCTACTTCCAGAAGGTTAGGGCAGCACACAAATTCTCAGATTGTTAGTGATGAGTCCTTTCTATTACCGAGATTTCCAAACTATGAAAAGATATGACTGAATGCTAAAAGCACACTATAGTCTTGCCAGATTTGTATAATCACTCTCCTCCTGTTGGACCGTCCTCTTCTAAAGTTGCTTTCTGCAGTAGTTCTTTCTCAACTGTGAACACACACATTCCCTTGGAAACAATCAAATGTTAATCTGTTCACAACAGCCAAATGTTAGCTGTTAATATTAATACCGAGGAAGAAAGGAAAAGCTATTGAAGATGCTACTGCTAGGTTCCTTGCAGGTCTTTTGGTTTACAGGAATTCATAGAAGATGCAAATTCACATCTATTCCAGTTCTGTTTGAAATACAAAGGTTTTATTAAATTCCAGGGGAAAAAAAGCAGTTCCAATGAAGCCCATGGGAATTTTTCCATTGGCTGCACTGTGCCAGGACTTCAAATGGCTATTTAACCTGGCGAAGAAATGAGTAGAGACGATTGCAGGATTTCCTCCCGTTTGAACGTTCTCATTAGATGAGGCCTCGGTGACCTCTGGGTTGACGGGTTGTTCCAATGTTTAATTGCTTTGACCTTCGGGGAGTTTCTTTTCATGTCCAACATAACCTTAGGTTTTTTTAGTTTAATGTGACAAATTACTTCATAAAAACAGCCCTGGATATTTTCATTAATTCTGGACAAATTGTGTTACACATAAAAGATGTCTTTTTCACAGTTGCTGTAACCATGCCAAATAGTCTCGTAATTGTTCCTTTTTAGTTACTTTGGTATATGTCGGTACATATTTAGAGTAATTGGTGTGCTTTATAAGAGTATATAAGCGATGGTGTAATTCTAAGAAGGAATAAGATCACAAAAATACACAATGTCGATCCCCTACTCAGTAAACTAAGCCTTCCCAAGGGCCACATTTTCTGAAAATGAATCACTTCTTCTGAGAAGGGAGCACAGTCCCTCCACATTGCCACTGCAGTCCTGGCAGAGCCACAGAAGAAGCCATGGTGGTGATGCAGAAAAGGTCCTGGCTGGCTCAAAACCAGCCCTGCCCAACTGGGAGCTCCATCTTCCACATCTCTGGGAGCCTGCAGAGTGGTCCAGCTGCTCCAGGGTGCTGGAAGTGCCACCACTGGCTGCTTTCCACACAAGTCAGGAACCAACTTCCCTTGGCACCCCAGGCCAGAGCACGTCAAGAAAAGCACTTCAGAATCAAAGCACACAAGCTTGTGGATGGTTTTCCCAATTTTCCCTTCTAAAGGGCATGAAGTGGCACTTGAAGTTGCCAGCATGCAGCGTGCCTCCATCACCACCTCCACCAGGCTGACACCCCTGCGAAGGCAGAAGGACCTGCTCCCTCGCGGTGAATCCGATATAGCCAAATTTCCACCTGCCGCAGACTAGTCTCTTCGTTGACACAAAGTGCGCCTATGCCAGCCTGTACATATGGAAATGAGACAGTTAGCTGCGTGGTTTACACATGCGGATCCCCATTTGCAAATGTCACCTGTGAAAGACAGAGGCCACTCCAGAAAGTACAAAGCTCGGGATTGTTTAGGCAGAATGGAAAATGACACCCCGGCATTTACAATGGGATTTTTATTATCGATGTCACAGATATGATACTTGCTACTGACATGCTTGAATTAGAAGAGACAAAGTAAACTGTTAGAAAGAAGAGGCCATTGAACTAAATACAAGTGTAACCTGCATGCTTATATTGCAGCATTCTATTTCCTCTTAAGTCTCAGGAAGAGGGGGGAGACAGCAAAGGGGAGACCTGTGTTTCAGCTGAAATCTCTTGTGTCTACACAGAAGGGTAGGGCCCCTCCAAAAAGCAGACAAAGAACCAGAAGCAGGCAGTTACAAGAGCTTTCGTTACGGGAGACAAGCTTTGCAATTCCCACCCGCTTCCATCCCAGTGCAGATCTCTGCAAAGCTGCAAGTGAGGAAGAAGTCAAAAATACAGGAGGTGGAAACATCCCTGAGGACTGAGCAGCTGATGACATGTCAGGTCCAAAAGCTAGGTTCAGTACATCCTAAGCGTACCACTGTTGATACAGGTTTTGAATCTCCAGATTTATAAAAAGCCAAGGAAATGGCCATCTCATGCCTCAGAGCCTGGAACCAGCCGTAAGAACACATAACCTTGTTTTCCTAGGGGAGGTTTGGATGGGAGCTGGGCTGAGAAACTGGACAATCCAGATGATCCTCACACGCCCATTCGCTTTTAGGATGTGTTGGAAAGACAAAGCACCTGGTTCTGTATGGTGAAAATGGGAGAATGGGGAAGTTTCTGAACATGTTGGCCAAAGAGGAAAAGTGTCATTGGTCACTCTAAGCTTTGTAGCGAGTGCCTATAATAGCAGCAATGTTGGGAGTGAGTAGGTTTCATCTCTATAGGTTCTTTTAAGGATATAAAAGTATTTTGAAAACATTTCTAGTATTGATTGCAGACGATTGTGTTTGTATTAATTGCAGAAGACTCTGTTTGTATTCATTCCCCAAGAAGTTTGGCCCCTGAAGGCTCTTAGTATCATAGCTCAAAGGATTAAATCTATGACAGACAGACAGACGCAGACAGATTATGAGATGTCCTGGAAGGCCAAAAACCTGATCCCTTCTTCTGCAAAGAGAAAAACTGTGTACAAATGAAAGAGTGCAGCTAAGTTACCCATACTAAAACCCCAGTGTCTCCATCCCACTCAGAGAGCCTCTCTAAACCCTGTGCTGTCAGGAATAAGAGAGAACAGCGAAATAAGCCACTGTGTGATTCAACTATTCTTAAGTGGTCACTGAAACACCCTCCTCTTGGCCACAAGACTGCATTCTTCAACTCTGTTTGCTGCACTATGAAACACATGAGGTCATTTTTATCACAAGTCTTATGAATAGAGACTGGAATTTTCTACAAGGTCTTCTTTCTTATCCCCCATTTCTCCCCCCTTTAAAAACAACTCCCAGCCTGCCAGTACAAGAGGGTTCACTGTCTGGGAGTTTCCTGCCCATGATACCTATAGCCTTAGAGGGGTCCGCAGAGCGATTTGCCAGCTTACCTGAAGCAACCTGATCTCCTCCTCCTGCCACCCTGCCTGGTGTCATCTAGCGACAGCAGGAGATTTAGAAATGTCAGGAATAACAAATGCCATTTTCCTCTAAAGCCAAAGTTTTATGTTAAGGAGGAGAAGTGAATGATACATTGCAGGTATTTATAGCAATTAGATGCTGCCTGCAAGAACATGAGCTCGTCAGGAGGAGCAGTGACTGAAAGGCATGCAGACAGCTACTTGATGAAGTGGTGTTCACTCGACAAAATCTCTACTCTCAGCATTTTTAAACAAAAAACAGCTCCTTTCGGGTGAGACCTTTAGTGCTCGGTCCAGGAGGAGCACAAAGCAGGACTCTGATCCAGGCGTCTTCCAATGCTTGGTATCTAAAGCCTGGAGCTACCATTTTCTATTGTTCTAAGCCTAGATTTGGGAGTTTCATCACTTCTTTAAATAGAAAAGGAACTGATCCGTCCCTGATTGACTACTTCTACTGTTTCGCCTTTTGCACGATTATGCAGTATATACCAAACACAGTATAAAAGAGTAGTCCATATACATGAGTGACTGGCCAGCCTATTAACAGTGCCTAGTCATGCAGAGTAGAGACTTCCGTGTCCAACCACTTCTCACACTTCAGTAAGGAAGAAGGGCGAGTCTTTTGGGTCACCAGGGGCACTCAGGCTAGTCATCTCAGTCAATAGTAAGCCACAAAACCTATTCCTTGGAATCAATGACATTTCCATTAAAATGTTATGAGCAAAAAAAATACTTTAGACTGCAAATTCTTTGAGCTGACTCTACATTTTTAAATAAATAAACAAATTCTTAATTATCCAAATTATGTACTTTTACTAAAATTTAGATTTTACTGACAATATCTCATTGGAACACACTAGCCTGAAATAAATGGAGACTCGGGTAAACAGAAGCTCGAGACCCAGTCCTGAAATCCTTTCTGACAGAAGGTTAGGGCTACCTTTCAGAATGCAAACAGCATTTGCTATTCTGTGTTTCACTCTTTCGGGAACTCCCTGAATTGAAGTCCTGCCGGAGCAAGAAGGAAGCCTTACCTAGAGAGCATGCCCCAGCTGGGATACATTTTGCAAGTTTTGCATACTATTATGAGGACCTAAATTGAGCCCTCCTGCAGTAGCACAGAATAGGGAACTCCAGTGTAGAAAAAAAACCACATTTAGATTCACCCAGATTTTTATCCTTTGATCAAAAGCTGCCCCTTGTGCTTATGAGAATCTCATGTAAATATCTGCAAAGTTACTCCTTTATCTGCTTTCATATTCCTCTGCAGAACAGCCTTTGCCATGTTATCTACAAGAACTGTGGTTTCTTGGGCTGCTGAAATCATGGCTCATACTGCTGAATATTAGTATCTCATTATCCTTGTTCTCGTTAGGGATGTATCTACCCCTTATTTCAGAGGCTGGGGCCATATTCTATCCCTTATTCATGCAATACCTATAAAAATGGAGTCCCGCTGCATAACTGGTCTCCCATCTGCCACAATAATGAGAAGTATTATTTTTATTACCACTAGATTTTCCTTAGCTACATCTTTCAAAGGACACTGCCAAGGTTGGTCCGAAGTTTAAATCTCAGAAGCAGACTTTTACAAAACATATGTCTGAATAGAAACGTTGCCATTGATTTTTTTAATTGCAAGTGAAAACAGTCGTATTTGATGAAATAACCATTCCCCTGAACTTTCTGCCCTAAACCTGAAAACCCAAAAGTGAAAGTGACTCAAACACAGGCAAATCTGACTTCATTGATTTCTATTGTCCACAGTGAGAAAACACAACCAGTAAACAAAGCAGAAAGAGTGACAAGTAAATTGGATTTTAAAAAATTCTTTCACTTTTAATAAGGTTAAGGTGGGATTTGTAACACAGGTAAAGGCATTTGTTTGTTTGCAATGTAGGAGCTGTAAGGTGACAGTGTCCCTTTAAATACCTTCCCCTTGTAATTTATTTGCTCCAGGAACGACGGCAGCGAAGTTCACACTGGAAATACTCACTGCTCCCGAAGAAGTTAAATTTGCCACAAGCTTCGTATCATTGTTCAGAGAGACCTGTCGCTTTCAGGTAATACAAAGTCTCTTCCCTCACCCCTTTCTCCCTCTGCGGGCAATGGTATTGCCCAGGTACCCCCACACACATGCCAAAGGGGTGCTTGGGCACACCCTGACTCTCCCACCGAGGATGGAAAATGAAGATTCAGGCAGCTCAGGGGGGGCTGGGCGTGATGCCCTTCTTTCAGCATTGCAGGGTTTTGCATCCAAAGATGAAAGCCCGGAGGCTTTGGTGACACAGGCCCCCTGGGTCACAGCAGCTGGTGGGGAATTAGACTTTCCCCCTCCCCACAAGCCAAGGAAAACCCTGCCCGGCTCTCAGTCTCAATGGTAATTTGGCCCTCATTCTGCTCAGACCCAGCTGCCTTGGAAATCTGCCTGAGTTTTGCCAAAGAGGAGCCCGAACCAAAGCAGAGCGAGGATGTCAGGACCTGGCGTGCTGCGGTGAGGCACGTCAACGATTTAAGCTGATCAAAACTGCCACGGCGGGATACGAATTGCTGTACCAAACTGAAATTCTGAATCCTATGCAAATTGTTTATATTGTTTGGGGCTTTTGTCATACTTTGCATATTATCACATTAAATGATGTTTCTGTAAAAATGTGAGGCTTTTCAGTGCCAGAATTGTTCGTGTCATAAATGCCTGAATAAAGCAACAACAAAAATCTGTAAACAGAGGAAAGCAACTGCCGTTGCTTCCATTCATCAGCATGTCTGGATAAAAATCACCTTTCCTGTTTAATGTTTGCCCTCCATATTTTCAAGTGTAAAAATTCGAGGGAAAAAAAATGCTGTGTAGCAGCTGGCCCATTTAAGGAGGTGATACATATTATTCAAATGATTACACGAATGGCTAAAGGTGATGCATTATTCCCTATTTTCATTTGTGCAGCATAGCTTTGGCATGGTGATGAACTATGTCAACCAGGAACCTTGACTGCCTTCTATTGGAGAAAGCCCCTCAAAGATCTTTGATGTGACAACGAAACTGGGAAATATTACTGACTCACAGCCTTTAAGCAATCAAGAAGTGATCAAAGCAGTGACTCAAGAATTCAAGGGAAGAATTACATGCTCAGGGAAATGAGGAAAGCTTATTACCGACTGATATTCAATAGAACAGGCAACTGAAAGTCTAATTTTGTGAAATATGCTTTTAATTGGTATTCACCGACTTATTGTATATTACTTATGTAAAAAGCAGCTTTTAATTCCAAAAAAAATTAATGGCTCAAAATTCCAGTCATGAAACTGTGGGGTGGAAACGCTTTGTCCCATTTCAGCTCTGTCCAACTCCTATGTAAAATGCAGGGCAGAGAGAAAGCCAGAGGTCTTCAGAGTTCACCTCCGTAATCTCAGCCTGTGAGCCATCAGCCTTGCGCAGATTTGTCCTCTGCTGGAAGGTGAAGGCTGGTGAGGGCATGGGGCATCATTCAGTGAGGTGCCTACACCAGCAAATTAAGCAGGGGCAAAGCCCGAGTGCTGCTGGGCAGCTCTCTGCAGTGTTTGCTGTTGGCGTGACCATGCCCCAGGCCACCTGCTAGTTCTGCAGGTAGCAGCACACTGTCCACCCGGCATCCGGAGGCACTCTGGGATGTGAAGGCGGCATGGCTGAGGGCACACTGTTTTGGGGGGAGAAGAGAGTGCAGCTCTCAAGCCACCCTGTGCCACCTGCTCTGGCCCATCTCAGTCAGCGTTGGCTTTGGCTTGGGTTTTGGTACGAAGGCATGCCTGCTTTTTGGGAAGTCTCAGATCCCTAGAGTGCGGCCATTCGGGTAAGATGGTGTGTGAAACGCAAAGGCAAAACTCTGACCTCAAGCACGGAAGTGCATCTGGGGAAGCTCCAGTCAGCTGTCCCAAGTCAGTAGGATCTGGGCATCCAAACACTCCAGGGAAGCTCCTACAACACACACTAACATGTAGCTATGTTGCTGTGCTCTCCTATGTTCTAATCAAGCCTAATCACAATATTTCCCAGTTTCCCGCCATGGCTGTGCCCTCATTAGGGTTGGGACAGGCCATGAATGCTCACCAACCCACCCCTTCCCCACTGCCCAGGACCCCAGGGGTGCAGGAGGCACTAGAGTTGGTCACCCAGCCTGAAGACCACCGACAAGGGGACACACTATGGCGCTCCATGCAGCTGTAGCCACTGAGACAAGGTCACACTCCAGCAAGAACGTTTCCTTCACAGGCAGATTAGAGATGGGACGGGGGAAGTTCCTTTCACCCAATAAGCATCAGCATATTTTTGCCTTTGTTGAAAACACCAGTTTATTTGTCTGGCAAACCATTCCCTCAGACTAGCTACATATAATTTTCATGCATCTCGATGAGAAGACTAACAACTAACTGATTTTCTGGCTGTCCATTGATTGCTTGTCAAGCATCACTATATATAAAATACCTTGAATATGCCAATGATCAAGTAAAAATTGAAGCTACTTGTCTTGATGTTACATTCTATTCCCAGCAGACTCTATTTTTTAAAAGATCTCAAATGCTGCAAAACGAGAATTGTACATTTTTAGTGAACGCTGAGAGGATGATCCATGCTGACAGGCATTCACTTGCTATCTGCTACAGGTAGCCCAGCATTAAGGTATAAAGCTTCAGGGCACTGAAAGGATTTGATCTAATCTTATATTATAAGAAGCATCCAACACTGTACATTCTCTTTTCCAACACAGACACTTATGTACAGCCTAAGGGCCCAATCCTGCTCCTCTTGAAATCAGTTGGAGTTTTTGCCTTTGCTTCAGCAGCAGAGGGAGAGGCAGCAACTTTTGTAAGGGCATTAATGATGGCTGGTCCTTCAGTCTTTCCATCCAAATCACTCCTTAACGGGAGAAGGCAGACACAACAGTGCTGGAAACGCTACCTGCATAATTAGAGCGACCTGCCTTCCAGCTCTTTTCTGTCAGTTAACTTCGCTTCCATTGCTCTTCCTTGCCAAAAATCTGGAGGTGGGTGCATTGGCTGGTGATCTGGATTAAGGAAAGGAGAGGCTCTTTCAGCAGAGACAGAGTTGTACGAACATCAAAAGATTCGGGGTTCTTCTGTGAGTCATAAAAACAAACACATTAACTACACTAGAAGGACATCAACACAGCACGCAAATACTCTCAATAACTAAATACCTCTTGTGAGCAGTTGATGAATTGTGCTTATTGAAACAAAGCCTGAATACAGAAGCCAATGATTAAGACTTAAGAATACCTTTCATTTTCTTTCCCATCTCGTTAGCCAGTAAAATGCATTTATTGTATTCTATCATCGCCATTCATTGTAGCACATCAGACTTTTAACTGAGAAGATATGTTACAGATACTGTGCGTATCTGCAGAAATTGAGAAACATGAGGACTCGGCTGAATGCAGGTTTTCTGTCTGATCTTTTCTAATATAAACATTGGAGCACTCAGATGACAAACCCTGGGACTGATCCCACAATGTTCATATTGGTAATCCTTTCTCTTATAAATAACGCAAGTCCTTAGAAACTGGCTTCTAGCTGCTTGCAAGAAGCACTCATCTCTTTTTCCATCAGCTGGAACTACAGGACTGGGGTCAAAAATATAGAATCAAAAAGAAAGTTTTGACCAATATTAAGGACTGCATCAAATGCTTTTAATAGCTTCAAACACAGAAACAGAAATTAGATGTATAAGCTTGAAGAAAACAATCCAAAAAGGTCTGGTTTTATATCACATTATTCATTCCTGGCTGGCTGTAAGCAGCAGAGCCTGATCCTGCTAGGCCTTATTCATGTGGGTAATCCCTTTGACCCTAGTCATAAATACATTATTCTAGCTCAGGATAATCTCCAAGTATCAATCTGAATTGATGCCTGTGCTCTTGAACACAAATGTACATTTTCTATTTCTTGAATCTCAGAGCTATAATAGTAAGCAGGCTGTCTTAACATAATATTTTGCCTTAAAAAAAAATTATCCAAGCATGTCCCACCAGATCTGACTTTTAAAAAGAAAAAATCCAGGTGGCTCAATTTGGAAAGAAACTTTGGATTTATTGTAGTTCTCTTTCCGTGAGCTTTTTTCCCCAAACACAGACATTCATACACATATAATTCCCTCTTCTTGTCACTGGGCTTCTGGGTCAGTGAGCATTCCTTTGCTGTAGTGTTTTTCAGATGAAACTCCAAGAGAAACACTGTCCTCAATGATGGGTCAGATACAGAAGAGGAGGATGGGCAAATATTCTAAGATTGGCCTGGATTCTTGCCAGGAGCAGAAGAAAAGAGCCTTTGTGTTTGGACATCTGAAGGCCAGGCATAAACATGTTAGCCGATACTTAACACCCAAAGCCAGAGCCAAAACCGTTAGACACCCTGAATAATCCTCACTAGGCCTCCTTTGGGTTTCAACTGCCCATTACAATGGGGCAGCCTCCTCCAATTACCCAATGTGTTTCTTCTAAAAACATCCTTACAGGAACTCCCAAAATAGCAGTGATTAAAAGCAAACAGCCTGTAATTCATTGACATATGCAAACCTTTTAATGTTTTGCTGGAGACAAGTTGCAACTTTTTGTACCTACAAGACTATTTATGCATTTTTAATAATTACCCTTGTATATTATGTGATACAATTCCTTTAGGCATTTAGTTAAGAGAAGCAACAGAATTCACATTCAAAAGAAACTGTTAGTTTTGCTGCAAGAAGCGCAGCTAATTTATGTAGTGAATTTTTTATACATTTTTCCCCTGATTTCTCTTCCCTGCTGTCCTCTTCCCCCTTTCTTCTTCACTACATTAAGAAATTCTGATGTGCCTGCAGCAACATCCACTGGTGGGGAGTGTCTGCAGTGATGCCAGCCCCAGCTTCCCGGCAGTGGAAGCCAGTAATGTGTGCTACTTCAGCAGTACATGCTCCCTTATAAGCCCCATTGGGAATCGCCTTACTCTAGGGTCCTCTCTAATCACATACCTTCTGCGAGCTGGCGGGTTCCCTTGTCGCCTGATAGACAGTAATCCCGATGCCATCAGTTCTGCACAGAAAACAGCAGAAGGAAATCTTTCCTGCAGATCAGGAATAAAGATGCTTTCACAACCAACATGGTCCTGCGAGCTCTGACTTGTATTCAAGCTCAAATTCCCAGGTTGCTTGCATTTTGGCTAACGCCTTGGCTTTAGTTTAGGATGAGCTGATCAAAGTGCTGAGCAGGGAAACTCAGGCACAGGGCTAGGCACGGCGTGCCTGCAGTTCCCACCACCGGCACAGGCACGCATGGTTCAGGAAAGTAGAGCCTGAACTAACAGAACAACTCATCAAAGCAATGCAGGTTGTAGCAACAGGCAGCGCTTGACCTGCCTCGGGGATAAGAAGTAGAGTTAGTTTCTTCCTCATCAGACACCAAAGGACCAGATCCTCAGCTGTGCAGCTGCATTGATTTCACCCATTTACACCTGCCAAAAACCTGCTCCTCCCTCCCTTCTTATAAGAACAACCAAATAAAGCCAAGTCAAATACTTTGGTGTTACTGCTGTTTGACAATATATTTGAGGAGGGATTTTCCTTGAAAGGAAAATGCAAGAAAATGCATTTAAGGAAAATGCAAAGAAAACCTATTGCTTATCATGTGCAGGTCACAGTTCTTGCACAGCAGCATTTCCCCTTGGCTTCACCAGGCAGTTTGTCAAATCAAGGACTTTATCTTCCCATTTTAAATTAGCAGTAGATAATTAGGAACTGCCCACAATTAAATATTGATGTTAAAAAATAAATAAATACCGGCACTTCCCTGTTTAGACAGTAAGGAGAAGGCTTTGCATTGAAAAACATAGGATGTGAGAATGTGAATAGTAAAAAGCTCATAACAAAGAAGGATAAACTCTTCTTTGTGTCCTTACTGGATCCATTTATTTCTCTGTAACTGAAAACCTATAGAGATAAATGGGATTAAAAGCCCACATATACCTTGATATCAGCTGTAATCTGTTGGTTCTTCAACCAAACCTACTGGAACGCGAAGGAAAGGGGCAAGATTTACACAACGGGTGCACTGAGTCAGCTCTTGTCTCAACAAAACTGCTCCTCAGCTCCTACAGCTGCAGTAGGACAAGTCTAGCACTAGCAAAACCATTCAAACTAGCAGTATTTCAGCTCAGCTCCTTGCTCAGCCCCAGACTTCACTTGAGACTGGGATTCACCGTGGGTAAATCCTTTTATGGCTACACCAGTGGCAATACCAAGCCCTGCATCACCAAAATTCCTGGGCATCCTGCTGCGTGTGGGGTGGATCTTTGGCTGCAGAGCACACCTGCCAGCAGCGGCATGCACAAGGTAGTTTCAGTATCTGGAGAAAAAAACAGCTGAGCAAGAAGCACCTAAGCCTGTCTCCAGTGTATGTGGCAGGACTCGAACTCTGCAGGACCGTCACCCAGTCTGGTGTTGCAGTCCCCAAGCCTGTGCCACAGAGTATGCCTATGTACATATGTATGTGCACACAGCCTGCTTGCAGCCCTAGCAGTGGTTTGGTAGGGCTGCCAGGTGGCTGAAAATCCTAGGCAAATGTAGAAAATCTCCAAATTCCTCCTTAGGAAGTTTTCTAGGTAGAGAAGGGGAATGAACCCTAGACTAACCATCTTTGTGTGGCCTTATGTCCTTTGTGGGAGTCCTCTCCTGGAGTTAGATGCCTCCTCTCAGATTTCCTAGCTCCAAAAAGTGCCAAAGAACTTCCCAGCCAGCTTTGCAGATGCTCTAGTTCAGACTCACAGGAGGGTGGTGGAAGACCCTGGTTCCACCCTACATGAGCACATAAAGCTACTAGATTGCAAAAATACTTATTTCTCCCTGACCTCATCTCGGTCTTGTAGAAAAGCTAATTTCCTGTGACGTTACATGCCAGAGTGGGGGAATGGAAATGCAGCACTGTTCCAGTGCATCGCAGTGACTCTCTGCTTGTAGTAAAGTTATTCTGAGGAGAAAAAAGACTTCAGGGTAAGTAAGGTTTACCAAAATAATAGCAGCAATTCATATAATAGTAACAATTCAGAGCAAAAGTGCAAGATCATACCTGTTTCTGTCTCTGACACTTTGGGGAACATCCACCAACAAGAGACATTGTGGAGCAGAATCACTGAACTAACATCGCTTGCATTCATTTTATGGGCCAAAATTATTGTCTCAAACCCGTCTGAAACACCCAGATGCTCAGGGTACCTTGCAGTACTGTCATCCCACTCCAGGTGGTTTTTCTGCCACCAGGGAAAAGCTGGACAGGGCTTCCCCAGCCAGTGATGCTGGCTTTATGCTGGTGAGCTTGAGAAGTTCACTCTGGTTAATGGACCAGACTTGCTTATGGCACCATCCCACCCACCCAAGTGTCACATTCCTCCAGAAGCCCTTAGAGCCTGGTCACACGGCAGCTCAATGGCACAGTGGACATTTATTAGGGATGGCAACTTTCCTGCACGATTCAAGAGATATAAGGAGGTAATTATTCATGGGTTTCTCTGTGTGACAAAACTATTTAGAAGGGATCGCAGGGCAATAAACACGACCGAGGGAGGAGTGCCCTCCTTTATTTCCTCAGCAAAATGGAGCTGCTACCCAGCAATGTTGTAAGCCTCCATATTTCTCATTAACCTTAGCATTTCCTCTCTTGCCCCCCCCAAAAAAGCACAATGATGTAGACTGGCAGTATCGCTCATGTCCTAATACCTCGCTACAGCTTCTATCTTTTCTTTTGACCCTCTCTCTTGAGCCGGATTTAAGCCTCTGGTAGGCTTCATGCAAACACCTCTGCGAGAAAAGCAGGACTGCTGAGGAGACAGGCAGAAGACTTATCAAATAAACTTTCCATTTTATTTACAGTTCAGGAGCCCTGCAGAATGACACACACTTATGGTTTAGGATCACTAGCAATTATTGTAAAGGTGAAAGCAGACACTGCAAATTTAACAAGCCTTTTGTATGAACTAATTGCATTAGAATACATTAGTAAGGGTGCACATTGTAGGTTTTATGTTTCATTGGAAAGGTCATCCTAGATTCTGGTTGAATAGTGAAAGAGAGGAAACCATATTAACAGTGTATCCAGCAAGTGTCTCTAGGATGAATTTCCTTCAGGTCATTTGCATTATTTGATTGTAGCTGAATAGTTCTCCCTCTGCTAAGCAAGTAGGGGAAGACCTACGATGACAATAGGGGAAGTTCAAAGTCTTTGAGCCTTATTAGAAGGCTCATTTTCTGCACTCATTTTCATGCACTCGTTTCCCAGAACTAGGCTAGCAGCTGTATAATCAGGACAGCAAGTTGACATGCCTCCTGTAAAATACGAACCTCTCAGGGAAAGTTGCTGTTAGTTTTCAGGAGGCAAGAGGGTTCCTGCTTCTTCAGGGGTGCGACACCCCGTTGTGCCACAACATAAAGTCCCCCTTGCTGGTCTCTCTGCAAACCATTTTTTGCCTGCCTCCTGAGCCGGGCACGCCGGGAGAACGTGTGTTAGCAGAGGGTTTCTGAGCAAACCCAGGGCCCCCTCCAGGCCCTGCTTCAGCCACCTCGGGTGTCTCCAAACACTGTGCTGGGGACAGTCACTACACCAGCTCTGTCAGCCCACAGGGCTCCAGTGGGTTTGCAAGCCTGGGGGTGGTGGCAGCACCAAAGAGGCTGCAGAGGGCACAGGGGTGGTAGCAGCAGAGCCGGCATTCAGGGAAGGGAACAGGAGCAGGGCAGGTGGCAGGATCCTGAAGGAGATTATGAGGTGGAGGAGCTGGGCCCATCGAGGCACAAAGTTTTGGTTCAAAGGCAAAACTCCTCTCCCCAGTCAGGCAGAACTTCTGGGTAACTATCTGCCAGTGCTGCCTCATCCCATGCCTGCAGCAAGGGGACTAAGTGTCAGCCAGAGAAGGACAGAGACTGTGTCCATCCACAGAGATTTGGGAGATTTGTTGATCTGATAGTATAAAATCTTCTGGTTACCTCCTGAACATCCCCCAGGATCTCCAGAAGAGTGGCTGGTGTCCACTAGTTTTACTGACCCATGGACTTAAGCCAGCCCTCCAGAAAAATCTCTCCATGTAAAAAGCAGGAGTTTGCGTTGCGTTAGGCTAAGCAGTGTCAGCAAGGCTAGAAGAGAAGCTAAATGGTTGTTCCCAACGACTCTCATCTTCCCCAAACCCCTCTCTATCATGTAAGTGGCACAGATAGCACAGCACCCTCTGGGAAGATGCAGTGGCATTTACCCTGCTGCCAGCCACCTTTGCTGTGAAAGCAGGTGGCTTCTACTCATCTGCCATGCCCAGAAGATGTAAAAGAGAGGAGCATATGGTTTTGAGAAAATAAAAGGTCCCGGTATCTCTATTGACTTACTGTCTGACCTCCAGCAAGACACGTGCCCTCCATCTGCCCCGCCCAGGCTGGCTGCGAGACAAGCAGAAGTGACTCTAGTGCAGAGATGCTGAATTTGAGTTTAGCTTGTCAAAGCCACAGCAGCTGGTCACCCCTTTGATGCTGACAAGCTACATCAAGGTCCATTTCAGCCAGCTCATGGTAGGTAGGCCTTCTCCTCCCTCAAATTCAAACTGGCTGTGAGGGTCCCAACAGCTTCCCAAGCCCATGAACACAAGGAATGCAAAGCCATAGTGCGACTGCTGCAAGGATGAGCTGGGATCCCCTGGGACCCTTTGCACCTCTTCCCCCAGCTCCATAGCCCAGTTCTCCAGCTGCTGCAGCCCCACAGTCCCATTGCAGCTGCTGGGGCCGCACACTCAGTCTTTGCCTATAGCTCCTCTATACAAATGCTTTCACACAACCGCAACCAAGGGAGGGAATCAATCTGCTCCATAATGTATGTCACCTCTGGCAAGGTTAAAACTTCAGTTCAGCAAAGCCCTTGTGCATTTGGTCATGGGGACTCATCCTGTGCCACAGCACTTTGCTCGATAGCACATCAGGTAGGAGAGCTCTCACTGCGCAGAGGAGGACTAAGCCCCGTTAGAAACCAGAGGCACCCCAGCCTTCCAGTACCGAGCAGCAAAAACATTGAAAGCATCATACTTCAAATCTTAGTGTCCCATAATTTGCATATTGAATTCCAGGGAGGATATTTAATGGAGTGTATGCCACAGCTCCTGTATGTATGTACTATATCCAAAGGACATGGCAATCTAGCATAACATCAGATAACTCCTAATAATAGCCATATTTTAAAGCCCATTTTAAATATTTAAAAATATAATCTGAAATAAAAATGAAGTGTGAAACGTCCGTATTAATAATATTATCATCAGCCGTTATTAAAGTCAAAGACTTGAATTTTCATCACAGTTACAGTCCCGTTAATAGCTTTATCCTGACAAATGCACTGAAGATCTCTATTTTCTTCAGTTAACATTTTGGTCCACTTCATCATTTCTTTTCATAGGGAATGAAAAGCTGAAAGTGCTGGGGGGGGTTAGGGGGGGAAGGGGAACCTCAACGTCCCACCAGGTCCCACTGGCACTAATGCCCTGAAGCCATCCCTGGTCCCTTCTTGGTGCCACTGAATTTGGCCCAGACAAACCCCATTGCTCACCCACCAGGCTCTGGATTCATTTTCTTCTCCCCCATCCTACCCAAGTACACACATCTTTTAATTGTCCTCCAGACCCAAGTTGCCTGATAAATTAATAACCATGAAACTACGATACATCTGGAATGTGAAAAATATTTTTAAGCACCTTCCTCCGATGTGACCAGCACCTGCCACCTCCGTCACCCCTTTCTTTATTTACTGTACCCCTTTTTGGTCGTGGTGTTTCAGTAGGAAAGGAAGGGGACAGTGCTCCTGACTGCTACGTATACGACGTGGATGAGGAAGGGAGGATTCATACTGGAGGTACGTGGGTTAAATATTAATTGTATCAATGTCTTTACACAGCAACAAAGTAAATATAGAATTTTTAACAATGTGTTTTGAAAGGTCATGAAAATACATTAAAACACATCAAATCAAGAACTTCAAACTACTCTCAGAAAACCCTGAATAGCTACATATACGAGTGATAACCATTGGAAAGAACTTCATATAAAATAATTTCTCACTTCAGTATCCTCTCATGATCTGATGGAAAGATTTTTCTGCTCTGGAAGAAAATTATTTGTTTGTAATATCAGTCTAATACTATTAGTTATATCGATTCGTGTTACACTATAGACTGGTGAAGTTTTCAAAGCCTTAGCATTGCACAGCTGATGAAAACCTCTCACTGGAGCTTTTGCCTGGGCAAGGTACAGAGCAGAGTCCCCCAAGTGGTGTATATTTTGCCAGATTATGTTTAATCAAGTCATGTAATGATTACTACAGATTAACAGGGAGTGTTTATATTGCTTTAAATTGTCTTGATTGGTTGAAATAGTTTTACCAACACATCAAAATCTTGAGCATGTTTCCTTGAACTATTCTACAATTCTATTTCTCATACTATTCTCATATTCTTGGGAATGCAAATTTCAACACAATTTGGCCAGAGTCCAAATCAGAACCTGCTTTTAACTGGTACCTTTTAAAAAAGACTCTTGGTCGAATGTTCCCGTTGATACCAATAAGCTTTGGAACAGACCATGGAATCATAGAATCATAGAATTGTTTGGGTTGGAAAGGACTTTTAAAGGTCATCTAGACCATATGGCTCCCACGTAGTTTTTAAAACTCATAAATTGCTGAGTCCGGTTTGTTTGAATAAATACAACATTCTTGGTTAACACAAACACCTAGAACCCACTTGCACAGGGCGCTTCCAAAGGCAGCACATAATCATTGTCTCCCTTGTATAAAGGAAAAATGCTGGGGGCGGGGGGGTCCTTTTGCAAAACCTCCTTGACTTTCCCATAACTTCCTACAGTACCAGTACAGCAAATTCGCTTCTCGGGAAGAGCTCGTAGCCCTCATGCCCCAAAGCAAGCACGAACCCCAGTGGCTGTACACGCTTCGCAGGCACTCTGCAAGGGTGAACCACTTTAACCTCAAAATTCATAAACTAAAAAGGCAACCCCCTGTGTACCTGCTTCTTTGAAGTGTTTAGAGGCTTGGTTTGTATTTAAAAAAATCCTTAAAATAAAAAAATGCTTAAAATATAGAAGATTAACAAAATAGAAACACTATTTAAGGTGATGGATCATGTAAGGTAATCACTAAAGTCTCTCAGACTGTGAAATAGGATTACACACCTTTTTTTTTTTGTCTCTATCGGACACTGCAGTATCAACCGCTGTAGTCCTAAATTTAGCCAAACACGGCAATTATCAGATGTATGCAGTTGCAAAAGCTTTTGTCATTTTTGTGGTTGTCTGATGGTATATGGTTCAATCATAAAAGGGCAAATGACAGGCGGGTGTAAGAAATGAATTTTTTTCTTCTTACTGACATACCAGGGGAAGGCCCCCTGCTGTAATATGGAAAATCTTTTATGCAAAAGAGCACAGCAACTTACAGTGCACAATCACTATGCAGACTTCTGTTTGGGTATTTTTTTCCCAATTCAGTTAAGGAAAGGGAAAAAAAGATGACCTTAAAATGAAGTTTAAAAGTTCAAAATCGATTTTAACGTTAGAGTATATTTATAGGTTTAAGGATATATAGATTAAAATGCGATAAAGCTCCATCTAAGTATGAACATGTCCTCTTTAAACGACGCTGTTTTCCTGGTGATCCCGAGGCCATAGTGGTGAGTAGTTTTTCACACACAGCTGAAGCAAGGTGAGAGGCAGAGGGGATGCTGAGTCCGGCGGGAAGCGGGCAGGGCCATCCCGTGTTGTGTCTACTCGAAAAACACAGAGAAGGCTGTACCTACATTTTAGGTATGCATTTAGTATTTATACTGCTATTTCTGAGCACAATCCAAACATAAAACTGTATATGGAAAAATCAACTTTCCTGCAAGATTTAAGTAAAACTGCCTTTGGAATAAATAAACTCTCCTTTCCTTTCCACAAGGGCAACTTTAACCCCTTCTGGCAATAAACAAAGGTCTTAAAGAGAGGGCAAATTTAGTGTTTGCCATTTCAAGGTCCCGGTGTAAAGTGGTCTTACTGCAAATAAGCATCACTCAGATTATCCGCAGTGCTTTCAAATGAAAACAGGAATGGCATAAAGGCGTGTTATTCACAAAAAGATGCATGAAACCTGCCCTTTGGCTCACGTACACTGCTCAGCTGTATGAACCAAAGGTGTCAACTTTGAAGTGAGAAGAAGACCTGCCCATTACCCCTTACGCAAAGGCTGGTGGTGGGCACCGTGGCAATGCCTGACCCTAAAAGCACAGAGCTCCTCCGGAAGAGGCGTGGGCTGAAGGTCTCTGCGCTCAGGCTCTGCTCCCTCCTCTCCCAGGCGCAGAGGCTGTCGGCAAGGCAGGCAGGCAGGCGGGGGTCACGGGTGGGAGGGAGCAGCTCTGGCTGGCTAAGAGATGTGCGGTGGCAGAGCCCCCGCCAGATCCCTTGCACCACCACCACTGCCCACCCCTCCTACAGCCGTGACTCCCTCCCTGGAGCTCCTCTAATATCCCCACTGGATGTGGCATGTCTCCAGCTCCCCAATGGAGAGGTATTTGGAGGCTGTGAAGAAGTGGGGTCTCCACCAGGACCTTTAATCATTGCTCAAATGCTCTCAGGAGGAGACAGAAGAGTGAGGGGGGTCCCTCTGAGAATGTCTGAGAGATGGGGAAGGGATTGCCTCCTTCTTCCTCCCATCACTCCCCATGCCTCAAAACTGTTGATGAAAAAGAAGATGGGGTGGAGTGGGATTTTTTTTCTGGGATTTCTCAAGTCGGTGACTCTTCAGCTAAAGGGAAAATGGCCAAAACCTTCAAGGCAAGCATATCACTGCAAAGCCTCTCGGGCATGGCAGTGCCTCATGTACCCATGCTCGCCCGAGGGCTGGCCTCGCAGACCAGGATCTCTCAAGGAGCTTCACAGGCTCCTGTCCTGGTCACGGTGCAGCTGCAAAGAAGGGAAATATGGCGTACAGAGCAAAACAGAGGCTTTACATCCCCAAACTACACTTCCCATCAGGCATTGGCACAGCATTTCCAGATCAAGTGTGGGGTCACTTTCAGCTGAAATTTTCCAATTTTAACAAAAAAAAACCCTTTTTTTTATAAGCATCTATTTACGTGACAATTTTTTCCAGGAAAAGCATATATGTTTTGCTTCCAATAATCTGTTTAGTGAAGAATCCACATTTCTACTGAAAAACAGTCTCAATGGACAATCTCTTTGAATGACTCACAGAAAACTGAAAAATCCCAACAGCAAGACATACTATGAAGAAATATTTCATTCCTTAGGAAAAAAAAATAAGCCCTTCAATAACCAATGGCTAAAATTCAGCAGAACAGGTCCCAGCGAGTGCAAATCAGCTATTGATTTCAATGAACCTACGTCAATTTACACCAGGTGAAGTTCTGGCCCACTGAGCTCAGGGAAACAAAATGTCACCTTTACTTTCTAAACACTCTTTCTCAAATCCTATTCCCCTTGTAATAATGTGCAGCGAGTGTTTAGCTCAACATGCCTCTTGTAGTTTCTGTTTGGGAGATGATTTTTCTTTTTAATTTCTCTGTCAGGCACATTTATTGAAGCGCACATGCTTTAGACAGATGCAACCTGCAAAAAAGGTTTGAAAGACAGTGATTTATTTATGAAATTCCTGGTTGAGAGGGTGAGGTAAGCCACACGAAAATTTTAAAGCTGCTCACTACTGTAAGGTATATATGTAATATATGTAAAACATGGGGAGGGAAAACATTGAGAATATTTGGGCACAACGCCTGCACAGGGCAGAATTGCAGTGGGATAAAAGAGGCAGTGGGTGGGGAAAAAGCTGTAAGGACAAGCTCTGCTCTGCCTTTAAATTCACTTCGCTACCTCTGGGCCAGCAGCATTTATTATATGGGCTTTATGCATACGTCAAGTTTTTGTTCTTGTGTGTTTTATACTATGTAGTCAACACAGCGATCAAACCTGAAGCTCCACGGTGGGAGCAGAGCATAAATTCACTAAAAGAAAAGCCCCTGCACTAAAGTGTTTTGCTCCTAACTCAACTCCTGTCCACACCAAAATCCTTTGCTCCAAGTAAGAGGCATTTTAAATTGCAGGTGACTCCCACCAAAGTGGGCACACTGGAGTCCCAGGACTGCCGACATTCATTGGGGACACAATTATTTGGCTGCACAAGTTTGATGGCCACCCGTGCCAGTGCCCTGGGGAGAATGTGCTCTCCCTGTGAGAGGCTGCTCGCCCTGGCACTGCAGAAGGCGAGAGGGCCAGCAGACGTGCTCTGGCAATGCACTCTGTGGCATTTTAAGAGGGACTTCTCCCAGTCTGTCTCCCGCAGCTCAATGCCATATAACAGAGGCAGCCGAAGAAAAAATGCTTCCTAAGCTCAGGCAAGCAGCTGACTGGAAGGAGGCAGCAGGAGCACGCTCCCTTCCTGCACCACGGCGTGAATCACTGGAGACTGTCCATACCTGCTGGAATAAAGTAATTGGAGGTCACCGATGTGGGGAGGAAAAGCACCAGTTTCATGCAGGTTGCAGCTAACTGGTGCAACAAACCAACCTGAATGATGGGAGAGAGAAGGATGCAGGGAAGAGCAGCAGGAACTGGGGCTGGAGAGATGCCCCTGGGTGGTACTGAGTCAGTCACGGATATATCCAAACATCTTTAAAAGGCACATCCAAAGAAAAGAGGTTTTTCAAGTATTTATTGGTCCTGTACCTAGCCATGAGTAGGTGGCAACTTTTGCAGGCTTTTCAGCTGAAATGGCATTGAGAGGGAATTGTAAGGGTGAGGCGGTAACGCGTGAACTAGCTGGTTCAGAAAGGACAGCCCATGCATAGAGACAGGACCATCAGACTGCTGATCCTGGCAAAGCAGGAGTCGCTACAGTAAGGTGCAACAGCAGTCAGGAAGAGATTGGAACTGCTCTATATCTTACTGAGGAGGAGAGGAAAGTTGTATTCAACAAGGTGGAGAGTGGGGCTTTGGCAGAGAGATTCAAGATGTGAGGAGAAAGGGAGAGACGTGACGTGAACGACCAGCTAGAAAGATGGTCCTAACAGGGGTACTGGGACACATTGCCAAAGGCAGAGGTCACCATCGCCACACAAAGGGGAAAAGCTATTTTGGCTATAAAATGAGATTCTGCTCCACCATCTTCTCCATCTTCCTGACACATAGCATAGAAAGTAACATCAAACCCCAGGGTACAACAGCAAACTCCCTCACAGGGCACCAGTTCCAGGATAAAGCAGAGCTGGAAGTACGCTTAAGGAAAAATTGAGCCAAAAATGACCAAGCAAACTGTCTAACACTGGAAGAGACAAGCCCTTGAGTCACCCAACCCTGTTCCAGTGGCGAGGTCCCTTCTGCCCTCCAAAGGGAAGTGCAGTGACTTAAAGAGGCTGCCAGTAGCCCCCCACCAGTGAAAGGGATTAGAAAAGGAGTCCTCATCTGCAGTGTAAGAGCTATTGCTGGCAAGATTACAGCTGAGGAAATTAAAGTTTCAGACTAGTTAAACCATATTTGTTGTGTCTTATCTTTCTCCCTGCATGGTGGGAATGTTCGATGGAGGGCAAGGTGAGGAGATGCCCGGTGTCAACAGTTGCTATGCGGATGTACACAGGAAAAGACAGCATTAGTCAAGATGGGAGATGAGAAGAGTTTTGGCAGTGCCCACAGAGTAAATCTGAAAAGGAAGATATAACAAGCGTCGGAGAGAGCCCCAGGCAGGTGGGGCCTGGGGTGGAAAGGAGATGAGGGAAGAGGCATGGAGAGATACCAGATGTAAAAGATAACACCCCAGTACAATTTCGCCAAGAATAAAGGCTTCTGAGCCATCACTTTGAATCCACATGTCCACCCTCCACTAGTAAAACCATTAGACAGACAAGAATTAAGAGGAGAGAAATCACTCGCCTGCAAACAGCTTGCTGAAGACTTGACATTCCCGAAGAAAAATGTACACAAGCGTAAGCAGCTTACAAGAGCGAGCTATCTCACCCGGCTCACCCCCCGCGAACACTATTAAATCCATGAGAATCAGAACAAGGAAATTGTCAGGGAGAGGCTGCGATTACCCAGGGTCTTGGCTAGAAAAATAGTTTATGAATTGTCATAAAAATTTAAAGCTCAGCCTCACATTAGCTGCTGCAGTGTCTCTGCTCCCACCTACAGTACAGTTCGTCTCCCTCTATCTTCATCACTGACTGTGCCAGTACAAGGGGGAAATCTTCTGAATGTTTCCCCAAAATTAAATGCTGAAACAGCATATCATTATTTTTGATATTCAAATCTATTATTAATAAGCTATACACTACAAAAAGATTCTGAACATGAGTGATACATCTCATAATTCTGACCTATTAACAGAAGTACATGAGTCTCCCTGGACCAAAAAAATAGTTGTTAAAAAAGATGAATCGCTTACTCAAATCAAAATAACATGACAGTTCCATGAAAGATTTCAAAATAAAAGTTAATAAGTTAATGGATTCATTTTACTGCTCCTAAGATGCAAACAGACAATGCAGAACAGTCAGTCATCTTCTTATTAAATAATACGAATCAACTACTCCATCATGTTTGTATTAAGCAACAGGCAATAATACGCTCCCTGATAGTGTATTAGGGCGAGTGTGCCAGTAAGAGGACAAGGCCAAAGCACATTCTTAATTTTCTTTGGAGTCAATGAGCACATACTTAAAAGTTTGGCGTATACCTAAGTATTACCCTGAATGCGGGGGCAGAAGCGTTGCCCCAGCTGAAGGCCACCATTTAAGCTATCAAAACCTTTCCGCTTTGTGATCGCTCCTAATCCTTGTGGTTCGGGTGAGACTCATCTCAGCAGCTGACCTGCCGTCCACCCCACGGCAGTGCTGGGAGCCCCTGCTGTCACCTCTCTCGAACACCTCTTCCAGGAGAGAGTGCACGTCCCTCCGAGGACACCTCACAGCTGCCGAAGGAGCCCAGGCGAGCGGCTTGAGCCAGGCTGCTGGCTGTTCAGTGGTGAAAATGAGGAGAGAGAAACGCCATGCTCAACCTGCGGTGGAGGAAAACATTTCTGAAAACTGATAAAAAAGGATGGTTTTTCCAGTGTGAGGAGAGTAAAAATAAAATGACATTTCCCTGATATAAAAATAATTCCTCTGTCTTCTTTCAAGTGCTGTAGCCCAGAAATATTCCAGAGGAGAGAGTAGAGACTTGGGAAGAAGATTGCCTTTGGGGAGTGGTGGAGTGACTTTCCCCAGCCCCGTGGAAGTCCTGTTCAGGTTTGGCTGCATTATGTGGGTTTGATAATCAAAGTCTTTATATGCACAGGAGTTATTTTAATAAGAACAAGGGGTAACAAAAAATCTTCCAGGTGGAAGTGGGCTGCATTGTACAGGCATAAGGGATTTCATTACCTACTCAGAAGAGATAGATGGGGGGGTTTAATGTAGGAAATCAGGTGGTGAAAGGATAGGAAACAAACGACTTGTGGTTCCTGCCATTTAAGCGTGGAAGGGGCATGTGAAGAGGCATTGATTTCAGCCACGCTAGGCTGAAGGGTGAGTACTATTCACACAAGTAAGGCTTTGGAGGACTGGGCTTGTAAACTGCAGCCGCTTAAACAAAAGTCTGAGGCACCTTTTTCAAGAGTACCTAAGTCTGGTTTTCAAAAGGACCTTCCCCTCTTAGGTCACTTAGGATATATCTACCCCTTCCAGCAGAGCCTTGGTTAATAGAGGGGCTTTGCCTCCCTAACAGAGGGAGGGATGAGGGGGGCTGTGGCCAAAGCAGGACCTCTGCAGGCTGCTGGTGCGGAGCTGGCTGTACCAGTGCGCTGGTGTACTGGGGGCTGCACGCTATCCCACATTTTTCATTCCCTCAGGCACTTTCCAAACTGTTACCTTAAGCTTGCAGCAGGCTTTCAGCAGCGGTCTCTTAGGCTTTAAGCAGTTTCTAACTGTATTTATGTGCTTTATCCCTTGAGTAGGATAAACAGGTTAGCAATTAACTCTAGCTTCCTGACCTCTAGCTGGATAACCAGATCTCTAATTATATTTTCAGTGGCAGTGAATCTCAAGAGTTGTGTGACACTATCTGAAAGTTTCCACTCCCGTGTAGCGTCTGCAGCTCTATGTGGAAATTGGCAGCTGAGAAAGTATTGGCAAAACTGAAAGCCAATTTTTCCCCTCCCTGGAACTTCTGCCTCCTCAGCACTTCCAGTCTTTCCACTCTGTTGCTTGGAAAATACTTACCCTGATAGGTGATTCCTGGTACGCCAGGCAGCTCACACTGAGAAGCAAAAGATCCTGAGAAGTATTTTATTCAAAAATCAAACCCCTTTTTTTAAATAGGGTCCTTGTGGTAGAGAATATTCACAGGAGTCAAGAAACTGGGGAGCAATGATAAGCCCCATGTCCTTATTGGTTGTTTTCAATGGTTTCTCGATAGAGCACTATGTTGGGAGAAAGGGTGGTTTTATTTCTTTACACTTCTGCAGAGTTATTATTTATGAAACAGAAAAAAAGGAAAAAAATTGTAATGTACCACTTACTGTAGGAGCATAACTGACCTTCAGAAAGGTGATAGAGTTGGAGGGACAACTCTGGAACTGGCAGAGCACATCTCAAAAACAGAGTATCTGGATGGCCTAACGCCAGAAGCTAACAGTGACAAAGCAGAGCAATTTGGAAAATCAGCTTGCTGTCATCCTGTATGCATGTAACTCTTGAAATAAAACAGTGATCTAATATAAAGGAAGTATATGGATTTACTCTGACAGCAATGCCAAGCATCCATTCTAAGCAAGTGCCACACATATTCTCTTTTTAAAAGGGGTAAAATACACAGCAAATTAGCTATGTTCACGTCTTCAGAATGAGTGGTCTTTGCACTGATTTTTCTATGTGATTTCCCACTAGCTGTACAGAAAATGCATGTCTGCATCCGACCCCACTTCTTACTTCATTACCCATATGAATTTCTGAATTCCTTTCTGAAGACAGATGTGGAAGAACTGTTCAAGATCTATATCAAACCAGGAGAAAAATAAACTACTTCTTACTTACGTAGAACATGATACTTCATTGTAATAGAAGCTGGTTTGGATTCACACCACAAACACTTCCACAACTCAGGCTTCTGTGCTGCAAACAGATTAGTCTGGAGAGCTGCACTGAATGTCCCTGCCCTCAGGACAAATGGGCTTTCAGACACTGGTAGATTCCTTCTCAAGAAGGTAGAAACTAAAGTAAGATGTGCACACCATGAGATAATAACCTACAAAAGTAAAGGCCAAGAGAAGAAAATATGGTTCACGCATCATCTGCAAAGTTAATTATACAGGTCTTAGAGGACCATGGCAACGTCATTTTAGAAGTCTCATTTTTTTCCCTCAATGGAAAAGAAACAGTGGCAGAGGTGAGCTGATTAGTTCCTGCTTAGTTCTTTTCCTTCTCAGTGGCTTCCTTGCTTCTCACGCTTTATCACCAATTCTGTGCAGCAGGAATTAGCAGTGGATTACACACCCGGCACCAGCCAAGTTCTTAGTTTGCCTGCTCTACCACTACCACTCCTCCAAACCAAGGATATAAAAAAGATTGTTGTGTTGGTTGCAAAGCACTTGGGGGCAGCCCCCAGCACATTTCAGATAGCCCATTACCAGCTCCAGGTAAGGTGTGCCTTTGTATCTCTGGCCATTTCACTTTCTGGGTTACCTGTCTACAGAAGAAGGTGGCATGCAAGGGAGACTATGAAACACAGCAACGTTTCATGGAAAGAGCAAAAGCAAAGATGCACCTGAGGCTATAAAGAAGGAGGAGACCAGAGAAGAGGAGAAGTAGCAGTGTTATCCCACCTATGCAGGCATGATATTTTTTGCTCCCCACAAATTCCTTGCTTGGCCTGTCTCATCCACATCATGTTACAGCTTCTCCTTGGGCACGAAGGACCATTGTGTATGGCACTTGTGTTCTCCATGTGGGACGATGCAGACCAGGCTCCAAGCTCCATGGGTAGCATTTTCCAAAGCAACCAAGCATAACAACAGAATTGGGCCACAGTAGTTCACATCAAGAAGAGTATCAAGAAGAGTAGAGAGATGTCTTATCCAGCTGTTAGCTTTAAGGGAAGGAAGGGGAAGTAGTGAAGGGAACAAATGGCTAACCTAGTTCATTGAAAAAGACAAGACAAAAGCCAAATTGAAGAGGGCCAGGACAGAACTAAGGCTGAAAGAAAGAAACTCATAACAAAGGTTACCCACATAGTGACTCTGGAGAAGACATGCCCAGGGACCCGTAGCTGCTGGAAATACACATTTCCTGTATTTGTACAGAAAGAAACTAGTGTGATTGTGGTATGGAAAACAGGTGAGATGCATTCAAAGGGAGGTATACCTGAAGCAGTGTGTAGGAAAAGATGAAGAGAGAGGAGATCAAATGAAATTTTAATTGGTCTTATCTTTTAAAGTAGTGGAATAACTTTTTTCATGGAAAATTGTGGGACAATGACTTAAGGAAGGGCCTTAAGCATCCAAATAAACTGTGGGGGGATATACCTGGGAGTCAGTGCATGTAATACAGCTTAGCAAGGGATAAAATATGCTGGATGAGGCCAGACTTAGCAGAAGGACAAAAGCACCTATGAACTTCATGTCCATTCCTGTGTTGAGCATCCAGCCGATACAGTGCCTGCTCGGCTCACATGGCACAGCCGGAGCCATGCAGCTGCCCAGCTGTCTCCCATGTAGACAGAGACAGCCGCATGAGGAACAAGAACACAGGAACAAAATTGTTGCAGAGCACAGATTCAGGGCACAAACCATTCTGAGTGCTCTAAATAAAGGTTTAAAAGAAAAAATTACTATACTGTATAATTTATACCTCAGAGAACAAAAAGATGGGGATGATTCTGTTCTTCAGATGCCTGAAAGACTCCAAATCAATCAAGAACAAATAAGTAGGCAGGCTATTCCAAGCTGAGCTTGAAAGGTAATGTGCAAAAAGAGCTGTTTCATGATTGAGTCTACCCAACAAGCACGTCCTCATCCTTTCTAACCTGCTTCTAGGCTAAAAAAAGACCAGACATCCTTCCTGCTTCTGAAAGTTCTGCCCTGTTTTCGTGCCTGGCAGAGGTTAGAAAGGCTGAATTCTGCAACTACCCGACCAACTGCAAATGCTTTTTCTTCTGTAAAGCAAAGGCAGGGGATCCAGTGGTTGCTGTTGAATAGCCAGCAGTAATGGTGCATGCTCTCCAAGAAGCTTCGTAGTTTCCCTGTCCCTAGAATGGAAAATAATTGCTGCATGGGAGGGTTAGCTTTTTAATGGCAAGTGATATACATACACCAATATTCAGGTAGTCTGATAATTAGTACTAACATCCTGGGCAGTTTTAGACTTTTTTTTCCCCTTTCCAGTTTGTGTGTTAGTTTTTACAATCCCATTAACAAATCTCCTAGAAAATGAAAAGTGATCTACACCCAGATTAAAGCTCACAATGAAAAGTGGCACTCATCCATTGACATGATCCAAAGATGCCATCACACATAATCACACTTTTAATGTATAATAAAACAATACTTCACATATTTATGGAGTCCATGGAATAAAACCAATCTGTTACTGGTGCCTTTTAGTTTGGTTTAGTTTGCTCGAGAAATGATGACTTAATAAGAGCCCTCCTCACAGGAAGCATGCAGGTCTGAATTAGAAGTGTGAAACTGAATTTATGAAATAACCTTGGCAGTAAATAATAGCACGCCTCAAACTGGGATTCATCACACACCTGTGCAGTAGGGAATGGAAGTCAGCTTCATCACACTTAGAACACACATCAATCACTCCCAGGATGCAAATTCCGTGAGATACAGAAAGATTACTTTACATAACCTGCAGAAAGTAGTTGAATCAATGTAATAAAAGCTTCAGCACAATGTTGTACAGCCTACAAGTGTCCTTAAGAACACACTTTTTTCATCATTTTACATATGAACAGAAGTATGGTACGTAGATGGATGTACTAGCTTGTAGCTGTAGACATACTAGGCTTCATTCAAAGATTTATTCAAAGGTTTCAGTAATGAGTGTTGACTCTTGGTCAGAAGAAGTCTCTCCTTCCTTCAAATTACCAGCAAAAATCCCATGGCCTTCACTAAGGGTGGGTCTTCCACCCTGCATGTATTTTTAGTGCTCTGCTTCTTTCTGACAAGCTCTGGCATTCCTGAGCAGTGCCCAAAGGAGGCTCAGCCAGCAGGACACGCGGCCCCATCCATGTGCATCTGGCTGGGACTGCTGCTTTGGAAGTGTCCCCCAGGGACAGAGATGACTTCATGGGCTGCAGCTCTCCATAGACCTGCCCTTGTCTGTTCGTGCATAGGCACCCAAAGGAAACACCTGCATTTCCAAGCAGCCCAGCATACAGTAGCTAAGCTCTTCTGAAAATCCAGCCCCTGGGTGAGGTATTGTCCTGGTTTCAGCTGAGATAGAGTTAATTTTCTTTATAGTGGCTGGTATGGGGCTATCTTTTGGATTTGTGCTGAAAACAGTGTTGATGATAATACAGAGATGTTTTAGTTGTTGCTGCACTAGTCAAGGACTTTTCAGCTTCTCATGTTCTGCCAGGTGCAGAAGAAGCTGGGAGGGGACACGGCCAGGATTGTTGATCCAAACTGACCAAAGGGCTATTCCATACCACATGACGTCATGCTCAGTATATAAAGCTGGGGAAGAAGAAGGAAGGGGGGATATTTGTAGTGATGGCGTTTGTCTTCCCAAGTAACCATTACGTGTGATGGAGCCCTGCTTTCCTGGAGGTGGCTGAACACCTGCCTGCCCATGGGAAGTAGTGAAGGAATTCTTTGCTTTGCTTTGCTTGTGTGCGCGGCTTTTGCTTTCCCTATTAAACTGTTTTTATCTCAGCCCACGAGTTTTCTTACTTTTGCTCTTCCGATTCTCTCCCCCATCCCACAGGGGAGGAGTGAGCGAGCGTCTGCGTGGTGCTTAGCTGCCAGCTGGGGCTAAACCGCGACAGGTATATACATAAAAGTCAAATTCTTTTAGAACATCTGTCCCAAGAGGTTGCCCAAACCCTTCTGAACCGCTGTCCTCGATGGCCGTGCTGGGTGGTGGGGCAGGGGGAGCCGGCACTGCCCGGTCAGCTCGGACACCCCCAGCTCAGTGCCATCTGAGCGGCAGGCAGAAAGGTAACCAGGCATTTTGCTATGGAAGGCAAACACTGCAGCCAGAAGGAGACAGACTGTCTTATTTTTTCCTTCTACTACATAATATAATATTTACGTTCCATTTACTGTACATACAGTCTCCAATTTACTCTGTTATTTGGTAAAACTGTATGACGGTAAACCCCTGTATCATGTATATTGCAAGTGATTTCTGACACCAGGATACCTTAGAAAAAAAGATGCATATGAAATGCATAGGGGAAAAAATTGAAGATCTCTTTTTCATTCTCATGTTTTTTACTGTCATCAAAGAAGTATAAACACATATACATAAAAACATAAATCTTAAAGCTCATTTTATATGCTTTTTATATATTAAACAGAACTGTTTACCTTCAGTTTCTTATTTCATTCCTTTTGAAAAGAGATTAATGTAAAAAAGTTTTTAAATGAGGCATTCCACTGCCACTTCTTTTCTATTGCACTATTTATTACTGCTTTGAGACTGCAGAAAAGAAAAAGGATGCAAATAGTACTTTATTCCGTAAGTCTATGGGTCAAACTCAGCTGCCTACCATGCTGATCAGATTTCCTTTTTTTAATTTTGGCAAGGGCTAGGTATAACCCATCTTCATATTAGATTTTGGAATATAATCCTTGTTATCTAAGCTCATCTACACCTGCCAGCATACAGCTTTCAATTTTTCTTTTCTTGTCATTTCTTCCTTTCTTTCTTTTTTTTTTTCTAGATTCACACATACAGTCCCCACCCTAACTGATGTATAAAACAACAGGGTAAAAGGTAATAAACTTGTTTTGCCTGCATAAGCATTTTAAAGTGAACTGGTTTTTATTTTATGGGCCTCTCTTTTTACTAAAAGAAAAAAACATTGGAAACAGTTAAAATGTTATGTTTAACACTGACTTACTATTTAGCTTTTTATAGCTTCAACTCCTATACAGCATGCTGAAGAATTACTGGAGAGGAACAAGAGCTCTTCCAGCACGAGAGCAATCAGATTCAGGCAGCGGTTCTGCAAAGCCTGCGAGGGAGCGTGGGGCTGGAGATCTGGGGAGCTCCGGGTCCTGCAGTCACATCCTGAGCTAACTGAAGTCACAGCCAGCCTCAGTATAACACAACTGGAAGTCTCAATTCAGAAAAAAACCCCTTACAGACGTGCTTAATTCAGGGCACATCAGATCACCGGCATCATCCGGCTGCTGGAAATGAGGCACATATCTAAATCTTGAGAGGAGCGTAGCATTCATTGCTATTACATTTCCATTGGGGTGGGGGGCCGGGGGAGGACATGGGGGCTGCACTCCAGAGCACAACAGCAACATTCATAACAGCCTTCATTCCTCCACAATAATTCTTCTTCCTAGGTTATACAGAACAGTCATTTAATATTTGTTTCTAGGTAATTAATTTTGGAAATGCTCTTCATTAAAATTGAACAGATCGCCATGTGTTCTGCATGTACTGCAGGAACCTGGATAACCTGGGGCTTATGCTGTGCAAAGATGGAGAAGGAGGAGCTATAGGTAAGATGGAGAGAATGCCGATGTATAAGATTATTTTTAAAATGTGAATGAACCGACAAACCTGATTTTCCTCAATGCAGCAATGGCTCATCTCTACTTAAGAATTAGTAGATGCAGAACAGTCTGTTGAATATTCAGTGTGCAACCAAGACTTCTGCCTTTGCTGTGCCCTCACTGAAAATTATGAAACATATAAGGCCAGAAAAATAATAAACCTCTGTTCCCAAGAGTTACACTCACTCTACCCACCTCAAATTGTCATTTTGGAGCTTGATTGAAAAGCAGTTGAGAAAGAGGAGGAAAAAAGCAGTCAAACCAGGGCCCTGGCTATAAGGCTGCTGCAGCTGCTCTGTGCCCATTCACACAGGCAAGTTGGGCCATCAGAAACTTCTCCATGGTCTTCGAGCAACCTCATGTCTCAGAGGGCCAGGAAAGTCAGGGCCATCATGCCATCATGCTGTCATGCCAGGGAACAATATAACATTAACTGATGTCTGTGGCTCATCTACGCTGAAAAGTTTTGGGGCACCCGGTGAGGATAACTCAATGTTGCATTGCACAACGCGGTTCTCTATTCTCCCCAACAAAATAAAAAGGTGATGGTTTTTTTCACTTCCAACCAGAAGACTGAGTGTAATGAGCTTGTGCTCCAGCAAATAACAGGTCACATTTCCTATCCTGGTGAGGGCTAATTTTCAACGATGAATGAAGAGTTCCACCCACATTATGAGGGAGGCTTTGGGATGAAAATAATGCACACACAATGCGTGGTTATTATCTATCATTGCCATATGCAATTAAAACCTTTTAAAAAGCATTTGGTCATTTGATCAAACTTTCATAAGGAATCACTCAACTTTGGATGTCCAGTCTTAGTCAACCGGGGTCAGATATGTGGTCACACAAGCACATTTTAATCTATATACACAAGAGAAGAAACTTAATTCTGGCATGCTGTAACTTTTGAAGGCTCAGTTATTCAACCTTCATACCCCTCAGACAGATGGAATTCAGGAGGAGGAGAACTTTATTACTTGTTTTAAAATAAATGTATCACTGGGTAGGAGAATTAAGTCCTCCACTCACAATTAGCTCTGTGGCACTGTTCCTTGCTTGAAATAATGGCAGTAACAGGCTGTTATCTTTTATGCAGTGCTCACCAGAGGTGTATGGGAGCACATGCAAGGCTAGTGCGTCCATTGTTACTTGCAAGTCAGAGCATGAATGCTGAGAGGTGGCACTTTTGGTGGCACACTGCCCCAGGTCTCTTAGGGAGCCACAAGCCCTTTGGTCTCTCTCCATCCATCCCCTTCCAGCCTCGTATTCCTTCCTACTTCAGGCCCTGATGCTTCCCTCGTCCTCTTAATCTCACCCCATTTCTGCTCTGCTTTCCCCTTTCTCCTCTTTTCCCTTGTCTGAAGCCCCATCCTCCCTCCATCTTTCCGCACTTCTTCTGGTAGTTTCCCCCTCTCCATACTCCAGCCTCATCCTGTAAGACGAAACAAGTAAGATCACAAGACAGTGATCCTTACTGGCAGTTCCCCTATCCAGAAACACAGAAATATAAATCACCACAAAGAGAGGTTGCAGGGAAATCCCCCTCCAACCCACTCACTTGGGATCTCTTTCTCCATCCACGATCTGGTCATGACCTGGTGAGGGGAGCGGCTGAAGCACGTTAAATGCATATGGAGCCTGCAAGGTCTGTATCTGGCCAAGGCTAAACAAGCTGCTGTAAACTGACATGTTCAGAAATATTGGAGTTTGGCCTTGGTTAAAGGCACTTTTCTGTCCTACAAAATTCTGGGTTTCTGTACCAATGCATGTTGTGCCTGATCTTCCCAATGAAATAATTGCAGTATTTCTTTTGGATGTTCAAATATATCATTTTCCCTTAATTTCATTCACTGAAATGAGTGAACCACGAAACTGACTGCTTCCAGGATAGTTTGCCTTGAGTCAGAGACTAGCTGGAAAAAAGGCTCTTTCATTGTTAAAAGTTTGGGAAAGCTATAAATGATACTGCCAGTCCCAAGCATTAAGAAACTACAAATCAGGCCATGCACAAAAAGCCTCATAGAGGCATGATTTTTTTCAAATAGCAGTAAAAACAGGCACCTGCAGTTGAGGTGGATTAGCTTTCTCATTGCATTTGCAAGGCTTCCCTTGCAAACTTTGCAACTTTGCAAACTTGAGAAGCTTTTCGTTTGAAGTGAAAGATGGGCTGCTTATATTTTCACTTGTCTCCTGGATCTTGATCTGGATGAAAACATCAAGCACTGAAACACTCAGATCAAGACAGATGGCAAAACTATATAAGCAAGAGGAAGCAGCATCTCATGATGAAAAGCATCTATAGGTGATAACACCAGTGTGTCTATCATGCTCCTCATATCTCTTACAATAAAATTTCAGCCAATGAATCTTGACTCCATGGTTAGTTATGTGCTCCTTTCCACTGCTTCGGATAAGATTTCATGGCAAAGCACGTGATTTAGGGGTAGCAGTACTCCATATAGCAAGAATAGAGTTCAGCTTCTTGCCCTGATCTTCTTCCTGCCTTGCAGCGTGTCTATTTTTTTACCTAAAGCTACAATTAAAAAGTTGTAACATTTGTAAACAGACAGCTTCCCTAAACAGGCAGCAAGTCCCAGTGAAGTCTATAGGGGTGTACGTAAACACGGAGATCAAGGCTGAGCCAGCAGCTTACATGAGCAACTCCTGAGAGGGGTCACACCTTTCTGGGGCCAGGCTCCACGGAGATGCATACAGCAGCAAGCGCATCTACGTGCAGCCCCGAGCATGCTGGGGGCTCACTGGCAGCTCCAAGCTGCAGCATGGACAAGAAGCACACTCCTGTCTACCGTGTGTGCGAGAAGGGCTGCTGGGGAGCTCACCGGACGAGCTGCTTCCAGCGGTGCCGCACCTGGCTGCCTGCAGGAGCAGAGTGAAACTCCCGGGAAGAGGGACCACAAAGGGATGTCTCCTGGGTACGCTCCTCTCCAGTCCCATCCTCCTGCTCTCCGGGGCCGCTAGCTGTTGCGGGCACTTTTGCCTCTGCTGACTCTTTTCCCAGAAAGTGAACCTATGCATAACATAATATGTGCTGACTTGACATCCAGAGGAGTTGTTAAGAGAGAAAAGAGGTACCAAAAGACAATTAGATGGATGCTTGATATTTCTGCAGCTTCCAGAAGCGTTTCTTGAATATGTACCTAATCTCCTCCCAGCCCACTTTCTAAACGGCACACCAACTTTGGCAACTGCAATGCATGGATGCTCCTAACACATCCGAAACTTCCTGGGGCATATATTGCATGGAACTGATATCACTGCCAGCAAGATATGGGCCGGCAGTCCAATAATAATAAACTGTGCTATATGGGCATAGAGATGGAAAGAGAGATGCAAAATGTACAGGGCAAGAATCCCAAATCTTCTTTTTTTAAAAAGGGGGAGCATTTCAAAGTGAGTATCAGGCACCTGTTGTTACATGCTCAAGGGGAAATCTTTCCACTGGATCCACAGGGCAGGTCTGAGATAAGCAGCTGGAATGATAAGTTATCTCTGTTGCAATTCAGGAAATATAGATGCTTCAGATGCTAATGGTGTGTCAGCAGGGAAACAGACACACAGCGGACTGGGGTTAAGTAAGCCTAGGAAGGTGTTTATTCATGTATAACATTTGCAGAGAAGGTGACTCCCTACCTCGCTCCTGGCTGCCCAGAGGAACTGCTTATAACCAAAAATATGCTTGGAGAAGTCAAGCGGAAAGGTCAGGCGGGGCGGGGGGCGAATCCCAGCCGTGACAGCCCTCCCGTCAGCGCTGGCACTCCCCGCTGCCGCATGCGTCCCGGGAAGGACGGCAGCCTGTCCGTCTGCGCCTGCTGACCCACCGCACCTTGGCGTAACCCGGCCAGGCTCCTGCACTGGTGCTGGCGGAGGGGGACCACTGCCAGCTTTCAGAGAGCATAACCTGCTGCAGCTCAGAAGAATTAGAGGTCACTTGTGCATCCTTTTGCACTGGGCTGGATCGACTGTAGCTGAACCATTCCCGGCAGACATTTGTCCAATCTATTTTCAAAATCCTCCCACTGCCACTCTAGGCAATCTATTCTTGTGCTCTCCAACTGAAAGTTAGAAAGCTGTTCTTAATGTCTAATCTAAATCATAAGTCAACTTTAAAAATGACAAGTGCGGTTAAAAGTTTCAAGATTTTTCCTAATAATAAATGCAGTTTTCATTTTATTTCTCTGTTGGTTGCTGCACATTCAGGGTACCTTCAAATCACTTTTTAAAGCATCCCTCTAGAATCATGATGTATAGAAACCGTATTTTTTATTTTTCACAAGAGCTGAGATTGTCATTTAATTACATAAATCCAGGAGTAGGAGATTTAAGGAGAAAAAAAATTGTGATAAAGTCCTGTGAGAGATGCCAACACTGAATTTAGCTGTAAAAGGCTTTTTTTTTTTATCCGTATGCCTCACAGACCCATTGCCCAAAAATGTTCTGAAGTGACAGCAATGTCAAGCAGAAAAGACAACTCACCCATAACTAATACAGAAAAATATCTCAGGTGTGGGAGACACATATTCCTATGTATATGCATACGTATTCCTTCATTTACCTCTCATCAAAATCCACTTTAACTATCCCAATCATGTGAACATTGTCTTTCAGCAGACATTTCTCAAGATCCCATCAAATAAGTTAATAGCAACAGAGGTAGTTTTCTCCTGCCTCACCAAAGATGAACCCACAGAAAACTGCCACTTTGCTCTGGTGCTCAAATTCAAAAATATTACTCAAAAATAACTAGACTCACTTTCTGCTTCAAGGTTTTCGAAAGAGAAGGCTATGGTTATTTACCAACCCCAGTGCAGATGTAGAACCACGATGAAAACACAAATAGGAACTCTGATCTTTTACGTCAACAGAACCAGATATGAAGGAAAACTACATTGCCTCAACTTTCTAGATACACATGGCTGGGCACTGAATTGTCCCTGGAGACGACCACATTCAAAATTTACATCCTCAAAGCTTTGTATTTATCACTGGAAATGCTTAGCTTTTTAACGAGCGTGTCCCATTAATTTTGCTTAACTTCGGCATCCACTGTGTAGTCAGCTGTATCTGAGCTACTTACCCTAGGCACTGCATTTTGTCCCAGAGCAGACACTTAAACATAGCAGATGAACCGTGCCTCCCATTGACTGCAAATGGCCCCTGCATTGCAGACATCTGAAGTCAGGCGACATGATCCTCACCCTCACTGCCTGTGTCCTTCTGTCCAAAACCACCTAGGGAAGGGAAGGGAAGGGAAGGGAAGGGAAGGGAAGGGAAGGGAAGGGAAGGGAAGGGAAGGGAAGGGAAGGGAAGGGAAGAGAAGAGAAGAGAAGAGAAGAGAAGAGAAGAGAAGAGAAGAGAAGAGAAGAGAAGAGAAGAGAAGAGAAGAGAAGAGAAGAGAAGAGAAGAGAAGAGAAGAGAAGAGAAGAGAAGAGAAGAGAAGAGAAGAGAAGAGAAGAGAAGAGAAGAGAAGAGAAGAGAAGAGAAGAGAAGAGAAGAGAAGAGAAGAGAAGAGAAGAGAAGAGAAGAGAAGAGAAGAGAAGAGAAGAGAAGAGAAGAGAAGAGAAGAGAAGAGAAGAGAAGAGAAGAGAAGAGAAGAGAAGGACTCTTGCTAAGAGGAGAGCAACTGCCTCTGCTTACCATTTTCTATCAGCAGGTTGAGGCCAGCCACGAGCCCTTCCAAGTACCCACTTATCGGGGTTGTAATTATGATAACCTGGAGTCCAGTTCCAGGCTGAGGATTCCCTTGGAAAGCAGGGTATCTAAAAATTAGGCATTACTACAGGGGAGCTTCAGCCCCCTTCTAGGTATCTAGCCTAAACTGCATTTCTAGTCTCTTCTCTGTACCTTTAGCAAACACAAGGGAGGGAAGAGGGCTTGTGGCTATCCTAAGCAATTTAACTATCATTTTTACCATACCACATCTAACACCTGGCAGGCAGCTACCATTTTTACACGTCTCTCAATACACACACACACACATATATATGTAGCATGTGCCTTTTTCTTTATGGACATAATAGCAAGTTACCCTAAAATCAAAAAGCCCCATCTATGGCCTTGTCTTTTGCAGTCTAACCTAAGACAATAAATACGATCCAATGCAAGGTCCAGGTGAGTTACATTTCCAGAAAAGAGGAACAACCATTTCTATTCATTGTGTTGACAATGCACTTATAATCTGAAGGCATGCAATTTCCAAATGGCCCCAATTTCCACCCTCAGCATGTCTGCAGGACATGCAACGCTGTGCTGAAAGACCTCAGCTATGTCTGGAAGAGCTAGTTCTGCCATGGTACTTACTCCATCTGAAGCCAGTCCCTCTCAATCCATTCCCCACTCCTTGGACTTTTCTCTTTGCTCCACCACAGATGAAAATTCCGCCTGTGCTTGCTTTCCCACCATTTCCCAATCCTCCCTGCATGGCTCAAGAAGTCTGAGACTCTTTCACCCACCCAGCCCTAGGTACTCCAGCTCTCCATACAGCTTCTTGCTTACTCAGTGTCCTCATTAAGATGCCTTTCCTTTTTAGACAGCAGCATCCTCCTTCCAATTCTCAGATCCAGCTTCCTTCTTCACCCAGCTCTAATTTCTTTCCTAAACCATTCCTACCCTACTTTTCTCATTTTCAGCTCTCACTCCTAATCTGAAGGCCAAGTTATAGTTTCTCTCCCCCTTCCAACTTCCAGAAGTGCACCTGAATCTGCGTCTCCCTCTTCTCTTCTCCTTCTTTTTCACCCCGTTCCTTCCCCTCCACCTCCATGCCAGGAAGCTTTGCTGTCTGACCTGTGTGCCTGACAATAACGAGTCTCTCAGGAAGCAGCGCAGAGCAGCCAGGAGGGAAAGATGCAGCCGTGTGCATCTCCAGCGGCGTTGCACTCGGTTACTGCTTGTGGATGGTGCATGCATGCATGCATGCATTCAGAGGGATGAGCAAATGAAGGCTTTCTGAGGGAGGAGAGAACCTTCAAAGATGCCTGGTGCTGCTTTGATGCACACATGCAACCTATTTGGTTGGGGTTTTTTTCCAAACTCTTTTTAACTTGACTGAATTGGCATAATGGCTTTTCTTTGCAGCCTGGAACGTCAGTGCTGTGATCTTTGCTCTCGTTCCTGAACCTCTGGGTGACAACAGAAAATTTTGGCCTTATTGATACAATCTAGCAGCATTATAACCACGATTTTTTTAACTGGAAGTATGAGGCAACTATAACAAGAGGCAGCTCTCTCATTCCCACCTGTAATGACTGGGATGCATTCAGATAGGAGGCAAAGAAAAGAGTGAGGTCTCCATCTCCTACCCTTAAAACCAAAGCATGCAGATTTTCAAACGTGTTTATTTTTTCAGCAGCTCTGAATATGGACCTCTTCCAAAATGATGTATGAACACTGGATCTTGACCAGATTTTTCTGGATGTTTACTGGATAAATATGTCAGTTTAGTGTAAAAGGTGGCTATAAGAAAAAGGAAGAAGGAAATAATGGAGGAGGAGCGCAGGAAGCCCTGCAAGAAACATTTGAGGGCTGGTAGGAGACACTAAAGCCACCTAATTGCCCTTGAGTAGTCCAGCCTAACCGTGACGGACCAGCCCAAGAGGTTTGAACCAGCAATGCCAAAACTCTGGAGCGAAGGACTAACTCGGAGACCCTTTTGGCTGCATAAAGACCTTCTCATTCGAGAGGAGAGCGAGTTGTCATGAAGCCATGGCAGGGAAAGCAGACTGACACAGGGTCCCCCAGGATTATCAGTGCCAAATGCAAAAGCTACTGTCAGCTCAGAAAACGCTTTACTGACACACCAAAGATAAAAATCATGTATTGCCAACCGCCCTCACCACACATCCCAAAACGTGCCATATGGCCGAAAGTACTACAACTGATTTTGCCATTCCTCGGGTTCTGGTGTGAATTGACAATGAGTCTAACATATAATTTACATCATCTTTTAACTTTTTGTGATGTATAACATTGGACAGCTTTGTCTGGGACAATCCATCATGAACTAGTCTTGTTGACATTTTGGATTCTCTCTTCTGACCTTGTCCTTTCAGCAGAGGCATAATTGTGCTTATGATAATTTTATTCCCAGTTAGGCAGCGATTTTGCACACCTTTGAGTTACAGAATAACTAAGAAGCCAGTTCTCTGTACGGCTGCTGAAATGAGGCACCTTGAACCAATTTATGCTGAAGCGCAGTCCGGTGGTGTAGCAGTAAATAAAAGTGAGTAAACTCACCTCTCTCGGTGTGCATAAGTAGGTTAACTCTCTTTAGTTGTGTTTACTGTTGACTACACCACAGGTGCAATCTCAGCTGGGGGCTCCCTACTGAGGAAACACCGGCCATATGTTTGCGCAGCAGACAACGGGGGAGTTTGTACAACCCAGTCCTCACGATATGAAGGGTCTAGCAGGCAAAGGGGAGGGAGCCAGGCTCATTTCTGCCACCCAGCTCACGTGCAGAGAGCTTCCCATTTCAGCCAGGGAGCTCCACGTTCAGGAATCATCACTAATTTGTCTTTACTTACATACCAGCATGGGGTTTTAGGGATTTTTTTAGATATGTTAATACTTTAGCAATTATCTAGGGTGATAGGCAAATCTTTTTTCTTGAAGAATCGACTGTTCAGTGTCACTTTAGTGGGAATATACAATTATTATGGTACATGAATTATTTGAGCTGTTCCCTGCGAAGACTGATTGCCTTTCATGGGCTGTGTGTGGGAGCGGCAGAGAAATCCCTGCTGTTCTAACTGGTGTCGGCACCCCCAGACAGTCAAGCATAGCTGCAGAAGTGTGACCATCATCTCACCTGTAGCAGGCCTCCAGCCAAGGTCTCTGCCCACCCTGCTCTCGAAACAAGAGAGTGATTTATCTTGTTTCAAACCACTGGATTTACACAAATGTGAGAAAATCTCCTGGACCACAAATATTTAAAATTAAACTTTGAGGTACCACTCACTGCAGCAAAGAGAAAGGGACATCCCACCACATCCATGCCTGCATTTTCAGGGAAGAAACAGTTATGTCAACTGTAGCCTCCTTTCAATGTAAAACTTCTAGAGCAATTATTAGATTATCATACCGAATAGGCTATTACGCTCCCAGTGTGATAACTGGGTAACTAGACAAGCGCAGGTGTGTTTTAGTTGAAGACCACAACTTCACAACATCACCCACTCACTTCTGCCCTCTTCAACACATTTTTCAGCCCCTTCAGTTCTGCTGCTAAAGCCGATGGGAGGAGACGGAGGGACAGACATCGATGTGACCAGGAGAAGAAGTAACGTCCTACAGAAACAGTTGTTGGAAAGCTGGAAGGAGTGGCAAACAGCAGGAGCTCTGCAGGCTGCTACGTTTTTTTGCTGCTTGCCACAATATTCTTTTGTGTTGTTTCTGGATCTGCTTCCTTTACATATGTTTTTCAACTGTTTCTGGCTGGAGGTTGTTATTACTGGAGCATGGATGTGTTGCTGGAGATGCTATTCAAGTTCGCAGACTTCTTGCATGCTGCTAACTTCCACTGCCCTTGGCGCTCTTGCCCCCTGTCAAACAGAGTTTATTTGCCATTAAATATAAAAGGAAAGGTATCTATTATGTAAAATAAAAGGTATCTGTTATTTATCAGAAAGACTCACTCCCTGGGGAAGAGCGACTTGTTTTTAGCATTGGTCTGGCCCCGTGGTCCAGGCTTCATACATGAAGGAGAGGTGCTTCTGGAGCTCAGGGAGGCAGCCCAAGAACAAGACAATTTCCTCTTATCTCCTCCACAGCCTCCTCACCTACTCCATTTCTGGAAGCTGTAACTTAACATAGCATTAAATGTAAATGGTTATCAATCCAGTCCAGAAAGTGAGCAAGAGACACTAATAGACAAGACATGGATGTTTTAGACAAATGCTGAAGCTCATGGAGGAGCAGTAACATCGCAATAACAGAAACTGAGTTTCAATTGAGTTGAAAAAGCAATTATCTGGTACTATGGAATGAAGTGAGAACAAGGTAAAATGTTATGATGTTCTGATTCCTCTTTTTCACAGCTTTCTCCAGGTGGCAAGGGGGTTGCCGTGACCTTTGCGTTTAACCGTGAGGCCACCAAAGACCACCCCAGCTCCGCTGCGTCCCTCCTCTCCCAAAACAGCCTCGGAATAGTAATGTTTGGTTTGATCCTGGCTTCCTCGGACTTTTCTTCCAGAGCTTTCCTGGAGGCTCAGGACAAACGAGGAAGGACTTTCCAGGTGCTGCCAGCATCCCCCCAACAGGCCGAGATGCGATGCGGGAAAGAGCCTGGGGATGCTGCCGGGAGGACAGGGCCACCAGGGCCGCCTCAAGCGGCGGAGGGGGGACGGGGCGGCAGAGGGGGGACGGCCCGCTTGAGGCGTCCCCGGCGGCCGTCAGCCCCCGGCATCCTGCGCCCCGTGGGTGCGCACCCACGCATCCCCCTCCCACGCTCCCCCCTGTCCTTCTTTTTGTCTTTTTTTTTTTTTTTTAATTTGTTTTTCCCCTGCAGAAGTCGAGGTTAAAACCCTGAAACCCGAAGCCCTGAAACCGAGCTGCTTGGCCCCGCCACTCACACCCGTGTCCGTTCCGCAGCCCGGGAGCCGTCGGGAACGGGGGCGGGGGGGGGCGGGCAAGCGGCTGTCTGGGGTGACCGTGCCCCGTGGGTTACGCGTGGGTGACCGCGGAGCTGAAGGAGTGGAGGAGCAGGGGAGAGGGGGTTTCTCAGCGATTTCCATCTCTCCCACGGGCAGGAAAAGGCAGAAACACGGGTGTCTGCGTGGGGGAGGGAGGGGAACCGCTGAGGTTTTATTCTTGAGAGAAGCAATTAAATACGAATTAGTTTCACTCACGCGGAGGGAAGACAGCTCTGCCTCTCTGTCCCTACCCCTCCGGGGCGGCCGGTGGGTCAGCCCGTGGGCCAGCGTGGGTGCCCGGGCCCCGCCTCCGAGCAGCCCCGGGCGGCGGGCGAGGGGCTCCCGCGTCCCCATCCGCACCCGCGCACCCTCCGCGCTCTCCCGCCCCGAGCGGCCTCGCCGCCACCTCCGGGGCGGTGGGTGCGAGACATTCGAGCGAAAGGCGAGGTTGACCCGCAGCCGCTCCCCGGCCCCGCTCCCGGCGAGCCCCGGGGACCGGGCGGAGCGGGACGGGGCCGGGAGCGCTCCGTGCGGCCGGCGGGCGCCGGCGACCGAACAAGCCTGGTCTCCCCAGCCTGCATTTTAATCCTGAAATCTGGAAATGGAAATTGTTTGATGTATGAGGAGACGTTATCTAATTAGGGCGTAAGAAATTTAATCTTTCCAGCAGGCAGGTCATATAATTAATGTTAATTTAACGCTCAAATTCTCAGTCATTAATTTTTATTCTCTTAAATGTAGTTTGGCAGGGCCCCCTGATCCATGGCAATGGATTTTACTGGATGTAAGAGCACACTTGGTCTTTGGAGTGAATTACTGCAGCCCTTCCTATCCCAATAACAAGATCACATCATGTATGCATTATTAAGCCATGTAATTGAATGGTCCATAGTTTGCATATCAGACTATTAAAATAATGTGTTTTGCTTTTCTTCCAACACGTAATGTTAAAGCCTTTGCGAATATTTGGTGATTCTGATAATTATCACCAAATTACTACAAATGTTCTCTTCATTAACGTGATTTCTTTCAAGCATTTTTTAAAAATGTGAATAATGCATTAAGTGGTGGCTTGTAAAGTGTTTTTTAAATAAAACTTGTCAACTACAATTCGAAAACGAGACAAAAAAAAGAGAGAAAATTAACAGTCGCTCGGAAAGAGAACAATTCTCCTGCAAGCTTGGAAAAGACGCCTTGCCTTTTTTCCCTATTTCAGATAAGTGACTGTACACCTTTAAAGTTTCACTTCATCGGGAGCAAAAGTGCATGCAATCTAAAGAACTGTCGATTGCAGATGATACAGAACAGATGGAGGAACAAAGTTGGAGCTTTTCCCTTTACAGGGAATGGATGGGGACATAGGCAGACAGACAGAGAGATTGATTTGAAAAGATACTGACCTCTCTCCTTCAGCTGCAATTTAACTTGTCCTGGAAAAAAAAACCCCAAGTGAAATCTGCCTCCTCCCCTGCCTGCCTGCCTCCTGCCTGCCTCCTGCCTGCCTCCTGCCTCCTGCCTCCCCCCGCCCCAAGTTCGCACTGTCATCTGAACAAACTGCTGCGCCGATCTCAGAAGGTGAATAATTCTCAATTAACTAAGTAACTAACTTTCTTCTTGCCATCTTGAGTCACTCACGTAACTAAATCTTAAGCCTTCGAGACCCTTCATTATTGCCTTCCCCCGCCACACTGTTTTCAAAGTTCAATAGCAAGGCGACAAAAAACACTGCTGCAAAATAAGAGTCTCTTTTAAAATTAAAGAGCTGTTCATTTGCATCAGAAGAAGTTTCCCCCCCCCTTAAATTATTTAGGCACAAAAAAAAAAACCCCAACAACCCCACTCCACAAAGCCCCACGCAGCCCGTGTCAGGATCAGTGTCACGGATGCTCTGCAGGGTGCGAAGCCACTGCGACCGAGTGAGGAGGCGCTGGATCAGGTGTGGTGTTGGGCTGTGTGACTCGGGGCATCCCGCAGCGCTCCGTCTTTGCTGCTCCGCAGCCAGAAGCGCTCGGATCCCGCCGGGCCGGCCCCGCTGCTCCCCGCGGGCGGCCGGCGGAGGATGCGCGGCGGCGGGCGCGGTGCGGGGCGGTGCGGGGCGGCGCGCACGGCCGCTCCGCGCGGCCGGGGCCGGGGCCGGGCCGGGCCGGGCCGGGGCCGCCGAGGCGCCTTGCCCCGCCGGGAGCCCGGGACGGCCCGCGGCGCGCTCTTATTTTGGTTGGGAGCGGGCAGCGCTGCCGGATGGAGCCGGGAGAGCGGAGGGAGGCGAACTGTGCTCCTCTGTTTGGTTTAGGGTTGGGTGTTTTTTTCTTTCCCTTTCCCTCCTCTCTCTCTCCCCTTCCCTCCTCACTATAGCAACCAACGCCAGCCTGACAAAAATGCACCCTCTGTGGACAATGGCCCAGCCTTCCTGCTCGCCTCGCTCCTCTTCTTCCTCGCCGAGCGAAAGAAAGTTTCCAGCCCCCCCCGCTTCTCGCCTCTCCCCCCGGGGCAGGCTCCTGCGCAAATCCCGGCGCGGGGCGACCGGGCCACGCTCAGCTCCGCCGGCACCGGGCCGACCCCCACGGGGGGAGCCGGGGGGACACACGACAAGCCGCCCCCCAGCCGGGGACCCCGCTTCCCCCAGCCGCCCCGCCAGCGGGACGGGGCGCTTCTGCCCGGCCGGCGGGGGCTGCCCCCCGTTGCGTGGCGCTGCAAGGGTTTGGGGAAGGGGTGAGGCCGGGGGGGCTGGCGGGACGCTCCCGGGCCAGCCGCAGCCCCGCGTCCGTGTGCGGGGCAGCCCTGCGCGGCCGGGGCCGGAGCGGTGCCGCCCGCAGCCCCGGCGGTGGCTCAGCCCCGGCCGGCTCCCGGCTCCCGGGCTCGCCTCTTTGGTGGCGCAAAACGGCGTCCCCGGCCTGGAGCGGCTTCTGCTTTGCACCGCGAGCGACCGAGCGGGGCAGTGGCGACCCGGAGCCCTCTGAGAGGGCGCTTCGGGAGAGGAGCGGGAGCTGTGCCCAGAAGTGCCCCCAAGGCCGGAGGGGGGAGGGAGGATCGCGTCCCCCGGTGAAGGAGGGACGCGATTCCTCTGAGCTCTTCCCGGGGTGCCTGCTTGTCTCCACCAGACGTGAGCGCTGAACGAAACAAACAAGAAAAGCAACCGTTAGATTTGTCAGAGAAGGCTGGGCACTGGTCTCCCTCCCTCTTGCCTTTTCCCCCCCTTCATTTAAATCTGTGGCTGCGTTTCGTCCTGCACACCTCCCCGGGCGGCGCAGGCTTGGGGAAGCCCCGGCCGAAGCCGCTCTCCCGGGCGGAGAGGCCGGACCGCCGCCCGTCTCCCGCCGCTTCACCTGCTGCCCACACCGGTGAAACGCCCTGCAGCTCCTTCGCGGGGCGGTCATTCCCCAGCCAGGCTTTTGAACGCGAAGTGGCAAACTCCGCAGCACCAACCGCGTCTGGGTCTGTCTCCGAGACTTCAATAAACAGGCTGTATTAACTCCATCCAGAATTTATCTCGTAGACTGATGGAATTTGTCTTTTTTTTCTTCTGCTCCTTCTGCTTCTCTTCCCCCCAAGGCCTCATATTCACCGCTCAAAATTTAGCAGCCTGCCTTTGATAAATTACTCAAAGTAATCCCTGCAACAGCTAAGTCTGACTGGCTGACGTTGTGTTAGAAGTCTTCATAGCGGTATCTGTCTATAAAATATTCACTTGCGGACTACAAAGGGTGGATCATTTTTAATGACAAGATTCAGAACTGGAGGATGAAGGGAAAAGATTAATATCCGTGAATTCAAATAATTTAATTTCAAATACTGAACTTAGAACATTATATCCTACTAGTTTAAACAGTGATGCAGATAAAATAGCAGAGTCTCGGATGAATGAAGTGGCCCCAAGAATAGAGTTGCGGGGAATGTTGGGAATGAACATTAATGCAAACTTTACAGGAACTTTATATTTTTTTAATTCCACACCTTTCTATCTTCTGGGATAATCAGTATTCTAGCAGGGCAAAAATGTATAGGATATTACACGCGTGTGTGTGTCTATCTATATATGCAGGGGAGAGATTTGCTTTCCTCTAGAGATAGGTGGAGAAATCTATTTAGACGGCGGATTTTAATTTCAATGGGTAATGTGAGCTTGTGCAATCAAAGTTATCAATTTCTGTCCTTTTTGTTTAGATTTCTTAGTTAAATGTGTTTGTTATATCTACCCCGAGGAGAAGCAACTTGAAAGTGTAGCTTTTGAGTCATCTTATAAATACATCCCTGAGGCTGCGGTTCTTGCAGCTTTAAGCAGTTTTCATTAAAGCAGCCAGCTGCCTCTTTGTGTAGATTGGATTTTTTTAAAGCAATCACTTGTGAAGCCCCGGCCTCAGTTTTGTCTCTCCGCAGGCCCTTAAAGTTGAAGTTTCATTCATGTCTTGGGTCTCTCCACCGAATCAGACTCCTTGGAGCAACACTGGAAAGAGCCACACGAAAGTGCAGGCTTGAATACCTCATAGAGAAAGGTTAAAAAGGAAGCAGAGATCAAAACAATCCCATCTCACAAAAGGTGCATTAAATGCGCCCCAGCAGTAAGCACAAATCTTCCAAGTTGGCCTTTAAAGGGAGCACCAGGAGCCTCACGTTTATTGCACCCAGCAATTCTCTGAGCAACTCGCCGCGCCTTTGCACTCCTGGCGCATTTCCTCCTAAAACAACATCTAATGGGAAGATAATAGAGACACAGAAAGGAGGCGCGGGGATATTCCCCCCCCCCGCCTCCTTTCCTTTTAGCTGCTTGAGTCTATCTCAAGGCTTTGAGACCAGAGCTTAAAATAAGCTTTTCACCTGTAAACAGAAGAGGCATGTGCAATACATGTTACCCACCCTACAAACGCGCGCACCCACAGGCAGGCGAGAGGGTGTGTTTGGAGGGCGCTCCCCAGCCCCCAAGAGCCGGGGAGGCTGGCGAGCAGCGGCTGGGAGCCGAGGCTCGCTGGGAACGAGCCGTGCTCGTGTTTTGCTGCTGGAAATGCAGCTTTCTCTCCGGCGTGCACGGAGTTGAAACGCCAAGGGAGCCCACCACCTCGCACGCCGGAGCCCGCCGCAGCAGCCCGAGGCGGGTGGCGGGCAGGGGACCCCCGGGCGAGGGGGTGGCCGGGCGTGGGGCGGCCGGAGGGCTCCCGGAGCCCGCCAGCGTCCCTCTGCATGCACCTGCTGTGTATGCAGCACCTCGCCTCCCAGCCAGGAGAGAGCTCCAGTTAAGTGGCGCTCTATGTATTTTATAGCGAATATTCTCGAGTAGCTGCACTGCAATGAAGGAGATATCAAGGAGGCCTGTCAGTTCAAAGCTTTTGGGGTTGTTTGAAAATCTTCTTCACGTCAAAGTAAGCAGCCCTAGTATTTGAACAGCTGCTTTGAACAGTGAAAAGGGCTGAGCTGAATCAAAACACTGCAGTGTCTGCCCAAGACACCGCATCACCTTCAACCTGCTTTTATACGAGCAGAGAAAAGGAAAGAAAGGCTGGTGAGACCTCTAATCCCGCGGGGTCAGCTCCGCCAGAAAGGGGGCACATGACTGTCTCTTTCACATCCCGAGCGCCTCGGACCCGAGCGGGTCCCCGAGCGGCGGCCGGAGCCGGAGCCCGCGGCGGGCAGCGGCGCGGCGGTCGGGCGCTCGCTCCCCGCTCCCCGGCGCTCCCCTCCACGGGGGGAGCCGGGAGCCGGGGATGCTTAAGGAGCGCTATTAATGACAGGGCTAACAATGATGGGGAGGACGAGGAGGTGGAGTCTGCGGCGGCTCTGAATGCACCGGCCGCGCTCCTCGCTGCTCCCAGCTGCGACTCCATAGGCGTGCGCTCAGCCGGGGAGGGGGCAGGAGGGACGGCAAGGGGCTTTGCTGCGGGGCGCGGGTTTTGTCCGCCTCCTAATGCCGTGTTGCCACTTCGGTAATTGCGTGATTACCGTTAGCCTTTGAGCTCTGCCGCTGGGGCGGCAGGGGTGAGAGGCACGCAGGACGGTGACCGCAGGCATCACCGGCCAGGACGGAGGGCCGGGGAGGAGGCGGGGGGGCGAGGTGCTCGACCAGCGCAGGGCTGGAGGGGTTTTCCCCCAAAAAAGTGATGGCTGGAGCTCGCTGACCCCCGCGTCCCGTCTCCTCGTCGTGGCGAGCCGCGGGGAGCGCGGTGCTGCCGGCGCCCCACGGGGACCGGCTGTGCGTGGACGCGCGCACGCCGTGGGGCCGGGGCGCAAGGGAGTTCCCTCGGACGGTCACCGGGGTAGGTCCGTGCCGGCCGAGCACCGCACGCTGGAGGCACCCGCGTGAACATACAGCCCCGATAATGACGCGTGGCGTGGCCCCTCGAGTCGCGTCCACGCATGAACTTTTGGCAGCGGACCTGGAGGCGGGCTGGCGGGAAAGCGGCCCCCGGCAGAGCCTCGGCGGCCCCGGGAGCGGGGCGGGAGGGCTGGCGCGGGCGCGGGGAGCAGGGCGGCTCTCCCAGGACGGTCCCCGCGATGCTTTGGCGGAAGCCTGCAGCGGACTTGCCCTTTTGTTTTGTTTCAACTCACTGGTCTACACCTAATTGGGAGGAGAGACACGAGAAAATGAGCATCAAATTATAAAATTCCTGTGTGCCCAGCTGTTTCCACACGGGAAACAAAAGGCAGAGCTTCACTTCAGAGGCACTGACTTCCCTCCCCGCGACGCTCGCAGAACAGGCAGTATTGTTCTTCCCTTCGCCTGCACGTCGAAGAAAGGGGAGAAAAAAACCCTTAGGAAGAATCTCCACTCTTTCATGGACAAAGTTTGCTTCCCCCCCCCCCTCCTCCCTCCCTCCCTCCGTCCCCACCCCCGGCAGAAGGAGCTCTTGATACGCCGCTGAACTAACGAAAGGAGGTAACTCCTGCTGCGCCCCTTGTCTCAGGGCACTGGATATCCTGTTTATGCTGCTTCTGTGTATATGTTTATGTGCAGGAGCCCATCCCCCCGCTCCTCCACACCCCCACGCAGAGGAATATTTCCAGGCAAGGAGCCTTTCCAGCGCTCACGTTAAATACGATGATTTATAAACAACTCGCAGAAGAAAGCTGTTTCTTGTTAGTAGTAATAAATTCCCCGGTCCGCCCTAGCGCATTATTTCGATGAAGATAGCGGGAGCCTGCGACGCGCACCTACCCCCGTGAGCAGTTTATTTTCGAGACAAAGCTATGGCTTCCAGCTCAAAAATGGGCAGCGAACTCTTTTCGCGGCGGCCAGCCCGGGCGCTGCTCATTCCTAGGAAATCCGGATCCAGTTCCAGGCTCTCCTTCCTTCCTGTCCGGGCCGCAACTTCTTTTTTTTTTCCCCCTATCCCCCTCTTTTTTCTAATTTTTTTTTTTTTTCCCCTCCTCCATCCCCCCCCCCTCCCCCAAATCTTCCGTATGGATGCAGAGGCGCCGGCGCCGCCGAGGCGGCCCCGCAGGCACCCCGTCCCCCCGGGACGGGACAAGTGGAACAATAAATACCACCTCCGCAGTGCCGAGGTGCGAAGCCCCGACATCCCCGGCGGAGCCGTGTGCTGCGGGGAGCACCGGGGGCCGGCGGGCAGGGAGGGGGCCGCCCGCTCCCCGCCCCCGGGGGCGCGGCGCTCCCCGGCCCCGCCGGCGGGGCTGGCTGCGGGGCGGCGCTGCGTGCGCTCGGCCCGGCTGAGAAAGTTGGGGGCGGGCGGAGGGGGGTCCCCCGCCCCGCAGCACCCGCCCCGGGGCAGCGCGGCCGCGCTCCGCGCGGAGACCCGCGGCGGGGCGCGGGCCGCGGCAGGGCGCGAGCAACAGGAGCCGGCGGGCGGAGCGGCGGCGGCGGCGGCAGCCTCTCCCGCGGGGCGCGGCGCGGCGCGGCGCGGTGCGGTGCGGTGCGGCGCTGGCCCGGCGGGGCGGGGCGGGGCAGGGCGGGGCGGGGCCGGCGGCGGAGCCCCCTCCTGCCCTGCGGCCCCGCCCCTCCCCTCCCGGCCCCGCCCGCCGCCGCCGCCCCCCGCCCCGCGGCCGCCGCTCCCCCGCGCCCCGTTCCCCCTCGGAGTTGGGTTCCAGAGGGCGGGCGGGGGCGGGGCGGGGGGCGGGGCGCCGCCGTCGGGGCGCGCCAATGGTGGGCGGCGGCGGCGGCGGTTGCCAGGGGCGCCCGCGTCCGTCAGGGCGCGGGGAGCCAATGGTGTGCGGCGGCGGGGCGGGGCGGCCGCGCGTGCCTTCGCAGTGGGCCCCGCCGCGCGGGCCGGGGGGGCGCGGGCGCCGCGCGGCGCCCGAGGCGAAAAAGTAGCTGTCAAATGCGCGGCGCCTTTAACCGGCGCGATCAGTGCGGCTCGGCGAGTCATGGCGACCGCAGCCTCCAACCACTACAGCCTGCTCGCCTCCGGCTCCCCCATGGTGCACGCCGAGCCGCCCGGCGGCATGCAGCCCGGCGGCGGCTACCGCGACGCCGGCGCCCTGGTGCAGGCGGACTACGCGCTGCAGAGCAACGGGCACCCGCTGAGCCACGCTCACCAGTGGATCGCGGCGCTGTCCCACGGCGGCCCCGGCGGCGGCGGCGGCGGCGGCGGCGGCGGCGGGGGCGGCGGCGGCGGCGGCGAGGCGCCCTGGTCGGCGGGCGCGCTGGGCCAGCCCGACATCAAGCCGGCGGTGGTGCAGGCGGGCGGGCGCGGCGACGAGCTGCCGCCGCCGCCGCAGCACCCGCCGCCGGGGCGGGCGCCGCACCTGGTGCACCACGGCGGCGGCGGCGGGCACCACGCGGCGGCGGCGGCGGCGGCGGCGGCGGCGGCGTGGCGGGCGGGCGGCGCGGCGCACCTGCCGCCCGGCATGGCCGCGGCCAACGGCGCGCAGGCGGGGCTGCTCTACTCCCAGCCGCCCGGCTTCACCGTCAACGGCATGCTGGGCGCCGCGCAGCCGGCGCTGCACCACCACGGCCTGCGCGACGCCCACGAGGAGCCGCCGCCGGGGCCGCCCGGGCCGCCGCACCACGGCGCCGAGCACCCGCCGCCGCCCCACGGCCCCCACCCCGGGGCGGCCGGGCCGGCGCCCGCCGCCGCCGCCGCGCCCCCCGGGCCGCCGCCGCACCACGACCCGCACTCGGACGAGGACACGCCGACCTCGGACGACCTGGAGCAGTTCGCCAAGCAGTTCAAGCAGCGGCGCATCAAACTGGGATTTACCCAAGCGGACGTGGGGCTGGCGCTGGGCACCCTCTACGGCAACGTCTTCTCGCAGACCACCATCTGCCGCTTCGAGGCCCTGCAGCTCAGCTTCAAGAACATGTGCAAGCTGAAGCCTTTGTTGAACAAGTGGTTGGAGGAGGCGGACTCCTCCTCGGGCAGCCCCACCAGCATAGACAAGATCGCGGCGCAGGGCCGCAAGCGGAAAAAGCGCACCTCCATCGAGGTGAGCGTCAAGGGCGCGCTGGAGAGCCACTTCCTCAAGTGCCCCAAGCCCTCCGCCCAGGAGATCACCTCGCTCGCGGACAGCCTACAGCTGGAGAAGGAGGTGGTGAGAGTGTGGTTTTGTAACAGGAGACAGAAAGAGAAGCGCATGACTCCCCCGGGAGGGACGCTGCCGGGCGCCGAGGACGTGTACGGGGCCAGCAGGGACACGCCGCCGCACCACGGGGTGCAGACCCCCGTGCAGTGAACTCGCGGCGGGGGCGCCCGGCCCCTCCTCCTCCTCCTCCTCTCCTCCTCCTCCTCCTCCTCCTCCTCCTCCTCCTCCTCCTCTCCTCCTTCCCCCAACTTTTGATTGTCCTCCTTTTTGCTTTTTTGTTTTTCTTTTTTTAATTATTATTATTTTCTCCTATCTTTAAAAAAAGACAAAAAAACAAAAAAACCGCGCAAAAAAAAAAAAAAAAGAAAAATCAAAACGCGAGCGAGCGAGCGAGAGGGCGAGCGCGAATCACAGCAGACAGACAGACAGACAGACAAAGCACCTGCACCGGGCTGTCCCTTAGACGGTAGCAGGTGCGATGCTGTATTTGACCTTTCCCAGGCGAGGGCCCGTGCACCGGAGTGGAGCGAGTACCGCGCACAGGCAGGCAGGCACCGGCAGGGCAGCGGCAGGCACCGGCAGGGCAGGCACCGGCACCGGCACCGGCAGGGCAGGCACCGGCACCGGCACCGGCACCGGCAGGGCAGCGCAGGGCGAAGCAGTCCGCACAAAACTCCCTTGCTCGCTGGCGAAAAAATACGGCGCTGCCCGGCCGGGGAGGGGGCGGGGGGTGGGGGGGACGCAGCCACCTCGGGTCCCCTCCGCAGCCCCCTCCTGCCACACAAAGGCAGATTGCATTGTGGAATGTCGCTCGGTGTTGGCACATGCTGCTGTGTTTATTTTCTGTGGATCCCCTGTAGGAATATATGAAAAAAAAAAAAAAAAGAAGAGAAAGGAAAAGCTATCCCTTTTGATGTAGACAGTATTTAACCGTACCAATTTGCACTGCAAGAAAATCGAAGTTTACATAAACAAATTCTTTTTTTTTTCCTTTTTTTTTTTCCTTCCTTTCCGACCTTAATTTTGCAAATGACTTGCATTTTCCACGGTGAGCGTTAGTCAACCAGTGACCGGTCTACAATATGTTACTGTGTTTTAGCCTTTGCTTTATGTGTATATGTGAACTTTTGTTATAAACAAGTCTTCTTAAATATGTGTAACGCTTATTTTCTCCTTTTACCGTAGCAAAAAGAATGCGTATATCTGTATGTATGTATACATATGCATGCGTGCATAGAAGTACATATATACACATATATATGATCTATATGTATACATATGTGTATATGCACCGCCAGCTTCCATTCTCCAGAGACGTGACTCTCGTAATTGCTTAATATACGCCTTCAACGGCAAGAGTCGAGTTTGGAGAAGGGAGAATAATGCAAATCGACAAAGTAAACTTCATTTTCAGGCAGTGTCCGGGGGCCGAGGCGCAGCCGGAGGGGGAGAAAAAAATCCATGCAGCCCTTCCAGGTTGTGTCAGGGCGGGCGAGCAAGGCCCGGTGTGGGAAAGGCAGAGACGAAACAACACGTTTCCAGAGTTTTCCCGGAGAAAGTGGCACTTCCTCGCGAGGGAAAGGGGACTATTTAGCTTCCCCTTCCCTTCCCCTCCTGCCCCCGAGGCTCCCCGTGAGTGCCCTCGGCACCCCCGGTCCCGCCATCCGGGCAGCCCCTGCTCGTGTTGGCCCCAAAACTTTATTGCCTTGAGCAGTTGCGCACCAAGGCCGAGGCGGGGGGAGCCCGAGGGGTGCTGGGCCGGGGGGCCCGAGTGCTTGCACCTGCCTCTCCTCTCCGCAGAGACCCTGTGCGTTTCTCTTTCGCTGTTATTTTTCATATTTTTTTTTTCTATTTGTATCTAGCCCTCCCCGCCCCACCCCCCATCCTTGGTCAGATTGCGGTATAATTTATTGAAGGAAAGGACCAGTTGTAACTTGGGCAGCCTTGTGTCTTTCACTGGGGAATGAAATGAAGTGGGAAAAAAAAATGCCATTTTTCAATCCGTCTTTTTCCCCCCCCTTCGTTAATAGTTTTAAAGTGCATTTAGTGACATTATCTTGATGAGAAACGGTTAACTTTCCAAAAAAAAGAAAGATAAAAACCCACGGGGACAAAAAAAAAAAGGAAAAAAAGAAGCAAAACAAAAAGCTCTAAAGGGAAGCAGAGGAGCGGGACCTGGGAGCAGCGCATGTATGTGCGTGTGTCTGCGTGCGTGTGTTGGTGTACTTATGCACACACACAGCTATGCATATACATTAGAGGAACTTTAACCTATGATAGTTATAAATTCATAAAGGGATCATTTAGCCAGCACAAACGGGTGCTCTAGAGACAAAGCATTTTTATAATCTAAAAGTTTACTTAGTTGAGTGTTGGACAATTATGGAGAAAAAACAGTGAAGCATTCTCTCGCAGAACTCTCCTATAAATATTGCATTCAGTAGCTAAGGCTTTAGAGTATGTTTCTCATTGTCTTTTAAAGCGCCTGTGACATTGGGTTTTCTTTCCTTCTTTCTTTCTGTCTCCCTTTCTTTCTTTCTCTCTTTCTTTCTTTCTTCTTGGTAAGACAGATGATGATTTCTAAGAGGCACATGCATTAGCCTTTTTCCTAGTTTTCCAACAATTGTTACAAAGATACGGGCACCAAGCTTTTCTCTTTTCTTTTTTTTTCCTTTTTTTTTTTTTTTTTTTTGGATGTATTGAGCTGCTTGTTATTTAAAGTGTTGAGGACTAGCGCCTAGTGAAGTGAATCAGATCAGGGCAGATCCAGTGGTAAAGGGAGGAAATGAACTTTCAGACACTTACTAATACGTGCGTAAGGTCAGAAAACGGAGTCGAGAGGATGTTTGAGAAAAGCCTCAAACTCCAAATAGGTTTACTAAAAAAAAAAAAAAAAAGTTACCACGCAAACCTTACCACTATGTATATATGTTTAATATTTGTCCTTTGAAATGCAGAAATAGTTTCAATGTTTTCTTTGTCTATTTTTCTTTTTTTTTTTTTTTTAAATGCTACCCAGGGAAATATTTTCATATCATTTTTAAGTGGCCTGCCTCAATGTATATTTATTTCTTTTAAAGCAAACAGGTTATGGAAACTGTTTTTCTGTAGCTTTAAATGAGTAGGTGAACAAAATCTATATGGGATGTAATTTTTTTTTGGTTCAGTCTCTTTAAAAATACTTTGTTTTGGTACATTTGGATGTGCTTGTGGGGAAAATAAAAACGCAGAGATCCTTATATATTTATGTTAAAGTAATATTTTATTATCTACATAAAACAGAAATGCACAATACCTTCATAGTTTGTTCTAATTATTGAAATATCTTTATTTTATTTTTAAAGATAGCACAGATTTGCATAGTTCTTAAGATTTGGAGGGAGAACACCCCAGTACTTATACTGAGTTGAGTTCTGTGTAAAAGCACCGCCATTCCTTTATATTTCATGGAATTTTTGGAATAAATTTGATGCCTATACCGAGAGGTTCCACGTTCATAACTTCCAGGGTCTTGGAGGAGAGCCCGGGGAGCTGTGCTCATTGTGTCTCTCCGCAGAGGAGCCGCAGCGGTGTGTTTTGAAGCCTTGATTTCTGTGCGGGTAGGGCTGTCCTGCCTTCGGTGCTGGCGGGAAGAGCTGCTCCCCGGGCCGGTTGCGTGTTCTGGCGGAAGGCATGCGGGAGAAGAGACTCTCCTCGCCCCCTTCCCTTTCGATAATGTAAGGTCTGACTCCTCAAAAAAGGAAAAACAACAAGGCGGGGCTTAATTACGGGGAGTACTCTTTAAAAGAGGGAGGACGGATCCGGCTGCCCGGCGGGGCTGCGCACCCCCGGGGCGGGCGGGCGCTCCCCGGGCCGGGCCCCGGGCCCCGGGCCCCGCGGCGGCGACGGCACCGAGCCGGCGGGGCCGGGCCTGTCACCCCCGCGTCTGCGGCTCGGTGCGCGGGGCGGCCCGGCGGGTTTGCGCCGAGGGTCCCGGCGTGAGGCGCTGAGCGGGGCTGGGCGCTGCGGGCGGCGTCGGGTGAGCGGCCTCGGGGCAGGCGGCGTGTGCTCGGGTGCGTTTTGGCTGGCTCGGTTTCCTGCGTGCAGTGCCCTGCTCTCCCCCGCCTCGTTTCTAGGCTTATTAGATTTAATCATCTTTTCTAACTCCTAGTCAATATTACACTCATCCCGAACAGATTCAGCTAAATGATCTTATCAATAGTTTCGGAGAGAAGTGACAGAAAGAAGAAGTGTTTTGTGACCGCAGACGTGCTGACGGGTAAAATCTCGAAGCCGGGTATGGATTTAAAAGCCCTCGGTCAATAGCCCGCGGAGCCGGCTGCGGAAAGCGAGCAGCCTCTGCCCTCTGCAGGACGCTCGGGTGGGCGCCGGGGGAACGTTTCGCCCTCGGCGGCCGGGCCCTGCTGCCGGCCGGCCCTCCCGCGCCGGGTGGACAGGCGGTGGCTTGGGTGGATGGTGCCTTGCTCGGCGGGGCAGGCCCGGCGCGGCGGAGATGGCCGCCGAGAGCCGGTGCTCGGGGCCGGGCCGCCCGCTGTGGCGGCCCCCGGGCTGCTCCCCCGGGGCTCTTTGCCCAGCGAGAGGCTGACCGGATGGGAGCGACTTCTCTCGTCCTTCCCGGCTGGGTGCGGGGAGGCCGGCCGTTTGGGGCGTCCTTTTCCCCGTTTCCTTCTCGCTTTTAAGGGGAAGCAGAGGGGGAAACGGAGCAGCCGCAGGACGCACCTTCTGCAGGTGATGCCAGGGTGCGCGGCAGCTCCCGGAGCTCCCCCGCCCTCGTTCCCAGCAGGGACTCTCTGCCGCAGATGGGATGTCAACAACAAAAGCCCTGTTTCCTCGGCTCGCTCCCTCTGATGGAGGCCGAAGCTGGAAGGCGGGAGGAGACTGTGTATCCCGAAGCCCTTGAGTCGTGATTGCCTCCCCCCGTGTCCCCGGCCCCGCGGGGGTGAGAGGCAGCGGCCGGTGCTGCCCGCCCCGGGGAGCGCCCTCCCGCCGGCGGGGGGGGCGGCCCAGCCCCGCCAGCTCTCCCGAAGGCGGGCAAAAGGGGGCCGGGGCTGGGAAGGAGAGAAGCGGGGCAAGGAGAAGTAATTCCGCAAATGCCCCAGGCTGCGGGGCAGGCCGGGGCGGTCCCTCGGAGGGTGATGCTCTCGGGCCGGGCAACTTGAGAGAGCCCCGACGGGGGCAGAGGCCCCGGTAGCCCCCGGCTCCGCCCCGCCGTCTCTCTCTCTCCCCCTCGGGTTTTGTCGGCGGGAGCTCGGGGTTTCCCCCCTGCCCCCCGGGGCCCCGCTCCAGTGCCCGGCTCCCCGGGCGCGCTTCTGGCCCTCGCCGGGCCGCGGGGACACGGCGGGACGGGCCCGCTGCCTCCGCCGCCCCGGCCTCCTGCCCCCGATCCCCAGCCGGGGCCTCCTCCTCCTCCTTCTCCGGCCCCAGACCCCCGTCCGTCGCCCGGCTGCCTGCCCCTGCCCCCCGGGGCGGCCCCAGGCCCCGAAGTTGTCCCAAGCCGCCTCGTTGGGGGTTTGATGGCTCTTTGTTCGGTGCCGTCGGTGCGGGCTTTCTCCGGGGACGGGTGACCCGCCCGGGGAGGGGAGGCGACGGCCCCCGGTGGGCGATGGGGCCCGGCGGCGGCGGGGGGAGCGGCGCTGAGCTTAGTCCGGCTTAAGCCTCTGGGCTTAGATAAAGCCATAGGGAGGGTCGCGTACCCGGGGTGTCCGCCCAGCCCGGGCCGGGGCAGCGCCTGGCGGGGCAGGGGGGTGGGAGCAAGGAGGGGGGAAGATGCCCGCGGCTTCTCGGCGGGTGGACAGGGCCGCGGCGGCCTTCTGCTGCCTCGAAAGCGGAGGCTGGATGGTGTGGTCTGTCTTGGACAACGTGGCTCTCCCGCGTCCTCTGCTCCTTCGGGGGTTATCTATTTATTTTGTGCTTCGGAAGGGGCGGTGGTCTGGGCTGCCGCTCCAGACTTTAGAGGCTTTAATCTCGAGATGGAAAAGTAAAAAAACCCCAATTTTTCAGAGTTGAGGGAGCTAAGTTGGCACTTTGCGCTCGGGGCATGGCCGGGCTGTCGTCGGGGATGTAGGAAGATGCTCCGAAGAAGGCGAGTGTCACCCCGGCTCGGCCGGGCAGTCGGGCACCGGGCGGTACCGGGAGAGGCGGGTGCTTTTCCGGGGGAAATCAGTCAGAGCGAAACCGAAGCGTGCTTTAGCAGAAACGGTAAAATAAAAAGCAAGAACTCCTTCTCAGACGCGACTTCTCAGCCAGTTATAAACCAAACAAGTGGGCTTTTCGGCAGACGAGTCCGAGCCGCAGCGCGTGGATTTCCACGCCGCAGCCGGCCTCAGCCCGGGGCCTGACCCACGCTGCAAGTCTCTGTCCTCGAACCGCAAATCCCTCCCTGCAAAGTCCGTGTAAATACCTCCGAAACTCGGCCGGGTGTCCCGGGCGTGCCGGGCTTTCGGGCAGGGAGCCGGGGAGGCCGCCGGTGCCGGCGCGGAGCCCCTTCCCCCCGCACCCCTTCCTCCCCCGGCCCCGCAGCGGCCCCGCGCCGCCCCCGCAAGGCCCGGGCCTCCCCGCAGGACGCAGGGGTCGCATCCCGCCCTCCCGTCGGCGGGCAAGGGAGCGGGACGGGCCGAGGGCAGCGGCGAAGGCGCGGCGGAAAGTCCTCGCCGCTGCTGCCGGGAGGGCGGCGGCGGGCGCCTCGCCCTTGCCCGGGGGGGCGGGCGGCTGGGAGCGGGGCCGCCGGGTCCCTTCGCCCCGGGACGGGGGGTGAGTTTGGCCGGGGCTGCCTGTCCCCGTCCGTGCCGGGGATCAGCCCCCCGCCGGGGCAGAGCCGCTGCCGGGCCGGGGCAGGCGGGCTGCCAGGGCGTGGGGGCGAGGGGGCCGGCGGGGCCGGCCCGGGGGACCCCACCGCTCCCACGGCGGGCCCCGGCTCCGGCCTCCGCTGCGGGCTGCCCCGGGGAGCCGCCGGGGCGAGGAGGCGGCCCCGGCGGCCGGCTCCGGCTCCGGCCCGGCTGCGGCTCTCCCGGCGGCCCGCAGCGCCCGGCCCGGCCGGCTCAGCTGTGCCGCCCCGGGTGTCCCCGGGCACGTCGGCACAGATGTCGTTTTTAAGGACGAAAAGGCGAGCAGGCCGGTAGGAAGTTGGCGGCCGGTGTTTCTTCCCCTGCTTCTGGCAGCGCGGTGAATCCTGGCAGGACAGCCCGGGCAGAGGCAGCTCGTAAAAGCGGTGGCCGGACCGCTCTCCCGCTCCTGGTCCCCGTCCCGTCCCGTCCCCTCCCGTCCCGTCCCGGGAGTTGTAAGAGGCGCTCGTCTAAAAGTTAGGGCTTGTTTTTAGCCAGCCTGACTCATTCATTAATTCCCTTTCCCTCCTTGATTCATTCATGTCTACAGTCATTCATTGCCAAGTCCATGGAGGCATCAGCTCCTTGGTCAGTAGGGGAGACGTACAAACAAGGATGGTGCTATTTATTTCCCTCTGCCTGTGGATTTCTAAGACGTTCAAGCAGGCACAATCATTAAACTAATTTGTATTTGATTGTTTGGGCGGACGGGGGTGAATTTTATTGCACTAAGCATTCAAGCACGCACGCATCGCTGATTACCAGTATACATTAAATAAAGTTGTTTGTACACATTGTCTTACCACATATAGGCAGTCTTATTATTCTAATTACTCTAATTAGTGCATTGAAATGTTTTCTACTTGATTTGAGGAGACAGTGATTAGTTCTATTACTTCTTTTAACTCTTATTTCATGGAAAACTGTTGATGCATGAAACAATTACCTGTTTTTCTCTTTAATATAGCGCGGGCCAAAAATATGATGAAATGATACCCTTGTCGGGTAGAAACGTTCATCTCTTTCCCCTTTTTAAAAGAGCTTCCATTTTTTATAGATCCCCCCACCAGATAGACACTTCCCCCCCACCAAGCGTTCGCAAATAATTATTTCTAGCCAAAGCAGCACGTTTCTTCTTTACAATTTCTTCTGCCAGTGCTTTGGTACTTTATGGTTGTAGCATTTACGTCCCCCCCCCCCCAAAAAAAAAAAAAAGGGAGTCTGAGGTATATTTGATGCGAATCTATTTCATAAGTTTTGAATTAAGGTTACTATTAATTGATAAGATCAGTTCCTCAAACATGTTACTTCGACAGGGAATTGTAATTAAAACCTTAATCCCGTCTGAGACTTTTTTTTTCCCCTTAAACACTTTCTTGAGGGATTTTTTTTCCCCTTTTCCGTGGCGGTTGCCGTTTTAAGCACGGCGGGGGTACGAAGGGGAGCCCAGACCCCACCAGAGCAGGGAGGTTATTTCGTTATCAAAATACCCATCTTCACTATTGAGCCAACAGAGGTTTTGTGTCGAGTTTGGGGATATATATGTGTGTGTGTGTGTGGTTTTTGCCTTTTGTGTTGCTGTGCCGGCCACTTAAACCCAGGCGGGGACAAAGCAGGCGGCGGGGACGGAATCTCGCCTTCCTCTCACGTTACAGACAGGGAGACTGGCTACTGCTCGCTCATAAAAACATTGCTTTTATTGTTGGTGTCTCCCCCCTCCTCTTCCCGCTAGTTTGTGAAATAAATACGAAGGGGTGAGGGGAAAAAAACCCCACAAAACCAAAAAAAAGGCAAGAAAAGCAAACCGTCCCGTAAATTCTTAAGAAGTCCAGGTCTGGAGGGAAATCTATGGCGTTACATAGGTAAATACTGGGCCTAGGCTGCTTATACTTTTAATATTTAAACTGGGATTATAGGGGATCTAAAGACGCCTTCCTAACCTTTGCCAATTGCCTGTGCAAGGAGAAATCCCGCAAGATGCACAAAGGGGCGAGACGGCTTCCCGTTGCCTCCGACAAACGACTCTGCCGCCGGTGCGGCTGGGGACCGAGTTTCCCCCAGGGTCGAGGGCGGAGGGGGAGGAGATGGGGACAGCCGTGGGGTTTGGGGGGGTGTTTTGGAGGGGGGGGTGTCTTGTTTCTCCTTCCCGCAGAGCCTCGTCTCGCCCCGCTCCGTGGACCGGCCTCAGCGCTTCGGCCCAGGGAAGACGCCACCGGCCCCGGCTGCAGCTCCGGCACCGGCCCCGGTCCCGGCCCCGGCCCCCGTGGGGCCGGGGCCGGGACCGCGGCCGGTGCCGGAGCCGGAGCGGGGCCCACGCGTGGAGCGCGGGCGCCCCCCAGCGGCCGCCACCGCCGCCGCGGGGACTCCCCCGGGAAGGGCAGGGGAGCATCCCCCCTCCTCTCCGAGACCTCTCTCTTTCTCCTTGGACGCAAGGACGACGGGGCCGGGCTCCGGGGCAGCCGGCGGAGAGATCGCTGGAGCCCACGGTGCCTCTGTGGGGGGAAGAAAGTCGTGAGTACGCTTGTTGTCCTCCCCTCAGTTTTTCCTTTTGTTTGTTTGTTTGTAATATACACACAGCAGCAGCAAAATCCCGCGTTGAACGGGCTGCTTCTCCCGCCGTCTGGCTGCGAGGAAATAAAAAAACCCACCCCAGCAAACCCCCGGCTCATTTGCGAGCCCCCGAAGGCTGGGGGAGAGGATGCTCTTTTGCCTTCCCGCGGCAGGCGCAGGGCTGGGGAGAAGTCCTTGTCCCGCCGAGAGGCAAACTCTCCTCCAGCTCCGCAAGGCCGCCTTGGCTAGCCGGACAAACCCACGCCACCTCCCCTCCGCAGCGTGGAAACGGCCCCGCACCCGCGGAGCCTCCCTACGCCCCGCCACCCGTGTTGGGGCTCGGCTCTTCCGACCGCGCTGCGTGGGAGCGGTGCCTTTCCTGCTGCTGCCCTCAAGTTTGCTGCCAGGTCTCATCCCAGCGCCAGGTATCCCGCAGCCCCTGGCAGCCCCTCTCCGCCCCACCGCGCACCCCCCGGCGCTCCGTCCCGCCCGGCAAGCCAGGGCGCAGCCCGGGGAGCGGGGCAGGTCCCCGCGGCCCCGCCGGCCGCAGCCCCCCCGAGGGCTGCACAGCTCTGCCAGCGCCTTCCGCACCCGGCTCCCCTCTTCCGGGCGGGGGGCGGGGGGGTCTCAAATCCCACCGTTTCACCAAATGGCTTCTGTTCTTGCTGAAGTCAAATCATCTCAGGTGCCAGAGCGTCACCAAAGGCTTCCAAAAAGAAGCCAACCCACCCTGAGAACTCTTCCCCTTTGGGTGAAACCCCCGTTTTCCAGGAATAGAGAACCCAGAGACAGCCCTGGTCTCCCGCGGGGCCGTTTGGTGGTGGCTGGGTGCTCTCTCTTTTCACCCAACACCACAACAGCCTCATGGCACAACCGCGACAGCCTCCCCAAGCCGCCTGACAGCTGTCAGGGGTTCGGCTCTTTACGGGACCCAGACCCGCACAGCAGCACCGGCTAGTAAGACCGTACAAGTTTACATCTTGCGTTTATTTCAGTGCTACTGGTTTTCTAACTACCGCTTGTCACGCTGTGTAAGTAGGTGCTGAAAACGTTAAAATATTGTGAATATCAAGAACCCAAGCAGACTGTAGTGCGCTGAAAACAGCTAAGTGACATATCACAATCTCAGAGTCTCTTGCTAACTCGACAAGCAAATTGAGCTGAAACAAAACAAAATTAAAAAAAAAAAAAAACAAAAAAAAGATTAAGTTTTAGGAAGAAATGAGCACTCTGCACAGAACTAATCACACTACAACCAGCCGATACTGTAGCACTAAGCAGACATGGGGGAAAATAACCTGTTTTCCAGCTGAACATCAATTGTGAACCTGTTCAGATAGCAGAAATAAGATGCTATGCATACGGCTGGAACAGGAAAGGTAAGCAGTGGCTGCACCTTCCGTTACCGGCCAAGCCCGTGTCAGTCCTAGCTGTGGAGGTAGCTCTCTTCGCAGTAGGCAGAAAGCCACAACGAAGGTTCAGCCTCTAAAGGGAAAAGCTGGCTTTGTTTCAGGGACCCTTCCTAAACCGGCAGATAAGTAAGGATGGATTTATTTGTTAATGGGTTTGGGGAGCTGGATAACACTGACCTTTTGCATACTAATTTTGCTGAACACCCTCCCTGTATAGATCCTATCCCAAACCAGTTTTAATTTGGGGTAGAACCTAGGCCTTTGACTTAAGCGGTCCCTTATTAAAATGATGAATGTCTGGTCCTTCAAATGGGGCAAGAAAAAGGATGGACAACCCAGCCTGCCCACGTGCCTTCTGTAGCCGACTAAGGGAGGGAGGTGTTTCAGAGGACCTGCGGAGGGGCAGCCGGTCCATTCGGCTTCGGTGCTGCCAGCTCTCCAGGTGAAATACAGGCAAATACAGGCAATACAGGTGAAATAAAGAAATTGAGAAATACAGGCACACCTGCAGCAGGGACCAGGCCACCACATATCTATATAGAGCTACACATCTATAGGGGCAGGTCAGATTTCACTTCTCTCCTGCCCTTGGGCCCTACCTACGAGGCTGAAATCAATCTCCCTCTTCCCCACCTGGCCCAGCACCGTGACTCTCGCACTCCTGCCCCGACACCTCCAGTGAAAGGGCTCACCCAGAGTACCGCCGTGTAAGCCGGCGGCTAAGCCTCAGCTGCACCTTCAGTTCCCCTTGGCCTGAATCCAACCCACATCCTAGTGGTGCTCTACCACCAGGCTGGGACCTAACGCTTACCAGGTCAAACGAGGTTAGCTGCAGTACGTGGTTCAGCATCTACTAGTCCTAAACACACAGCCTAAACACACGGCCACAGGCTGTTACAGGCAGCGGGAAGCCCTGCTGTTTAGATGTCCCAAATGCTTTCTATTTAACATCAAATTCAGCAGTGTCCAGGGAGTCTGGTGTAAGAAGGACGCACTGTGGAGTCTGCAGGAGTCCTTAGAGGCAGCAGCTGTGACAGCAGTAAAACATGAGTAACAGCCTCACTGAAACGCCACAATCCCAACCTGTTACCCAATACAGAAGAGCAACCCGAGTGAATACGGCCTGTTTTCTCATTTCTGTTAGTTTTGACAAAACATAGTGTTGCTATTTCTCAACCAGAGGGAAGGGCCTCTCTGCCTTCCCTGGACAGATCCTGCTGTTCTGTGCGAGCGGGGCCACGACAGGTACTAACCGTCTGGCAGACAGAAAGATGCAAGAAGGAGCTGGAGTCCCCTCACTCTTCCAAATTTAAACTCATCATCTGTAGGAGACTTCTGGGAAGAAGTGTTTTTATAAGGAGATGGTGGTGTTCTGAGGAAAAAGATATGCTAGGGAGCAAGGTAGCACGCTTTCTTTCTTGCAAAGAGGAGAGTGTACATTTCACTTAAGTCTCTTACAGCATTTAAGGAAAAAATCTCTTTATTAATAAAACTGCGTTCAACAATTTTAGATGATACATTGTGGTAACACTGCAAGTATGGTACGATACATGCGTCAGATCAACTGCATGCACAAAGGTGATCCATCTGCTGATGCGTGGCACTGAACTCCTCCAGCCCAGAGCCACAGCTGAATATGGCAGCTCTAGCTGCCAGAGTTCAGGTTCAGTTCCTGCCAACTGAAAGATGTAAAAACTGCCTCAGGACTGTATATTTAGGAAAATGCAAAAAGGTGGGTCACCACCCCACCTCCTTGCAACTGACTTCTTGCTATCAGGTGACAGATAGCACCTGATCATTAGCTGGAGATCATTAATCTCGATCCGTGCCTCCCTCCCAAAGATCTGCCACTCTGAGCAGGGGAGGCACAGATGCAAAGCCTCTGCGCCTTTTGGAGAGCAGCAGAACACCCATGGATCAATACTTTAACTTGAAAGCTGCTGTCATTCTCTGAAGAGACTGAATTATTTAAAAGTATATATATATATATAAAAATAAAAAGTTAGAGCAGTGTTGTAGATCTCTAGGTTTGATCGGTACCCACTGTGTTTTGCTCTTACAAATCCTTTCTCTTAGCCAGTTCAAAGATAATGATTTACTCTTGCATAACATTTAAGTTCTCCATGAATCTCATTAGTACGAGATACAGTAAATATTACCTGATCACGCACAGATGGAAAGTGAATTACAAGTTTAGTAACTTGTCCCCAGGTCAGTTGGCAGGCAAAGCACTGACGATGACACCGTCCAGGGCTTCCACCTGAAGTCTCTGTACCTACCCACCACTCCTTTTCCATTCCCCAATCGCTTAAAAAAGATTATTATCTTACGCTCAACACTAGGTAGTGGTTGCAGACCTTAAGATGTCTGGTGGAGGAATGAAAGTTACTGCAAAGCATGCTATCAAGTCTATCAATGCATTGTATGGAAAAAAATAAATATACAAATGCTGAAAACAGCATGTCATCACCTCCAATGAACTCTCCATACGATGGTCAGATAATTTTGCACACAAACCCTTTGCTATTACTAAACAGAAGTGACTACAAAAACGCAGTAAAGATTTCTCTAAACAGAGATACCGCATAGTAAGTTCTCTAGAAGTTCATCCCAAAGCACACTCCTTTTACATATTTTCAAAATGCCCAATTAAGCAGTTTAGCACTCTGACATTTTATTCTAGTCACTGCAAGGGAACAGCTGCTCCCAGCAGCAGCATCCCGGGAACAGGTGTTGGAAAGCGAGAGCAGACACCAGACCCAACCATCTTCAGCAGTATCTTGAAGCAAGAATGAGAATTGCTTGCATCAATCACACTTCCTTAGATGTAATGCAACTTTTCAATTCCCATTCTAGCTTTCATTGCTCTGAGCTCCTTTTGATAATTTTTAGCAACTGTTAAAATGACTAATTTAGACAAGGTGCTCTTGACCCTTTTAAGAGAGGCCTCCTGTGCTAAACTAACAGCTGCCCAAATTGTTATGTTTACTATTGGATGCTGGTACTAGAAAAAAATAACCGAAGTGCATTGCCGATTGCATCTTTCTGTCACATTCAGTGTAGTTTTTAAATATAGACTATTTAATGTCTCTTATCTTCATTTTTTAAATTTTTTGCCTGTTGTGGACTTTGAGCCCTGAGCTTGTAGCCAGTTAATAAGGCTAATTCTAAGCACGATTTATTGTAAAAACAAAGGAACTACACGGACTGTATCGCTGGGCTCCAACCACACTCGGAGACCTATTGGCCTCAAGTTTGAACTTAAATTGTTTGTGCATTTGCATCCAGAGAGATGGACATGACCTTGTTAAAATAAGTGCAGCAGCATTTTTGTAACTCCTAAAGATATTTAGCAGTTCAAAACCGCCTGGTCACTGCATCAGGGTATTTTTATTTCTAGCTCTTCAAAACTGTGAGGGAAAGCTTATGTTAAAATCTGTTTGTAATAATAAATGCCTGCATTGTATATGATGACATTTGCTATTACCAGTGAAAAAACAATTCCAGCACGCATGGTATCAGATCTACAGTGTTCTGCTTAAATTCAGTGCAGACTGCCAACTGCATCTTAAAGTAACAGAGACAAGTTCACATTTTTGAACGCTTTCACAGAACGCTAATCTTTACTCAGTCCCTCTGGACTGATGACATGTAAAACTGAGTACTGAGAATGCGTAACTGCTTTCACTTCCCCAAATAGTAATGCACTCCTGCCAAATAATAATGTAATAATGTGTATTACAGGCTCTCAAGCATTACAATCTGGAAGTCCCAAAATATTTTGAAATCTGGTTTTATCTGTGTGGGGTTTTTTTAAGCCCCGTTTGCATGATCAGAAGTGCCACACAGAGAAAGAGACACCCGACAATTTTCAGTTACATATGTGAATTTTCAATCCTGCGAAAGCAGCACTGTGAAACAGGTATCTGTCGGAAACACGGCAGGCAGAAATGAAGTCTGAAACTGTACTTAGCAGATGTCAGAAGTCAGCTGCATTTTGTCCGCAATGCACAGAAGCCGGGCCCAGTCTCGTCCTTATGCTTCTCCACGATCAGAAGCACCAGCAGCTGTCAGTCGGTGCTAGAAGATAGTTTCAGCACGTTTGAAACGATACTGGCCTGAGGCAAAGTTGTGATACAAAAGCTGAACACTTCAGTAGGTGCTGGAGATTGAAAGTCTTAATAAAAATCTCCTTAGAGATGCAAGAACACAACTCAAAGTTTCGTATTGTTTTAGTAGGAGCATTGTCTTGAACAATTAACAGTATCAGGCGAATCTAACACTTAATGAACTCTACCTAGAAGAAAATGGGCACTGATCAGACCAATACCGATTTGGTAAATAACTCTGAATCAATAAACAAACTTTTCAGGTAGTTCACGAAAACAGGATGACAACACCTAGCAAAGCAGTTACTTGTTTCCACTTCAGTACTCGGGTTGTTCTGGACAAGCGGAGTCCGGCCGATCACCTGTCCCCTTCTGATTCCCATTTTCAAAGCTGCAGAACTCTGTAACATCTTTTCTAAATTTAGAGTTTATTATATTACTTAAGTTCCACAACATTTAAACACAACTATATCACTACCTATATAATTAAAGGGATTAAGAAATACGTTATGGTAACATGATTTGCATTAGAGTAGGAGATTATTCTCGAAAGAAATTCAACAATTTTTTTTTTCTTGGTACACTGTAATCTCCATATTCCGCTTTATATCCTGTCTGTCTATATCCATCTGTTGTCTCTTGCTCTATACCTAGATCACAAAACCGTTTCAGGCAGCAAATCATTAATTTTGTGTAATGCACCTAGTTCCACGTGCTTTCATAGGGCTACCATAAGCTAAATATTAAACAATACCACAGTTTTCTAAAAAAAGCACTTACAAATTTATATCTAAAAACATCCAGGGTAACTTATTTCAAAAGGAACAGTGATAAAAATACACCCAAACTGTTCCTCTGAATGCATCACATTTTGTGTTTTATTTCACTGTTTTTTAAAAACAAATGCACAAAAGGTCAATGAATGTAGACAAATAATTTATTTTTGTTTTATTTATTCATTATTTTATGTACACTTGGTATTTTTCAACACAGTCAAAGGGAAACAAATTAAGTGCAAAGCAAGATAAATATTATAGGTTGAATATATTTTAAGACATTTCTGTCATCTCTGAATTAGCAGACACTGACAACTCAGTGAGGACATTAATTTCAACTTCTTTATACTGGCAGGAACAGAACAAAACAGTACAACACAGTATTATGACATTTTAAATGACCCAACGTGTCAGAATAAAACAAGCTTAATTTACTAAATAGAAATAATTGGTGTGTAAATATGTAATTTACTTTTGAAGATAGAAAGAAACTACCTTTGAGTTAGCAATATAAGGCATTAGATGATTTCTCCATAATAAATTCAATCATTTATAAATATAGGGCTCACATCTCCATTTGACGTGTGTTCAAGTAAACCCTTACCTTACAGCACAAAGACATATTAAGTGGTACGAGTCAGAAGTATTCAAACGAGGAGGAGCCAGGTATCCGTGCCCGAGCTGTGTCTGCATTCGCACAGAGACCTTCGGGTTTACACGGAGAGAGAAGATGCAGTAGCCAAATCTGAACAGAAGTAACACACTAATAACATACCTTCCATTTACTATTGGTCAAGCAGAATACTCAGAGGGGAAAACTTCATCATTTTGAAATGTAATCAAGTACTTGCATAAATACAAAAAACGCACAAGCCTCAGAGGGGAATATTAAAACCAAATATATAGAAGATGCTAAGGTAAACACTCCTAGTGTACTCAGAGGAGCACAAAACGAAAAATGGGGTGAATGCTGAATGTGTATGACTTACTGAGTGACAGCACAGAGAACAAATCTGGAATTTAAGATTGCACATACAGACACAGCTCCTGGAATACTGACTAGATTTAGGACTACAACGGTGCAAAGTAGGGGATGTTAGCTTCGTGGGCCCACATAACATCGGGAAACAGTCATGAAAAACACACTCATGAACCGCTCCCCCCACCTCCCACTTTTGGTTTTGTTAACCACTGCCTTCACCATGCTTTAAATATGCTCTTATTAGCCTTTCTAATCTAAACCTTCCAATGTTGCTCAAAGGACCTTAGTTAGGAAACTTATTAAAGCCTAACAGGACTTGCATGTTCTCATATGTTCTCTCACAGTAGCATTTTATACTTCAGGGCTTGAACCACCGTTCTGAGGTGAAAATAAACAACCTCAGTTTGGATATCTTTGTGACACAGTACTGAGATGAACTATCTAAAAGTTAAGGAGCCTCGGAACACAATCAAGAGTGGCTATCCTTGTTTATGCTAATTTGAATTAAAACATTTGCACAACCAACACACTTCCACCTACAATTTTACTGAATTTAAATGCCCTCTTCCTTCTGCTGGCTTTAATACCTGACTTGTGAGGGTTAAAAAAAAAAGCTTTAAAATCTCAACTACTAGAAAACAAAAGGTTTTCTAGTTTTAGCCCAGACATTTTGTAGGGAGCAATCAGATACAGTTCAACCAACAGAGCAAAGAAAGCAGTGGCCTTTGATGGAAGCAAGAGAAGCTAGGGGACTAATAGGGAGCATCTTACTCTGACCCACATGTGCTAGGATAGCACGTGTCGTTCAGGAAGCTAGTTTCCAGTAGAAGCTTTATGTGGTCTACATGGACCTCAGCTTCTCCAGAGGTCAATTCAAGACCTCAGTTTAAGATTGATCTCCTGATCTGAATTACCCTGTGGAGAAACCTATCTCCCCAGAGCGAAGGGGCCCTAGGAGACTCGTTTCCTAACTTTAGTGCCTATCCTAGATATTTAAAATTAGATGATACAAATATCCTCCAGCTATAGAAAATGTGCTTAGAGGCAATTATCCCTTTTGTCCTTCTTGACTTGTTATTAAAAGGCAGCATAACTTGCTTCTGGTGCTTACTGGCACAGCATGCGTAGCAGAGCTATTTACAGATAGTGTCCGGAACTGTTCGCTCTATTGCTGCTCCTCCACCTTTTATAGAAATTAGTCCCTTTAAAAGGTAATGCAGTAGGAGTTTGTTGTAACATTACTCAAACTCTTATTGTTGCGGCAGAAAATGGAGCATGCTATTAAATCATAAATACAGTGCAAGTATTTTGTTGCTGGTTATTTGAGGGGGGGGGCAGGGAGAGACCTATTATTTTTAAATCCAGGTGCTGGGTTCAGGTATTTAAATTTGAAGGCCTGGAGATATCATTCCTTCTCATCCGTACACAGGAATAAATATGAGCAGGAAACTTCCCAGGCAATTCACGCAGCTCACTTGTGGAGATCAGGCCAGTTTTGACTCACCCTGACTGCCTGGTAAGGAGATGAATGCAAAAAGCTACAGGATGCTATAGAGCTGTAGTGGCTTTATGCTCACTAGGAAGAACGAGAATGAGACCATCACATCGATTTCGCTAAGATGGCTCAAGGGACAGCTGGTAATTAGGACCTCTCTGTATATGAAAGTTAAATCAGGAAGTGCGTGGTCCCCCTGCGAACACACCAATTCCTGGTTATTTTAATTCACTTTCAGTAACTCTTCCAAAATAACTCCAAGCACAGACTAGCCATGAGTTTCCAAATCACAACCAAAACAGCTATTTTTAATTTGCCTCTGTTAGTTTCAGAACAGTGTATATGTGCAGAAACCTGTGGCACTGCCCTGAAGAACGTAAGAGACCACGGTCTGACAGAGAGAACCCATCTCCTGATGGTGAGCAGAGGACTGTACTACCCAACAGCTCTTGACAATGGTATAATGGTAAATAAATGCACAAAAGGTGGTAATTCACCATAATTATACACAGTACCTCCCTAAAATGCTCAGACAGTTCAGTGTTTCATAAACTTTTTTCCTCTTTTTCATCCAAAAAAGTCCTCTTTTTCATCCAAATTCAAATTTTCATGCTTTAACACTATGAACAGCTAACCACTATACTCAGTTCCCAATAGAGTAAGCAGAAACAATTGGCATCTCTAAGCCATGGTAATCCCAATTTATTATAAGATCTATGTAAACAAATACTAAAAATATTCAAACCAAACTGTTCCTAATGTATTACAGACAACTCAGTTTCTAAACACCAACTATTGTCAAGTTGAGACCCAAGAATAGGGATACTCAAATATTTATCTTAGCCCTTAGCCTAACTCTCAGACTTCGGAGTGACAATAATGCTCCTGTAAACTGATCATGTTTTGTCCATTACAGAACTGTACGTTGAAAACATTACCAAAATTTTATTTTAGTAAGTTACATTTAGATCATCCTACTAACCTAAACAAAGAAAAATATGACCTCCCTTGAAAAAACAACAAAAAAAAAGGGAAATGAACAAATGAGTACGATTCTTGTGACTGTTATCGACATTGCAAGCTTCTTAAGATAGGTATTATTTCTTTTTCCCCTCCCTACCATCTTCAGCAATCAGTACACTGGAGCAAACAAAACAACCAAAGGGCAAGTCTCAGATCACAGAACCACAGCATGGTTGAGGTTGGAAAGGAGTTGGAGGTCATCTGGTCCAGCCCCTCGCTCAAGCATGGCCACCTCAAACTGGTTGCCCGGGACCATGCTGTGACCGTGTGCTTCCCCTGCCCCTCACCTTTATCTCCTGTAACCCTGCTCAGGTGGTAACCACCAGGGATGGTCATAATGGATGTATCTGGTTGTAATGGCTGCATCTGGCTCAAAGTGGACTTGGGAGACAGATAACAACACAATAGCCTAGGGCTATTGTGCGATGCGCCCACCTAACCACAGTGAAGAAACTAAAATCTGTGGTCGGTATGCAAGTATGACTATGAGTCAATCATCTTACCCCCAGAAATAGTGAGCAGCCCAAGAGCCCTTTGAGCTCTCCTGCACGGCAGCAGGCTGCACGCCAGGATCTCCCCTTGAGTATAGGCACCTCTCAAGGTTATTCCTCGAGGTTGAGAGATTCCTTGCCACAAGAGATCCTTGGTAAGTGACTAAAAGCATGCTAAACTTTGAAATCTTAGCTAAGTGATATAAAGGATTGATTTCACATACATAATCCTTTAGACATAAACTGTTGACCAAGTCTGGGACTAGGACTGGATCCGGCTGCACCTAGATGCCTTTCTGAGAAGGAGTTTAGAAAGCAAGGGGGTCCTTTCTGAACCTCATGACTCAACGGGAGGGTCTCTCTAACAGTTTCGTCCTGTGCTCTTTGCAGTAAATAATCAAGTGTACCTTCCCATCAAATCTTGTTAAACCACTGTCACATTTACCATTGAACCTAGTTAATTCCCTGTTCTATATCAATAAAGTACATTTTTGCTTCTCTCTTACGAGTGAAGTGCACTCTCACTCCTTCTGCAACACATGCCCAGACAGCTTTTGAGTATCTCCAAGGATGGAGACTCCACAGGCTCTCTTGGTCACCCTCACCATAAAATGTGTCGTCTTGTGTTCAGATGGAGTCTCCTGTGGTCCAGTTTGTGCCCATTGCCTCTTGTCCTGTCCGTGGGCATCACTGAGAAGAATCTGGCTCCCTCTTCTTCATCCCTCCCCTCCATCAGCTATTCCTATACATTGGTAACGTTTTCCCCGAGCCTTCTCTTCACCATTTTTAGCCCCAAACTGCAGTTTATTTGTCCTCAAAAAAGTACCAATTGCAAAAATCCTAAGCAATTAAGTCTTACAAGCGTCTGTGTGTGCATGCACAAAATTGTTTCAGAGTTTAACAAAAAATGCAGCTGGGCAGTGGTAGGTGAAGAAAAAAATATTTTTATGTAGTTCATAAAAGTGAAACAGAGACATCAGGAATTACTGCACACGCATGTATATGAAAGGTCAGTATTAAGAGCATCTAAATGCTAAACCTTGACTTAGAAGTATGAGCATGTGAAATTATACAGGAAAGTAAATTTCTGGGAAAGATAACAGCTGATCTAGAGCAATGCACTTACTTTCCCCACATGTATAAATAGCCCTGGCCACCCCTTCATGAGTATCCAGATAAATCTGGGTAAGTCTCCTTCGTTTCTTTTCTCAACTTTTTTGACATTTGCATTTCTTCAGTATCCAAGGAAAAAGAGAGAGCTTTCAAATAGCTGAAGGTGTTTTTATTTGTTTTTAGAAATGGGGAATAAAACATGCAAGAGAAAAACTTCATTCCTCTCCAATTTAGGATGTCTGTCCCAACTGTGCTATTTATCATTCTTAAATGAAAACAAGACAGGGAGAAACCAGAGCTACTCAAACTAAAATAACAGCACTTAGTCCATTAGCTAAAAAGGAAAATCCCACCACTGTCTGCTATTACTGAGGCTGAATCTTCCTAAAAAGAGCCACCTCTTGCTGAGGTCCTTCTTTGAAGATCATGAGTATCTGTAACGCACAAGACTCATGCCTCAGCCCTTCCTCATGTTAGTTCTCACAACCTGTCCCATGCCTGGTAATATTTAATGAAGAGCCCTTTCTTGGATTTCTTTGTCAAGTCAGAATCCTAAGATCACAGAAATGATCATCTCAGTGAAGGACAAATGCTTTCATTTGGGAAAAATGTTGACTGTGTCTAACACAGCATGTACAGATGCATTAAACCAGGAATTTCTAGCCTAGTCATTTCAAAAGCTACACCTTACCGAATCATTGCAAAAGAGTAATAATGAACATGTAAATCAACATATAAAGTCACCCCCATACTCCATATAATAAAATGCTACATTTTATCTAGTTTTTGTAAATTTAGTAGTCCTGCAGATGTGACATGGGAAACATATCCCATAAGATGCAATAAGTACACACAGTAAGAACCAGGACTAAACGCACAATTTTTGCAAACACACAGTGGGTAACATTTCTGATGACAAGAGAGCACTTAAACTAGTCATAGTCTTAATTACAGCAATATGAAAGATTATCAAAATAGCTGCAATACATTAATTACATTTTCCCATTAATTTCATGCATTTACAGAACTATACATATAGCTAGTTAGGTACATGAGATTTTAAAACAGGGAAAGGGGATGCATTTCCACCAAAAGAAAAAAAAAAAAAAAAGGACATACCATAGGCATTGGCAAGGGACTCAGGGGTAGAAGTAGATCCCGGCATTTAAAACACTGATTTTTCAAGTTGTCAGGATTTCTCTGATTTGCTTCTTTCTGAATGGATTTTGGAGGATTTTGAGGTTTGGGGATGGATGTTATTCTGGTCTTGTTTTTTGTTATTCCAAGACAGGTAGTACAACGCTGGATGGAATGAAGCTCAGTTTAGCATTCTAAAGCAAAGTATCTAACCTGAGCTAAATCACAGCTTCCACAGTCTCCAGAGAGGCTCTCCAGAAAATGATTCATTCTACTTTCCTTAAATACCTGTCTTAGGAGATTAATATCTCTCTAGAGGTGCCCAGATTCCTGCTTTAAACTAGATGTCTAACTTTCAGAGAGCTAACATTCAGGGAGATGAATTCTACTCACTGTGTACCATGACTACTGGATATCTTGTATCTGAAAAAGTTGGCATGAGAGCCCCAAGGAAAGAATCAGTATTCCTTCTTTTTTTTTTTTGGTCTGAAATTTGGACCTCCAAGTACATGGGGATTATAAGGTCCAAACTCCTATGCAAAACTGTTCTTCCATGTAAGTCCTGCTCACTAATGTACTTAATCATGTGCATAATTTAAACAACAGAAACACCATCCATTTCCATAGAGCTATCTAGCCAGACAGCTCAGGATTATGAATACAAGTACACTACTGAATTGAAGCCTTCAAGAGTTGGGAAGATGCTTTAAATAGTAAAATGATCATATTAATTTTTAAAGTGACCAAAAGCATGACATATCTACTTACATGCCGTCCCACACTAATTTCATATGGATAGTACAGAAGCCCCCCTTTAGTTTAAGAACAGGAGCACTTCAGAGCAAGCCTCTTTTTTTTGGACATGTTGGTAATGTTTTTTTAACATCTGTTGCTAAAGCACATCTTTTACAATGCTTCAGAAAGACAGACAAGATCAAAGGACAAGATAAAAAAATGGAATATCCTTAAAAGCAGAATTTAGATAACATGACTGAGGGACAGTCTACTGTTGGAGATGATGACCCAATACCAGAATAATTAAATTCCTCCAACTGAGAAACTGGCATCATTCATTTTGGATTAAATGAAACTAGAACAAATTTCCCTCTATATGGCTGTTTCACAAGGAGACAGTCCACAGTAGTTACCGGACTTTGCATTCACACTCTACCATACCCTGTAACACCTTTCACATGTAGACAAACCAAAAGGCACTTTGGCAAAGCAACACAGGAAATCCAGCACACCTCCTGCCTGGGCTTTTCCTGCTGCACAAGTGGAGAGGAACTCGGTCTCCAGGTACAGTAAAACAACAGTTGAAAACAGAACTGCTATGAAACACCCTTTGCTATTACATTCACTTCACAAAAGTAATTCCTACATGAAAAACTTTGAGATTTATACATATATGTATAAGTATGTACACACATACAAAAATTTTTCATATATACACACATATGTGTATATATATAATTTATACATACATATGTATAAAAAGATATATGCACATAAGTATAAAATAACAGAACTAAAAAGACAGTGATCTGTTCTTGCTTCTTTATGGTGTATAAGGAAGGTCTGAAAGCATGTTGTTTTCTTTATCCTAGAAATACTAGAAATGTCAAGTCTGATCTATCCTCTCTTTGCTGGAAGACTTCTTGGAGGTATAAAGCCATAGCTAAAAGAGCTTCTTACCCACTGACTGAAGGTTAAAGTCTACAACTATAGATGGAAGTCTTTCCCGATTATTTCTCAGCTATTTGAATTAATTATGTGTTAGCAACAGCTCAATTTTAAATCGTCCAAATAAAAAGTAGACTTCAATTTATCTTTCAAGTGACAATAGAGAATTCCTGACCAAAACAATTTCAAACAGAAGGCACAACATAAGAAAAAAAATCCTTTAGTATGAACAAAACGTCAATTTAAACCTCCTGTATACTACCTAAAAAGCAATAGAGAATGAAATCCTTTACACATACATGATTACAAAAACACTTATTTGATTCACTAATGCTGTAGAAGTGAAACTATATTATTTACTAAGTTTACCAGTTTGAAGGCACAATGGCTATCACTTCATCCACATTCCATTCTATTTACAGTGAAAAACAAACAAGGTTCTCTAAGAAAAAAAAGAAGATAAACACAGATGCACCCTGAGAAGTGAAATTTCACAACAAAAACATTTGTTCTGAAATACTGTTCTTTGTAAACTCCCATTATCTGAACCTGTGTTCTCCTATAACTAGGACAATAATGTTTAATACTCAATTACAATGAAAAATATTACCTGTAGATAAAAAAAACATTAAAAGTTAAGTACCCAGAAAAATAAATCAACCCAAACCTGACTGAAAGAAATGAGGTCTCACACAGAATCACACCCAAGCTGACATCTGTCAGTGGGAGGGGAGGGGGGGGAGAAAAGTAAATCAGTCTAAAGATCTCTGACAATGTCCAGTTTTCTGGAAAAAAAAAAAGGAATGGCATAATCTAGTTGTAAATCCCATAGTGCCATCTGTGTGGAGGAAAAATCAAAAAGCCAACTGTGCATGCCCTTCTTTGGATCTGAAATTCCCAAAAGATTCTGTAAAATTTAAAAATCTGAAGAAAAAGGTGTTTTTATAAAATCAGATACATGTTCTGTAGCTGTTTCATGACATGGTTTATAAAGTATTGGCACCAGCACAAAGAGTTCAAAGTGTTCATTCAGGAGTCACAGAGATCGTCAAATCTTTAATGATTCGTAGCAGTCCTCTAGTAGTGGTCGGTTATTTACTGCATAAACTGAAGTATTCTTTGCCAGTGATCTTCAGTGCAATAATGTACTTCTGCCAGACAAAATATTTTCCTTCTTATTCCAGTAGGTAGTAAGTGCCATCAATACAAGAATAGTGGAGCCAATATCAAATGACAGGCTACATTTCATGGTCAATATTCATCAACAATGGCTAAAAAGGTAAAATTCTAAGCTCAAGTTGTACATAGCAACATACTCTAGCTGTGGTATTCAAGGAAAAAAAAGAGAAAAACTTCATCCAAGCAAGTGCAAAAGGAAGAAACCTCTAGAATTTGTCCATTGAGACAGTTTTCCTTCTCCAGAGGTTAACCAGTGTTAAGAAAGAGCGTGCAATAGTACTTTGAGTCATCACCTCTTGGAAAAACAACAACAACAACAAAAACCCAAACCCAAAACAAATCCAATACTAAGGTTTGGTGATTATTAAATCACCAAATCATATTGCCCTTGTTTCAAACTCACTGTATTTTCATTGCTGTTTTACTGAACAAAATGATTGTTTTTAGACTTGACAGTAAATTTGATGCCAGTGTAAGGGACAGTTGCTAATGGATTATCCTAAAGTTCTGGGTTTTTTATGGTACTTTGCATGATAACCAGATGTATCACAAATCAAGTCTTGACCATGACAGAAATTTGAAAATTGCTCTGGAGTTTTCTACACATTACCAGTTACTAAGTACCTGGCTCAAACTTTATATCCAATACCAAGAAGTAGCTGGCAATTTTCTCTTTCATTTCTGCTCTAAGTTCAGGTGGAATATTCTTGCATTTATCTGTTGTGTCGCTTAGGCTGGACATCACTACATCTAGTTCAGGTGGAGAAGGGAGAAAAATGTATCAGATACGATTCACTGCCAAAAAAATGAAGACAAAGTGTCTTTTCAATCCATTCTTATACAAGCTTAAATGGGTTTTCAAACAACTAATTATAGGCCAGATCATAACATCTTATGCTGCAGGACACACTAGAATGCTACAGTATGTGTGTATGTATATACAAATACATCTGTATACATTTCTATATACACACACAAACACATATACATAAAAAGGAAGCACCCATCTTTTTCTTACTGCTAAATATTGAACATCTGCTTTCACCTGGATATTAACAGTTTATTGTGTGTAACACCCTATAAAGGGACATTCAAGAAGATGTTATTCATGTTCTTCTCATTAAAGCCACACATATGGCTGGTATTTAAAAACATGCAGCGCCACCAATTAACACAGAGTAAAACAATTCTTAGGCACAATATCAACTCTTTAAGAAATGCATAATATATTTAAACGTATTTCACCCATTTGTGTAGATAATTAATACTTTCCACTATTTCATAGGGGATTTATAGTCGTCTTAAAAAAATCAGCACAAATTCACAGGAAACAACTCTGTCAAATGAATTCCACAGCAGCATACATAGTGAGTCACTGGGTGAAACTCTTTTTTATGAACACATTAGGAAAGTCAGCATTCAGTTCTAGGACAACTCTGTTATCAATCTGTGAACAGAAGGACACATCGAGTAAAGAGAGATCTTTACAAGACTCCAGCAATTTTCTTAAAGATGCAGGGCTTACCATCCTCGTCCCTGTTCAAAAACAAGAAAGAAACAAAACAAATTGTAAGGTTATGGAGAATAGTCTATTTTTTTAAAGCTGCTAATACCATGTCATGAAAAAAAATGCTACTATAATGCAATTTTTATTTAATTATTTCAGTTAGATTTAAAATTAAAAGCTTCTCAGAGACAGTGCAGAATTTTTGTCTTTAAGAAGCCTGTTGTACTTTCGCTTGGGTAACTCCATCATTTTCTATTGGGGGGCAACTTTACAACTTCAAGGGGAATTTCTAACTACAGAAGCTGACCCCAGGTACCCAGAGCTACAAGACCTCCCAGTGACCAGATGATGGGCTTTGGCAACAAGCAACACAGTGCTCTACACTCATGCTCTCATGACTCTCCTGCTGACTGCAATGACCAGCACAGCACACGAGCTATTATGGGCTACTCCAATTCCAAATAAATCAGCAAGGCTTGTAGGACTCTAGAGTGAGTATGGGTATTACACACACACAGGGGCAGTTGTTCAAGAGACTACCACTCATATCTATATATACACTAACTGTAACAGAAAACACACTATTTACCCCTGCTAAAAATGTGACCACAGTGACCGAACTCCCAAGTGTCACACAGGCTCAGACCAAGTGTGGGACTGAGTCAGAAATCAAATAAATAGATGTTTATAAGTATGCATCCACACACCCATTATAGCTGATGGAAATCTAGTCAGTACAGTCAACAGTGCACAGCACATGATTCAGCTGACTGGGCGCTGAGGTATGATTCAGTTGCCTGAAGTGCCTAGTGCCCCTAAGGCTTCCTTACACTGTGTAGGACATCCACACAGAGCTGGTAGACAGGACACTGACCCACAGAAGGAGATCCACGCCTTACTGGAATGGCTGGAAGCCAGGCAGGTTACTCTGGGCAAGCAAACCAAGCCTGGATGTCTACAGTGGGCTAAATTGCTCATCGGGCTCTCCTGGCTCTAAAAAGAGTTTATACATCCAACATGACCACAGACACCTGCTGGTAGACACTTCAACTTACACTGCTCCATCTTGAGCTGAACTGCACTCCAAAAAGCCATCTAGTCCAGGATCTTGTCTATGGCCAGGGCCAAGAATGCTTTCCACCCCCACCCCTCACCCCCCCAAAAAAAAGAAGAAAAAGAAAAAAAAAAAAAAGGCAGGAGCAGATTTTTAAAGCAGCTTTTCACTGCTGGATCTTCTCAACTGCCAAAAATTATAGGGATTTCTGAACCTACCTTTCACGAATACTACTACTTTTCTGAACTTCTTTATACTTATGGCCCCTTCCCATGAGTTCCACAGTTTAACTATATAATGTTAAAAAAAAAAAAAAGAAAGAAATCAGCCTTAAAACCACTGCCTATTAATTGCAGTAATAAAGGGGCAATGAGTCATAAAGAAGCAGGGGGAGATCATCCCCAGTTGACTATTTCCACATCATTCATAATCCTATGGACATCTCTTCTGTTCCCTCACAGCTGCTTGTTTTCCAGACTCTCGTATCTCAGATGATCCCTGCTGTCTTGTTTCTGCACTAATTTAGTACTTTTGAAATTGGATGACCAGAACTATACAGTGCACTAAGCACAAAATCAGTAACTGTATAATGAGGTCTTATGGTGTTTTCTCCATTTCTTTCCTAAGAAATCCTAACCTTCTGCTTGTCTGTTAGAATGATGCTGAGCAATGAGCCGATGTTTTCCAAAAATTGTCCCCAGGATCACTTTCCTACAAAACAGTAACTAATATAAAGCCACTCCCCATATGCTTAGTTAATGTTACTTCACCTCATGTGATTACTTTGCACTTGATGGAACAGTTTTCCTCCTGCTTTATCATCTGTTTACTAAGTATCGTAAGATCATTCTGCAATTTTTCAGCATTAAGTTCTTCAGCTTAAGATTTTTTTACCCTGAATATCTGTGCATTACCCTCTCGTACAGCGTTTTTCACCCCTTTGCCTGGATTACTTATGAGCAGATCAGTACAGATCCTTGGTTACCACAGCAGTGACATAACTTCACTGTGAAAAGAGATGATATGTTCTTATCCTCTGTTGTCTATCTTTGAAACACTCATTACAATCCAGGAGCTAAGTTACAAAAGCAGAACAACCTTGGCTAAAGCTTTTTAAAATCCAATCTTCTATGGACTGTATCAGTGCTCACCACCACCAAGAACTCCAAGGAATTCTAAAAGATTGGAGAGGCATAACTATCCTCATAGGGATGCAGCTCTCCTTCACCATATCGTAATGGCCTTCATGTCCACTGACTGACTGACTTTCTTATGGTTGCAACTGATTTACACAGGGCAAAAGACAATCTTACTGTTTTGTAGCTTCTAACCTGCACCCTTTACAAAAGATTTTGCCATGTTTGTAACCCTTCATTCCTCTAGTGATGAGGCTGATTTAAGTGACGGATCGCACACCAGAAATAAGATTTCCACAGCCCTATATTTGAGCTCATTTAGAACTGCTGCATAAATACCATTTAGTCCTAACAATTTATTATTGTTCAATGTATTGATTTGTTCAAAAGCTTTCTATATTGGCATTCCAATTTAAGGCAGCTTTCCAGGCTAATCTCCTGGAAAGAATGGCTCTGATGTAGCAGCCTACTTGATCCCCCTTGCCATGAACACTAATGGACAGACAACAGTTCTGCAACGGCCTTCTCGTATCTGAGAGATCCTTTACTTCTGGAGTATCTATCAACCTCCTTTATATCTGGAGTATCTGCCAACCTCAGTAACTCTCCTGTAAAGGTCTTCTAACAGATCTGAAATACAATTTTAGCATTTACCTTTAGCCGATGGTTCCTTAATATCTCATTTTGCCTTACTGTGATTTTGTTTCACTTTCTAGAGTTCATCTTCCTATTTTTCTTCTCTGAACAGGATTCATTTTCAGAAAGCTGCCTCTGTTTTTAGTAGTCTCCCATACTCTTATTTGTAAGCAAGGGGGTACCTAGGTGTGGTCTTCACTTCTTCTATGGTAGGTTCTCGGATTAGTTGCTTTGAGACATTGTTTAACATCACCGGAAAACAGTCTTTGCTATCATGCCCCCAAATTTTACCCCATCTACGCAAAGGTAATCAAAGCCTGTCATTATTATTGTGATTTTTAACTCCCTTATCATTATATGATCACTGTCACCACAACCGTCTGGTGGTTAATGTAACAGTCCCTATAGCTATACACAGAAATTCTGTAATACGCTTTAGTTATTTACTTCACTTGACCATAATTTTACCATAGTACCACTACCCTACCAGCAGGATTTGCTCTACCATTCCAACTGAAACTCCAGGAATACCACATTATGCTACTCATCTTTTTTCCACCAAGCCTTAAAATTGCTACTGCATCAGCACCTTCATTTAAAACCAGTCTCGTTTACACATCACAGCTTTTAAGCTTCAAGATCCAAATGTGCGTTTCTATGAAAATGCTAGATCTAGATGCCTAGCCACAGATTTTTTGTGTAGGATGTTCTTCATTCCTTCCTACCTGAACTTTGACAGTTCTCCTACCATTTCATCTAAGATTTTTAATGGATTTGTAACTAAATAGGCTAATAATTTGTAACTAACACATTGTAAATAATTTGTAACTAAATTACATGCTTTACTGCACCTGTTTCTTTTTCCCCCTTCAAGCTTAAAATTTTATGTTGGGAAATGCCTTTTTCTAAAAGCTAAAAAAGCCAGTAGTCTAGTTGGGGTTTGGTTATTCACACCAGGGGATAAGCAAACACCATCCGCAGCCTTACTTTTATTTATACAATGTACAATTAGTGATATATATTTCTTAAAAGCACATTCGAAAGCATTTCAGAAGTGTAATACAGCACATTTTCCTTTGCCTTTCAAAGACTGGCAATGTATCCTGCTAGTTACCTATATAGTTCATTTTTCTAGAGTTTGGAGGCTTTGTTACTTACCACAACTTTTGGACTAATCGGCTATTTCTCAGAATAAATACCTAACTGGTATATTAAAATCTGCTATTTAATTTTGTTGTTCAGTTTATTCCCTGGAAAAATTCTCTGGTATCGCCTTTGTAAAAGGCACTTCTGAGTAATGATTTCTTTGCTAGAACAATTATTTTTATTAGCTGTAAATGATTGCATTTATATCTATCATATATCCAAGTCTTCAAATTCTAGAGCTGTTCAGGAGCCCTGTGTCTGATGGCTATAAAAATTGCCAGAGCCCCAATTTCTAGGGCAAGGGATACTACTGCACACCAAATAATATTTAAGAGTAGAGACCCTGAAAATAACTAGCACTATTCCCTCAAACATTCTTACTTTTCCTTTCCTCCCCTAGACCAGCCAGACTAGCCTTTTATTCTTTACATTTTCAATCTATTGCACACAACTCAGATCCTAAATTTTAACGTGCTACACATTTTCATGTTTGAATTGACTAACTATGTGTTGATGCTCTCAAGATAAAGCTGAAAATTTTGACAGCTGGCAAGGGGGCAGTTGGGTTTTCTGTTGCTCAGGAAGGTGTGGGAGGTGTTGGTATGTAGATAGGAATACATGAATTTTGCAGTAACAAGGGTGTCTACTTTTCATTACTCTTTTTGTGCAGGACAGAGGCAGTCAGGACTTTTGGGGAGCGAGGTTAAGATGACTTATTCTTCATCCTTGACAGCAGGTGGTAGCCCCACAGCAACGTAACTAAGCAGCTGATATGATGTACAAGAAAAGCTTTTGGCACTGCCAATTCAGGTTGTCATCTGACTCGTCACATTGCTCAACGCCGATCACAGTTTGAAGACTAGTTTTTAACTACAGGTCTCGAGGTGTCCACTTAACTTCTGATAGCACTGGATCATGCAGTCCATCACTGCAAAACTGTCAGATGATCACAGCCGGATCATTCTACTGCAAGGTGGAAACCCACCATGTCAGTCAGTGGAAAGGATGTGGGCAGAGAAGGAAATGATACTTGTAAGCAGGCAGCTCAGTATGTAATGGGTAAAAGAAAGCTCAGAACTAAAATTTGAAGAAGCACACCCTCATGTACTCAGCGACAAGCTTACATCATGCTTCCTCTTCCAAATTGTATTATAATACAGCAGATATGGATCCAAGTCATGATTTATTTTAAGCTGAAATTTACTTTCTGAAGTATGTTTTACACACCACAAACACAGCCACCCATCAAACAATGCTTTACATGGGCCAATAATTTTACAGAGCCCTTGAAAACTGGTAATTTTCATCTTCTATGGACTTCTCTGATTCAAGGGAATCAACAAGGGAATTGCCAAACAATAACAGATAGACTAAGGAAAGGAAAGATGGGTAGCAAGTCGCCAGACCTACCACCTGAAAACAGCATCCAGGGTATATATAACAACCATTTTGCAACACTTAAATGAATGACACACAGTTCAACAAGATTTCTTCCAGAGGCTTAGATTCCTCCAGTCCTGAAGCTATTGTGGTGGTAAATAATCTATAACTGAAACAAGAAGTCTTCCCTGACAAGTTCATAAGTTCTAACAACTGCAGAGAGAAACCAGTATAGTATTGTCAATGCTGGTGACTGCAGTGCAAGGTAAGACATTCTGATCCCTACTTAGGTAAGTGCCTGTATATAGCAAAAAAACCGCAAGCTTTTACACAGCTTTGTTGAAGTAAAAGAAGTTCCCTTACAGCATGCACTACTAACCTAGTAGCAATACTTCTACACCCTTCACAATGCATGTACAAGCCAGACGTTTCTGTACTTGGGAGATGACAAAGGATATAATGAGAGCACCTCTCATTCATTCACATCATAGAGGAGACCCACTGTTCAAGGTTACTCTTGCAAAGCTGAGCACTGACCTCAGGCCTCTAACAGCTTCAGACCTGTTGTCGTACTTCTTCAAAAGGACAAAAACATATTAAACATTTATATAGCTTATAGTAACAGGATGGCCCTACATCAGCCGTCAAAACTTAGAGCACATACAGAGATTTATGACTTTCTTGGTACTCCTGCACTGTGAGAGAATAGCTCTTTAGTTCAGACAACAGCGACTTCTGCACTTACATGGGAACACCTGGCAACTCTACCTCCAGATGACCCGATGTGGTTTTACTTGACAACTCCTTCTTTTAACCACAGACTGTAATGGTTCCTATATTCAGACTACGAAATGAACACAGTTTCCTTGCTGTTGCCAAAAAAGCTGTGTTACTCCTTCACATCTATCGTATCACCTTGTTCTGACTCGTTTACAGCAGAAGACAACCTTTCCCCCCCCACTAAGTATTCCTCTGAAGGAAGAAAGCGAGGTCTGGAAGGTGGATATTAAAGGTTTTGGTAACATCTTGCAAATAATTCAACTGGATATCCTCTGGAGAGCACCTATCTGAACCAAACATGCAGTCTCACTGCGAAAGGTTGACTACAAATCCACTTGCACCGAGGGAACAGAACAAATTCCTTTTCCATGTTCACACGTTATTTTTCCACAAAAACATCAGTAAGATGTTAAACTGAATTCAAACGTGAATTCAAATGCTAAAGGAGAAGTGCGGCAACAAACCTTCACTGCTGGCAGAGAGGTGTGACGGATGCACTCGATCTCTTAACCAAACTAGCAGTAGTTTAGTACAAGCTCCAAAGGAGGTAAAGGCCTGAGCCATGGCCGGGCCAAGAACTCCTCTGGTCCCCATCTGTTCTCTGAGAGCCCACAAAGAAGCCGAGTGGCACAGTGAGCATCGATGCATATGAGTTTGGAACACCTATCATGCGATTGACACATGAATAGCGGGTGGCTTTTCCAAGACTCATTTATCAAGGAACAAAGAAAGTTGTGGGTACAAGGAGCCTCATGCATATCTTTCCTAACGCATGTAATTTGACTACGAGCCAACCACTTTATCTATGAATATGACAGCCAAAGTGAGCCTTCTTTGAGCTCTCCCTGCTAGGCAGTGTGGCTGCAGGGCGGTGATCTCCTCTTAAGCTGGGACACCTCTCAAGGTTGCTCCTCGAGGCAGAGACACCTTTTACCAACAGCAGATCTTTGGTAAGTGACCGATATCGCACATAACCTTGTAGTATGGTAACTTTGATTTTGTCTTGGTAACTTTGATTGAATGCTGAATTGACAAATTTTGCATATATAATCCCTTAGACATAAACCATTGTCCAAGTCTGAGACTAAAATTGGACCCAGCCATATCTAAGCTCCATCAGGAGTTTAGAAAGCAAGAGGGTCTACTCTGAACCTCGTGACTCAATGGGAGGGTCTTCCTTACTCTTCATACTCCTTTCATTAGACATAAACCGTTGTCCAAGTCTGAGACTTAAATCGGACCCAGCCGCACCTAAGCTCCATCAGGAGTTTAGAAAGCAAGGGGGTCTACTCTGAACCTCGTGACTCAACGGGAGGGTCCTCCGTACCCTTTTGTATCCTCGGTCTCTCTGTGAATCACTAACTCGAGTGTAACCCAATTTCCCTGTGTATGTTTCTTCCATGCAGTAATTAATAGAGTGAACCTTGCCATTGAACTTTGTTAAGTCGCACTTTTATAAATCACATTAAAACCACTTTTGCTAATACCTTTGACGGTGATTTTTTAAGCGATCTAAATCACTCATTCACAACAAGAGGCAACAGAAGTAGCAGACTATCTGTAGGCTTAACACAGCCAAACTATTCATTGGGCAGCCTCTGGTGTAGTGAAAAGGTCAGACCACTTTGTGGGCAGACACAATGCCATTGTAACAGAAAGGCATGGAAGTGCGTGGTCAGGAGAACATACGTGTTTATGAAAGACTTCATTCACTATGCCATTTGGAAATTTTTCATGTCTGAATAGGGAAATGAGCCCTTGATAATCCAGCTACAAAACAGATTTCCTTAAGGATACGCAAAACACATTATCTCCTGTGGACATATACATCAAGTCTGTACAATCTGTACTAGGTGGAGATAAGTTTTTATCTGTTCATCCTCCTTTCCCTTTGTTGGTCAGAAGGCAACTTCCTCAGTCAGAGATGAGTAAAACCATATTTCATGGTAGAATAGTGTACTAGCTATACTGGAGTGACAATCTGATGCCATACGGTAAATTTTTTATAATGAGAAATGCCGACAGCCTTAAACTTGCTTGGAACATTATTCAAGTTGAGGGCTCTCAGTTCTTTCCAGCATCTCTCTCAATCTAAATGTAATATTTTCATTAAAATTATTAAATACTAAAAATAGGCAGCGCAGCTACTTTCTTCCCTTTAATTTAAATCTTCCTTTTTCAACTAACCCTGAGAAAATAAGTCAGTAAAAGCATGAAGAAATTTATCCCACCTTGATGACACAAATATCCCTGCTGTCCTACATTATTTTAAAAAGAAAACCTCATATTCCACCATAAAAAGAATAAATTCAATATGATGCAAAACTACGTTTCTCAAAGTCCTTACTCAAGAGTACAAAGTATATTTACTTTAGATTTCTAAAAATATTTTTAACTATAGAAGCTGCAGAGGATTAGAAATTTAAGATTTGGTATGCTTTTTGCCCCTCATCATTTCCTTCCCACCTCAGTATAAAAAGTGCATTTTACATTTTGCTGTTAATTACCTCTTCCTCTTTAATGAGTCAAATTAACTTCCTGGTAAAAGTGACAAAGAAATTGAATATTGCTTGGTGTATCTATATTGCATAAAAGCAGAAATCTGTTTATTGATCACAGACTTGCACTATACATATACTTTGTCACGCTGCACAGAAATAAAACAACAAACAAAAGCAGAAAGAAGGAGAAGAAATTGGATCTTCTGACAGTCGAAAGATAAAGATTTCAGTTAAAAAAACTAATGGTCAGGAAACTAAAAGTTATTGGAAAAAACTCACACTTAAATCTCAGTTTAAGCAATTCATCCTAAACAGTCAAATTACATGGTTGGTATAAATCCACTGGATTCTATATCAGAAACTCACTGCAGCAAGTAAAACTTGCCTCTTTTTTTTCATATGCTAAACCATAATTTTAAGAAATATTTATTTAAAAATATGTCTAGAAGACAGTTTTGTCTTAAGGACTCATTTTTAACTGCAAGGCTTTTGAGACACAGTAAGAAATATACCAATAGTTCTACATTTTCTTACCCAATATATCCAGCTGCCGTAAATGCGTACAGTTAGCAGCAAGCTCCTCAATGTCTGTGTCACACACAGACCTGTTGGCTGTAAGAAAGAGCTTTTGCAAGTTCGGGAGTTTACGTGCAAGGTTTGTGAAACAGCCTGTACTGCTCTGTAACATAGGGCACCAGCCAAGATCAAGTTCTTCCAAAAGCTGGCAGCCTGAAGCCAATTCTGCTATTCCACTTTCAGTTATGTTTTTACATCTCCACAAATCCAGACTGCGAAGCTTTTTGCATTTTGCTCCCATCATGCTTGCTATAAGATCATAGTCTTCAATCTGCAAGGAAAGTAAACACTTTGTCATGTATACCATCTTTCCAGACATACACAGGTGTTTCAAGATTTGCTTGCTAACACACCTACAGATCTGTCTTGAGCATTTGTCATTTCTAAAGAGCTCTGAAAATTATTCATTGTAGAGTACAGCAAGGTCTACTTTTACAAAAGACAAAAATAAAATAAAATTCCTATCAACCCCCAGACATAGGTGTTTTTAAATTCACTTAATTCTGAAGATCAGTGAAAATGCAGTGAAAAGTTATTTTTCTTTGAAACCCCCTTCTTTTTATTGTGCAGTTGTTTTTCCTTCAAAAGATGATTAAAACTCTTTTTATGACCATAGGCACTGCCACTATAAGCACATCCAGACTGAAGAATGTGCTTATTTCCATGCTAGGTTGATCAGCTGCTGTATCTCCTTATGGAAGTCTTATTGGTTACCTTGGGCAAGCCAAAGGGACTGAAATAGGGTCCCATTATACAGGCAGAAGGAATGAAATCCACTATCAAAAACCATAGGAAGACAAGGACTGTTGGAAAAACGTAGTCACGCTGCCTTCCTCTTCTGTCCATGAGTCAAAGCAGGGAAGGCTGAGCCAATTCTGCTTTGTCACTTGCTTCTTGAATGACGAGGAAGGTCAGCTGTCTCCCTGATAAGTGATCTGGTGTGTCTACCACCAGGGACAGCAGCAAGCCAGAATCCCACTACATGCAGCTCTGGCACGCACATGCATTAGGGCTCAGATGAGTGCCCTGCAGGAATTGCTGCTGTCCCTGTGCTCTGTTTCTTTAAATCAATGAGTGCGCCCAGCAAGTCTATGACTCAAACAGCTTTTGCTGAAAATATTTCTCTCATGGTTAATACTGTAGGGTCAGACACAAGCGTTAGTCTGCTAGGAATGATGGTTTGGACTGAATAAAAATAAATAAGTCTTGATTAGTGTTGGAAAGAAAAAGTGATTATGCATATAAATAATGCACCAAAATTTAGGAAGAGGATGAAGAACTATGAGAAAGCCTACAAGCTATGTTTTAGGCCTACTAAACTAGTATGTAACCCTTAAGTATATGACTAAGCTGCATTCATCTTGGACCTTTCAAGAGAGTATAGAATAATGCCAACTTAGCATTTAACATGTCTTCGTGAAACACAAACCTAGGTCTAGTTGCAAAGCAAGCATGCACACAGGCACACACCCACACCCCGGCATGGTGTAAGTACTCACCATGACGCAGCTGCCCAGGCTGAGGTGCTGCAGCTCCGAGCAGAAGTTCAGAATACTGAGCAGGGCTGTTTGCTGCCACGGGGGAACACATCAGAAGGAAATATGGAAAGCGAAACAAAGAGAAGAGGTCAATTAGACATTAAAGGCTGTCACCACATTTCCTGAAATACAGCTCAAAACTCTGTTACAGACACCACAAATGCCACTTAATGAGTCCCTGGGTACTCTACCCATTGATTGGCTTAAAGCAACGGTAATCGTTACAACCTTTATGCAAGTCACTTTGGATGTGGTTTTGCATTGCCCTGAAGATACCTACACACCCATGACCTATCCGCTCATTTCCCACAGGAAAGCTGCTGAGGAAGCGTGGCAAGTTCAAATAACAGGCAAGGCCAGCCTGAAAACACAGAGGGCTGGCGACGTACCAGAAGAACAGCGGAGGCTCTGACATTCGCTGATCGGCTGCAGCCTGATGGAACTGCCAATAGAGCTGCGCAGCATCAGGACCGAGCTGGTGACTTTAATGTCAAAGGAGTCTCCGTGCTGACAAGGATGCTGACAACCATTGAGCACCTGTCACTACCAGCGTGCAGACTGAAACAGATATAATGTGTATTTTACAGTCATGTTCCTGCCACTTAACATGGCCGTTCTTTTCAGAAAGTACTGCACATTGCTCTGCCTGAGATTGGACTGGAACATCAGATGGATCTTACAAAATGTAAAGTATGTGGCTGTTCTGTTCCACAACAAGGGAAACTTCATGGGTTTTTATTTGTGTTTCTAAGATACAGAAAAGACTCTTCTGCATTGTCTGTAGCCATATTTTGTTTTGTAGTTGGAAATACACAGTGCAAAAAAGAACGTAGTCTGGGATTCACATCACAAATAGCCGTGCATCATACTTAAAACATTCATCACTTTGTTAGGACTTTGTAATCTGTATGAGCCTGAAAATGGGAGTAAGTTTCACAACATATTAACAATAGAAGTCTGGGGATTTCTACAGGATATACAACAGTTGCTAGCAGAAAAAAAACCAAGCAATATACAAGGGACAAAATAACCTACCGCTAATAAGTGGAATTCCTACAAGAACACTACTCAACAATATTTGTACATATGAGTAGTATAATTTATACAGTTTTTTAAAAATATAAATTTACTTGTTTTCAGAAAGTTTACAGTTAAATGCTTTACTTAGTTTCCTCAGTTTGTTATATTCTAATGAAACTCAGCAGGAACACGATCCTCTGTCATACCACCTTGAAGGAATATCTGATCCCTTGCACTGAAAGGCTGGCAGACACAGAACAGGGCCATAGCATGGGGTATTCACAGAGACCATTTCAGACATCTGATTTAGGTGTCTCCAGGGAGCAATTAGAAACAACCAACACTTGACATGTATGGAACCTCAGCTTCCAACTTGGCCTTCTAAGATTTGATTTCCCAAAGGCAGCCTAAAAGTAGACACTATGAATAAGTCCTCCTCTCATGTATCTTTGCAGAGGTCTTACAAAGCCACTGTCCGCTTGCTTGCTTTACTTTCATTCATGGTTTTAAAGAAAGAGGTAGCTAGGGAATTAAACACAAGAGCATTAAAAAGTCATTATTAAAGAGGTAACACTTAAGAACACTTTAAAGCTAGTAAATGTGTAAACATCCAATACATTTTAAATTACGTACTTAATAAGCAAATGCTTCATTTGGATCATTAAACCTGAATAAACGAGTAACTCCAAGAGAAGGAGACATAGTCTTTACTATTTAACTCAGCAAAAGCTCTGAGCTTTAGAACCTACTCAGTTGCACAAATTAAAAGCAAAATCCCCAAACCCTTCTCTACAAACCCTAAATATCAGAGTTAAATAAATCAGTCTCTGACTGCACACCCAGTTCTAAACAGAGTTTCTGCAGGTATTCAGGTGACTCCACAGGAAAGCTGAATACCTTGCTGCTTTCCACCATGTTTTTTAGTAATGGTTTCCAGACTGGAATTTAAACACTGGCCTGAAAGAATGTGAAGCAGCAATATCTTTCCTTAACTGACACAAACAGTGCAAAAGTGAACAGTCTCTCTGAACAGCCTGTAGGGTGTGAGATCAATTCCACACTTCCTCTTCTTCAGAGAGGGGTGAAATAGGTAGGAAGACTAATATTCATAGTTATCTGGATTAGATAACTGAGCTACTTTTGTTAGCTTGAACAGGAATTTGATGCATCTCTCAGAATACCTTTTTTAGTCCCTCTCTAATTTGAGACAGTCCTTCCTGTATTGGTGTGCACTGAGTCCACATTTTCAAAGGTCTTTTCACAACCTATAAAACCTAAAGTATTATTTTGAACAATTATTTAAGAAAACCAAACCATTTTTAAAAAGCACTGGGAATCTGGGTAATAGAAGGGAGCTTGGTAGAACACTATGTTGTACCATCACAAATCATGCCAATTCAAGACCAAGAGTAAACAACTACTTACTCAGTAATAATTATACTGGCCATATTAATTCCTCTTCTGGGGCGCATACATGCCCACACACAACAAATCAGATTTCTTTCAGAAGCAGTGTCTGTTCTTCTGTAACTGAGGTGGGGTTTGCATATGTCAAGAAAGAAGAAAAAACCCTTTGTGCATGCCTAGTTGTGCCTCAGTCAATTGAGAATCCATGTGGCAAAGGACATGAAAATAGCAGGAGAGAATGGCAGCTCACAGAATCCATATGCACTACATATAGAAGGACTATGATTGTAATAACCTGCCTGTTTCAAGCCATCTGTCTGTACAATTAATCTCTCTGACTTGCAATACAAGATGAGTGATAACACTCTTATTTAAGCAAAGGAGAAGAGCAAGGCAATCACCTGACCCTGAAGCTGTAATAGAGGCCAAACTTCATATGTTACAGTGCTTTACAAGAGGAGCTAAAAGGCCACCAAAATTCTGGATCAGCAAGCTTTAACCTGGAGAGAGACTAATTTCACTTTTCCAGCCAAGCAGAGACAGTCAAATCAAAGACTACCCATGTAATACCATTCTTGAGCCAAGTAGCCAAGTGTTATGGACGGAGTGAGAGTGCACTTCATTCGTAAGAGAGAAGGCAAAAATGTACTTTATTGATACAGAACAAGGAATTAACTAGGTTCAATGGTAAATGTGACAGTGATTTAACAAGATTTGATGGGAAGGTACACTTAATTATTTACTGCAAAGAGCACAGGACGAAACTGTGAGGGAGACCCTCCCGTTGAGTCATGAGGTTCAGAAAGGACCCCCTTGCTTTCTAAACTCCTTCTCAGAAAGGCATCTAGGTGCAGCCGGATCCAGTCCTAGTCCCAGACTTGGTCAACAGTTTATGTCTAAAGGATTATGTATGTGAAATCAATCCTTTATATCACTTAGCTAAGATTTCAAAGTTTAGCATGCTTTTAGTCACTTACCAAGGATCTGTTGCGGCAAGGAATCTCAACCTCGAGGAGTAACCTTGCGAGGCATCCCTACTCAAGGGGAGATCCTGGCGTGCAGCCCGCTGCCGTGCAGGAGAGCTCAAAGGGCTCTTGGGCTGCTCACTGTTTCTGGGGGTAAGATGATTGACTCATAGTCATACTTGCATACCGACCACAGATTTTAGTTTCTTCACTGTGGTTAGGTGGGTGCATCGCACAATAGCCCTAGGCTATTGTGTTGTTATCTGTCTCCCAAGTCCACTTTGAGCCAGATGCAGCCATCATGACCAGATACATCCATTGCGACCATCACTGGTTATTGCTTGAACAGGGTTACGGGAGATAAAGGTCAGGCTGTGGTGGGGGAGAGCACACCATCACACCGAGACATGTATAGTTTGGAGATTTTTTGAGTTTTCCCTGAACAAATGGTAAGGTTTGGCTTCATACCTGCTCCTCTTTACAAAGATTGAGAAAAGAAAAGAGTGGATGATTTTAAAAAAAAAAAAAAGGAAAGCCACCAAAACAAAACAAAGAAAAAACCACTCTGGAAAAAAACTTAAGGTAAGAATTACTTTTTCTTTGTGGAGTAATGTATGACATGGCTTCAGTGGACTAAATTTCTTCTGCCATCTAAGCCAAAACAAAACCTACTAAAATAATCAATTTTTATAAGATGGTACAGACAACAGGGAGAGTCCAAAGGGGCCAAATAAAATGGTCTACCCTATCCTTCATTCCCAGGAAAGGTGTTTTCAGATGAGGAAAACATACAGTGCAGGAGTTGCTTTAAGAGAGAAGACTCTGACGTCAACCTGATCAGAAGGATATGATACTGCTGCTAAACACAGCCTTACAGAGCAGATTACAGAAATATTTTAGGGCATACCAGTTAGTCCTAAACCTCAGAAAAGGGAAGCAGACTGCCTGAAGAGTCTCTGAAATATTTATGAACAGGTCAGACAAATGACTGTCAGAAAGGACATCAATAGAGTTAATCGTGCCTTGGACAAGAGAAGAGATGAGATTACCACTCGAAATCCTAACTTACTCCACATGAGACAGGTGAGAGGTCTGCCCAAGCATGAAAGTCCTCCACTCTGTAATACAGGCCAGCCTGGAAGACATATGTTGTGTATACTTCAACTAAATAGCTGATACTGGACTAACTTGTATCCTGCCTGTCTTTGTAAAGACCGTAGACATCACACTTAAGTTTTGACTTAGATGTTGCAAGAGCGTTGCTGGTTTGAACAGACAACCCATCAGTGGAGAAACCAAATACTGGTACCAGAGTAATACACTTGGCAAGACTGAATCTTGCTTGACCTTTTCCAGGATTTTTTGCATTCATGATCCAGCAGGAAGTGCAAATAATTTCTGATGTTAGTATAAGGAAAGCATCCCACAGACAGCCTGAGCTCAATATCCATTCAAACAGAAAACTCTTCTGTCTGTGGCACACGCAGCTCACCTGTCAAAGATGTACTTCGAATATTTGACCATTTACTCATTGCAGTTTCATTGTCAAGTAGTCAGAGATTAAAAAAAAAAATACAAAAGGTTTAAAAAAATACAAATTATGAACTATAATATGGCTATCACATAATGGCTGCAATATAATAAAAGGCATGAAAATAAGTGCACCACAGTGTGTCTCTGGAAGATTAAAGGAAGAGCTTAAGAAAAACAACAAAGTTTTACTTTTAGGGTTGGGATAGGGAAGAAACAGTCTGCACCTTTTTATAAACTTTCTTTTTATAGAGAAATCTTAAAAACTACTTTTAAAATTGTTACTTTTTATGCTGGGAACAAACAACGGGCTGTTTTTAACCCTTCTCAGAAGAACTGTGTCTGACATAAGTTGGGAATTCTTCCAGCTCCTCAGTGAAACAACTTGAGAGCCTAAATCTTCTACAAGACTTTTATTCTCCTGAAATTTTTTTCTTCAAATTTTTCAATGAAGTGAATGCTGAGAGAAAGTAACCTTAAAGTCTCATTAAAGACTGCTTCCTCCCTTCTTTAAAAATGGTTTCCCTTGCTTGCTATGTTTTTAATCACAGAATTACCAATTCTCCAGTTAACCTCTTTGTTCAAGAAAAAATTGAATTATGCAGGACTTAAATTTTGGGTTTTTAACATTAAAAATTTAAGTTAGGGGTAGAAAAAAATCCTTTAATACCCACCCTGCCCTCCCCACTGCATTATATGAGAGGACAACTGATTGTATTATTAACTGAGCTGTATTATTTTTTTCTTATAATTTCCAAATGATGACCTCATCTCTAGCTCTCCCTGCCCTATCCCCCCAAAACCCTGTTGTCTCCACTTATGTTCAAATACTTATATAACAGTAGCTGCAGGCAGATATCAGATGAAATGTCTACATTTGCAAGCTCACCACAACAAGAATATTGCATTTTTCCATAATATCAAAGAATTAATATAACAACGTTCCTAAAGACCACAATTTCTTTTTCTTATTTCAGTTACTTATCTCTCCATCAAAAAATGCATCTTGAAGAGTCTTTGCAGTGAGTTGCCTTTGCATACAAATTTATGAGGTTGTTGTATTTAATAACAGGTTCTATCACAGTATTTATCCATGTTTCTAGGTAGCAGTTTCATCTTATTCTACAGATCTATGTTAAAGTGTTGTAAAAAATATTTGCTTTTAGGTTAGAATCAGGGTCTTTAGGACTATATTAACCAATTGCACTGGATAACATATTTAGACAAGCTTATTCCACAAACAATCACCTTTTCATAAGGCAAATAGGAAAAGCATCAAAAGATTTGATCAGCTGGCTTGTAAAGAATTGTGGAACCCCAAATATCCAGCACCCAATCACCAGCTGTCACATGCTGTTTGGTACAAATCAAATTTACATTTCTCAGCACATTTAGCTAAAAGTTGATACAGCAATTAGGCAATTACTATAGGACATCAAACAGTCAGTATACATTTGATACTATGCAGTTATAGTTTGGGAGCCTATTTATGTGACTGAACACCTGACAATATTATTCCATTTAGTAATAACCAATAATCCGAGTGAAAATCCAAGACAGAAAATTCAACCTTGCCTGAATGAGGAGGGGTAAATGTGGTAATGAGGAGGTAACTCTGCAGGGTAGTCTAAGTATTCTGTCTTCCTAATAAAAGTCATAGTCAATGACTTTTGAATGAATTCCTTAAAATTCTTGGAACCTGAGAAGCAGACAGAAAGGAGAACTGGAGAACTACAGACAGGCCATGCCAATGAAATCTTCCACATCTCTTTCAGCCCATCAATCACATCCATATTCTCAGAAGCTGATCCTTCAGCAGAGAAATCAAAATATTCTCAGAACTGCACAGAAAAGTTCCTCTGTTCATGATCTGGGCAGGAGCTTCCCTTTTGTTCCCAAAACGTTTAAATTTACAGCCAGGGAGGCTGGGACCAGCTGACTCAGCCAGATGAATGCACAACTGTGGGAACAGATTAGATCAAAACATCTCAAACTTCAGCACACACATCATGAGTGCTACTTCTACTGCTTCAGAGACAAACCCCCTTCCTGCACAACTGCCTTGTCCTGCACACAAGTACTACTGCACACACATTACTGTGTACAAAATTACTTTGGGAATTCTCCTTATAGGTAACGCAAGGCCTCCAGCATGCCACAGACTAGAATTATCCTGTTGGAGAACCAAGCGAGACATACCACGCATACAAAAGACATAAGAAGTTTGAAACACATCTTTCTGCATGCAGTCACAAAGTAAAGATAATACAGAAATTAGCAAGTTAACATGCTGAACAGGTTAAGAACTCCTTCCTTAAAATAATAAAAAACCCCAAACCTCTTCATGCTGAACATACACGCATGAAGAACTCCACGGCGAAACAAAAGCTGACTATAAAGTCGATGGGAAAGCAGAGAGGAAGGAAACCGCCACTTGCTTTAAGAAAACTACAAATAAGCTCTTGGCAAATCAAGAAGAGAAATCACGCGTGTGTGGTACTTACCACTTGGCATTGAGATAATCGTCTCACACGGGTTATTTATTGGGATCAAGTAATCTGAATCAAAACGGTATCTGGAAGTTTTTACAGAATGGCCTGACTACCGGAATTGAGGCCAAACTTTTTGGAAGGGCAGACTAGTGACTACAAGTTTATCCTCTTCCCAATTTCACACCAACAGTTCAAACCTCTTTTGGTAAGGCCCATCCTACTTAACAACAGTCGTATCCTGCTTTTCACCAAGGATGTGTTTCTGAAGAGTGCAATGGTTAGTGATTCTGTTGTCAGCAAAGTAGTTTTCCCCATAAGAATTAACATAACAGCGGGGACACATGCAGGTATCTAATACACACACACTGGTTTAATACAGACAGGTCACACGTATGATGTGACCATCACCTGAGAGATGTGATGGCTTTAAAACATCATCCAAGTCATACGTGGTCTCTGGGTATTTCAATGGTGTGCATTAAGTCCCTACGTACATGTACCCACTCTGAATTCTTAGAAGAAATATTGCTTTATCACCAACCAAATTCAGCTGCTTCATCTGCAAGACTGAACCCCTGACAGAAACCTCTTACGGGGAACACCCTCGCTCCCTCTTTCGGAGCAGTTACACCTCCATCATTATCACTATCCTCCTCAGATTACTCAAAGTCAGACAAACCAATCAAAGGTGAAGGATGGAAAAACAGAGCAGTAATGACAGCTAGCAGAGCAAAGTACCAGGTGACGGGCAGCAGAGCTCGAGCAACGGCCAGAGAAGTGACAGACAGCAGAGCATGGCTGTAGCTGCCACGGCCCCACCACCTGGAAAGCAAGCTTTCCCGGAGCCCGTTCACCTCCCTCGGGGCAGGCACTCTCACGCAACTGCTGGCAGGAGGAGTTTTCCTGCCCAGCCCCACATCTCTCAACATGAACCCTTCAGACAGGAAAAGGCTGCTGTGGTCTACTGCCGAGCCTTTGGAGAGAGAGCCCTCCTCAAAAGGCCAACCAAAGGAAACATCCTGAACTGTCCTCTTTCAGGGCAGCTTCCCCTCTCTTTACTACAAACTGACGTATACAACTTTTGCTAAAATATTTCAGAAAATGAACCAAATTACTTCTAATTTCAGGGAAAACAATTAAGACACTTAACGTTAATTCTGCTTTAGGGCTTCCAGAAATACTTTAGTGAATAGCAACTGCTATGTGTTCCTGTGTAAAGCAGAGACAAGGAATCTTGATGGCAGCATCATGACTGGATTAATTTTTTTTAAGACTACAGCTATTACTATATGTGACTAAGGTATCTTTGGAATGGCAATGGAGCTCCATATGTAAAACTGGATAAAAGGATGTTCTAGTAAGACTCCTTGAAAAATAAAAAACCAACAACCAATAACCCCCCAACAACACAGCTCAGCAACAAAAAAAGTTCTTCCCTCCAATTTTGGCTTCTAGTAGCAAAAATACTGCAGAAACATTGTTATTCATGTTTTCTATCAACTACTTGAAAATATACAATTATAATTTATCACAGTCTTTATCTTAAGCCAGTGAAGTTTTATTTCATAGGTACTGCACCAAAAAAAGTTTTACCATACTAGAACTATCTGTGGTAAAAAAAAAACAACCAACCAAACAAGAAAAACCTCAGATGAAAGCAGACAATTTTATTTCAATCTGAGTGCCGCTACTGCTATAAATATTTGTAATTACAAACACCTCATGCAAATGTAAAAGGTAATCTTGTTAAGATTGTCAAATGTAATTCAAAATCTAGATGAATTCAGAATACTTTTTTTTCCCCCCTTCCTTTGGCATTATATAGCACAAGAAGAAAGCCAAAAATCAACTTTTTTTTTTTTTTTTTTTTTGTGGGGGGGGTGTTGGCAGTCTGAGAAAGAACTATGTCAGAAATTACTTGGCATCTGCTATTCTAATACAGTAATTAAAAACCACATCAGATGTAAAGCCAGAATTCTGTAAATTTCTATTAAACCTTTGATTTTGAAAGGTACAACAGGGCAAATAAATATTGCCTATAAAAAGGTAAAAAAGATCTACTTCATGAATTTCTAGGTATTGTACCTCAGCATCCAAAAACCAACCTACAATCAACCTACAATATTCCCAACAAGCAATTCTTCTCACAGAAAGAAGAATGTAATACATTAATAATGCAGAAAAAAGAGGTATAGTAATGGTGAAATACAATTCTTGTCTAAATTGCTCCAGTAAAAAATTTAAAATATGCTTGTGGTCTTTTTATCCCCCCCCCCACCAGTATTTTAAGGCATCAAGATAATTTCAGTTATGTACTTGTTGGTACTTTGATACTCTGAAACAACCATGTTAAAGATACAAGGTAATTTGAGAGGTTTAGAGACACGATATGTGTGCTTATAAACACGAGTCATTGGTTTAACCAGTTAAAAAAAAACAACACAAAATTAATTTTAGATACTTATACAGTGCTAGCTTTAGTTTTCAGGAAAAGTTTTCATACCTGTTGGCTTCCCAGAAAGCACTCATTTTCAGACTACTTCTAAGATTTTGAATTCTAAGGATAAATACTTATCCTCAGTATCTTATTTTTGACAGAAAGAATACGTCTTGGGATAGTGCGGTAACGTTCAATAACACACGAAATACATAATATACTGTTTCTGGAAACTAAAATTGGATAGAGGTCTACAAAGCTCTTCAAGTTGTTCACCTTCTTTTGGTTTCATCTATTTTCACTTCTCTGTATGTTAGTTTTCAGTTAAATAAAATGCTACAGAAAATGTCAGTTACAGAAAATGGCAGGGAATCATATGCCAAATTAGAACTAAATGGTGGCCAAATTTGTTTTATGCTTAAGTCCTTCAGTTCCCTGAGCTAACTGGTGCCATTTCATGAGGAAGCAAAAGGAAGAGGTCATCTCATCCTTTACAAGGTAGTTTTTATGGCCTTTAGGAAGAACAAGATACCCATATAGTCCCAGACAGAGATAACCACTGAAAGTCTCCAATCATTTAGTTCACAGAAATGCTTATACCTCTTAAGCAATCTTTCTTTAGCAATCCTTTTCTCACTTTTTTCCAGAGGAAAAAGGCTGAGCTTTGTAACTAACTGAACTTCCTGCAACTTAGAAAAGCATGTTATCAAGGTACAGTATTTCTGGTCCTTATACACACCCCTATGTAGAGTACCCTATATAGTACCACACATATCAGAGAATCTCAAAAATCTTCTGTGTATCTATCCTCATACCACAGCTACAAAATGAGAAAGTTGCTATCACGCAAATTTTACTGATGGAAAAAGTATGGCATACAGAAACAGTGCATCTTGCAACTGGCCATCGTCCTGGTCCCAGATCAGGAGAACATAGCTCATAGGTTAAGTCCTCAATCAGTGCCATCAGCACCAAGTCACAGAATCACAGAAGAGCTGAGTGTTGGAAGGGACTTCTGGAGACTGTTTACCCCAGCCCACCTGGCTTCAGCTCAGCTGGCCTCTTCAACCAGACTGAAAAAAGCTGTCAACAGATGTAGGAGCCAGTCCCTTTCACACCTTCTCAACTGATGTTTGCAGAAGGGGATAATCCCCCCCCCTCCTTTATTACCACAATCACAAGTGTATTTAAGCGATACCTTCTGGATAGAGACATCACAGAATCACAGAATTGTATAGGTTGGAAGAGACCTTTAAGATCATCAAGTCCAACCGTAAACCTAACACTACCAAGACCACCACTATACCATGTCCCTAAGCACCTCATCCAAACATCTTTTAAATACTTCCAGGGATGGTGACTCCACCACTTCCCTGGGCAGCCTGTTCCAATGCTTGAAAACCCTTTCAGTGAAGTAACATTTCCTAATATCCAGTCTAAACCTGCCCTGGCACAGCTTGAGGCCATTTCCTCTTGTCCTATCACTTGTTACTTGGGAGAAGAGACCGACCCCCACCTCTCTACAGCCTCCTTTCAGGTAGTTGTAGAGAGCGATAAGCCTCCTTTTCTCCCCTCAGCCTCCTTTTCTCCAGGCTAAACAACCCCACTTCCCTCAGCCGCTCCTCATCAGACTTGTTCTCCAGACCCTTCACCAGCTTCGTTGCCCTTCTCTGGACACGCTCCAGCACCTCAATGTCTCTCTTGTAGTGAGGGGCCCAAAACTCACTTGGCTACTTAATGTAGCCAATTTTCATTTATAGATTGAAAATAAATATGGCAGCAAACCCATCTTCCTCTACAGCATAAGCTGGCATTAGAACAGGAAGTCCGTTCTCCCTCAAGTATCCATCCAGCTATCACCTTGGAAGATACAATGTGGAAAGAAACATGATGAAAAAGATGAGAATTGGAATATACTTGTTAAAAATCAGCTCCCCCCTGCAATGTACTTGGATTATTGGACCACTTTTGAGATTAAGAACTGGAGAGTGATAAAACTTTTGCCTCCAAAACTTTATAACACAGGTTTAAAAACAGATGCAACATGAACACTGTATGAGCACCAGGTAAGAGAAGAACGAGAGTACATGGAAATGAAGGTGGTATGAACCTTGAGTGCAGATGTAGCCTTTCAAAAGTCAAAACACTTGCCTCCTCACAAATACGCACAGTGTAATTTGCAAGCTGGGATTCAGGATGTACAGGGGCACCTTTTTGTTCTCTACAGCTACTTGGCAGTGCCAGGGACACAGCAGGGACCGGGACACAGCAACACGGCAATTACTGAATTAATCCAATGAAAGTAATAGTCTCTGTAGTTAATTCAATCACTGTATTTTGGTTTTGCTTCATTTGGTCAAATTATGCCCTCCCTTATGTCTGCAAATCTGTTTTACACCTTGGTTGTTCCCCCTCCCTCTTCACATCACAGGCTCAAATGACCAAATTCAGCCCTATAAGCCTGACACAGGATCAGAAGGCACCATCAAGGCCCTGTATTGCATGATTAGTTGTCAACGACTCAACCTCCTTCCAAGAATCTACTTTCTAGCTAAAGGCTCTCACTTTTTTCCCCTCATTATTTGTTTGCAACTCTTAGTCCTAAAGATTTGTACCCAAGCCAATGAAGTTTCATCCAAGCTGAAAAACCTCAGACAATGGCTCTCAGAAGTATAACATAACCCCTAACGGGTTATTTCTGAAAACTCTGTAGAATGATTTTATGGCAGCATTAACTCTGTCATTGCTCGTGGCATAAGAAAATAAGAGCTTTTACATTTACTGCTAAGATTCTTCTGCCTCTTCTTGGTATCCAAAATTTCCCATGTCCTCTCTTACAGCTGCCCAAGTTCCAAATTTGCTCTTGGTCAAAGATACAAGAGATATAATTTATAAATACAACACTTGCTTTAAAATGTGTGTAAAACAAAGTCCTTTGTCCACTGTAATTTAATTTAAATTTAGTTCATTTTGTATTTCAATTATAATTATAATACAAACTTTAAAAACTTTTTCTTCACACATTATAAAGAATTCAGAATATCATGCAACATGAAATATATAATCTTACTTTAAAATTTACACCCAGCAATAAGGAGATTGTGAAGTTCTCCTACTGTAATTGTATCTTTGGTTTCTTTAAAATACAGTTTTGGCTGCATTACTTATATGGATGGAATACTTCATGATAAGCATTAAATCAAGATAATATTCATACTCAAACCATAAAGATGTGCATTGCCAATTACTGTATACAATAATACCTTCATTGTTCATTGTATTCTTTAAATGTATCAATGCCAACAAGTGCTTAAGTTATGCTGTGAATACACTCTCAATGAATAAACATTAAGGAATCATGTATCAGCAAATACCAAAACCACTACAAATACCCCACAAGTATAATAGTGGTCTTGAGCTAGCAGAAATTACATTTATAAAATGTTGGGATTAGTTTCTCAAAGCAAGTTACAGATTATTTCAAGCATATACAGAATCGAACAACCTTTAAGAATGAACTTAAAGCACTGGAAAAATGAGCTGCATTTAGTAGGAAGGAATATAGTGATGCAGGACAATTTGTTCCAGGCCAAACAAGAAAAAAAAAAAAAAAGGAAAACAAGTTACTGAAAGTCACTGGACTTTCCTCCTTGTAGCAGAGAGGCTGGAATAATTCAAGGGTGCTGGAAGCTTCCCTTCAGAGGTTTGAAACTGATTTTGTACACAGAAACTTGCACTCAGTAAGTCAAGGAAATAACATTATATATGGCCTTAAGAATCAGCAGGGTTAGGATCAAAGACCATGAACTCCTCCAGATGGTACAGCTATCTTCCAAAATAGCAATGCACTGCTTTTGGTGCCAGAGATAGTAAGCAGCAGAACACTAGAATTGCCCATTACCTAAAAACGTACACTTTGGAACTCTGATTACAGAGACAATGGGAATATTTTTAAATACAAAACCTATACAAAGAAAACAGCTAAAATAACAAGAAACTGTCATAACAATTGCTCAGATGATTACATAATATGTTGTCAATTTTATTAAGTTTCCATTTTTCTATACGAAAATCTATTTTTCTATACCTAACAGGTAAAAATCATTAACAGTAGTCAATTTTCTGTGGAGTATTTTCTCAGAATTCATCCATTAGTGTCATAATAATCATATAAACAGAAAAGTACAACAAATACTTTAAATCTTAAAAGCAAATTTTCTCTTTTTTTTTGGTATTAAAAAAACAAAAAATAAAAAGAAAGACTACTGCAATACATAGCCTGAGTAGGGAGATCCTACACCTGGGCAGGTACATGGGAGCTTGTTTTCATTTAATAAAAATATAATTTCTTTTATTAAAATGTTGATGCTGTACTTTGTAAAGCATCATGAAAAACTAAACAGCTTTATCAGCATACTGACAAGAAGGATGGAGAATCTTCATCCCATATCCTATGTTATTTACTCACACGCCCAAATTCACAACCAAAAGAACAAGTTGTACTGTTCACCCAGATGTGCTCTAACACAACACTGCATTTTCAACAGAGATTGACAACTGTGGAGTAGGAAAATGACCCCTTTTTCACTGGTATCGCAAATAACATGCAGAGAGGGGCCCTCCTTTAAAAGTCAATTAGAGCATTAAGTCCTATTTTGCTTTTCTTGTTCTCTTTAGTGTTGCCCTTTTTTAAAAATATGATCACTTGCTTTAAATAATTCAACTTAAGTGTTCACCTTGGTCAGCCATAACAATAAATTCCTCAGACTGTTTACAAGAATAAAAGGTAGTCCCGCTCCTCATTTGATCTAATTTTACTATGCTTCCATTCCAGTGACTGCCTCTAATTGTGCAGTAAGATACACACAAAGAAAATTGTGATACCCCATTGGAGAACTCATTTTGGTCAACTTTTTACCTACTTCATTCCCTCTTCACATTTTGGTAATTACCTCAAAATCCCCAGTAATATCAGAAGCGTATCACCCCATTTTTACATCAAGGCAGTTAACACAGGATGAACAGGGATGCCATCCTTCTGTCACAAAAAACAACAACACATGGATAATTATCGTAGGACCTGTACCTTTGCCATTCTAGAATATGATGCGAGAAGCAAATTTAGATCAAGAGACTTGGTGATTTTGTTTGTTCTTTGGTTTATTTTTAAGAAAAAAAAAAGCAAACCACTGATTTATTTAGGAAAACAATGCTCTAAATGGAATAAACAGATTTTTCTTTTTGTTTCTTTTTGAGACAGAACTTTTACAGAGGGCCATAACACACACATAAGCTCTGTTCTTCTCACCTTCTCACTTACTTTCTTGTAATAATCACCTACTTGTTATCAGTTAGCAGTTTTCCTTAGTGGATTCATGGCCTCAGATTCTTTTCTCTGAGCAGGTCCAGTTGGCAACAATGCAACGCCAGGCTCTTGATTAAACATTAGTTTTGTTCCCTTGCTTGCTCCTTAGAAGGTCCAACAATGAAGAACCAGTAGTAGCAGAAATTTCACAAAAATCAAGAACACTACTATATTACAGTTCTTTGATAAGTTTTAGAGAAATCTAAATCACTCCAGAGCATGCCTGATGAATCTATCTATCCCACCTTTTTGGCATCTAGACATCAGTTACTACTTAACATCTCCGTACCAGCTGAAGAGTACAGAAGGAACGGCAGCCTACTTTGTACAGAAAAACAAAGACTTGCATTAAGAGAAGCTAATGGTGAGAAAGGTAATGTTATTTCTATAAATCTGTGACTTTTGTAACTCTAATCCTCTAATTGAAATCCTATGCTACATCTTCATTCTTTCCCTTTTACTTTTCCACCTGTGATGCATCATGTGTATTGTTAAGTGGCTTCATATTAACAAGTAACATAAAAGCATCTTCTCCAATTTACCTATTTAAATTTCTAGAAATTTCTCTTCCACGGTTTGTTAGGAACAGTGCCTTTTGTTTATACTTATTTATAAAACGGAAGCACAACCTTAAGTAAGCTTGATTATGAATGAATGTTCTTGTCAGCTACAAGTAGATGCATGTCCATACACATGAAAGGCAGAAATGAATCTTCATAATTTAAGGGCTTCAAAGTCAGGAAATCTTTACCACCTACATTCAATCTAATCTCAAGTTCTGTTCAGCAAAGTGATAGCTGAGAAATGAGCTACCAATCATTTTCAGAGTATACCTCAGCTGCTTCACTATTATAAACACAAAATCTCAAACTTTAGAAGTTACCTGAGTAGAATCAAGCAGATTATGATCAATCAACAGTAGGAAAAAAAAAGTTATACAGTCTTTACCTCTGATACAATTATCTTTTTTGGATGTGAAATACAAAGCACATGCTCAAAGTGAGGTAAGGAGATTTATCCAAGATTTACAGAAAGTCTAGTGAGATACAAACAGAACAGATATGCCCAAGGTACTAAATTATTTTTTAGTTTGAAGAAAATACTAATTGCTTCAATACACAGAGCAACTACCACAAAACAACAAGTTATGAGGGGCACTGGCTTCATGGTGACTGCCTGCATACCCCACAGCAAATGCCAATCGTTCCAGGTAGCCTACCCTTTAACCTAAGTATCTTGCATTACCAAATCACCGCTACAGACAGCTAGCTAGACCTTGGACACAAACGTACATGTCATTTACCAAAAAAAGGTAAACAACAAGATGCAACTAACTTTGTAGTACGTGTGTTCAGTGTGAACTGCTTATAAATGAAATAAGGTACTATAACTTCAGATGCCCCTTAGACATCTAGCAGACAGAACCTACTGTTCCAGCTTCAGTTCTCTATTACACCACTTCTTAACACCCCACACAATCCAGTGTCATAACCTCACTTCTGGGTACCAAAAGCATAAGCAGAAGTAACACATACCTGCAAACTCTTCTTAAAATGTTTAACCTCAAACTAAAAGCTAGAAAAAAACTGCAGAGACATGTTTTTCCCCCCATTTTGGAGCTCTGCTAAGCAGTAGCTTTTGCCACAAGAGAAGTGCAACAAGTATGAGAGCTTCCATGGAAAACAAAGTAGCAAGGTTGTAATACATGAGTAACATAGCTAGTGAGAAGTAATGGAATCGCTTCTGACTCGAATTGCTGAATTTACTAGGATACAACATTTGTACAATGTAGTAAACTATAACAGTCTTGTCAACTGTAGCATGTAAAACCATTCAATCTTAGATAGGAAATATGTTGCAACAAACAATAACAACCCTGATTCGGGCAGTTGAGTAACTGTATAAAGAAATAATTTTTACACTGTAAATTAAAAGTATTTTAAAAAATTTGTGTTCCATGTCTCAAATACTGCTAATATACAAAGACAGTAGGGATCTAGTAATTAGTAAGTCGCTAACTAAAGGAAAGAATGTTGATAATTACAGTAAGTTACTAAACAGGATAATTTCCCAATTATATTGCCAAATACAGTCTGTCTGGAGTACACTTCAAAACAAGAGAAAAGCTTTCACATTTGTGATTTCACTACCTTGCTTAAAACAGCTGGTAAAAAATCACCAATCTTCCACACAAGTTAAAACATGCAGGCTTTTTCTTTATTTTTGTTCAATATTTTTGTTAAATCCAGAAGCTATTTTGAAAATTAAAAAAATCCTATGTTTTTTTAAACTATCTTTGAGTTTTTTAATCTTACTTTGAATTTACATGCAAAATTCTAATTCACTATTTCATTAATGAAAAAAAAAAAACCCCAAACTTTACCAGGACTGAAAGTATTTATCGCAAAGGTTAAAAATACTTGTTCCTACCTCTACTTTTGTTCGGTAGAGAATGAGACGTTTTAGGCTGCCCACTTTGGCTATGTGGTTGAAAGCCTGAGGTGGTATTTTATCACATGATGAGAGATTTAATTCCTGAAGATTTGGACACATTTCAGTAATGACCTCCAAGCATGTTTCATTGAGGAAATGGCCACAAGACAACTCAAGACGTACTAGTTCAGAGCCACAAACTTTCAAGAACCTGTAAAAGACATTTTAAGTGAAAAATAAATGTACTTTTGGGTGAGAGTCTGAATATGGTCAAAACCTTAAGCATGTAAACCAGAAAAGAGTTCCTTTCAACAATGAAAAGCCTACAGAACACAGCTCGTGTGTCACCTCAGTTAACTAACAGAAAACATGATTAGGTTAAAGTAAATTAATCATAACCACTCTGAAGAAGTTACTTCTGAATCCAATCTGTACAAATCCAGAAGAGACCAAACTAATTAGGTTTTGAGTTAGAGAGCAATATTCAAAAACCAAAGGTAGTCTGAGAGTCCAGGCTGTTTCATCAACATTAACTTGATACTGTACATAACCTAGATATTATACAATGTTTTGCACAAAGGAATATTTGACTACATATATTTTAAGAAACACAGAAGGCTATATAAAGCTATACATGGCATAAAGAGGCTAATGTCACTAAAGCAGCCTTAAAAAGCAATTCTACCTTGAAAACGAATTGCAAAAGAATCATTGGGGGTGAGAAGTACAGAGAGGGTTTTTTATTAAATTAACATTAGTCTTGAAAACTCTGTTTCGGTTCAGAAAGTTGGAATATGCTTCCTTCTTGCCATTTACTCTGAGACAATGGAGCAAAGTACAACACAGATAATGTCTGAAATGCTTTTAAACTGCCCCCAAAGCCAATTTTGACAATGGCCTGCAAGTTTCCACCAATAATTTAATATTTCTTTTCATCTCAGAAAAATATGCAAATGTAAAAATGAGGTTAAACAAATACTTTAAATGGATGAAATATTCAGAAGTATTCTCAGACTTTCAGAAAAACATCTCATTCTTTTCGTTAACAAATAAGTCAAAATTAACACTTTGTAGTTGTTCTAGAACACAGATTCCTAAGGACTATTTCACATGACTTTCATTGGAATTATAAAAATTGAAGATATTAGAAGACAAAATATTCAAAATCTAGAAACTTTGATGGTCTCTGCATGAATTACACCTTCTGTCAGAGGTCTTGTATCAGAAATTCAAGCTCTATTATATCTAATCCAAGCTTTAATTAAAACACATAAGCTTATGTCCCTTTTTATTGCAAAGATAACCTTCAAACTGTGAATCAATCACTAGGCTTGCAAGTTTGATATTTAATAGGAAAAAAACCCCACACGTTTGCAGTGATTTTGTTATACTTTATTTTAAGTTTCTCCAGCAGAAAAAAATAAGTTTCTAACCTATGGGCTGCAATGAGTTCCCCTTTTTACTTCCTAGAATAACGGAGCTACTTGTGAGAGAGCATGAATTAGCTTCTCATAATAAATATTCTGATCTGCTCTATTACCAGTTCTATCCTACAAAAACGTTTATGCAGACAAAGCAGCTTTAGGTTCTGACACTTACACCACAAAGTTTGTATTACTTTTTGGGTTTAACTGATACAATAGAAATGTCAGAGAGACATGGCGCTTCTACTTGGCACAAAAACTCCTATTGCTACAACTAAACAGTACTAGCCTTCCCAAGACTTCGCTCCTGCTGTAACTTAAGACGAAACAGCTGCTGGTCTTAAAAGCAGACACATTCAGGGAGGCATTCCTCAATGACACTAACAGTAGCACAGGATTTGAAGTCCATCTTTCAAGATCCAAGTTTTCAAACCTTCTCCTTTCCTTATTTTTTCATTACTCACTCAAGTCATACTTGCCATTTATCATTACCTTTCTTTATTCCTTTCATCTTGCAAAACAGCCTTAGTTTGATTACATAGATCCTGTGCAATATGGAGGGGAAAGGAGATTCCAGGGTGGCATCTCCATCCCTGGAGGTTTCTAAGAGTCACCTGAAACCTTGACTGACCTGATCTAGCATTGGAAACACTGGCACTTCAAGTGGGAGCTTGGAGTAGATGACCTTCAGAGGTCCCTAACATCCAACATTTCTATAAGCCTATGCAAACAGAAGCAAAGAGAGGGTTTGAGACATGAAAGGGGAGACGTAAGCCCCAGAGCCACAGGGGTTCTGCTAAGTATGGCCTTCAAATCTACTCTTCCACTATTTTTGTCTTACTCTGCAGTCTCTCTTTAGAATCTATTTTAGCTTGTAAAACCAGAGTTTATCAAACACCAAGCACTTATTTGCTGTTTTCATACTGGATACAGTGAATTCACCTAGACTGGTAAGCTTTCTTATGCGAGTGCCAGAGCTGAAATGACACAACAATTCACATCAGGTATTTAAACATTAGACTGATATTTTAGGCTAGCAATAGAGTTCAACACTGCCATGGAGAAACGCAGGATGGAAATCCCCTGGAAATCAGAGTAGAGACATATGGATTCATTGCTGATTACCAATTAGCCAATTCCTCTATTTAATGAGTGCTTTAACAATACATTCACACAGCTTCTTTCATCAACAAATTATCAGGTTTGTTTGAATGGTGATATTTTCCGTAAAACCTTGTCAATCACCACTTATTATACCTCTAGCTTTTAATTTGCTAACAGATAAATATTTTATGAATTACTCCATTACAATAATGGATGTTAGGTTAACTGCCATATAATTTAACAGGGCTTGGCTGTTATAAATGTTGGTACAGATCAACGCTTTTCTCCTTATAGGACTATTAAAAATTAACATTACCAGGTCAAGGAAACAATCATTTAACCCCTTAGACTCTGAGAAGAACTCCAGGCTCACCAGCTTGAGGAGTTACTATCCGCAAAACATTTTATTTAAATTCATTACACTTGAAACACACAGGCAGAGCAAACACAGCGATAGCAACAAGCATTGCACTTCATGGCTTTGCTGCCTTTTTGGAAAAGGTTATTTAGGAGATATTAAACAGAACGGCAAGGGGGATAAGGGACATGCAGCAGGGTACAAGAACGAGCTGACAGGCATGAAGTAAAGAGATGAACAGAAACAGGAGAGAAATTTGAGGAAGTCACCAACCAGCACAGGGCAGAGAACATTAGGCAGAACTGCAGAGTTCTCTGAACGATCAAAGCACCCCAATCTTTGTTTGCACTTAACAGCCTGCTCAGGACAGAGGTTTTTGCTGATGTCTTTCTACATGGATCTCCAAAGCCATATGGCAAGGTAGAACATGGGTTCTCATGTTTTCAGAACACGTGTGGCATTGCCTTCATACTTCTGAGACTTAACAGACAGGGGATGCCTGGCTCTGACTTAGCTCATTTGAAAACAAACAACCCCCAAAAAAGCACCTTCTACCCAAATCAACATTTCTTCACATACCTCTCCTTTAATCACTGAGGACTGACTGGTTCCTGTTTTTAGTCTGCCCTCCTTTAGTTTTGCTTTTTTTATCAATATTTTATACACACAATTTCTGAAGTGATTTCCCTTCATCCCTTCATGTTTGTTATGAAATATGACTGACTAAACCTAGAATAATGTGAACATGTACATTTATTTTGCTAGACACTGGATTGGGTCTTTGCCTCTAAGTTCATCCTCATTCTAGACTGCAGTATTTCAGGGGATTTTTTGGTGGCTGTTTTTTGGTTTTTTGGTGTTGGGGGTCTTTTTTGGAGGGTGGTGGTGGTTGTTTTTTGTTTGGTTTGGGGTTTTTCATTTTGTTTTTTGTCTGTTTGGTTGGTTTTTTTTAATGAAAAAAGCAATCTCACTTTCTATCACCTTCTGCCTGCTCTCAAGAACTGCTGCTCATTTTCCCCCTCTTCAGCTTCAGCTTTTGGGAAGCAAGTTAGTCCTAGTGAAGTCCTTCTGAAACATCGAATCTACCTATTAGCAGTTAGGACACTATTTGCTCATCTGATATTAAACCCATCATGACCATGGGGTCACTTAGTCTAATAACAACTTCCAATCTTGTAATTCATGTCTGTATCATAAGCATATCTGATGAGCCAAAGAAGATTCAAAATTACAATATCAAGGTAGAAGAGATAGCACTCTTCATGTCAGAACTGGCTCCATAAGACCTCCCAAGCAAAATCCTCAAAATACCTTTAGACATATGCTTATGAGGGTACTGAACACATCACATTTGCTCCAATGGTTTCTAATGGAACTGCACTGGATTCAAAACCTACACTTCACAGTTAGCATAATGATGCTCACTTACTTGATATCCCATGGTTCAAAGTTACTGAAAACTCTACAACAAGCAGGGATCACAGTCCAGTTCCCTCTCATCTACTCATCCTTCCTAAACACAAATAGCTACCTAGCTTTATATTCCTTTAGTACAATTATCCCAACAGGTTTCAATCATGCTGATTTCACCAAATCCATTTTCAACGAAAATCTTAGGTACTCATTTTGTAATCATTGACATATAAACCACTGAATTTGGTGTGCGGGGGGCGGGGAGGGGGAGCAACTTCTATTTATGAACGACATAGGGTTGGATAGATTTTTTTTTTTCCTTTAGCACCTTCCCTTGTAGTGTTACCTTATGCTAGCATCCAAACCAGGGATCTTACCTCCATTACTTGACAGATATAACGTTGCCCCATTTGCCTAGCCCTCCTTGGTATCACTCTCCTAGAACCAGTATTTCATTAAAACAACCGCTGCAGTTTGCTTCAAGTCAATTACACACTCCCTCCAGCTACTCGGGTCTCCTGCTGTCCAGAGCCTGCCACTACACAAGAATAATGTCAAAAAGAAACCCCAAAACCAACCACTTGGATTTTATTCTTCCTCATTTCACTTCTAAGATCTTGAGGTCTTCTCTTTGTTACTGTAGTTCTATCAATATTATTACTCGCACAGACTTGGCAGAGGACTTCATAATGCCAACCTCTCTTGCAGTTACAGTCTTGCATTTAATCCAAGGCCATACCAGAGGTACCATTCCTGTATCCCTGTCAGCTTCTATTGTCTAGTGTTCTAAAATCTTCTATTTTCCCTTCAGTCTTCATAATTAAGGAGACAGTTTACTTACTTTACACAGAAGGCTTACATATTTGAATAAAATCAACCCTTAATGTTCTCTGCAAGTTTACTCTTCATGCACTTTTCCATTTTCTCCCCCTTAAACACTGAAGCTCATTCCTCCTCCTTTCAGTCAGTGAGTTGTTTTCTGCTCTAGCTAGTTTCCAAAGTTGTGGTGACTGCATATTTGCATGGCAGCTTTTGATACTCCGTTCATCAGCAGACACCAAATTCTGGGATCATGCTCTCTGCACTGATAGTGCAATTAATATAAAAAATTCCAAGTGCCTAATTGACTCTGGATCATTAACATGCTACAACAGCCTTACAGCAGAGATCTGAGGACCTAAAGGAACTTTAAAAAATTTACTTATGTAATTTAAAACAATGAGATTTGGTTCGTGGAATTACATTTTAACGTATTTCTTAAAGTCATGTCCAGATATTTTTATACTCACAATGGCATTTCTCCTTTCAGGACTGCTGTGTTATACAACAGCAGCAGCACGTAGTACAGATAATTGTAATAAAAGTGTTAAGACTGGTATGACTAGAGAATGAATGGGTACACACAGGTGTAAAAGCACGAGAAAAAACATATGGCAACATGAAGGCTGGTAGAGTGGTGTGTGTTAGTGGAAGTTAGATTAGCAGGTCATCAAGATCCTTGAACATATGTATGTGCAGTTACTCGGGACACGCAGATTAGGAGACGAAGCATGGAGGTGGCACACAATGGTGAGACAACATGCTGGACAAATCGGTTTGGACACACATCGGTTGCCTTGGTGTACCTGAGTATGCACGCATGACAGTGACACTGAGTAACATAATTTTGTTTTTAAAATTAAGTCACCTTCCCTTCCTCTAAGACACTCTAATTGTTGCAACGTTATTTTCTATTCTAGCATGTATCAAACTTTTTTTTTGTCAGCAAACCTTAAAACATTGCATGCAAGTAAGGAGAATATTAAGTACCTGATCTTGTACTTTTCTCAACACAGATTAAACTATTTCAATAAAAACATGCAAAACAAACATTACTACTTAATCTCAGTTACAGCAACTCTAGGCTTTACTAAAAACTGTGGAAATTAAAAAAAAAGAAACAGACATGATTTTTAAATTGAGAATCCCTGTCAAGTCACACATTACTCCTATTTTCTGTGACTACTTGATGCACATTTCAGTAATTTCTCTGACCTTCCTGCTAGTTTGATTCATAGCAAAGCCTCACCAAGTTAAACATAGTCAAAATACACCTCTATTAAACAGCAACTAAAGCCTTCCAAATGTTAACAGCAACAAAATTGTTAAAGAAATATTCCTGGATGTGCTTGACATGCAAACACTGCATCACTAACCTGAAAATAAAACACTATTAATTAATTTTCACAGTATAAAATATCAGATGTAAATAAAAATCCTAATACCTGAGCCATTTAAAGCAGAGAGTTTAAACAATCTAATGACACAATCAGTGATACAAAGAAATCTGCATGCAGAACTCGTTTTTTAAACTGTCATCGTCTTTGAGCTGTTTAAGTCTCAGAGCATTTATTCAGGATCTCAATATTTAGTATACCTCCAGTCAACTTGCCTCACTTTTCCTATATAGGTCTTATCCTCCCACACTGATATTCCCCTGGCATGAAGAAATTCACCATACCTCTAACGCCAAGAGAAATGCAGTGCTGCTTATGTAATGCTTGCTGTGAAATCTTCGTTTATTCCCTGTCACTTTGCATTCCAGACACTTGAGACTGCTCAGATACTCATTTAATTTGTCTTTCACTTTTCCGTATACTTTTAGTTCAATCTAAATGATAAAGTTTAGTTAATTTATATTATATGCTGAAATGAAAACTTTATGATAGTCATTTTTAGCCCTAAGGAGTAGATGTTATCAATAAGTTAAAATACCTTCAGCTTTGCCTCAGGATGTTCATATGCCTGAAGCATTCTATCTTCTCATGATAATACAGTACTTGCTTCAGTCACATTTCTTAAAATTACTCTTTTTAAAAATTTTCTACTTTAATGTATTTTTGCAAGAAAATATATTTTTTCAATTATTTCTTACAATCATGTCTATATGAACCTTTTAAAGCAACACACAAATTTACAGAAGCTACTTCTTTTAAATTGTCATAAGAAACCACAGATAAAAACATTTTTGAAAGATATTTGCCAAAATAAAATTCGAGCAAGAGTAGCATTTAAACATGCCCTGACTTGCAGAAATCATAACCTAAACTGTATAGCTGTAAGAATGAAACTAACTCTACCAGGTTTGAATTCAACAGTGCCAACTGTAACACCAAATGCTGAGAAAAGTGCAAAACTAAAGAAAACAAATAAAAACCAGGCCCTGTAAAAGTGAAATGCTGTTATCTATGAGGATAAGGTATTTTGGTGTTAGCATTTTGCTGTTTATATACTGAAGAAATTTGTAGGGTTTGTGAAGTTATTTACAAATTTCATTTAGCAAATATTGTTTTTTCTCCTTGAATTGACAAAGGTAGGTTGGCCATTTAAAAACAGCATAACAGAGTCCTTCAAATTGTTACAGCTTCTAGGCAGAATTCTTTACACCTCCAAGTAGTTGGCTTGACAGCCATTCATGGTCACTTATGCAGCAACTTGTCACAAAATTTACAAACGTGAAGTATTAGAATAAGCAATTTAGGCTTGTTTGAACTCAACCTCAAGTCACAAGAAGACTTTTTCACCAATTAAATCCAAAATAAATGATGCAGTTTGGTACTCTATAGGCACACCTCATTGCCTTATTTAAAAATTTCCATTGCAGAAAGAAATAGAGAATACCAAGACCAGAGAGGGAGCCCAAGAGAGCAGGATAAAGAAAAAACAACAAACTGACTCAGAAACATTCATGCAGTAGGCACCAAGATAAGATTTTACACTAATAAATGTAGTGGTACATGTCTTCTACTGTTATGTATAGACACAGAAATACGTAAGTATTTAATTTCTGCAAAGGACAATTACAGTCTGAAAATCTGATTAAGTTTTTAGTAACAGTTAACATCAGCAGGTAACTGATAAAAGCAGCAACGCACTCTCCCCAGTCAACTGAGAACCTCCTCTGCAAGACTCATATTCTGAAGAGTAAACTAGAAAGAAAATTCGAGTGTGAAGAAGAATTCCTAGGGAAGTCAAAGTACCTCCATTCTTTGGAAACTCTGTTTTGCATAATATCTCCCAAAAGTCAGGCTGGGTGAGAAACATCTAGAAGTCCAAAAGGAAAAACTGTGGGAGTTCATGACTACGTGTCCTGGGTGCTGCAAATCCACATGATGGTGATTTCTTAACGACAGCCAGGGCAATAAAACTAAAACATTACTTGACAGATTCCTCCTTTGAGGAACAGTATCTCTTACCAGGAAGCTACTTTTTTGAAGAAAGTTACATTAATTCTTTGGAAAACCAAGTGTTGTTGTAATAAGTCTCCTGTATTAACAGACACTTCCATAGCAAATGAGCAGCAAATTTTCCTTTCCTGGAGGACAGCAAATTTGACAAACCGGCTGATGAAGAATGTCAAAAGGAAAATTTGTGTTTGGAAATTCTACTAGAAAAGACACTTCTACAGAACAAAGAGTTGCAAAACTATTTCTGTATTAGGACAAAGAAAACTTTCAAAACCAGACCTAGTTACAGTGGAGAATTTTTGATTCAGAAGTGAAAATTCTGTGAAGTCACACCTGAAAATTATTTAGCTTACAGCTTTGTTTCAAAAATTTATGATTGAACTGCATCTCCCATTCCTAGACTGCATGTATCTCTTCCAAGAAATACTTTTTCCTAGAAATACAGATAACTTCACAATTGTATCAATCCAATAACACTTTTCCCCCTTGTTACAAATAACTATCACCCACAATAATGAATATAAATTGACCATGTTTATTTACGGATTATTAATAGTCAAACAATGACTATTTATTATTTTAGAAACGCTGACTACACCTAAGTGCTGCTATTAGTTCAGCACTGAAGAAAGAAAAAAGCCATTAGCGATAAAGCCATTTTCAACTAACTGGAAGTAAGAAATGCCAGAACTGCAAAGTTTATAATTTTCTGAATTTGGACGTTCATTTCTTTCAAGACTATAAAAATTTCTGCATGTTAAAAAAAAAAACAAAAAAACCCAACAAATTGCCATGAAGATGCACATACTTTAAGTTTTCAAAAGACAGATTTAATAGCTAAGCATCAGAAAGCAAGCACTTCATGATTTCAGAGTTGAATTCTCAATTAAAGCTTGCATATTTATCCCCTGCATAATGTATCTAATATAAAATCCAAATTTAGGAGAAATGTTTGTACCCCATTCAACAACTAGCTGATGACTATCCCCTTTTTCTACCAACAAGCACAAAAGAGCACAGGGCTCTCGGATTATACTGGAAGGTCAGGAAAAAAGGAAGCAACATTCTCACCTTGACAAAGTATTGCTTCAAATTATTTTACTTCCCCAGGGAAGGCACCCAGGCACCAAAGGAAAGAAAATGTTTGAATACTTGATTTAACCTTTTTATTCAGAAAACAAATCAGAATTAAGACAATCTTTTTTAGATATATTAAACATTTCTGTTTCTTATCAGTCAAGTTCTGCTTTCACCTGCCATTGCTGATTACCTCTTAGTTGAAGCGGCAATTTTTGCTTAAACGAAATGCATTGATAGATGCTGTTTAACTAATGCAAACAAGCGAAGAAGCAAGAAATAATATGTTAAGAAAGCAGAGAACACGGCTGTTATACAGAAAAGAATCCCTGCAAATTTGCTATTTTAATGACCTACAGCACAGTCATATTTTCAGCTCAGTGGAAGATGCACATGCAAACCCCCTGTTTCCCAACAGGGCTAATGTTTTAAATCATTTTTATGAAAATATTTGCATTTACATTGCACTCCAGTGATTACTTAGGGCCCATACCTTGTAAGCATGCACTGTAATCAGTTTATTACTGCAGCCATTCTAATACAGTCCTACTGATGACTCATCTGTACAAAGAACAATTGCAAACATTTTCTCTGTGAGACAGACTTTTGATAGCTTGGCTCTAGTGGAGTCTTTTAGAAGCCCAGGAGAAAGCAAAACACTGTTCCCCCTGGAAGAAGCCTTTCAGCCACAGGCAGTTTGGCACACGGAGACTCTACATACTGAAACGGACTTCTGCTGCTACATCTACTACTTCTTACTGTTTTAGCTGTTGTTTTTTTCCACAACAATCACACCCTTTACAGTAAATCAAAAGACATGTCTTGTGTTTTAATAAGGTTTCAAATACTTAGTGAAACTACTGTGCAGTAGCTCTGCAAACAGAGCTTGTCAAAATACTTCTGTACGTTTAGCACTGACCTGCTAAATCCAGAAACAGAGATGGCTCCCCTGTTTCCAGTCCAAGATAAATTCAGCCACTGGATGAGAGTGCAGCGAGACTGTAGGTATTCCAGAGATGTGTCATTAATCCTTGCCCAGTAAGGTTGTAAACTTAGATGAATGTACTGTAGAGGATCACAGCAATGTTGATATAGTAGCTTACAAGTTTGCGCTAGTCTACACAGGTCTGGCACTGTAAGGTGACTCAAAATCAACTGGATGAGCTATATTAAAAACAGAAAAAAAAGTCACAGATGGTCATATAGCACTTGAAATGTTAAGGGAAAACTGCAAAGGAATAAGAAAAGATGTTCTAACTTCAAAGAAAAGTAAATCCTTTTACTTAAAAGTAACTTCTCGAATAAATCATTGATTAACTATTAAATAGGACTGCACTGCCTTCTCAATTTGACAACATATTAAACAAGAAAGGAAAAGAAGATCAGCATATGAAAGTGACAGGAAGCTTTCAAATTAGAAGTTTCTTTACACATGCTAATTTAAACAGTGATATATATGTAAACACTATGTTTACATACTTCCCTTCACAATGTCTGCACTGCCGTTGATCAGAACACTGAACTGGCATTCTCTTTCTTCTCTGGATTTGGTTTTTAAGATGGTAGCATATTTGCAGAGTACATGGAAAAACCATACCATGTCCCAGTTTCCCCACACCTTGAACTGATTTCAGATTTATTCCTCTGCTCCCTGCTGTAAAAAAATCAGTGTTTTGTCTTCTACCTTATATCCTCTCCCATCCATGCTGGACTATGCAACTAGGTAAAAAAATTCAACATTTTCAGACCTTCTTTTACAAAGTAATCTCTTCCTTGCTGTAATACTTCGAGAGCATTTTTGTTCCATTCCAGAGTCAAATCTGAAAGGCAAAACCCCTTTTTACCTTTATCAGATTGAATCATCTCAGCTTCAGAATAATCACCAGCCCTTCTGACTAGCACCACTATACATGTTTTCGTAATGACTTCTCACACTCAGAAATTAAGAGCTATCCCGTCTCCTATCATGCTCTGTTTTCCTTTCTAAAGGAAGATCACCACATACAGACACATAAATACTCACTTTAGAAAATAACAAAAACATTCAACAAAAAAAATCTCCTTTAGCTTAGAAATTTAGAGAAAGTGTACTTGAAAAATGAAATCTAAAAATTAATGTTTACTTTACCAGGGCTGTCTTTAACAGCGATAAGTACCTGCACTCAAGTTATGTTACTAAAATTGACTAAGTGTTTCCAAACAGCGTGGGAAACAATAACTCACTGAAATGAAACAGTGTAAATTAAAAAAAACAAACAACAACCAACCAACAAAGAAACAACAACCCAGAAACTGACTTAAACTGAAGAGAGTCCTGTGGCCCTTTCAAAATACCATAATGTTTCATTTTAATGTCTTATAAGGATTCATAAGACAAAACCGCCAAAAATCAGAATAAAATGCTTGACATAAAATGAAAATGAAGCTTTTCGTGAGATCCAAACAGATTGTACTTCCAATGTACCAGTTTATGCAGCTAGTTTCCGCCTCCCCTCCTCCCCCCTTCATTTTTGGAAGAGAAGAAATAAGAAAACAATCCAACTTCCTGCAAAATGAAAAATGTTACTTCCTACTCAGCTCCAGATTTAGTATTTGGATTTCAAACACAATCTACGAGTCTTCAAAAAATTTAACTTCAACTCCAATGCCAAAATACAGTGTTTGCATATACTCCAGTTTCTCTCAAGCTTGATTTCAAGCCTTCCCTCTTCCCTTCTCCTCCTTCCCCCTGAAAACAGCCCAGGATTTTTGTCTCTGCAGGTGCCTGGAACTCTCAGCTCAGCTTGATGCAGAGGATCTGCGTAGACATTTCAATGTGACAGCAATATATATATAAAATATATATTAACTGCAGTTGTTATAATCAACAAAGTTTGCTCCCAACTGACATTTAGTTTGTTGGCATTTTGGTATCTGAGAGAGTGCAAACTAACTAGGAGCTAACACAGATATAATCCCAAATTAGTATCTCGATTTTTGTTTGGCTCAGATCCATACTTCAGCTTAAAAGTTGCTTAGCACAGTTTTGTTTGTTATTCTAATAGTAGATACTTAAACATATACCTATTTTTCTAAGGCCATCAACTAATTTTAAATAATTTTCAATATTCTGAAAGACAGCTTCAAACTATTTTGCAATCTTTCAGCTATTTCACATCCTTTAAGCCACCTAAATATCTATATTATGAATGTCTTTTCCCTCAGATTTTTCCCATGCTTATTTAGTAAGTTTTCTAGAGCAGAGAACTCGGCAACAAAGGCTGCACAGTTAGCTAAATTTATGTGTACAATTAATGCAGCATAATAATGTCTGATAAAAACAAAAGTAACACACATTTTGTTCAATGGAAAAAAAAGTTATTTTGTGACTTCTGAGCACTAAAGATAATGGTGAATGAAACTATAAATGCCTCACCAATGTCCCTGTACACTAACTGATGATTTCAATGAGTATTTCATAACATACAGGATGTTGCAATCTTTCCACACCAGAGATTAAATCTCTTACCACATGGACGTCTTAATCAGAAAAAATAATCCCTCTTTATTTTTTACTGAAATTATGCTACTTCATAATATCTAGAATGGAAAAATATAATGAAATGTCACTACTATGACATTAAGATATAAAGTACTTTTTTTCTGGCTTTTGATTAAACAAAGATAACAGGTTCCAAACCTGCAGGCTAATAACCATTAATCACCCTTAGTCTGGAGTCTGGTGTCTGTCAGAAATCTGCTTTTTATGTATGTGTATCCTAGCATAAAGTACAATTTGATACCGTAATGAGCATGTGACACGATGTGCTGTGTTGTGCTACGCCATGTTCATGGTGATTCCAAGAATGCTGCAGAATTGAGTATCTGCTTTGAAAACTAATTTCGTAACACAGTTTCTCACAAATAACTGTTTTTACTCTGCGTTCATGAAAAATTATGGTAACCATTATTGTTTCACACTTTCTTATAAATCGATCAGTAAAAACAAAGATTATTGGAAAAACAATACACAGGAATATGAAGAGGAAAACAAAATATAATTTATACAACACTGATCACCTTTTTAGGCTATGATGGACCAGAAGTACAAAAGTACTTTCTCTCCCATTTCCAGGGCAAACATGGCACATGCCAGCTTTAGAGATGTGGTGAGATCAACACCCACTACAGTGAAAACCTCCAAAAACTGGAGGTTTCCAAATCGTAAGTCTCCACAACAATTCAACAAACAACAGTATACAAATTCACAGTGTGCTGTTTGAGCACAAAAAAAACCACCTGATTCATACCTGATCCGTGTGTGTTTTATCATCACAGTCCCTGATTGCAGCGTCTTACATATATGCATATATTTTGAATTATAAATTAAAAAAATACAACATCTTAAAAAAACAGACATCTCACCCACTGCATCAAAGTTCACTTACAAGCTCAGACAGGATCTCCATCACACTCTTCAATATGTGGGGTAAAATTTTACCAATGCTGTAGCTCCTAATAGTACTTACCTACCCAAAAGTTTCTCCAGCTTTTTAAAGCTTTTTTGCTGAATAACAGCAAGCAATAACCATTTGTACCCAATAAAATACTTTCCGTGGCTAGAGCAGAATAATGCAGAACTTGATCTGGTCAGAAAATAATACTTGGATGCTGGTCAAACCTAGAATATCTGCACTTTCTACAAATTTCCTCTTTCAGTTCTTCAACATGAGTCCCTCCAATATGAAAATATATTGGTCTACGCAAACCACTCATTCAGAAACATGCAAATGAATGACTTGCAATTTTTTCATTCTGCAGCTAGAGCTGCCACAGCTTAGACTCTAATTAATTAGAATTGATACTAAGACGTGCTCAGATAAAGGACAAAGGATATGTGCACAAGAAAGCAAAGAGAGAAGGCAGGAAGAAGATAGTATTCTAGGGCTTTTGACATTCCTCAACATAGTTTAAGAAAATACAGTCCCTAGTTCCACGATCCTATAGCTTGCACCAGCAAATGCATACACATTTAATAGCACACGTGAACACATGAAAAGTGGATCTTGCAACTGTTTCACAAAACACAACCATGTAAGCCTCTCTTTTCTTTATTCTACTCACATAACATGCTTTGGCAGAGTGGGCTTTACATCACCAGGCTATAGGCTCTGATCCCCTCAGCAATGAAAGGCAGTAAAGGTTTTAAGCCCCTTCTTGATTCAAAGAACAGAAAAGGATCTTACTGACAGGCTGCACAATCAGATAATCAAGACTCCAGGAGGACTAAAGCTGGAGAGATCTCCATGTGCCATTGCTCAGAGCCTAGTCTGCTATAGCAACTGGCAGTATATTGGCCATTAACTGAAGGGAATCTTGTGCCATATGGTTATTAGCTGTTAAGACAGCTTTTAAGACCCTCATGAGTTTCTCTTTCCAAAGAGAGGCATAAAACCTTGCTGATTATCTGAAAGCCTACAAATATTTGTTCTGGAAAGATGTAAGAAGTTTACTGTTGAGGGAAAAAAGTGTATGGCACTTAAAAATGCTTCTGCTTATTGCTCCAACTCTTCTAAGTATCATTTAAGGGATGCAGATCTTACATTCAAGACCCGTTTCCCTGGAACATAGGTGCCAAATCCACATTTAGCGGTGAAATTCACTTCCCCAGTAGACATGAACAGCTCATAAATCTTGTAGGCAGCTTTAGGAAAAATTGGCTTCAAGGAATGACAAAGATGTCATTTATATCTTTTTATATCAAAATTTATATAAAAAATATCTTTTGGACTGCAGCATGCAGGATTTCTCCTGACTCTCCTCTCTGGAGAACAAAAGTTAGGTTCTTGGTACCTGGCACATCTTGGTGAGTCTCAAACTGCACAACAGGTATGCTGTGGCAGGTATTCCTCACCCTTCTCAAAGGCTTTTAACTTGTTCAGGCCTTCAGGTCTCAAGCATTCCTGCAAAGGCAACTAAGACTACGGCCTTACTCCTTCCACTTTACAAGCAGCAGAAGTTAGTCAAAGATAACTGGGAAGAAAGACAAGGACATGAAGTGTCTCCTAGAAAATCCTTCCTCAATTTTAAGGTAATTCTGGAGAACAGATGATAGTACAAGTACTTCACAGCTACTAAGGGCTGGTTAACACCGTCCATGAGCAGTGAAGGAAAATTCTCTCACCTAGTTCATCCAAGATTTCACACTTTCTTCTAAGGAAGCCTGTGCCCCAGGAGTCGAGCATTTTTCTCTCTTGTTGGCAGGAGCAATCTAGACTTTTACAATGTTTTTAGAGCTCACACTGCAGCAAGCCATTCCTAATGTCATTTTGAGGAACAACACAGTCTATGAAAGGATAGTCTATGGAAGTTTCAGAAAGACAACGAAGGCAAAACAAAGGCTGGAGGAACTGCTGCCTACTTTAAGATCAGCACAGAAGACCATTCAGCCTGTGTATTTCGTGAATTAAGGAGGTTAGTATGAAAAAGCCTGAAACAGCTCAAATAAGGAATAGGCATATGTATGAAGACTCAGGACAGTTAGACATTCACAATCAACATGAACGTATAAAAAGATACAATTTTTTGTGTAATGTATCAATCAAAACTGGAAGGAGTCAACAGTTGCCTTACTTCATCATTACAAGGCTCGAACACTTCCCAGAAAAACCTGACACTTGTCAGTCTTGAAGACAGCATGCAGAATATGGTTCCCATATCTGACACGATAAAAACCTGTCATACTACAAAGTACAACATTTTTGTTTTTCTGATACCCAAACCTTCCAGCTGGACCAAGGAAGGAGGAGACTGGCATTTCTGCTGTCACAAAACCAGTGCAGAAATAGTCTTTTGTAGTTTTCTGATAAATATTCCACCCATATTTTCAGTTTCTTTAAATCAAAGCAGAAGAAAAAAAATGTGCTTGGTATTGATAGACCACATAAATGCATTCATGAAATGAAAGATGTTAAAAAATGGATAAAAAAGGAAGCTGGTACACAAACAGGAAAGCAGAAAAGCACAACAAAGTACATGAAGGCAGAAGTTCATAGGAGTAACAGGACTAAACAAACACTTCCTAAATTATACTCTTAACATGTATAATCATGTGGAACAGAAAAGAAATTAATCAATCTCTCTGGTAGTCTACTATACTACAAATCAAATTATCCAGCCTTTTCAAACAAGACTAGATTTAAATCAAGTTTTCTGTACAATTAATTTCTTTAAATGACTAAAACCAACACAGTTTTCAAACTTTAAAACAGTTATACATTTTAAGATGTTCTGGAATCAACTGCACCTTTGCATATGCAAAGTACTTTCTTTACTTCAGTACTGATACACAAGCACCAACAGCAAAATATATTAAACACTATATGGACGTGGGGAAAAAAAAAACAAAACACCACTAGGTCTAGCTCAGGATGAAGTTAGTATCCTCATTTATTATTCCACTGCAGCAACAAAAAAAACAAAAAAACCCAAACTCAACAACTGAAGAAGACTTAAAAGAGAAGATAAATACACAGGAGAAAAATGGAGAGAGTTGTTACATTCTCTTCCTCTCTCTTTCCTCTTTACAGGCACAGCAAACTTCTGCAGGTTACTAGGGCATGCGGTCACCCAACCATGGCCTTCATGTGCCAAATTGGGGTACTTAGAGATGAAAGATGTGACAAAACCAAAATACTATTTGATTAGATCATGTATTTCTGAAAGTGCCCTGCAATCAGTGACAGCATCTCTCACCATCCTCCCTTCACTTTCAAAAGCAAGTCTGATTCAAGCCACAAGCACTCTGAGCATTTGATGAGTTACCGCAGTAAACAAACACTTGCTTATTTTGCCAGACTGCAGTACACTGAAGAGCAGGAACAATCATGTCTCTGCCCAAGTCCAGAGGTCTGACCGGCAAGTAAAGGCTCCTTTCCACTATGTGCAAACCCAGTTTATTTTAGGAGAGGTGAAGACAATTATTTAATCTCTTAATTCTTCCTCTAACTAGGGTACCAGCCTCCATGAACGGCTACACCCCACTGAGAATTTCCTGGCCTGCACACAATATTCAGCAATAATACTTCACAATCTCATCATAGTGGAAATTACAGGAAAGACAATATTTATCTACACTGACTCAGCACACTTTCAACTGCCCCACTGCCAGGGGATCTGAAAGGAGTAGTTTCTTCACAACTGTTTTCTGTGCTAATGATAGAATAAAAAGTAGCAATCATCAAAACAAGACAGTGTACAGAAGTCCAGCTATAACACTTTTTACCTGCACCATGATTCAAAACTTAGCTGGATGGAAGAAGCTTATTTAATAATAATATGAAAATATTATGGCAGTTTCAAGAACAAAGTTCTGGGGTTTTGTAAGAGAGATAACAGGAAAAGAAACTTCTAGCCTATTACAAACTATTTCCACTTCCAGATCTTGATTTGATCTTTTCATCTCTCTTTTACATATCTCCTTTGTCAAGCATGAGGACCAAAACTACTGGAAAACTGCCAGAAGCTTCTAAGTTCAAGAGCTAGAAATTCAAGGCTGGTATAAAAACTATGTGTGAGAGGACAGATTCTTGAGAAATACAAGTGCAATAACTATGCAAATACCAGCAAAGTGGCTTGCTATTATCCATCCATGGAAGTAGACAGACTTACGTAACTCAGGCATAACTATACAATAACTGCAGGAGATTCACAAAAGAATGCAAGGAACTCTGGAAAAAAACAACAATCTTTACCAGTACCCTATAAAAGCACTTTTGCACCCTTAATGATCAAGACAAATACATTGAATATAAACATGCTTTTCTTACCTCATAAGGCAGTTTATCAAAATATCCGTTAGTTGGCCATTCCCTGAGGGTAACAATGCTGAACTGTTTATTAAGGGTGTCCATTCCACAGCCATACTTTTCTTCATCCTCATCTTCATCAATGTCGTTCATATCAATCATTGAAGTCTTAAGTGAAAGCACAGGTCTCTCTTTCACACCATGTAGTACTACTGCATCCAGTTCAGTGTAATAGTCCAGAAGAGAGCTGTTCACTTCCAGTCGGATTAAGTTTGTGGGAAAGTTTATCTGTTTGATACAAGGTGTGAACTGCCGAGCCTGAGGACCATTCACCTTTGCAGGTGCCTCGGACCAAAGGACTTCCCATCTGTGAAAGAAAAATTGCACACACAGACAGTATAGAGATTAAAATCAAAGTTACTAAAGCAATTCCTGAACACAGTAAGAGTGCTTCTCTGTGAGAAGTATCTAACAAGTGAGAAACACAGTTGAAAAGACAATTAAAATTATGTTCTCCCTAGATTTGGTAAATATCCTAAGGATGAATTTAACAGGGCACACGAATTCATGACCTTAGCATATTTCCTCTGCATTGCTAGCTAACAAAACAATCTGTATACTCATAGTCACACACTTGTGTTAGAGTACTGTTATTCACGCACAAGTTGTTCTAACATCTCACAGGTAAGGTAATCATAACAAATGGATTACAGATGTCTTCACAACGATGGCATGTTAGTGTAAGTATGCAGGGAACAGTCTTGCCACATAACCCAAATATACAGGCAGCTGACCTCTCATTTCCCACAAAAGGTTTTCACAAAAAAAATAAAAAAAGAAAAAAACCACACAGCTCAGACTCTTTAACATCCTACCTGTTCAAACTGGAGCATTGCAAATTATTTTTTAAAAATGTCTAAACTTTACTTTATCTGTCTAGGCAAGCAAACTATTCCTTTTTAAAGTAATTCACTGTCAAATTACCAAAGAAAATAGAATCTCCAAGTCTTCTCTGAAAGGGTTGCAAAAATATTAGAATTTCCAAACTGCTAAACTGAAAAGTTTTTCTCCTCTTTGGTCCAGTGACAGAAGGAGGTTCAGGGCATGCAGAGAACTTCCATACGCACATCCCAACTTTCACGCACAGACCTGAAATCTCCTCCAGTAAATGACAGTGAAACCTGCTGTCAATTGAGTAATCTGAGAATCAAGTCTTATATTCATTAGGTCTTCAGTGCTCCTAAACTTGCCAAAAGGCCTGAAAACAGAAACACACTCTTTATATCTGCATGGGTCCTCATCCGGTGAATGGATTTTAGAGGTCCTTCAGTCACTGATGCCCATCTTTTCCTCCCTCAAGTCTAGTTAATTCGTAAAGAAAGAAGCCTCCAGCAGCCACTGCTGCTACTCCCTTTGACAGTATGCTTACAGCGATCTCTGCATCTCATGTGCATAACCCAGACACTTCCACACCTACTCCATCTCTTTCCAATCACCCTAGTCCCAGCTTCAAGGATTTCTCTCAGGCTATTTGTCCTGTCACATGTGTCTCAAGAAACACTGTATCTGCTCCCTAGTATATCAGCATCTTGGCTTTCCCTACCAGATACTACTACTCTGATCTTACAAGTATTGCTCAATGCTGACATGTACTACAAAACACACGGGGAAAAAAATATAATTTAAAAAAAAAAAAATCAAACATGCTTTATTTTCCAGAACCAAATGTTAAACTTTGTCCATCATGACAGAAAGTAAAACGTATGTACGGACTTTCATTAAAACATAGCATACGGTATAAATAAGGCTTAGAAGCTTGATAATTGCTACTATTTCAAGGATAGGAAAATTAATCTGTATCAGCTGAAACTTCCATTTCACGATGGACATTTTCAGGTATGCACAAATAAACTTTCCTATCCTACATCATACCGCTCTTCACAAATACCTTACAGTAGAATGGGAGGCCTGCAGCAGTCTTCTGTCAAAGGAAAAAAAAAAAAGTCATGAACTAAAAACAAACATGCAGGACTGGTGAATATATGGCACATCAGAAAGTACCAACATAGGAGAGTGGACAACTTTACCCTAAGGTTAACAGTTTTTATAAGAGAGACTTATTACTGAGAGAAGATTTCATTCATTTAGGAAATGAATGTCAACTCACGGCAAAAAGTAACAAATGTAGTCCCACTGTCACACCTTCTCACGAAGGTCGATTCCCTAAGCAAATACTTAATGTTGGCAATGCACATGACCTTTCTGGAACACATCCAGATCACCATCTGACATTTTGCTCAGACACTTTCATATACCCATTCAAACTATCCTGAGGGAAACTCAAGGCTATTTTTTCACTAATTCAGCACACACTGGACCATCAACTTTTAACAGAATGTGTCCCAGTTACTGACTTCTCCTTTGGTGCCCTGGAGAGAGGATTATCTAGCAGTTACAGAGCTCTGGAAAAAAATAATGCATCTGAAGGTCTAGGTTCATCAAATGGCAGAGCAATAACCTCCTTCAGCAAGCAGTGTCTCTAGTTTCCAGTCTTTGTAATAAACTAGAGAAAAGGAAAGACACATGACTTTACAATCTTGTGAAACTCCACATTACTTACCAAGTACTGATGAACAGCAAGACCGGTGACTATTTTCCACTATCCTTGTCATACCATTTTCTTTTCATCAACAGCCCACCAATCTAACTTTAAAGGAGTTAACTGTTGGTTTAACGGGAAAATCTCAAGTCTATCAGGTTTATTTGATGTTCTTCTCTGCCTTGGTGGCACAGCACACAAGAACAGGCCATAGCAATTGCTCTGAGTCAGGGTAGGTAAATTCTTCCTGAGTGTAGACATACTCTTAATACACCCATTACTGCAATTGGAAGTGGTCTCTTCATCTAGCATCAGCACTTTGACACTTAAATGGGCTACACGTAATCTGAATGGGAGTGAAGACTCCGCAGTTGGAAATGGATCAAAAAAGTCTGAATTTCCAAGAGGCTTCAGTAAGAATTGCATTTCTTCTGTTCTGGAGCACTTTTTTTGTTATGGTCATCCATTTCAAAATCCTTCAGAAGAACAGCATTTTAACAGTCAGTCCTGGTTTGAAGGTACGTACCAAAATTAGCTTCCCTAATAAGGTTGCCTGCATTTGTTCCAAGCTTAAGATGCTCAATAAACTAAACCAAAACCAAAGAGAAATTGAATCCCAACAAATACCTGTAACGAAGTCAAAGGAATTCCCCCTCCCCTTTGAATTAATTAGGTAGCTCTCAAAAAAATCAAGCAGAAACAAATGACTGAAGGTAGGACATTGTTTGTCCTCAGGTCTTGCAGATATACAGTTAACAGCTGATCAAAGATGTTGCAGTGAGAGTGCTTTGATAAGAAGGTTTCACCAGCAGTGTGCTAGAAAGAATCAGTCTTTACACTGCCATGCAAAGCCTGAATGAGAGGTAGTAACATCTGTATTATTTTCTCTAGTGATTGAAGAAAATGACGACTTTAAGTGAAGATTTTCCGTTCAGCTTTAAGGGACTCAGTTTTCCCATTAGATTTCTCTCTACCTCATGAAGATAGTCAGGAACTCATTCTGCTCAAATTTCTGATACTAGACTCCATACTCCTATGTGGTAAAAAAAAGAAATTCCCATTCTCCTTCCCTCACTGTGAAGGAAAATACAGTCCAGTGATTTTTAGGCTGAGAAACATACTTGCAAGGTTTGTATCAAATTAGAACACATATTTAATGCTTGTTTAATTTTTTGTTCACCTAATGCTGTTGGAAAGCTTTTTAATGGCTAAGAAGATGCCTGAGTAGACCTGGTTACTTCTGAAGAAAATATATAAAAAGAAAGATTATTTGGAAAAGTGGCTCCTAGGTAAAGTAATCAGATTTCTCTCCAGCAAGACAAGATTAAACTTTGCCTGCAATCTACTGAGATTTCTTGCACTGTAAAATTGAGATTGGTGTAGAAAGTGAATAAAGCACTACGTGCAATTCAAGCACAAAAATTAAATGCCCTGTCCCAAGAAACTTATAGCTGTGTTAAAAGCCAAAAGAATGGAAAGTTTCAAATAGACCAACAAGGAGAACATAAAGAAACTCAGAGAATAATATGACCACACCTTTGCTGAAATTGCAACTCCTGCAACAATTATAATAATGATATGTGATCATAATACATACCATCTGCTCTTATCCAAGCAATTGCTCTGTAAATAATCTGTAGGCTACCTACAAGAACACATCTTGTGCCTGCTAACATGCCAGGGATGCTTCAGCACACTAGGTTCAACGTAACCTGGAAAGTGCACCCCTGGCCACTGCCGTGAGTTTGTAAATACAAACAGCAGGGAAGACTGATCATGAGAACAATTTTAGAACCATTCAGATCAAGGTGATAAGCAGCATTCACAGCAGTCTAATTACTATGGGGGAATATGCAGCAGATTTTCATTTCTACTTTGAGAGTTCAATTCTGAAATACCAGAGAGAGCAGACAGGACTCCAAGAACGCTCAGGGCATTTAAAATAGCAAAAGATATTTCAAATAACGGCCCTGTCCACATGAGCTTTTTATGGGTTTCTCAAAAATTACTGTGTCCCATGAACCCAGAATTCATTCTTCTATGACAATCATCTGGACAAGAAAAAGCAGTTTCCCTGAAGATGTCAAAACAAGTTATAAGTAAGGATGCAAATGACTAGAACTTAAGTTGTGTGTTACACATAGGTGAGATACAGCCCTGAAGGTCCCTTATCACACTCTAATGTGTTGATGGTATCAGCAGTATTTTGGGTGCCTTCATCTGAGATTCACAGGGAACAAAAGGTAGGGAGAAAGAACCATCTGAATGCCACTCTCTACAAGCAAGAGACTCACAATATTTTACATTCAGGACACTGCCTTTCTGGTTTCACTCCCTTTATCAGAAGGGGGGATTTTTTTTCATCAAACATTTTGATCCCTATCCTGGCTGCCAGCAAAGAAATCTGCAACATTCCCTCCTGGATTAGCATTGTATTGCCTAAATACAATGAATTTCCTAATGGAAGGAGAGGGAGCCTTTTATTTTGTCCACCTTCCTTAGCCTGCTCCTCTGGTTATAGCAGCTTCTGCCTCTACAGGCTTCAAGACCTTCAGAAAGAGAAAGGAACCTCGCATGCAGCAAACACAGCTAAGCTAAGAAATGTTGAGCCAAGCTGTTCATCTACAAATCAAACTCGGAATTTTGCTCAAAAGAGCACCTAGCAAAATTCTAAATGACATGAAAGAAATTAAGTTAAATAGAAAGAAATGGCGGCAACACACAAGGCAGAATGGAACTGCTCCCAGCCAGTCAAATGATCGTGGTATCTCACCTGTGAGAAACAACCTAATCAGTGTTACACTTCATCTGTGGAAAACAAGAAAAAAAAATAATCACAAAACAATCTCCAATCTACTAAAGAAGCAGTCATCACATAGTAGTAAGGACATATGCTATGGAACACCACCCCAAGCATTGCCACAGATCCCAGACTAGTTAGGAATCTCTGGGTTTGAGCTTTTATAATAGCACATGAATATGTGGTGTCACTATAATGTACATGAGATAAGAGAAACTGTCAAATTAAGTTAAAAAAAGACCATGACAGAAGAAGAACAGGGACCAATTTTTTCTTTTATATTCCAAATTTAAAAAGCAAAGTTATTCTTTTAAAAGGAAAAAGTTGAAAAACTTCGTAAAAAATTATTTCTGACTTGAAAGCTCCCATTTAAACACACACAAACTCTTCCTGTCTGACAGCAGCTAGCTATTAGGAGTATCAAATTGTTTCAAAAGGGCTGACACCGAAGAAGCCATTAGGGAATCACCAAGAGTAAGCCTTCTGGGTAAATGAGGAGGAAAAAGAAACAGGAAAGAAAACATTTTCCTCATCACAGAAGCTAGCTATATCTTATCCATCAACCTAATACACTATGAGAAACAAAGAAAATTCTCTTGGATGGGTTCAGCTCACGCCACTGTCAGGTGCAGCATCCCCATCACGCCTGTGTGGATCTCTGCCTCTCCCACTGGCCAAAGAGGGACTCATCGTCACCAAAGCCTAAGTACACAGAATGTGCACCACAGTACAAAATCTCAAGGATACACAAGTATAATAAATATAGCACAACACAATACAAAAAAGGGAGGGATTTCTTCACCACATAAAAACTGAGACTATATGCTACAATATTCCCTTAATCTCAGATTATTAATTTTTGCTTGGATTTTCTGCAGATAATTCATGTAACAAACCTGCACATGGATACTAACATGTGTTAGTATCTTTTAAGAAATTACCAAACACTTCTCACCAGGCAAGGTGTGAGTGGCACTAATGAAAAGCACAAAAGGTCTCTGTGTAAAGACAGCAGTTTCTCTGACACTTGTGATTTTTAACAATTGTTTTATGCAGAGGACAGTGATGTAATGTCTTCTGCATTTAAAGCAGCAAAAGATACAAGAGGAGAGAGAATCCTTAAATTGCTGGAAGCTGTTTAAACCATAATGAAAAAAACTTCAAATTAAATGTCATGTTTTAAGCACTAGAATTATTTAGGAACAATTACATTCCATTCTGAAAAATAAATGCTTATTCCCATTCCATGAAGAGCTGATCCTACCTCTAAAAAGACTCTGAATAAAGCTGATCTGAGACAGTGTCATACAAAGCTGTAACTGATAGCAGTATTCAATGCACCAGCAACAGAGGAACATGACTAAAGACCTTTTTCTGAACACCTGCATAAATCGTTCTTTCATGCAACTGAAGCATAAAGTGAGCAACAGAGCAACACATTGGCCAACCACGTGGGCTATAGCCATTTTTCTACAAGGATATATAAAGTCTTCCTGAGCAAGGACTGATGTACATCAAGTCCTTACAGAGCCTCTTGTAGGTTAGAAGCTTTTGCACACAGCAAAGTATTGGATGAGCTGATGTTTTAAATACTAAACAAAGAGAAAAAAGATTACTCAGCTGGACCAGTGTAATCCACTAAGCATAACATTTAAACAAGTCTCGACAGACATTTTCCTCTCAACCATTTTGACTCCACCATTAACTTGGCCTTCTTTTTATATCAAAGTAAGAACTGGTGAAAAGGAACCTTTCTACATTGGTGTTCAGAAACAGATCCAGTGTCAGCAGATAAAACAAAGCAGCACTTTAAGGTCTTTAGGTAACAAGGTGATTTAAAATTGAGTATCGAAATAGTCAGAAGAGGAAAACAATGTCCTAAGCAGCCTTCGAGTAACTGGGACATGGCCTTTTTTAACAGAGGAAAATAGTATGGCAGTTCAAGTCCAAAACATCAGTTAAACACAGAATCACCTGAGATTATCAGCAGCATTCCACCTTCCAAAAAGTAATTCTTAGTTGACATCTCAGAGAATTTTTGGAAGTGAAAACAAGGGACCAAGAACTAAAGCAGAAAAGAGACTGTGTTCTTGCAACTCTTAGTATTCCTCTCATAAAGGTGAGCAAATGAACTGAGAAAAAATACTGCATACCGCATGTAGAGAAAGGGTTCCTTCATCTTCCCTTCAAGACACTACGCATAAGACACGTTTGTCTCTGTCAGAAGAAAGGAGACAAACCAAATGTGCAGCTCTGAACAGACAAGTCCTGCTGAAGAAAGGTAAGCCAAAAGAAAGAAAGAAAGAAAGAAAAAGTCCCTCTAACACTTCTCTAGCATCAAGATTGGCAAGTACTGAAGATGCAGCACAGACAACTGGTTCTGAGGCTCCCCGAGACAACCTCCTCCTAACAAAAAATCTTGTTAACCTAGGTAGACAAAACAGAAGATACTCCTGCCTACAAATTAAAAAGCAAGGTCCTTCATCCTTTTTTATGAAGAAGGGAAAGTCTGAGCTCTCACTCTGACCACACCCCAAAAAGGAGTCGTAAAGCACATCCCAAAAAAGTTTTATATTAGTATTTTCACTTCCATCTTCTTTTAGCTCTCTGAACTATTTTATCTTTTTTTTTTTTTTAGTGCACCTTACTAAATAGCTCCTTTAGTTAACATTTCTTGAGAAACTTTCCTTCAACACTTCTTGGTCTTTACACAAAACTAAAAAAAGTGTATTGTTTTAAGAACCAAAACCTAAATGGATATTTTTATAAAATAGCATTAGGTTATTACTCAGAATTATATCCTTGTATTGCCCTGCAGCACACTATCTTACTATTATTCTAATGCAATATTGTCAACAGTTACAGAAATCTCTACATAAATCTGCGCTACATCATAAAATAAAGAAGTAAAATGAAAGTTCACAGAGTAATTGCTCAAAAGTCATTTCACATTAGGTTCTAAGTTCAAAAGTCTTAAAAGCTGTCTTCACCACATATCATCCTATAAATAAGTTCTGTATTACAGTGCCAAACGCACGCCTACTTCTGAAGTTAGGCGGCCTATTATTATTAGTTTGACCTATCACCATTCCTTGAATTCGGATGTTTACTTCAGAGCTATACAGTATATACTCATTAGAGAGCTGTAAAACAAACAACTTCACTAAACAACAGTAGACAATAGAATCATACAAAAAATATTAATTGGGAATTTTGAATATATAACATGACACCTGATTTTCTAGGGGTTTTGAATAAATATCAATGGCCTAGTATTAGGAAGCATGGGATACTAAGTCAGACCTAAAAGCATGCTTTTTAGCTGTATCTGTAAAAGGCAGGTCAGGGAAAAAACACCCAGCATCCAAGCAGACACTGTTTATACCGCCAAAGTGTGCATTTTAAAGGAATACAGTATTTGTTGGCATATTATTTTCTACAGGATACTTTTTGTTAAGTCTCTCTTCTATCAGTTCTCCCTTCCTTTATGGCTTTGGTAACATTTCACCTCTTTTTGATGTATATGGAATACTTTGATTGCATATACTGATAGCTTTTCTCAATGTTTTTTCCCACTATGTGCTTTTACCTGTTCTCTTTCTCCTTCCATTTCCATTTCCTCACCTCCTCACTAAGAGCTTCACACCTCATACAGTGTTTTTCTTCATTATCTTATCATTCCCCAGGTCCCCATCTTCCTGCCCCCCCAACTGGAATTTCATCAGGAGTTCCTACTATGAGGAAAACCAACAGGATCAAATCAGGGTCTTTTAGTCCATGAAGCAAGTGTAAAAATGAAGTGCGGCTCACACCCTTTGATCAGACCAAAAATAAAGATCAGACAAACGGCATCACCTTTTGTCCGACTGTTCCGTGCTTCTGTTTTTGGCCTCATTTCCATATGAATAGTGATAGTGCCTGATTGTACTATACATACAACCTAAAGCATGCAGAGAGAAGAAAGAGTTTATGGCTACTTGAGGCAGGATGATACAGCAACCATGAATCCTCAAGCCTCTTCTACACAATTTGCTTTTCTTATTGGGGAAAGAGAAGATTTCAACACAAAATTTCAACACAAAAACTATCACTACACAAATTAAATCTGATATTAAGATTTGGATTAATTCCTACAAAAACATCCACATCTCTGAAGTTGCTATAGAAACGTGTCACCACAGTTTTAAAAACATGCAGAAATAAAGAAAACGTTAGTGGGTCAGGTACAAAACAGAGAAACACTAGGAAGTAAAGTTTGCTAAACAGCATTATTTGTAGCATTTAACATCTTACAGGAAAGCATAAAGGAGGAAAAAAAAAATTACCTTACTTCAGCTGGTGGATTTTGTGAGTAAGGATTTGCAGAGCATGCCAAAATCCTGACTACAGCTCCAGGATGATATGTTTCCAGAACGTGCACTGCAGTGGGATAAACTGGATCCTCAAAAGCAAGTTCCACATAGTCCTGGCTACAGAAGGTGGGTGGCGTCCTCTTGAACGGCAGACGAGCACTAGGGCAACGATCCCACCAGGTCCCATAAGTTCGAAAGACAGCAGTCTGAGTGAAGTCACCAGAACTAGGGTACACATTTGGAATACCTGCTAAATTCCACATGGTATATGACATGCTGTTTTCACTACCATAGTGAGAGCTGAAATCCAACACTTCTTTGGCATGCTGAGCTATTTCAACGTTGATAGGTAAGGCTCGGGTGTTTGATTCAATAGCCCTCCGGCTGTTCATTTCTCCTCTCGTCGCTGTCCTAGCTCGGCGCCGAAGGCACATATAGTAAAACATGCTCAGAACTGTTAACATGGGAAACACTGGTGACATCAAGATACGACTTAGGAAGATGCAAAAGGTCAGGAGTCCTTTATAAGGCGCATTAACTGCTTGTGGTGTTTTGGAAAAGAGCTGATAAAACAGAATGAATAAACATAGTGAGCAGATATTCTTAGAAAGCAAACTGTACTCATTTGAATATCCTCTTAAACAAAGTACTGCTACTAAAACATTAATAAACTTACATTTTATTTTAAGACAATTATTTAGTTGGAGGCTACTAACTGTGGCTTCCCATTTACTGTGTCTAAAAAAAGAGAAGACTATGAAGAAACATTAGCCAAAACTAGCCCTTGAGCAACAAAAAGACTAATGGTTAAATTAAGAATTATTTTCAGGAATTTATTAAGAGAAAAAAATCTTGCACTGACTTATGGAAATGAAATCAAGTATGAAATGAAATCTGGCCCTTGTAGTAAACAACTGCAGAAGAGTATCTGAAGGTACAGCTAAAATTATCTGTAGTATAGTTTTGAAATACTTAAACTAAAACTGACTTTTAAACAAAGTACCTGGGTACCTAGTCAGGCTGTAGCAGTATACAGCTCAACAAAACCTAAGTTACTTCACTGCTTGTATTTTGCAGTAAGACTGCTCCCAGACCCAAATTAGTTCATTAAAAGCTAGCTCAAGTATATCTATATTATATTATAATCTGGAGAGTAAATACACCCTTCAAAGACAGCTCATATAGAATGTTGGACAGCTACTCCAGCAAACTGTTTCCTCTAATTTCTTCCCATAATTTGTGAATGGTTTTAAGAGTGAAAAGAAAGAGCGTTGGGGCAGTTAATCTAAACCAAAAACTTAACCCGCTGCTTCCTGTATCGGAGCACTAGCCTGAAACAGACTCACAAAAATATTGTCTTTACCCTTTGAAGTTGTCCATGACAGCATTCACCAATGATAGAAGAGTCACCAGCCTGAAGGATGCTCAGAATTCATTAACGACATCATCTTCCTTTAAGCCAAGGAACAAAGTAAGTCTTCAAAAGAGTCCTGGCATCAGAAGTAGAAGTCCCCATAGAAAGCATTTTACTTCTGATAAGAGAAAATATTTTCATTTATGCAATAATTCAGTTAAACACAAAATGTAGTAGATCTGCGTACTGCCAGGCCACCTAAAAAAAATCAACACAAAACATACTAATAATTAAGGATACTGATGTGTTTTCCACAGCCCACACCAAATCACAAGTAAAACAGACAAACAAATTAGAAAAAGCTAAATTAAAGGCAAGTCTCTTTACTAAAGTCTTCTATTTACAATGGTGAAGAAATATTTATAGCTGAATGTTGTCTTCAGGACACAGAAGGACTGTATTATGTTCCCTAATAAAGATCCTCTTACATATGCTTGTCCCATATTTAGCAGCCGCTCCATACCTGCATGATGTAAACTGTTAGATTTACCAACACGCAATGAAACGTGGAACGTATTCTCTGATTTCTGCTAGCAGTACACAACACACTTGGGCACCAATACAGCACTCCAGAATTCACATCCTCCAGTACCACAAACTGTTTCTCACAAACTGGCCTTCCAATTAACTTGTTCATCAGCTTTACTAGGAAACAATAAGGAGTAACGTCCGTAACCTGTCAGAGGCCAAAACAGGCATGACCAAGCATGTCTCAAAATAGAGTAAATGTTTCTTCAACAGCCTGTACTGGAGTTGCCAGTTAGTTTATCACAGGATACATACTGTGGTAATCACTGAACCAGAGGTGACTCTTCTATCGCAGAAGACGCACCAAACAACAACTAACATGATGCCTCACATTGCCTGGCAGACAAACCACATATTTAATGTTTGCAATGAGTACAAGCAAGACCATATTTTATAGTTTTTGGAATCATAAGCTTAAAGTAGGGTAAATAATTGAACAAATGGAGACGAATCAAAGTGACTTTTGTATGCCTCTACATAAATCCACTGTGCACGTTTCTTGGGCAAACTGCTTGTTTTCCATACTCACAAAACGCACACAGATGTACAAACAGCTCTCTTTCACTTGGACGTTGCCAACAAGAAGGCGCTTGTGGTAACAGATAAGGACAGGCTGCGCTATTTGACCCTCTTACTTTTGAAAGCAAGAAAGTTTACTAACGAAGTGTTCACTTCTCACTTTCTTGCCTCTTCTATTATTAGCTTTTTGTTTAGTTCCTGTCCTTCATTCAGTTTCACATGTTGACATAGCTGTCAACAACACGAATTACTCCTGACATTCAGTGCAGAAGGGAATGCATAAGACAACATGCTGGATCCACTTCAAGCTCTCCTGGAATGCCAAAACCCAATAATGTCACATTTCCCCCAAACATCCTGTTGAACCACCTTTTAGAAAAGACCCTGGGAAAAAAGCAGCACAACCCCCAATCTCTCCTCCTTAAAAAAAATACCCAAAAAAACCAACTCCAAACTGCAAATTGTTATTTTTTCTTTCATGGAGCTGCTGTAAGATATAAGTGAAGATTACAAATACATTCTCCCCCTGGATTTTTCCCTCTTAAAAAGAAAAATCCATTTACAGAATATGCCAACAGACATTAAACTTCAACAAAGTTACTGCTGTCAAGCCCTGGAATCATGTGTAGACCAGCATATACACCAGCTTCTAACTCAAAATTTCACTGATTAACATGGTTTGACGGCTGCTCCATGGAAATTATGGCTTTACAGAGCTCAATTTTAAGAATCACTCAGCTGGGGTTCTTCGAGATCAGGTGCGAATCACTTATCTCACATACACATCCTACACAACTTCACGTCTGCGCTGCAAACTCCAGGCCACAGCCCGGAGCTCTTACAGCGCTGTTGTAAAACCCAGCCGTGCTCCCTATCAGCTTGTCCAAGAGCAGCATAACCACCAGCTGGTTCAGAGCGGTACATCAAATAGCCGGCCAGTTTAAGTCAGGTCTAACAGAGCAGATAATGGAAAATCTGCAGCATGATTTCAAGGTGGCGGAAACATTAATTTGGGTCATTCCCCCTCTACCAACTTGATGATTTTTCATAAAATCTGTAAAAATTTGATATCCTTGACACTAACACCACTTTGTCAATTTTGGCTGACACTGGTCAACAGGCTCAAAAGTAAGTAAGGAGGAAGAAACAGGGAAGAGCATACAGCTTTCATAAAAATGTATTAGTCTAAACAATACAAGTGGAGGTAAACTACTTCTAAAGAGTTAAAAGCAATATAGGATTTAGTAGTTTATAACAAGTAAGAGGAAACAGAAAACTATTATAAAAGAAGGATAAATAAGCATTAGGGCTACAATACAAATAGGAACTCTTCTTTCGGCATTTTAAAAGAAGCATTAAGACTTGTGTGGAGTTAAAAGACCAATGAAAAATTGCTCAGGAGGTTAAAGGATAATAAGCTAGTGAAAGAATTACATTAAATACAGATCAGCAGGGGCCAGATGATATGGAGAGATTTTTTCAGGAGCTACCACAGGTCAAGCTGATTTCCAATTAAAGGGATTTAACTGTGCAAAAAAAGATAAAAATGCAGACTCAGGCCTATGCAAAGCATCAAGATAAACAGCTCTGGAGCAGAGCAGTTCATGTACATGCAAAGTTTATGTGGAAAACTCCCCCCTCCCCCAAACTGCTCGATTATTTTTATGAGATCCATTTGGGCCTATGCAACTACACCTTCCAATCTCTGGCAGCATCTTTGGCCTGTTGCATATTATTCATTTTCTTTTGTACAGGCATAATTATGCCAAACTGAAGCTTAATAAAGGTTTCTTTTAAGCATATCTTATTATGCTCCTCCCAAGCATCAGCCTTCTACTTCTTTTCTTTTATTTAGTTTCTTTCATATCATAATTTTTTCTCTGTCAAGATACTATTAAGTGGACTGAAATGGCGCTATTAAATACCAGGACCTTCAGCGGGCACCACAGACTAGCACAGAGAGCATTAACGGTTTGGTTAGAAACAAAAACCAATACGCTATGAACGTACAGTGATGTTGTGAGGTGCTGTCCTATGCCTACATGCCCATTTTGCGCTCCCAGACTGGATCCCGTCCCCAGTTTCTCTCGGGGCTGCCTGAGCTCTGCCCTCCCGTCTCATGCCCCACACAGACCCATCCCTCTCTGCTTCACAGACACCTCTCCAGCTGGCACTGCTGGGGAGCCAGGTGAGTCCTGGGGCTCGTCCAGCCAGACACCAACCACTCCCACAAGCAAGTGTAGTTTTCAGTCCGTTCATCTCCCCGAATCAACTCGTTGCCAGTTAACACGAAGTCAGTGTTGGCTCGAGGGGGCAGTAAGACTGCAAGAAGCCCCAGTCAGACCAGCTCAAAGGGCCATGGAAATGTTACCTCCAGTTTTACCAGACACGATTCCAGAGAACCAGATTGGACTAGACCTGGAATACAACCTTCCTAAGAGAGAGAGATATGCTACCTTCTTTCAAAATACATTAGAGCCCATTACATTATTTACAATCTCTCCTATTCAGATAATTATTTAACTAACAACTATTTCAATTATATGGGCAAATTCCCTTTTTCTATTATGATTAACCATTCTTCCCTTTGTGCTATACATCTAGAAAGCCTTCTAAGACTGTAATTCACTACTTCCTTCTTTCAAACACAACAAACCTTGATAAAGGAAAATGTATTATGGTTTCTGTACAGATTTCATGGGAACAGGCACTAATTAAACTAAAGCATTCAAAAGCACTAGATCTCTTCAGCCTATTTTGCCTCTTTTTACAGGGAGTTTATGTCCACAAATCTATTTTCCAGCTTCCAAGCAACCCATCCTGTTAATGATTATTGTACCTATTTATTTTGGTTGTTTCTGCAAATGCAGCTCCCCAGTATTCACAACTTCATCCTATGAGAGCAGAAACAGGACATAGTTACGTAGTCATTCACCAACCAGACTGCCGAGAAAAAGTGGGAAATATACAGAAAAATACCAGAGATTTGGAGGGGCTGCAAAGGGAAGGATGTGTGTAAAAACATAGCAAGTAACAGTTATTAGACATAGAAAAAAAAGAAAGATGGCATATTTCGTCCCTGAGCTGTTCCTAGCAATGCATGTGTTAGACAAGAGTTCGTACTATTTCAAGAGAAGCAAATGTTGTATATACAAGTCATGTATACACCAGGTTTGATTTTTAAAGCCAGAGAGGTAATAATTCCTCTTTATACCAGCTTTGCTAATCTCACGCTTGGGAGTACTGTGCCAAGTTTTCTTTCGTTTGACTATAAAAGGAACAGCAACATTGACAAATTACAAAGAACGTATAAATGACAAAAACAATAGATTGTATTATCTCTGAAGAAAGATTAATGCAATTTAATATATGTGTCTTAGATAAAAGATGGTAAATGGGAAATCTCTTTAATTATCTTTGCACATTAATGCACAGAGGGAATACTGGAACCTTACATTACAGGCTAAACCAGAGTATTTTTACCACAGGTTAGCATCTCTCGCTGTTAATTACCTAGATTATACCAACATCTACGCTCAACTTGTTGAAACTAGAAGCTAATATTAATTAAAAATTAATAAACTCTTACAGCATACTTTAAACTCGGGCCCCGCTTGCTGTGTTTCTTCCTGTAATGTGTTCTGGCACTAAAAACATAACCATTTCAGATATTTGCAACTTATAAATTTACAGTTTGGAAAGGAAATGGAACATTATGACAATTCTACCTACTTAAAATCTTGACTGTGTTGCCGTCATGAGCACCAAAACATGCAAAATGCAAGAATTTCAGATTACTTCACTGATTGACTGTTCCTTCCCACTAGGACCAGAACTCATTGCGTGGTTTAGCATAGCAGTATAACAGAGAGAAATGTTCTTTAGGGATCTATTCCACCATCCAGGTGACCACCCTGCCTTCTGGAGGCTGTCTTCACATATAACTGAGATTGTTTCTCAATATGTGTAAATCATCAGGTAGCCCCTTTTAAAAACGACTAATTCTACACAAAGCCTAAAGCCACCACTTCACTTTGAACAACTGCCCTCCCAGCTACGGTGAAACTCTCTTCCTCATGCCAAAAAACCCCCCAAATATATCCCCATTCAATACTACTGTCAGTAAGCAATTCAAGTGCAGTTGTCTCCTCATTTTTCTTTTCACAATGTCGTGCTACCTCTCCATGCAGTCGTGTTCTGTGTGGCATTTACTTGCTGGTCACTGCACTGATCGCAGCTATTAGGCCACGTAGTTGTCTCCCGCTGTCTGTTCACCAGCCTGCACTGACAATAAATAACAATTCACACGAAGTGAAGCACCCCAAAGTACATACCCCCACGCAAAAAAAATAAATGAATATTGCTAGTTAAGCTCCTACCCTGCTTCTGTTGTGTTGTGATTGGGCAACTGGGGTAACAAGGGGTAACTGGCGTAAGGCAACGGGGACCAGGCAGCAGCGAACGCCTACGGCGAGCCTGACGCTCCTAGGGCGGACGAGGATCTGCGCAGGAGACGGTGCCCAACCCGCGCCCCAGCTCTGTCTGCTTCTAGGGCTCTTCCTCCCTCCGTGCGCCATCTCCTCCCCGTAACGTCGCGCCCCTCGGGCACCCGCGCTCTTCGCCGACAGGGGCCTTCCCCTGGGGCAGGTCTCGCCGAGGCCCACGGGCGCCGCCGGGGCAGCCCCCACCCTGAGGCAGGCGGGACCGCCTGGTGCCGCCACTGCCCCCCGGGTCCCCTCCCTGACGCGCGGACAGCAGCCCGCCCCGGCCCCGCCAACCACCGCCGGGGCGCCCGCCCTGCGGCCCGGCCGCCGCCTCCGCCGGGCGGGCACGTACACACCTGCGGCCGGCCGCACCCGCCGCACCGGGCCGGCACCCGCACCGGGCCGCTCCCGGGCCCGGCGCCGCGCTAGCCGGCGGGCTGCCGGCGCTGCCAGGCCGGGCGGGGGCGCGGAGGGGGGCGCCGGGCTCCTGCCGCCCCGCCGAGGAGACCCCCTCCCCCCGGCCGCGTCCCGCGGGGAGGGGCCCCGGTAGGCAGCGCGGCCCCCCCGCGCCCGCCCCTCCCTCTCTCCCTCCCCCGCCCGAGCGGAGCCGCCACCCTACCCCGTCCGGAGGGCGGAGCAGCTCGGGCCGCGCGCGCCGCCGCCGCCACCGCCGCGCCAGGCGCCGCCGGAAGCCCGCACGGCGGCGGGGGCGGGGCGACGGAGGAAGGGGCGCGGCGCGGGGGGCCGCGGGGGCGGGGTCGCGAGCTGCGCGTGCCCGCGCCTCAGCGCGGGGCGGGCCGGGCCGTGAGGGCCGTTGCGGGCGGCGGGCTGAGGGCTGGGGGCTGAGGGAGACGGCGGGCTGGCCCCGGCGGGAGCTGCGGGCGCGGCTCGGTGTCCCGTTCTTTGTTTTCATTGCGAAGTCAAGCGAAGGGCGGCGGCGGGGGGCGTGTCATTGTTTTGTTATTGTTTGTGACTCAAGCCCTCTCTGGCTTGCGTCGTCTTACCTCTGCAGCCGCGGAAGGCTGCGGTGAGGCGGGCGCTCTGAGCCGCCCTCTGGAAGCCCGCCTGCCCCCCGCAAGCCCCAGCTTTTTGGGTTTCTCCCAAAGCTGCTTAACAGGCGGCTTAAAAGGCTCGCCCTAGCCCCAGCCCAGCCCGATCATGCGTTTAACGTGGTGCTTTGAGTCCCCGGCATGTCATAAGGGCAGCCCTGTTTTTTAATTGATCTTAATGAGCGCTTGCTCCAGCGAATTGTAGTGCCTCTTGGGTCCCTAACTGGCATATTGCAAAGGAAGTGTCATGTTTTGCTTCCATATCCTCTAATTTGATACGCATGCCCAGGCACTTGGGCTTTCTCTCTCAACCACCGCTTCCTATGCCAGCTCCTGCCGTGCTCGCCAAAAGTGCTGTCAGTCCGTCTAGTCCCCTCATGTCTCCGGCGATGCTCCACGTTATGTGGTACCTGGGACGGTTCAGTTACGGTAGAAAATAGTGATGCTGACTTTGACTAGGCGGTCAAAAAGTAATTCTAAAAATCCAGAAAAGATTAAAACTACTTGATATCTAAGGTACTTTTTGTATAATGCTTTAATATAGATTCTATATGTTTATAATAAATTCCAAATATAGAAATCTATACATTTAGGATGGAGTGCTTCTCTGCTGCTAATTGTAGTGGCAGACAGGCCACTACACAGCCCTGCTTTCCACAAGCAGACATGCCAGGGTGACCAGTTTATAGGCGGTCCGTCTACCTGCATGCACGTGTGTGTGCCCATACAGAAACACACATACATACATATTTTATATGCACAAGGTGCTACTGTACCATACACAATATTTTAAAAACAACATTTTAAACCCCAGCTTTTAAGGCATTACTTTTACGGAAGAGAAAGGTAGGCTCTTCAGGTTCTAGTGCCAGTGGTGTAGTGTGCCTTTCTGCACCATTTAGCCTCACTCCCTCGCTCCTACCCTACAGCTAGGTGCTAGCTACAGAGTGCTTGTAAAGGTGCTTTCGATACCCACCTTCCCAGACAGTGGCCACCTTAAAATTTGAATTCATAAAAATACAAAAAAAAAAAAAAGGAAATAAGGCTAGGAATAAGTTTGATGAGTCAGAAAATAGGTTAGACATGAAGCTGAATTTTTGTGTTTTATTTTGTTTATTGTTTTCATTTTGGTTTTTGTACATATCATGCCATCCTCGCTTTCCAAATGAAATGAAGAGAAAGGGAGCACTCTGAAGGCACAATTTATCTAACGCATTTAAGACTTCTACTTTAGCATGCAATGTATCACCTAGGAACAGGAACCTAAGAGTATCCTTTTCTGTCTACTGGCTACAAAGAAAAAGCAGGCAACTAGTTCGGGTATTTGTGCAGAGGTCTATGTTTGACCAAATCATTCCTATCCGATGTTTATTTTAAGACTATATTGAGATTGAGTTCTGTGTCAGTGCAGAAGACAGAAGGATATGAAAAGTTTTTCTCTCAGTCCACTCACCCTCCAGCTCACAAATGCTGGAATTATCACTTAAATTTAGCTTTCTGAAGGTTATGTGTTTGATCTAGTCTGCTAGGCTCTTTCTATAATTCACAGGGAGACACAGCTGCCTCCAGGTGATCCAGCCTATCCCATTTACTCCTATGACAGGTGCTTAAGATACACAGAAGATACCGCTGTTTGGAGGTACACCTCTCTCCACTTAGCATAGACCGTCTCCAGGCTTTCAGACAGCAAACACGATGTGCTATGTATGAACACATCCTTACCAAGCTAGACAAATTACAGAACCAACTTCATCGTTATTCACAGAGGTTGCCCAACGGCAGGTAGCATTTTAAAACTGCGGAGACGCTAGTATTTATTGAAGGGGACAGAGGACATTGGGTGACAGTGTCCTTTTTGTCTAGGATGCTGTCTCAAATTCAAGCTATGTGCATTCAAGATGTGCTCCAAATTACTGTCGAATTGTCATTCCACAGCCTTTGTAAAAATCAATTGATGATCTGTTTTTATTCAACAGTTACCCACATCTGGAGATGACAGATAATTTCCAGTGAGCTATGCCACATAAACACTTTATACATATTTCTGTATACACATCAGCAGTAAAACTAGGCATAGTATATGTTCCAGAAATGGTCCTCTGTGTTGAAAGGAAATACACTGGTAGGACAGTACAGGAAACCTTCCGTTTGTAAAATAACAGCAAGACATATCTTCTGTGTGTTGATCAAACTTTGTAATCACCAAATTCATGTCTTAACAGCATCCTGCTTCTCCTTCAGCTTTTGCTCATTATGATAAGTGGTGCTATGGCTTGCTCACTAGGGGGAAATCTTACTGAAGTCAGTAGGAATATTGTTATTTCAAAATTAGGTATAAAGAATGGAAAGGCCATATAACTGGCATGGTTAAATGTGATGAAGTTATGGCTGTGTCTGTACCAAAGGCACGTAAGGGAATGATATGGCTAGTGACATTTCAGTTGCTTTTTATTCCCAAGACATGTGGCTGGGTCTTGGATCCACGGTCAGATGCTTTAACTCACTTGTCACCACAAGCTGCCACTGTGATAAAAATGTCCAGAAGGAAGCTTTCCGTAGGAGGAGGTAAAGATCCCACAGCATCAACTATGGTGTCTGGCGGTTGGAGCTCCAAGGTTCTTCTATGTTCTGCGCTCCCAGAAGATATCCAGGTCCACTTTTCCAGGCAAGGTGGTCTTTGAAAAAGCACATGGAGCTAAAGGATTTTTAGTGAGAACAAAGAATCTGCTTATTAAGCAATGAAGCTTACCTGAGCCTTGGGTAAAGGGTTAGGAGACAGCTTCTCCTGAAAAGAGGGTAACACTTTAGTTAAGTTTGCAAAAGAAGAGAGGCCTGAGTTGCTGTTTCTAACATACTGGTTGAGAAAACATTTCGTGAATAAACAGATTGTGCAAAAAACTACCTGGCTTGTAAGTCACCAGTTTCCACTCCCAGCAGGAAACTGATCTGAATTTTGTTATCACTTTGCAAAGCTTTGTATTTTAAAGTGTTAAATTCAACCCTAAAAATAATGAAATCATTTTAATCAGTGAGTTATTTTTAATCCAAGCAACTTAGCCAAGTGTTAACCACAAAGCAGCACTGAGTGCCTATGCACAACACCGTTGCCATTGGTGTGAGTTGTTCTCTCTGGCTTCCTCTGCATCCCAGGATATTAACCCAGCATGGGAAACATCTCACTGCCTCTTGGCCCGGCATTACTGCTTTTTGATATGTGAAATCACATATATTCTTTGAAGTGGAAGAGAAAGTGTACTAAGTCAATGAGACTGCTCACTGAGTAAATTTAAACATGTTTGTAGGTGTTTCCATGAGCCAGGCCTAACAAGTCATTAGTGTCTGTGTCAGCTTGAACTCTGTTTTTTTTCCAGAGGAAATTTTTTATTCCCTGTGGGGTTTTTTGTCCCGTAACAATATTTTGCGTAGCATCCTCTCTCTGCTCTGCTCTATGAAAACGCCATATTGCATAGTTAATCATATTTGCTGCATTTTATCTTTCTTTTCCTGTATTTTTATTTAAAAATAAAGAGAAGGGTGTGCCACATTACAAGAATGTGCTTAAATTTTATACACAATTAAACTGCTGCAGTATTTAATCTGTCTCTCTGCTACTTGGCACTGGTTGTCGGTAGATTGCGCAGAATTTAGATTATAGACTCACTGGGGCAAGGGCGATGTCTTGCTATGTCTTCTATGAAGTACCTAGTATATATTATCAAATTGTATTACAATAACAGTTTCAGCATTTGAATGGCTAAGCACTGCCCTTACTGTGGAAGCACACTGCATGATATGTCATTAAGCTTTAAGAAAAAAGCATAAAGAATGAGAAAATCCTAATTTATCAAAATACAGTATTAACTGGACATATCACAGTTAAAAATCTTTCCTCTTTCCTTTTTATCTTTCTGCAGAAATATACTCATGAGCAATAATCCTAAAGCCTGGAAAGGATGTGCTGACTGAAGTCTTCGTGAGGTTTTTAATGAGGATTAGGGAATCAAGATAGTAAAATCTACTGTATACAAGGAGGTTGTTGTGCAAGAATCTTCAGACAAGTTTTAAATCAGAATCCTTTGTCAGCAGCAGTAGGATCCAGTAAGGATAATATGCTAATTTTGACCAGCAATAGGCTTCATATAGGGATCTAAAGAGACAGAAATAGATACAATCTTATTAAGCTTTTGTGTTGACACTGCATAGCTTGTTACTGCATTCAATTGAAATTTAAGACTGGGAATATAAAACCTGTATAACATTTTAGCAAGATATACAGTAACATTGAAACCTGAATAACAATTGAAAGCGTAAGTAGGAAATTCCCTTAGCCCTTGGGCTACCGCCATTTTTCTGTTCCAGCAGACAAGTAAATGCTCTAGGTGTCTGTGCCATAAAAACATTCCCAGAGGCAATTCTGGCAAAGCACCTACTTTCTACAAACCGGACCCGTTGCTTTAACCTTCTGAATGTCAGATTTCTAAAGCTAAGTGCTTCTGGTGCACTGTCGGCTGCTTCTCGTCTCTAGGCTTTCCTTGCAGCCTGCTAGGAGTGCAGAAGATATCACAGGCATGTACGCTCAAGGAACAGGGACGATTGGTTCCTTCTTCAGAACAACTAGAGAGCTACAAGTACATCTGAACAAGGTCTTATTGTCATTTCATGATGAAAGGAAAGTTCTAATAATTAGCGGGACTCTGTGTTTTGTCAGGCTTATGATATTGATTGGTAGTAATTGTTAATCAGCTCAAGTCTCCTTTATCATGCCAGTACTTTTTCTTTAGAAATGTATCAGCCATTTCATATTTTCTTGCATAATGGCTGTATGAACTGACTGGCAGCAAGGAGCAGATGACTGGTAGTTTTGAGATAGACGTATGTAATGTCCACACTGTGCAGCTTTTTAGCACAAAACCCAAGGGAATAGATACAGCTGCAGTGCAGTACTTTAGTGTTTGCAGATCTGAGCCATATTGATTTCAATAGAGATATGTAATTTAGCCTCACAAAAAGACATTGTTAGCCTCTCATCAAGCATCACATAACAATTTTAAACCCTTTATAATATGTTCATATGACCAGAGATATTTTTATAGGTCAGTTGTGTTCCATGGCTACAAAGCTGCCTGTGGCTCATCCACTGCTGCCACATTTCACAATGGCATGATCAATCAAATCAGAGCTCAGCAGAGCTGAACAGTTACAGATGCGAAACAGTAAGATGATTCCACCCAAGGGTTAGAAACCTGGAAGACTATGAGAAGTACCGTGAAGTTCATATCACTGTTCCAATCAGATCAATGTGAGCATTGTTATCAATGGCAATGAATGGAGAAGTTGTTGGTGATGCTTTGCAACTGATGTCTTAGGCTACCAACATGATGGATAAGATGTGCGAAAGTTTTCTTTCAGAAATAGCATGTGCATCCACTGCATGCAGAAAAGCTGCTTTCAGTCATGTATATATGCCAACAGTAAAACCATATGCTTATTTAGTACCTTTCTCCACTGCTAAAGATACCATACAAGTACAAAAAGTGATCTATTAAAAGACAATATAAGAAAATTTACCCATAAAAAATGAAGGAGGCTTTACTGCTTGCTGTGTTTTATTAAAAAAAAAAAAGGGGGAGAGGAAATACACAAAACACATTGCAAAGCTTATTTTGTGATGGAACAGTTCAGAATATATGTTAGAAATCAGCATCTTATCTTGTTGCTTTCTGAAACAAATTATTCCTGAATTTCAGTGAAGGAAAGTCTGGGAGCTCTAAATGTATACAAGCCCTAAAAAGTCATGGGAAATCTACTACAACTCGGGCAGTTAATGACCTAATGACCTCTTGGTTAACCTAATGAGTCTTCTTCAGCAAGCAAGGGCACAAAAAAGGAACCTATCTTCTCAAAGAGATAAGGTCTATTCGTCAGCAGAAGTTCAGTCCTCCCAGAGTTGAGGATAAATGGCTTCAGGTCATTCAGCTGAGTTTGTCATTCAAGCATTTTTCCGGATTATAGAGCAAACTAGGAGAATGGGTTGAGAAAGAGGGCTCATACTGCTGGGGCGGGTGTGTAAAACTGGCAAGAATTCTCTAGTTGTGCTCCTTCTGCTTTTTGTTTCCAGCAGATAATGTGTAGTAAAAAAGACTGTCACTTCCCTAAATATATAAGCTTTTAGCAGCCAATTTCAGGAAAGACTTAATGAGCTTCAGCTTCTAACTAGAAGCTTGTAGCCACCTTCCTTTCCCTGCTATACCGACAGCTAAAAGTTACACAGTGTATGCGTGCTTGTAATATGCATACATGTACACCCCCCCACACCCACATACACCCTGCCCCCGTTGCAGGAAACGCTTTTGTTCTCCTTAATTTGTGAAAGTCCCTTAAGTATGGATACAGTGCAAATACAAAATAACACAGCCAGATGTCTGACCCAAGCATTCTCTGTTTAGGAATGAATTTGCTACAGCAATAGAAACAACTGGACTAAATCACTTCTGAAGTATGCATGGACACCGTGTTGACATTCAAACAATCAGAATATAAAAGCCAAGAATCTGGGTTTTTTTCATTCTTGTCTACTAATTATACTGGAATTTTCTACCTTAGTGAGCTGGATGCTCTATCTCCATCTTACAGCTAGTCAGAAACAAGCAAGCTGTTAGTTACAAGTAGTTCTCCAACCCTTGGGTTTTAGTTTATTTAGCTAGCTCCCTTCTGTTTTGCATGTTTTAGCTTTTGAAATTATTATATTTTCTTGCAGGAATTTGGCTGGTTTCCATCACTGATGAAGTAGGTTTGTGATCTAGGTAGTATTTACAGAGAGAGGGTGAACAGGCAGCAATATCAAGCAACATAATGTCATACTAGTACTCAGAGGAATTGTAATGGGTAGGACACGTACATATAAGTTCTCTGTGCATCATTGCCAGGGAGAAATGCAGGGAAGCGGGGCTAAATGCTAGCTGATCCCAAACAAGAAAAACTAGGCATCATTTTAAAATAATTCCTTTTCCACATCCACACATCATTATTGCTTTGGATTGCTTTGCATAGCATAATGGAGAGGCGAGGGTTCCTAGCTATAAAATTACCAGCGCTGTGAAACTTTAAAGACACAGATGTGTTCAGACTGAGTTAAGTATGATAGAGTCGCACACTGTTAAACCTGCATGGTCTGTGATTTTATCAGCTGTGGATTGGTTCCCGGTATGTTAATGAAGACCTATGTGTAGTTTTCTTGATTAACTTAAGGCTTAGAACTTGTTACTTTAGCACTGAACAAGATTTAGGTTTTTGAGTGGTTGCATCTGATACCTCAATTATTCATCCTGGGAATTAATGTACAATTAGTATGAATTCCTGCTCACATAGAAATAGATGGTTATTTTAATTTGGATGCAGTTGCTGAAAGAGTTCTGAATAATGAAAAGATTGGTATTAATGTCTTTGTATTGGGTACAGATCAGACTGTGTAAGGAACATTTTTTTTAAATGTAGAAGTGTCTTCACAGTTTGTTTTATTTGTTCCATTCTCCTTTCAGTTTTGGGCTATTCAGCACATCTGCCAATGATTTCACATAACTATGACTGTTAAATAGTTTTTGACTACAAATATATATAAAATATTTGGCCTACTTCTGTACTGATTTGTACACTTCTGAATGAGGGTAACTCCTTTGAAGTGACTGATATTACCCCATTATAAAGTCACTTAAGGAAGATCGTAGGTAGGTCAGTTCTTCCTGGAGCTTTTTCCTCCAACGTATCACGCCTGAGATTTGCCAGTGAGTTGCTGGTACTGTAATTAATTAGTTCATCCAAAAACAAGGTAACCGTGTGCAGTTGCTAAGAACACTGGAATATGTTTTTCATGGCAGAGTGATTTCATTCTTAGCTTTTAAATACAGCAGTTTCACCCAAAGAGCAGTGTTTGGTTTGAGTCTGGTTTTTTTATCTATTGATTTCTCTGCTTCCTGGCACCAAAAGCTTTCCTTACTGTTTGGAGGACATAGTTAGGGATCTTCAGTCCAAGCCTGAAGCTGCAGTGACATCTGCAGCTCCTGCACGGATTAAGGAGGCTTGGGATGCACAGAAGACTGCTTATGTGCATACAGCCCACTCACCTCCACGCAGGGGACACCAAGTTACTTCGAATAACCAGCAAAATGAAACAGGTTTTTCTGCTGCCTGCTGTTAGCTTCCAGTATGCATTAATGAAAGATATTCAGCGTTGTTAGTGAGATTTTTCCCTCTTCTATTATTATAACCCTTTAGACTGAGTGTTGTCCTGTCCCTGGCTTCCTGATGATCACTTATTCCGGGCACATAGTTAGTCCTGAAGGTGGCATTGTTATTGACTGAACATACTAACTGCTTGAGAAAATGTTGATTACTTCACATTCCTGAAAATTAATCCTGAACCCTTCCTGAACTATATTAATCAACTCCTTTAACTTTTTCTCCAGTGGAGAAGGTGGAGGCCAGCAATGTCATCGAAGAGCAGGTGCTCCTCCCTGCCTCATTAGCACCTTGCCTTTCTTCTTCAGTTCCAAAATCCTCGAAACCAAGAATGCTATTTATAGCTTTAGAAAGCTCCATTGGCCTGTCCTGTCTCTGCAGCTAACGATTTGTCTGCCTCTTCCACCGTGTTAAATCAGCCCCTTGTGACAGCACCCTCAAGACCTGCAGAAGCAACGGCTCTGGAATGACGTGGCAGGTCTGAGGGAGATTGATGGCAGCCAGAATGGTGGACCGCTGGGAGCATTTAAACACACCAGCTTCTGAGAGACTGAGGAAGAAATTAGGAGCGTGAGGATGATAAAAGGGGAATATGGGGGCATAGGAGGGAGGAGAAGCAGGGACTCCCATAAATAAGAGCTGGCCGCATCCGAAGACAGAAAGGTAGTCTCAGAATGCCTATAAAGAGGATGCTGGTAACAAATGACTTTTTTTTTTTTATATGTGTATTCAGGCTACATTAGGAACAGAATGCAAGGGGGCACTTAGATCTAATAATAGAAGCTATGTTAGAAAAAAATGGGAATATTTTCTTCCCTATATTTGCAATAATTATCTTCTGATATCTTTGCATAATGTCGCAAAATCAAATACTACTGTTGGATTATCTTGTGATCAGCGAGAATGTTTGTAGTCCTCTGTCTGTGAGGTATATATCTTGCCAGATGTCCTTGTGGTTCCAGGATATCTGTGGAGGATTTTTCCTTCCATATGCAAGGCTGCACGGCCAAGGATCCCGACTGGCCAAGGATATTACTCTGAAGCACCAGGCTGACCTGCCTCCACATACTGGACACTGGAATTAAGAATCATTTTTTCAGGTTGGGATGGAAAATCCTGCATTTCTAGTGACAGTAGTGATAGCCACGATGACAAGTGCTTTTTTATGATGTTAAAAGGCAGGAACCTTTAAATGTTGATAGCAGAGGTATGCAGTACAAGTAAATGCTGTGGTGATCCATTTTCAGCACGTAGGAAGTGTCTCTGTACATAGTCCTTGCATACAGTAACAGCTATGCACACAAGTGGAAATCAGATGCTCTAGGTAGTAACACCTAGGTCTGCTGCAGCCAGCTGAGTGACCTTAAATATCTATCACCTATCTATGTATGCAGATGCTCTCCCATCACAAAGGAGGATTAATGATGCTACTTCACAGAGCTAATGAGAAAATGAATCAGTTAATGTTTGATTCACAAGAGCCATAAAACATTATATAGACATTGTTTGTTTTTAATTCCTCCCTCTATCATGCTAGCTAATAAGCAGTATTATTCATATTCTTATCCATATTATTATTAAAATCACATTATATTTCCCAGATAACCCAAATTATCTTTCCAAAATGCTTTTTCTAGCTTCTTTTCCACTTAGTATTTATCTGCCAGGCTACTTGGATTGCAGAATCTCAGTTCAACAGTATGCATAGGTTAGAAAGTATAGGCAGGTAGGATCGTTCCCCCTGCCCCCCCCGAAAGTCATGATCAAAGAGCTTTATTCTCCTCTTACAATACCTAATGATCTCTCCTTTTTCCTCAGCTTCATGATCTCATTCTTGAGACCAAGTTTACTGTTCTGGATGGAAAAGGTTTAAGGAATTAGACTCAGAGTTTGTCCTCCTGCTTCTATAAAGCTGAAAGAGATCATTCTGAAACAATCAAAGCGTACATTCACATTTGGATAGAGCATACACGCCTTTTTCATCTGGCCCTTGCACCAACTGACAGAATTGAAAAGACATCATCAGCAAATGATGTGAAGCATCATTTAATCACATGTAATTTTGTTCTTGTTTAATACTGGAGGACATATGATTTTGTAAATATTTATACAGGGTCTTAGAGCCACCTATATAATAATAGTTTCATATTCAATAATGACAGATCACCAACACAAAAGCCTGTGCTTGTTAAAATGAAAGGTAGCAACAAATCCACACTCCTAATACAAATAAGAATTTTGATTTGTGTTCTTGTTTGCTTCTTTTTTTTTTGTTTTTATTTTTTTCAGTAATATTTCTGTTATCAAACCCATACATTCCTCAAACAAATTGGGATATATCCTGTCCTAATATGAGCATAAATGTCCTGGAAACAGTTTGAGGATGAGGCAGGTCCTGTTTGGATCTCTCAAACTGCTACTGTATTTCCTTTAGGAAAAAAAGTAATAAATCACGTTTATTTCCTTCTGTTACATGCTATTAGCCTTCCCAATGTGAGATGCTTTCTTGAAGCAACTAAGACAACAGTTCATTTGAAACCTTCATTAAAAACATCTTTCTACAGGACTGTGTGAGTCTTTCCAGTCCACCCAGTTAGAGTTTCTTTTTACTTGTAACTTTCCATCTGGATTCAGAGCATTCTGAAAAATCAGTTCTCACTCTTCCAAGGGTTAAAATTCTGCTAACAAATATGGACTATTTGATATGAAAACCATTATTGTTTGATATGTCAAATAAAACATTTGTCAATCAAAAGTCTTTAAGCACTGGGCTATGTGACATTTACTCTTTTATAAACTGACAAAGTCCCTGGTGGCATGCCTTTCTTCCTCTCATTTAAATAGTGGTAGGAGAACAAATCACACTTCAGGGCAAGTTGATAACTGCCAGTCACGATTTCTGCCTTGTTTACTATAATGAGGAGGGTAATAAATGCATCTGACCATTTCAGCTGGCATTTGCATAGATGAATGATTTGTCCAGTCAGTCGTTCTCCAGTGATTTGGGCCTTTTTGTCAGCACAAAGAGCATTCAGTCTCCCTGGAATTTACAGCAGCCAAGCTCTCATTAGCAAACATCCTTTACCATGAATGATTCAAATAATTACCACTGAAATAATAAACTGTTTCACAAAAACATTTTATTTGATGGCTCCAAACATCAACTTTTCTGAATTGTTGACATTCAAATAAGCCAGAGAGCTTTATTGTTGAGCAACAATGATCCCCTTGTAAAAGGGTGGGCATTGTTTTACCTCCAGTAGACCTTTAAACTTGGCCAGATATCAAATGTGTCCCTCAAACAGCTAGCCAACGTGCTGGGTAATCAGAGGGCACGTACCAGATGGAGCTATAGTAAAACTGTATGTTCAGGCTCCCAACTAATTTTCACTAGGTTTACTTAGGATATTGCGAGCATAAAATTCCAGACTAATTAGCAGCAAGTTATCTATTTGCATCTACAAGAGTTGTATAATTATTAAATGCTTCTGCTTACACTGAGCTCTCAGTTCTGAGTTCTCTTCTGTAATGATATTCTATGTGTATAATTAAGTGTTATTTGATATAGTTTTGGAGTTCAATCAAATGAGCAAGCAACAATTATACCCTATTATGATCTCCTCTAGTGCCTGGCAATAGGAATGATGTCACTGCATTTCCGAACCCGTAGCATGAGGCAAAAGGAATTTCCTGCTATCACTCTCCTTTACCCTTTCTACCAAGCATAATTAGAAAAGTTTTATTAGTTAATTTAGAGGAGGGCTATTTACTAGGGGTGTTCATAGGCTGCAGGAATGTATTCAGTTTTCATTGCAACCCTGTTTGTATGGGTATGTGCGTGAAATTATTATCTTAATATCAACCAAACAGGATTCAATTGCACATTTTATGCTTCTCTTAACTGCAAGGAAACAAAACACAACAACAGAAGGGGGGAATATTTCACTCATCCCAGCACATACTTCATTGCATGATTTCACTTTCACATTAAGGTAGGGTAGGTAACAATAATCTCAAACAGCCTAATACCTGAGCCCTTGATGTTCAGAAATAGAATAACTGAGCCCTGATTTTCATTTACAGACCCTTTATATCCCTCTGGCAAGATAAATTTCTTACGCTGCTGAGGAGAGGTAGAGCACTTTTAAAATACGTGAAAGTCAGGCCAGTAAAATTAAATACATTAAAACACATGACTGGTATTTCCAAGCTATAGAGTGTACTCTTTAAAATATAATGTCTGATAATTGTTCTGAGCCAGGAAGGCAAATATTTAGAACCCAACTTTTCATACCTAGGTATTTGCAATAGGAGGCACAAATTCTGCCTCGTTTTTATTCACCCAAGGATAATTGCCCATTACAACACCCAAATTTGGGACTATATATCCTATTTAAGCACCAAGCTTTGCAAGCTGAATCCAAGTGAATAAAGTTACTTAGGTAAATTGTACACTGTCTTCGAGCTTTCCAGGTTTGTCCACGGGCATTTCTTCTTCACCCAGTCAGGACCATTCAAGTCCATCCTAGTCCAGTGTTATTTTTTTATTTCCTCCTGCTCTTTCTCTAATCTGTAGTCAGTATCTAGATGAAATAGACTATTTCTCATTTTCGTTTTTGGCTTCTCAGGTGCAACATCAGAAGGAAATTAAGAAATCCCTTAATAATTCACTTTTGACAGATATATATTTTTTAAAAAATTTCTAATCCAGTTTGGTGTTGACAGAGCTAAGGAACAAACAGAATTGGCTGGAGCCATGTACAGGTGACCAAGTGTGAAGAACATTTTCTACACCTCCTGGTAGTCCCGTGTTCTGATAGACTGAGAGGAGCTTGCTATCTTGCAATGAAGATCAGTAAGAGCTCAGTTAAAAGCAATACTGCTTTTCAGAGCAGTCCATTTTACACATCAGCAGGAAGAGAACCTGCACACTAACATTTAATTCATAGTTTGTTCTCTGTAGTCTTCTGTAGTAAGTAGATCACATTGTGTGTTGGTTTTGGCTGGGATAGAGTTAATTTTCTTCACAGTAGCTAGCATGGGGCTATGTTTGGGATTTGTGCTGGAAACAGTGTTGATAATACAGAGATGTTTTCGTTACTGCTGAGCAGTGCTTACACAGAGTCAAGGCCTTCGCTGCTTCTCACCCCACCCCACCAGCGAGTGGGCTGGGGGTGCACAAGGAGTTGGGAGGGGACACGGCTGGGACAGCTGACCCCAGCTGACCAAAGGGACATTCCATACCATATGGCGGCATGCTCAGTATATAAAGCTCGGGGAAGGAGAAGGAAGGGGGGGGACGTTCAGAGTGATGGCATTTGTCTTCCCAAGTAACCGTTACGCGTGATGGAGCCCTGCTTTCCTGGAGGTGGCTGAACACCTGCCTGCCCATGGGAAGGAGTGAATGGATTCCTTGTTTTGCTTTGCTTGTGTGTGCAGCTTTTGCTTTCCCTATTAAAATGTCTTTATCTCAGCCCACGAGTTTTCTCACTTTTACCCTTCCGATTCTCTCCCCCATCCCACAGGGGAGGAGTGAGCGAGCGGCTGTGTGGGGCTGAGTTGCTGGCTGGGGTTAAACCACAAGACAGTGTTACCACGTTGCCAGCGTGCTACAGGTGAATGTGCTGTTTCTGCCACCATGAAGCTGGACTTTAACACTGACTTAATTAATGAGTTATTTAATCTCAAACTGCATACATCTTAGACATCACCACAATTTAGACAGCAATAAAAAAATGTCCAGTTTTGATTAGAACAAAACAAACCAGAATTTAAACCAGAATTTGGAGTGGGATTCAGCTCTGGATACAGATACATACGTTCAGATGTCTATGTAGGAGGCAGATATCTAAGCTCTTGTCTCAGTAAATAGAGACCCTGTCAGTACTGTCAGTGGAACACGGAGAACAAACTCAGATCTCCACTGACTGTAAAGAGTAGATCTCCACAGGTTACAATGGAAGATTAGATACCTTGATCACCTGTAGCAATCTCCATGTAGACACCTAAGGCTCGGTTTAGTGACCTAAATATAGGCACTTGGTGTTTTTGAGATGTTCTGTGATATCTAAGGCATCTTCACAGGGCTATGAGCAACTTGCACCCCTCTGGACCAGCAACTGGAGGCTTAGTGCAAGCAAGATGCCACTAAAACCCATGTCTGCAACCCTAAACAAAGATATCTTAATATTGATTTGAATCCTTCCTGAGGTCTCCAAACTCAGAAATGCTGAAAACCCCAGCTGTAACAAAACTGGAGCACCCTGAGCAGAGTTGGCTTTAGATGTAGGCAGAATAGGTGTCTGCCTAATGCTGCACACTGCTGCTGGCAGGAGAAAGGACCATTTATGTATACCTCAGCTTCTTGGGCATCTAGCACCTTCCTCACATCTCCTCACTCATCCTCTTCTGCTGCTGCCATTTCTACTTTGTAGTAGACTATGAGATCTCATCCCGGTACAAGAACTATTGACAGAAAGAAGTCTTATTTTACTTTTCCAGCTCACCTTGTGCTTAGACAAGCTACATGATTTAGCTCATCAAACCATTACAATTCCTTGTAATTGTAAAATGCAGTTGTAGTCCCTTGGTAAAATATTTTATTGATTTCTTATGTATGTTTTTCTTTATAATTAGGAGACATCCTACATTATTTATGGCTGTTCTTCACTTCTGCAACAGATAAACATAGAAATACTATGTAAACCTCATGAAATCAGTAAATCAGGCCAGTAGTAGTAGTGAAAGTGCCATCTGTAAGTACCGGTATGGTGGATTATAAGAAGTCGAATTAGATCACCTTCTGTATTACCCTTTATTGTGACAAAGAAATCCCAATTAGTACTCATAGAACAGAAAAATGGAACTTTTTTTTTTAAATCCAATGCTCTGGCAAGGTTTTTACTGGTAGATTTAAAACTCTAAACACAAAAGCTTTCTGTAAATGTGTTTTGTTTGCAGTTATAATATCTATAGCAAAACTGGTTAATTAAAAATGGACTTGCAAAGTCCCCAAAAACTGTCAGTCTGGAACTGTTGTTTTTGGAGTTTAGTTCAAACTATTTCAAGTCATATTTCAGTGAAGTAGCAATGATATGCAGCCTGTAATTTTATCACAAGCAGATATCAAATTATTCTCTGTCCCATGTAAAAGGGGTTGTTCTGAAGATGCAAAGTCTTACAGAACAAACTACCCAACAAATCTGTTATGTGACTTCTCAAAGGGAAAAAATATCAATATATGTTAAACAGTTTCCTATCCTTTTAATTCACTGGGGAGGTTCTTCTTGAAAATTGTATAGTATAATCACTTCTAGTTATTATGGCAAAAGTAAACATTTCATTAGAATTACCACATATGATAATATCCCCAATTTCAGGCAAACACACCAGGTAATTTTCAATGATATCCAGAATAAGTTGTGAGTTTATTCTGACATACATAGTTTATGCTGCAGGAAATGCTTGGAGGACTTAAGGTATAAACTATTGCACAGAATATGAAGAATTTCAAGGTAATGCAACTTTAGAGTTGTGCCTCAAGTAGTCCATTGTATTACATCTTACTCTGTGTCTGGCTATTTGTACTGGATATTCACATTTTTATCAGTGTAGTCTTTTCCTGAACACTCTGGTCCTTCTCTAGCAATATATTTAGAAACTGTCAGAGTGGTGAATACACTAAGTACCGTAGGTGACTCAGTTTTGTGAGACCACTGTCTACTCGACCTCTTTGGCAAAGCTTCAGTTGAAGAACTGAGGGAAAAAGGAGAGAGTTCTCATAAGAAGCAAACTTCTCTCTTTCAGGATGGTTGCTTTCACAAATGATGTGTTTATAACCAGAGGCAAATGCTCAGCTTGCCATCTTCATGTAAACAAGCATCAGGGTCTTATGATCTGGTCAACAATAAGATTCTAAGAACCTGCTTTCTCTTCCTCTGTGGGTAAGTCACAACAAGTGACCATTTATGAAGTCTGTCCTCAGACCTCAGGACTCTGAAGTCTATGTTGTGTCTGTATGGAGATTTACTGTTTAAGAGCTGAAAAAAGCTCAACAAGCCCTGAAAATAAATACATCCCAGCTACTGAATTCCCTTGTAAGTCATGTCCTCTGAAAAGCTTTGTCTGACTCCTCCAGAGGTGAGTCATTTGGGCTGAAATCTTTTTGTCAGTGAGCCAGATACTGGTTCCTGCCTTTTGTATTCCTCCTGCAGCGTAAAAGGTCTGTAATGATCTTGGCAATTCCTCAGGTGCAAAAAGAGTAAATCAGCCCCATGGCTGTGCCTGTACTGCAGGGCAGGGGGCCTCAGGGGCCCTGCTGGAGAGCATCACAGCTCCCTTGCTTCTGTGCAGTCCAGACCTTGGGTGGATGCTAAACCAGCTCAGGACCTGGGAAGCACACTCTGGTGCTGCAGTCTCAACATTTCCTCCTTTTATACTGCTCTTGTGCCTGTGCCATATAGCCTCAGATGAACAAATGTAGCCAAGAGAGGGAGATGGTGGCTCATGGGTGGGAGAAAATGTATTTAATGTGCAAAGTGTGCATAGTGGCACAGACCATAACCAGTGTGCAAGGTTGTCAAAGCAGAACAGTTACAGACGGCAGGGAGGAGCCCCTGTGGCCCACAGATCAACCAGAATTAAGAAGGTGACAAAATCAGAATATTGTTTATTTTCTTTTCAGTCCAGCACCCAGTACTTTCTCATCAGCTTCTAGAGCTTTTAACCTGACTCTGGAGTAAGAGCAATACCGGAAAATAAAAGGGGAGCTATGTAAAAATCTTAGCATGGAGATATTACGCCTGATCCTTAACGGTACAAAAACTGATCTATAACAACTGAAAATGCAGTCTATTAAGCCCGCAGAGGTCTTCAGCCTCAGAAAGGTAAGTGCTTCCAGGGAGTCCTCCCTATCCAGCACCAAAATTAGAAGTGCTGTTGTACCAAAGTTAGGACAGCTGCACTAGCTGGTGTGCAGCAGCAGGAGCGGTGCTCTGCCGTTCCGGGACACAGCGCTGCGAGCACAGGCAGAGCTCCTTCTCCTTCCCTCCCGCCTGCCCCCCTCCAGGGGAGCAGCAGCTGCTGGGCTTTCCCTTGAAACCTCCCCCTCCTCCTGAGCACCTACACTGCAAGCTCCGTAAGTTTGTTTCTCAGGAGACAGCAAGGAGTTAAACTCCCACCGTACTAAAGGAAACTGTATGAAAAGGATGTGACTCCCACATATCCCAAACTTTCAGATGCCGAGCATATTTTCTTGAATGAAAGCCCTTTTGGTACTTTTCATTGGAGGGAAAAATGCATTTCAGGAGAATCAAAATCAACAAAGAGATTACAGATAGCAAATATAACACTGCACATATTATAAGGGACAAGTACAGTAAACACGGATGGCTAATTAAGGAAATTCTTGAGAATGTCTTGAAACAGAATTGCTATATACATTTCCGATGAGCCAGCCTTAAAAGGCATCACATTCAGGAGGACTAATGGAAAATCTCGTTCTTTCCTACCAGAACTGCTTTATCAAAAAGCTAGCTTCACTTTTATTATTTACTAAGCTTACAGCAGTGCTTAGAGTTTCCAGCTGTTAATCCAGCTGCTTAAAAAACATTGTTAAAGCAAGCTGCTGACTCAGATTTCTCAGAGAGGAAAGCAGAAGGAGATACTCCTTTCAGCTCTCTCCAGATCATCCACACGACACCTGGGTCTCTTCTGGGCCAAGTGGTGCCTCTGTAGATTATATGTAATCTGATGATTATATGATCTGTAGATATAATCATGACTCCCTCCATGTATTTCTTCAATTTGAACTGCTGGAATAATATGAAACCTGCGCTGCAACCCACTAGAGCAGTGTTTTTACAAAACTGAGGGCTTCACGTAACATGTCCTGGAGGGTGATGTGAGGGGGTAAAGTGGGTGAGGCAGTGCTGGAGAACTGCCAGGCAGGAGGAGCCAGACCTAATGCGGTCTCCTCCATACTGCCTTTCAGGAACAGACCTGGGGGTGACTTCAACAGGGAACGTACCTGTGCCTTGTCTTTGCGTGAGTTGTCCGCAGTGATCCAAATCAAAGCCAGGAGTGGGAAAGCAATTAGCAGGGTGCATAACTGGGGCCTGGAGCGAAAACTTCTTCCTTCATCCTCATTCATTTAGTAGTATGGACAGACTGCTATAGACAGACACGGGAGAAGTTGCTGGGATAGGGCAGAAACAGAAGCTGCATCTCCTGAATCTCAGCCCTGTTACTCAGCCACTGGGTAATCTCTGTGAAATCTCTTCATCTACTGTGAAAAAGCAGCATTTTTTAAAAAAAAGACAGTTCTAGTTTCTTATTTAGTGTTTAATAATCTCAAAGGAGTAAAACTCTTTCCCTCTTGCTGCCCTCACCACTTTCAGCTCCCCATTTCTGTCGTCCAGAGTTACAGCAGAAAATCCATGCACAGAATGGAACCCCATTTCTCATATGCTAGGTAGGATTTTGTGACAAAAAGCAAAGCACTAGTCCTTCCCAGATATAAGAGGCAGGGACAAGGGACACTGTGAGGATATTCCAAGTAGGATATTTTGAATAGGTTTTGTCTGATTACTCATTGTAAATTCTGAGAAAGAAACACCAACATATACCTCTGAGGAAAAGACTCAGGGCCATCTAGAAAAGAGCAAAATGCCATTATCAGAATCTAATGTGCTCTGAGTATCAGCAAACATTTCTACTCATAGAACAACTTTGAGGATTTAAACTGGTGAGGGTTTACGTCTGCTCCTGGCCTCTTCGACTCTGACCAATATAAGGTCCATCTATCCCAAGACCCTGTTTTCAGCAGTGTCCAAGGGCAGGTGGCTACAGAAAAGTATGAGAACAGAGAAAGCACACAGTGATATTTCCCCAAAATACTCTCCTAGCAACCACAAATTTGCATCTCAGGGGCTTTCTGAGACAGAGAGAATGTTTTGGTTTTAACAGCCCTTGGTGGATTTCTCTTCCATGGATGGCTCCAAAACAGAAACAAGAAACAGTCAGAGACATTACATTTACCTGTCTGAATGCAGGATGGAGTCAAGGGAGTGAAAATGTTAACAAAAAAATTAAGCTCGTTTTTCCTTGTGTAGAATATGCTTTTTTCCATGCTGACAGTATCACAGTACATACTTAGCTGAAATTTTAAGTATGTTTTGTTAATCGCCATAATGTGGATACACCAGAAAAGTCAGACTCCAGTAGTGTAAATTGCCAGAGCCTTCATGAGGTCAGTAAGCTTCCCCACTTACACCACCAGAAAATTTGGCTCACCATAGCTTCCCCTACTTCAGATTCTCTTGATAAACAAGGCTATAAAGAAATATTGCATGTATTCCTGGGTTACAGATATAAATGATGGAGTTTTTGAAGAGAACTTGCTCAAAAAATGTCAAAGAAAAAGAACTGCATGCTCAATGTTGTATTTAAAGATGTTGAAGAATATCTTGGATAGCCTTGTATGATGTTAGACAGTACAATTCCATTCTGTTTAAGAAAGTTTGCTATCCAACTTTATCAGGCTCCATAAAATTTCAGTATGATATTTTAAAATCTATCTAAAACAGCAAGAACACAGACATGTGCAACACCATGAATATAAATGCAAGCCATTTAAAATATATCTAAGTGAGCAATCCAGGAACAGTCTGATCATAGGGGAGAAAAACAGATAATCTGAATTTGTCTATATCCATGTCTCTCTGTGTAAATATCTATCTGTGCATACTCATAAATATTTCATCTGGATCTCGTTTGAATTTGGATTCAACACCTAACCTAGATAGACAGAGTTCACAAATTGCCTGTTCACTGATCCTGCTTTGTTTTGTAAGTGTATAAGGATGTGACTCTCACAACCAATATAGAAGCAAAAAACCTCAAAGAAAAAAAACGCTGAAGGACAATACCTTCAGTTCTGAATAGTCAAACACACTAGATTCTTGCTGCAAGGTGCATTATAAAGGGTAGTCAATTCATTGCTCAATTTCATATTAGAGGGATTGAAGTGAGGGCCTGGTTTTGAAATAGCTATTTCTATTGACCTTTGCAGAAGACCATCCAGGGCACTCAGTTATACCTCCCACGGCTTGTTTGTTCTGTGCTTGGGAAGACTTCTCTTAAATCAGGAGCAGTATACATAAGATATTTTTATCCCCAGAGAGTTTTTTTTAAATACCTAAAAATTAAGAATGCCAGTGACGTTTTTCTATTTGCTTATATAAAATTAGGTTTCATCAGTATGAGATAAGAGAGAAAGAACCCTGGCCACATATCCTTAGCTCATCTTTTCTATAAACTTTTTCTTTAAAAATTTATCTGGGGCAACATATATGTCCAAACACCTGGATCCAGGAAATACAATGTTTTTACCTATGAAAATAATTTTATGGTGCAAATCACTGGGTTTGCATACTCTGTTAATTCCAAACTGGTTTAGGCTAAGAAGAGATGTTTGAATTTCTTTCTAAAAGGTAACTTTTCAGGTAGGTGTAAGATATTGAAAGCAAGAACTTAGCGATAACTGTCTCCTCAAACATAATTAGAGCGTGCTGCTGCAATGTTAAAGCAAAGCCTTTCACCCCTGCGTGACCAGCCGGACTCGGACAGGCAGTGCGGGCAATGCTGCCCTCCAACGCTCTGCCGTGACCGAGCTAGCGCCTGCGAGCTGTTGTGCTGTTATCCAGGCAGATTGCCTCAACAGGAGAAGGAGGGACCATGTGGAGATGCGAATGTGGCTTTCCATTGCTTCAGAGGACACAGGGGCTTCAAGGCTCAACACGGGACCACCATGTTGCTTTAGGCAATTGCTTCTCTTTGCCTCACTGTTCCTTGACTGCGAAGTTGGAATAAGAGTATCTGAACACTAGCATAAGACAAATAACGATCGTGCTTACATGCTTTTCTGTTTTCTCAATGATATGATCCACCTGAGAAGTTGGAGCCACTCAGGCTGTGGATTTTGTTTGGTTTCTAGGGAAAGGGAATGTGATGCACAAAGGCTACCCGGAAAAAGGAATATAAATTCCTTTTTGTTGACTTAAAGGGAAGTCCTGTTAATCTTGATCCTCATTAAACAAATTTTTCTGAAGACTTCCAGCAGATCTATTATTTATACATCACATAGATGTGTAACAGTAAGAAAAAGTGTCAATATCTGGAAAAAACCTTAATTTTGCCCTCACAGAGCTTCACAGAGAGAAGCACTTCAAAAAAATTGCCCAGTTGTCTTTTTATAGACTGATTTTTAATGAACTTTTTTCTCCTCTTACACTTTAAAACGGTTGAAAACAAACTGTGTGAAACGTACCTCCTGTTACATAGTACTGCCAAGCTCTTGAGTAGCTGAAACGACAGCACGCATGGGTAGCCCCAGCACAGAAAAATTCAGGCAAATGTGCACCAACACAAATTTCACAAATTTAGATCCCGATTCAGCACAGTCCCTAAAACATGAGCATAATATTAAGGATTCGAATAGTCCCAGTGAAGCTAGTGGAATGATGTTCCTTCTAGTAAAGCGCTGTATTCTACAAAGCAAGCTATAGAAACTCCCATCTTTCTTTCAAATAGCTCCTGATGACAGCTGCTGAATGCGGACAAGGATGCCCAATGCCATTCTGGCTTCTGCCGGTATTATTGCTTGTGTCACCCCGGCGTTAGGCCAAGGGAGCACTGGCAGCGGCTCTGGGGGGCCAAAGGAGGCTGTAATGAACAGGAGGGAAGCAGGCAGAAGGGCCACATGGAGCTGTAAGGAGCAAGGGAGAGAGATGTGTTGGCTGCAATAAATCCCCTCGCTGGAGCCATAAAACTTGGATTTTCCCCTTAATAGGGCTCTCAGTTCTGTAATGTGATCTGAAAAAATTTACGGCATTAGACATGAAGGAAGGGAAGCTTCTTGAAGACCTAGGCTGATTCAAACTAATTTGACCAGACTGCTTCTTCATTAAGACAACATTCTCTTAAATCCATGAAAGAATATTGATTCCAGTATTCTGTTCCTTTTAAAAGCATACGGTCTCTTCCTGAGCTCATCTATGTACACTAAGAGAGGAGGACTGGAACAAAGGTCTACCACAGGAATCTGTGAAGGGATGCTTGCTGTAGGGCTGTAATTCACCACGGCATGGAGCAGTTACGCAGGTGCCTCCAGCATCTCTGTCCCCTTAGGGAAGAATTAGATCAGGCTGCCAGGGCCTCTACACTCAGACTCAATTTAATCTTAAGATTGAAGATATATGTCTTGAATGTATAGTGTGAAGAAACTCTAGCCTTGCTGTATTACCCTTGTTTTCAAAGGAAATTAGGTCTATGTTGTCACACTCTGTATTGCATGTGCATCCGCACCCTCTCTCCACCCCCCAGCGCCATCTGAACTTAAACCTTTGGCCAGTTGTGACCAAATTTGGCACAGGGGTAACAGGCCCAAAGACACAAGCTCCTGCAGTTCTGTGAAAGCAGGCAGCTGCCCAGAGAAGAGAGATCCACCCGAAAGAAAGGCAGGCATGTGCGTTCGGCCCTTCTTTGACACTGGCGAGTCCACGTGGCAGAGGGAGGCTCGGGGTGCCCAGCTGTGGCAGAAGCTCGCTCAGAGCAAGCCCCTTAGTAGACACTTGAGAATCCAACTGGGAGACACCCACTGGTCTATAGGAAACCAGGCTCCCTTAGTCCCACCAGCCAGGGAGCCACCCTGCTTCCTAAAAGGAGAGCAAAGCACCGGTTGGAAGGTAATGATGCTCGTTAATTGTTCTAGTTTATTTTTACTGGTAAAATCTTAGCACTCGTCGCAGTTGTAACCTTCTAAGGTAGGTCCTGGGAATCCACCTGCCAGTGCTGTTCAGCCTGCCCACTGTACAGCCCGGGTGAAGATAAAAGCAAGCATATTCTGCACATCAAGCTGGTTCAGTTCCAGCGCTGAGCGTGGACCTGCCTGAGTGCAAGTGGAGCTGTCAGCTCGTACAGGCTTCACTGTCAAGGGCTGTGTCATCTGTCAGTGTCGGTTCCAGCTCACTGTACCACATAGAGGCAATGCACTGGTGCCTCCCAATTGATAACACGCTGCCAGAAGCATGTTACTTTCTCATCTGTCTTCTTGTAGCTGTCAAAACTGGAATCCATTAATTAGTTTGTTCTTGTGAATTTTAGTTGTTCTGAAGACATGTAAATTTCAAAGTAAGACACACACACACAAAAAAACCCCAACAAACCACCAGGAAGGTGCCAATAGGGGGTTCACAACTCCTAAGTGGCAGTTACTATGAACGGTAAGTGCTGGCTACAGGAACTCTGTCTAAGTGAGTATAATGATGTGGCTAGTTTCACCACATTGCTTTTAATGAGACTGAGCTCCTTACAGGGGGTGAGATACAATGACAGCTAAAGGAAGAAAACAAGGCACCAACTAGTGAAGTCAGCTGGGTCAGGAAGGCTCTGCTTGTTGTTTGGTTGGGGATTTTTTTCTATTTTACGTGTTACCTACCAAGAGTGGGGGAAAAGTTCGACTGAGCTTTATTTCCCTATATTTTGCATCTCGTGAAAGAAATACTGTGATTTCAAAATGAGATTTTGCCAGCTCTGTGGGTTTAAGATGAGATGCTTCTCACTCTAGCACTTGAATGGACAGTATTATCTCTAAATGGAACAGCGGTTCCATTGAAATTTCAAATATTAAACATGTATATTTTTATTTTACCTGGGTACTTGTGTCCATTCCCTCACTTTCTCATGGTGTGAGCAAAGAGACTTAAGGTAGAAGTTTCAGAAGCTTCCTAAGTGATTCTTCAAAAGCGAGTAAGGGACTGGGGAGCCTGCATTGAATTGAGAATCAATGGGACCTTGGTGCAACTAAGTATGGTGTAGAAATCCCTGAAATGGCAGCACATGAGCACAGTGTTGAAACCAACCTTGCCAGCAGGTATCAGAAGAGCTGGCTAGCTCTGCCACAGCCGTACAGACACCAGCAGGCAGAGGCAGACCCAGGCGGATGCCATCGCAGTCTGAGCCGGAGCAACCATCAGGATTCTCCACACCATCACCAGCATGTGCCGCCACGTGCTCTCGTGTTTCTAAGCTCAGTTGCTTTCAAAAATGGGAATTAAGCTCATGCACCGCTTGGTATTTCTGAAGTTCCCATCCTAAGCAATCTCACGTACAAGCTAACTTCAACTTGGCTGTCTCACTTCCTACAAAACCCTATAAGGTTGTCTTGCCTATAGGAAACCATGCGCTAAAAGTTTCATTACTGTCATTCTTTCTACTAGAATGGCAATTTGCTAATGCTCTGACGACACATGATTTGTTTCTACATTTTCTTTAAAGAAATGTCAGAATACTTCCCTAGAATTAGTCCTCAAAATAGCTGCTTCTCTCTGAAAAATCAAGATATCTCCTCCTTTTTGTCCCAAATTATGCCAACCAAGGACATACAAATATATTCACCCAGTGTAAAAGGTGGGACTACATATTAATAGATAAGACAAACCTGCTTCCAGGAAATCAGATCCTTTCTTTGCTTTTGCACTGGTTACAGAAAAGGAAATGAAGCCAAAATTTGCAATTCAACAAGGTTACTTCAGTGTCAATAAAATACCTTTCATCAACGCTTTATGGCCATTGTACTTGGATATCTTCATTTGCATGCATTTACCTCGTGTGGCAATGCACACTTTTCTAAGTATGTGTACATCTTTTTTAATATCCATTGAAAATTTGGCTCAGAATCAGCTGTTTAGTGGTTTAAGTTCATTCACTCACACGGGTAATCCATGGAAGAAGCAGCATTTTAAATGCTCCTCGGAGAAATAAATAGCTGCTTTATGCGTGGTTTGGGTATTTTAGGTACTCTCATAAAGAAAAATAAATACCGTTTATGATCACTGGTTATATACTTGTAATAACCCATTTCTGAAATCCCGAAATCTCACGGCCTGGCACCGGTATCTCAATGCTATGTGCAGGAATGGAGCTCTGTGCTTTTCAACAGTGCTTGAGCTCTCTCAGAGCCGTTGCTGTTTTCTGTGGCTTCAAAGCCACCCAAATCCTGCCAGAACAGCAGTTTGCACACACAGTCAGACCTGGGGCTGGAAGAAGGGGGCTAAAAGACAAATATTTGCACCGTGCCAGGAGGGAAGGGGCAGCCAGCTGCAGCCTCCTTGGTCCTGCTCTTTGCTTCTGCACCGGGGCTGTCACTGCTCCTCTTCTTGCCAGCAGCCCTGGAAGACAAGGAACGTGCCTGCCTGCCCGTCCCCAGCAGCTCAGCCCCGGGCAGGGTGGGCAGCAGGCAGGCTCCTTCCCAAGCTACTCGTCTGCTTGAAAGAGGGACCCAGAAGAGGCAGCAGGCGGCATCTCCCCGGTTGGGGGGCTGGGGGTTACCCCCTCTAGGTGGGAAGGGAGTGCCAAGCATAGCTGGGAGCCTGTGAACACCAAAAGACCTCCCTACGGGGCTGGCTAGACTTTGCCTGTTAGAAACGTCGACATTTTTATGCACTGCAGTGATGATGTGGAGCCTCCATATTGCGGGTGCTCGTAAAAATAAGCAACAGCTACTGTGGATATTTATTGCCTTATTTTGGGAATCTTATCTCTCAAGTAGCAGCAAACACAGCCATTTGAATAGAGTTGCTGGCTATGACGCACATGAAATCAGAAGTGTTTGGTGGACAGGCTCTCTCTAATGTTAATAGCACAACAGGACTTTCTGGAGAGGGATGGGGCAGAGGTGCTCATGAGGAGCGGCTGGCTGGCCTGCGGTAAGCAGCAGCTACCTAGCTGGGTGCTCTGATGGGTGTCCCCAGCGCTGGTAGGTGAGAGCCAGAGCCATGAGGCTGACTCCACATCCCTCGTGCATGGGGTAGGCATGAGGCCAGGCTATCTTACCTTGCCCTCACAGGGAGAGTCAAGTTTGGAGAGGCTTTGGCTCTCAGTTGGACATCACGCTGTGTCTAAATAGGCTCTCTTGCATTTGAGAAGCCAGACAGTCATTTACAGTGTAAACATCCTTTCATCCCATTAGTGGCCACTCACATCTCCCACCTACATGAATCTGTGGGGAGAGAGCACGACTGAGCAAGGAGAAGGTCAAGAGCAAGGCTGGGAGGAACAGATATCACCTCCTAGCACTGAGTGCAAACTTTTGGGTTCAGTTCTCTCTCCCGAGGTGCCTGGTTGTAGTTCAGGATACTCAGGCAACGTAACCTTAGTGACTCCGCTCTGTCACAGGCTGCCATAGCCAAAACAGGGGCACCCAAAGCTCCATCCCTATGGACATCGTAGAGCTCCCCATAGGCCTTGTGGGGATCCTGAAGTCTGTGACCATTTTATTTGTCCAGAGTCAATGTCAAACTTTACGTCTCTGTGCAATGAAAGATTGTAGAGAAAAGCATGTTGGAGAAATCCGCCTCAATGGGATTTGTCCCCAGGACAGTCAGCACGATGGAAATTTACAGCTAGATTAGAGAAAATGCCTTCATGGGCAAGTAGTATTGCATAGGTCAGTTATCAATAACATAACCAGTTGTTTTACTGTAGAAGGTGGAAACGAGATTGCCCTAAAAGAACCCTACCTCTCCCTATATACAGCTGTATACGCTCCCAGCTGTTAGTTTATAATAAAGTCCTTCAGGAGAACATTTGCCTATGAATACTTAAAGAAGGCTTCTGCTTTCTACGGTGGATGGAAATTCATACTTTTATTCACACTTTTTTCTTAATGACCTTCTGCCATAAGAGCAATTTGCTTAGTCCACTCCAGGTGATTTTGCATGATTTGCAAATCTAATTTTTATCTCCACGTCTCACATTTGAAAATCTTTTGCCACCATATTAATTTAACATTTTTATCTTTTACCCACCAAGACAGCTCATCGTGACCTTTAAATTCACTTACAAAGGATAACCCATTGGTTAATCTGGACCAATTGGCCTCAGTTACACACTTGGTGACAAACCATTATTTCTACCCCAGTTCTTTAATTGGCCAGAATGCTCTTTTTTATCAGATATATTAGCTGTCAGAAGTGCCTGCTAGCCTTTGCGTACTTCCTGGATAGTGTCCAGGTCATTAAAGCAACATCTCTTCAAGTCTGGAATATTTATCCTGCACCAAAATCCTAACTTTCTCCCTGCCTTTAATTAATTAAAGCCTGAAGAATGCTGGATGGGTCATTCCACAGGCGAGCCTTTTGAAATGGAAAAACTGATAAGAAATCTTTCATGTTTCTTTTTCTTTTACTCATTCAGCAGTTTTGCTTCACAAATCACAAATTTCTACTATTTAAACTTCATCTGGTTGAAGTATTTTACTTTTATTTCTGCTGAATTATTTTGCACTACAATAAGGCAGGCACAGTTTCATCGGCAGGGAGGAAGAGCAGGAGCTGAAGGGGCTGTAACCCCCAGCATATGATGGGGGAGCAGCTATACCTCTCCATAGTCATCATCCCCATCTCATCAGGACTGCATCCTCTGAGGATCAGAACCAGCTTTTGGGAAAAAAGAACACCCCACAACTATGGCCAGAGTTCCCACAAACCTCTACAGACCTGCCTGCAGGGAACAGCCAGGCAGCTGAATCCCACCTCATTCGCTGCAGTGGAACAACTGATACACCTCTTCAGGGTGCTTAGGTACTACTTGTACAGCTAACATGTATGACCCACATCCCTCTCTATATTTAATGTCCAACAGCTGGTGACATTAACAGTCCTTCATCCCTTGCACTCGCGGAGCAGTAACATCAAGATTTTGACTGCCTTGGTGCCATAAATATTCTGTTCACCAGCCAAGAAGACCTGGTTAAACTAATCTTTTACAATGAAAATTTATTTATTATTTTGTACCACTGTGTTTACTGCCATTCATACTCTGTATTCTCCATCAGTGACTCACAACAGAATCAAAAGTGATTTCTTGAAAGGAGACACGTGGTAAGTGTGGTGATTTCTTTATATCTATGTAGTAAAATATTGTTCATTAATGACATATCTTATCTTGTAATATCTCGTGATATCTCCTTTATGCCAGTCTTCAATGTAGAATTCCAAAGTCATCCTATGATAAAAATGGATTGACAGTCTTCAAAATGTCATAAATTTACTCCAGTTTTGTCAGTGTTATGTGAATTTGAAAACAGGCCTATCTCAGTGAAAATGTGTGTTGTTACAAATACTTCTTGCAGCTTCATGTTCTTCCAGCTTTAATATTAACACTCTATGAAGTGTAAGATTAATGGCTAAAGGTATGCCAAATTGAGGTGTTATTTGAATAGCAAACAATGAAAAAATAATGTAATCCTTCTGCTCTTGCTTCATGTTTTCGGCTTATGAAGCAAAATCAACATATTTTTAAAGTAGCCTTTTTTGCTGGATCTCTGCTTCCCGTACATGTTCCTTTTCATATTTCATTTATTTCCTATTTAGATTTGGATGATCTTTGAATAGTTGAAGAATATTTCTGGGAAAGCAATGTTCTTGCTTTGCTGAGATCAGGGATCAAACTTCACTATTGTCTGGATTTTACCCACAAAAAAACCTGTTTCTCAGGCAAAACAACAACCCTTAGCTAAAGTCATGGCAGCCGCATGACCTGAATGAGGCATAAGGGCTCTACTAGATGTGCTCCTCATTGAAACCTGCAGTGTCACCTATCAGCAAGCCCTTCAATCTCCCATATACGGTATGTTTAAATGCTGTGTAAATATAGCTTTCGCACTTCCATTTATCTTTGTCTCGCTTCTGCTGCGGAGCTGCCAAACAATGCTGGAAGCCACGCTGGGGCTGAGCGTGCAGGCACGTAGGGGAGCACATCTGCCAGCAGGCTGATTGAAACATTCAGGAGGTGAGCAACGGCCTCGCCGATGAAAAGCAAGTCCTGTGGTTCACCAAGTCTGTCTCAGCCGGACTGTGATAGGCTGCTCAGATTTTTAAGCCTACTATATTTTTCACAAGCTGAGGTCTTATGTTTGCAAAGAGTCAAAAGATGAAGTTGCATAGGTCCCACTCAGGATGAGGCCCTTTACGTGCATTTATTCTTAAGGAACAATTTTGCTCAAAAGAAACTGTAGCCTGGTCATATTTTTTGTACGCTCCCATATGTTATTGTAAATATAAGTCTCTCAGAATTGCCTTTCGTTTTGGCATCTAAAGCTGGTGCAGACATTTTTTTCTGATGACATGGATTTTAGGTCTGTTATGTTGTCTTCTTTTGTTAATGAATAAACAGTCTACTTGTTGCACAACCATTGAACAAGACTATTTCAAAGGCAGGAAAATCAAACTCTAAAAAATAGGTTATGCAGCAGCTGAGATTGTTTGAAAAACCCTGAATTTGAACTCCTTGTAGTTATCTGCAGTAAGCATTACTCACATGGCTGCATTTTTTGCTACAAGACTGATGCTACAATCTGCCAGAAGGCTTTGAAACAAGCTTGTGTAAAAAAAAAGGCAAGTGTCTGGATGACTTCTGCCTCTTCTGCTGTGGAAGTGGTGGGTAGCTATGAAGCAGTGGATCTCAAGAAGAAGAGATGGTTTCGAGGCTGTGGTAGTCCTTTCAGTCCTCTTCGATGCCAACAGTGTTGCAAAAATTATGTTTGTGTTTGGAACATGAAGATACACCCATGAGGTGCATCTTGCAAGCCATGAGAAAATCAGAAAATTTTCCTCTGGACCAGAATGTGAAGAACATTTAGAAAATACAGCAACATATAGAAAATGAAGCATGCCAAACAAGGGAGAGGAAATTAAACTGCACATAGTTGCTGAGATAGTTGGTCTTCTTCACACAATTTTTAAGGTACATTGGGTAAGCAAGGGAAAATTAAGCTTGTCTGGGTATTCTCTAAGTTGTGAATTCATAACCTAATGTTCCTTCATATATTCTCTTTGGAAGTAAAATACATACAACATGAATACTCTAGCTCAGTGGTACCCAAAATTCAAATAGAGAATGAATAAAAAAGAAAATTAAGAAGTCGCAAAAAATCCCCATGTCAACATGCTTAATAATTCAGTTTAAAAAAACCAAACTCCTATATTAGAGGGCATGTATTAATTGCAGCTTTTAAAAGACCTATGCATGAGAATATTCAGAATAACTGCAAAAACCAAATCTTGTATAGAAAAGTCATGCATCCTGCCAAATTTGAAGGCACCACTCCCGAGCATTTGTGTGAGAGAGTTCCTCAAATAAATTATTTTTTTTAACATAGGAGAACAGTCATTCTACTAACCTGTCCTCAGAATTAGCTGAGTCTTTTTTAATTGAATTCTTTCAGCTCAGCCATCCTGAAATAAGCCACTGAATGAAAAATTTCCACTCACATGGTTGCAGTTTGTCAGCTGAAACCAGAATCTGTCCATACAGAAGATCAACGTACCCTAGGCATAGCTGGGGCTTACACTGTTATGTTTCTGCAGGCAGTGAGTACTTAGATCGGACCCACTCGGCTGTGGCGATACAACCTCACTCAGCCGTCATCTCCAAAAGGGCTTTCTTCCAGAAGCTGAGGAACAGTGCTTTAAATGATGGCACCTTTGCTTTCCATGGAGCTGAATGCAGTGCCGCTTCTCTGGAACAAGAAGGGTGGAGGACTATGACTTAAAATGTCAATTTTAGCACCAAATATGGAACACAAGTTTTGGCTCAAACCTGATTATTCATTATTTCCACTGCGCAAGCTGATCAGAAATTGAATTGAGGAGACTCTCATAGGCAATTATAAACTATGTCCTAAATTATCTTCTTGCAAAGAAGGAGAATAAACCTCCTTCAATGAAAGCAAGATAAAACCAGGGTTAATTTTATGCTAGCTGGGTCCACAATAGTTTACTCTTCTGCTTGTCAGCTGAATTGCTATGTTATTTGTAACGTATTACTGCTGCAGCCTCTCAGGATATGTATGTGCAAAGTGCTGGTATTCCAGCACCACGTTTGATATAAAATCGGCTCTGGATAAAACCGGCACTAAAGGTAGGAATGACAGCAGTGTTTGTCAGTGCCAAACTCGGTGTCTACAGCCTCCTCAGCATTGTTAGCTGTTGAGCTCCTGGCTTGTTTGGCTGCTTTTTAAACATGTTCAGCCTATGAACTCTTCTGGATATCAAATTGCAGCCGGTGATCTGCCGCTTGGAGCTGGAAACATTTGGTGGGATTTTCCAGAGACCTGACGTAAGTAAAGTACCATGGAAATCAGGTGCAAACCACTGACTTTGCCAAGAAAACAGCTTAAAAAACTAGTGTCAGGTGGGGGGGGATGTAATCTGGGGACAATCTTTGTCCATGTCTCTGTTTGTCATTTCTGATCTGTATTAATATTCATCCTAACCCGGCACCGGTGGGAAATTACTACGTGTTTGCTCTAAATCGGTCAAAACTCCTGAACCAGCCATATGGTGTGAATCCCTGTTTGTCTGGTAGCGCAGAGTCTATCTTTCACAGCCCTGATGCACATACAAAACTGCCTGCTTTCACTGCTTCGTAGCAGTGTTGTAAATATAACTGAACTTGTGAAAGAAACAAGGTGTTAATTGATGGTGTACATATTCGCCCTCATAAGCGTCTGCTCCTAAACTACTTCTCCTGGTTTCTAAGGAAACCCTTATTCCTTAAAACGGCCAAGATTCTCGCTCACAATACAGTTTAAATTCTTAATCATCGGAAGCACTTTTTGCTGTGAGGGGAAAGGTGTAGATACAGCCCATCTGTATATTCAACAGTTACTTTGAACTGGGAGGAACGAAGGTTTTTGTCGGCGCTGACTGTAGGAAACCATCAATTCGCACATTATGGGAAATGTGATACCATATTTTCATCTCCAGCTCCTGACTTTCTTAATTAAGACTGTGCTAGACATGCCAGAAGAAGGGGTCTGTGTGTCTGATCATGTGCAGGCAGTTAAAAATGGTTGCTTGTGGTTGCTTCACTCGTCATACCGGTTCATTTTATAAAGCTATATCGATATGGGTCGGCATTGCAGCAGGAAGGAAAGGCTGTCGCTGATAACTACAGTGCCTTCCCTTCAGTCAAGGCTCGTGTCGCTTTGCCTCCCCACTGCATCCCGCAAGCCAGGTTGAAGCAGAGTTATCAAACCCAAGGGGGCAAAGCGGGGGGCCAGCTGCCTGTTGATGCATCCCTCGGTGGTGGAACCTCCTGGCTTTTTCCCCAGCCTAAATTGCACTAATTTCAATTAACTCCCTAGGCTAATGTTCTCACAAGAGCAATTGCTGTGTTGGTCAAAACAAGATTAAGGTCTCTAAGTAAGAGCGTGTGTCTATTACGCCATACTTGATTTGCATTTAAAAGTATATGGGAACCTCTGTAACTCAGAGAATGCCACCACTGTCGCAAAAGCCAGATCAAAAAGAAGCAGCCCAGATCTGAACAGACCTGGTAGGATACCTCAGCTGATGAGTATGTGAGTCATGTGCCTGCTGACTTACACTCCTGCAGTGCAACTATCTGCCACGCTCAAAACACTGCATGTCCTTCCAGCTACTTGGACATGGGCTCATCCCTTCCCCTAACAGGGGCAAAGGGAGGGATGCTGGGGAAAGCCACTGGGGGCTTTTGCTGCCCAAAAGTGACCGTTCCTGTCATATCGATCCTTCTCACAAAACTGCATGACATAGCCTAAGAATCATCTCTTTTTTATTGCAAGTAAAGCTTCAGAAAAAGAAGAACTGAGAACTGAGATTTTGTATTTCCAAATCATTACTGGAGAAGGAGACTTGTGGAGCCAAATCCTTGGCTCTGCTAATGCCCTTAAGCTTCCCAGGGCCGGACAAGGGTGAGCAATGCCTGCTGGCCCTCAGAGTCCACACAGTTTCAAGGCATAAAATGAGGTGCCCTGTATTTCTGAGGCACAGAATCTAACTAGCATTGCTTTATTATTCCCATGCACTGCTACTCCTTCCCAATTCATTTTCAGATTAGAAAGGAAATAGGTAGCATGTTATTTTTGCCAGGATTATGTTTTTCCCTGGTGAAAAAGGGGAATTGTCCGGACTGTATCATAACGTTTGAGTCACTGCCGAGAAGGTTGCAAAACCATGTGGATAAACCTGCCCAATTGCAGGTGGACAACTTGTTGTTGTTATCAAATAACTCTCCATCAGTCCTGTCTTTCAGTCTCCCCACTCAACAACTGCCTTGGTAGAAATTACTGAACACATTTTCACTGCCATAAAAATTGGCCAGAGCTATATTTCTGGATTCCAAGAAAGCTTTTGACAGCCAATCATGATACTTTATGTAATAAGTTGTCAGCATACTGTGTATCACCTAACGCTGTCACTTGGCTTAGGTCAAAGCTGTCAAATTGCCAACAAAATATTGTCACTAGAAGCACTAAATCTTCTTTTCAGCCTAGTCCTGTTGGGGTCCATCAGACATAGTCCTTGGTCTGTTATTGTTTATGCTGTGTATAAATGACCTACCACATGAATATGCATGAAAAACAAAGCTTACATATATGTCGACAACATTGCCAGCAGATGCTGCAGTCAGATTTCAAAAAAGATCTGTGAACCGGTAGGGGAGGACCGCTTATGGTCTGCTTTTGGTTTTAAAAGCACACATATAAAATGTTTCAGGTCAGGGTCCAGACTTTGAGCTTCTCCGTTATACTTGCAGGTTACATTTACGTTGTACATTAAATTAACATCTGAGTTATAGATTTGACCCTTTGACGATGAAAGCCCCAGATGAATCATGAAAAACTCATGAGGCCCCAGGGTGAGAGGCCAAGAGACGAGAGGTGAGAGAGACACCTGAGAGGGGGATTTGGGAGCTGCCCTGCCTGGGATGCAGCGATGAACTGCCCGATGCAGCTGATCTCTGAGGACTTCTGCTCCTCTTTTCCTTCCTTCTGGGCTGCGGCGTAACTTTTGCTCAGCTGGCCCTAGAGGTGGGGGAAGGAGGGGAGGAGGAGGGAGAGCTCATGATCAGGACAAGATCTCAGTTGAGGGGGTGAGACCACAAAGCCTGAACTGTGGGTATGATGCTCACAGTGCAAGGCTGGCTTTGGTAAACAGAAACAATTTTGTTTCCATTAAATAAAAAGAAGACTTAAAGGGACCAAAGCAGTGCATTGTCTTCTCTTTTCTCAAATATCTCTAATCAGCCTTTTAAAAACACAACCTTCCTAAAGCACTCCACACAAACAAGTAGTCTCAGAAGCGTGGAGGTGTTTTAAGGACACGCACACGTCCGTCGTAGCCAATACACCCCACAAAGAGGGCAAAACAACATTGCGCTGTCTTGCCATCAGTTTGACAGTGAGTACAGGGAGGGGAGTACTAGCCCCAGTGTGATTTCTTCTCGACCCCTGAATTCTGGCCATCTGCTTCTAATTTTGTGTGCATTGGTACTGAAACCTTACATCGATGAAAATCCTTTGCCATTAGTGGGACTAATTCTCCTTTCAACTGGAATGAGCAAGAACTGAGTCAGGCTCTTGGAGAAAGTACAGCAGTGAGAAATTCTTGCACATCATAATGATGTATCATATAGGAAGAGAAGGGAGCAAGCTAGCCAGAAATTTGGGCCAGGAGTTTCAAAAGTAACCAGCGAGTTGAGGCTCCTCAGTTTCTAGATGCCTGGCATAAGGCTCTATAAAAGGTCTTAGTTTCCATAATGCTGAGCGTTAACAGTGTCTGAAAATTACGTTCATTTAAGACATCAAAATTCAATACTGAAAGGCTGGTCTAGCTTAAAAAAAAAAATAAAGCTCAGACACCTTTACAAATGGGATGAGAGTCCTCATTGCATCACCTCGCAGCAGTTCATGTGCCCTTGCAGAAGTATCCTCCATCTGAGATGCCTACACTCCTCGTCTCAGCAGCTGTATCTGTACTGCTAAATTAAGCAGGTGCAGGAGCTGTTCTCTGGCTCTGCAGCTCAAAAAAGCGCAGCCTTACCAGCTGCATGGCACTAGGCTCCGGCTCTCCCTCGAGCCCTGTGGGATGCTCCTACAGGCCTAGATATAAATGTGGAATTCTGTTTTTGTCGTTGCTGTATTTGGCACTGAGTCATGAGGGTCTGCAGCCCATGACGGCGATGTTTTCCTAGCAGGAACCACAGGCTCCGTGCCTGGGGACAGGCGGGGCATTGGAGAGAGCATCCTGGATGCCCGCAGGACACAGGGAGCCAAACCTGGTGCCCCCTCACTGATAGTGCCAGCTGAGCGCACGGGCCAGTCCCGTCCAGGCATTCCTCGAGGCAGAGAAGCCGGCACATATCAAGACCGCACCAAGGTGTGAGCTAACAGCTAATAGCTAAGTAGCCTGGATGGCCAGCAGTCAAGCTTGCTCCCTAGCCCTGCTTTATTTAGCAGCACAGACACAGCCTTTGACAACTTGATTTTTGCTTTGAGAGTGAGCGCAAGGCTCCCGGAAACATCCGTGGGGTGTAACGTGTGACTGCGGCTCCCGGATCACTCTGCCAGTGCAACCCAGGCGTGACATGGCCTGCAGTCCCCTCCGCTGCTGCCCGCGGCTTCCTGGGAGCCCCGCCTGACACTGGCAGTAATTTGTGCCTAATCCTGGGGTTGCTTGAGAGATGAACAAAAGGATGAAATCATCTTATTTGGCAGCTTTATATATGACCGGGAGGAAAAAAAACCCAAACTCAAGTGCCTTTTTTCCCTTCAATGTTAGGACCATTTACAGATCTATACATTTAGCTTTTTATTGCTTTGGTTAATGATTTGATTTAAATGGCAGCAAAGGTTCTACCAGCTCCACACTATTGATTATGTGGTCAATAATGATACAATTATTATGCCAAAATACGTTCTTATATTAATGCTGATGTAAAGGCATTTCAAAATATAAAGCGGCAGTGGATATGTTGTGACTCAGAGCAGAGAATCAAAGTCACAGCATGGGATGGCAATAAAGAAAAGAACACAGTAATGAGGAGAAAAGTCTAAGAGAGAAAAAAAGGCAGCACTTGACAGACTCTTTGCAAGTTAGAAAACAAGCAGTTCTGAGAGCCGCATCATTAACAAAGCCTAGTTTACGATGAAACTGTGTCCTATATTCCTATTCCCCTCCTCCTCCCCACAAACTATCCCGGATCCTCCCTGTGTTCCCTATGGCCCTGATACCCTCGCACAGCATCCTCCCCTTGTCCCCTCGTCCTCCACCTCCCCAGCACTGCCATCTCTCCGCCGTCCCCCGTGCCACCCGAGCGGCAGCGTGTGCCCTGGCCGGTCCCGAGGGATGAGGAGCACCTCCTGCTTGGCCAGCTGGCGACCAAACCCCGCAGATAACTGCTAGGCTCAGGCTCCTGCCGCTGAGCTCCTCCCCGAGGAAATCCCCAGCACAGCATCTCCTTGGATCCCTCTTCCCTTTGCAGATGCTGCTTTTCACAGTTTCTAATAAACTCACGTATCTGAGAGCTGCAGTTGGTAAAACTTGTTTACGTCAGGCATCAGCAGATTAAAGAGACGGTGAGGGACGGGATGGGTGGAATCTCAGGCAGTACAGGTTTAAGGCTTTTTTTTCCTTGCAAAACTGGATCAGAATTCCTGTCCCGTACTTTTCCGAAGAAGAGCTACAGCAAACAGCTCTGACCAAAGGTCCCAGATATAGCCTCTTTCAGATGTTCATTTTCCCTTTAAAGAAATATTCAGGTTAGCTACGTTCTGGCATAATATAAAGACCACATAAATAAAAACCAACAACTAAAACTCAGCCTCAGTTTCCCTCAGCCATTGGTATGCAATGGAAAAAGTAATGCTGCCCTTTATAAGAACTGCAGCTGTGTGTACAGCTCAGTCTGAGCCTGGGCTCATAGCGGTGTTCCTTGTTTTAACTGCAACCTGCGGAGTCACGAGGCTCCCACTCTTTCATCCCATGGCACCTGCGGATAACTGGGGCAGATACGGTGCGATAAATAATCAGCAGGTTTCAGCGTTCACAGCGACCTGGGATTCTGCGCAGGACTGCTTGATAGCACAATTAAAAGCCTAATTCAGAGACCAGAATTAAAGTTCAGCTGCCACTTTTACTCTTTTTCCCTGCCTTTGAACCTTTAATTTTGCTATGTTAATAATCTTCTAAGAGAATCCCTATGGAATTTTTTTGTATTTCTTTAAAATGACAGGAACAGACCTATTCTGCCATGTACCTAGATCTGTTAGCACCAGGGCACCTGGGGCGGTTCAGGAGGTACAACTTGAGATCGAACTTTCTGCCTCATTTAAGGCAAAATTTCCTGAATTATATGGATAAATTTCCCGAGTTATAGGGATAAAACTTGGACACTGGCAGTGACAAGCATCTCTCTGGCAGCTTAGTGGAAAGCTTTCCATGCAAGTCCAATAGCCATTGAGGAAAGCAGGGTGTGATTTACGTCCTCCTACACTAGGCATTCCCACAGAACCTCTAGGCTGTGATCACAGCACATTACTAAATGCAGAGAGCATGCAAAAAAGGGACATTGAAAAAAAAACCTTACCATTTTTTCAAATCACAGCTAATTTCTACCAGCTGACAGGAAGCACATTTTGCTCTCCTACACATCCTCTTTCTCAAAAATGTCCGGTTTCTGTTCATTTTGACAAGTTTGGTCTCATTTTAAAAATTGTTGGGTTTTTTAAAAGTCTAAAAAATGCCTAAGCCAACTAATTTTCCAAATAAATGGATAAATAAATAATTACAGAATTGAGAAAACACTGACAGTTACAAAGGAGGAGGTAAAGAGTAACAAAATTAGAAGCAGGTGAAAAGGTGGAAATGTCTATATAGTCCTAACTGCAGGCATTACATATAGTTTTGTTTATGAACATGTTCAACACATAGGCGTATCACGTTTGCAGTAATGATGGCCATATGGCGGAGCGTGGAACTGCGAGGAAAGTCCTGGAGCAATGACAATATGACTAAATCATGTGTGTATATTTGACCACCTCATTGACTCACTGACCATCCATCCATCTCTGCTGAAGCTCTTGAGGTGTTCTAAACCTCTAAACAGATTAAGGCTTTTCTTCTAAACTAACCTATTAGAGCATTTCTTTTGTGTTTCCTACACAAGGATCAGGACAGACGCTTTATATCACTGGGAAGGAAACCTCTCCTTCCCAAAGATGCAGAGGTTACCAGAGTCACAGAGGAGGCCAAGGCTCCCTCTGAGCCTGCGAGGAATGTGAGAGAATGGACTTCCAACGCAGGACAATTTTATGTGCTGAAAATCCATTGTAGGCCATTTTAAGTAGCTTTTATGGCTTCCTCTGAGTTGTGCACCTGTATTATTTGCTTCCTGGCTAAAATATGGTTCAAGGTTATGGATCCACCTTGAAGTTTAATAGTTGCTTCAACATCAGAAATATTTGTTTGACTTGTATCTCCCAATGTCATAGAAGTTCAAATACTGCTGCAGCAATATTTTAAGGCAGAAAAACGAGTTAAAAATTTGAGGCCAACAGGTCAAACATTCTATCACTTTTAAAAAAATAAAAAAAAAAGGAAGTTGAGCATCTATTTCTTAAAAGATATTCAGAAGACCACCAGATTTCATGCAGGAACTTGCTCTTCAGAAGATGTGCGTTTTAAAAATGCAAAAGAAGAATCTTAATCAAAGAAAGTTCAATTCATTCCCTTTCCCCCCCTTTTTAAAGAAAATAAAATATGGACATGCGAATTGAAGAGTGTGTCTGTGAGACACTGGAAGATGCTACCCAAGGGTGTTCACTGTAGAGAGGAGGATAGCTGTATTAAAATGAATAATTTTGTGGGGAAAGGATAGAGAGTTGTTGCTGTAAGAAAAAAATCTTTTTGATTGACATGAGAAATTGCTGCCACATGAAACAGTTCATCTTCTTTGAAGGGCTCTTTTGTCAGTGAGGTCAGGTCAAAGGGGTTTGAAAGGTCCTCATCAAAGGAAGTTGCCTTTCTAGGCCCAGTGCATTCCCTTGCTGGAGTAGTCTTGGCTTCAGGAACTGTATGGAGATGTGGGAAGCCGGGGGATGGCAGCTGCATAGCTAAGCAACCGCGTCTGGCTGAGCCATGAATCAACACTGTCACCTGCTGTGGGCGAGATAATCTCCTCATCGTCCAGACCGGTGGAAAACTGCTGCACAAGGGCGAGTGCTCAGTAGCAGCTGTCTGACCGTAGCACGGTGCTGCTCAGTTTGTGCATGGAAGTACGAAGCAGGAGGGAGACCCTGTGCTCACCGCCCCGCGCCCCAGAGTCAGAATTTGGGTTTGCAGCTGAAATAGCAATGTAAGCCATGCAGCGTGCTCCAAAAACCAGAAGTCCCTCTTCCCCCTTTTCCTGTCTCAGTGCTATTCCTCATCCCTCAGGCACCTCCGCTCATCTGGGAGTAAGAGGGTCCAGGTTTTCCCCTCCGTAAAGGAGCGTTGTCCCCAGGGAGGGCATGGCACCTCTTTGCAATGTGAAGGAGCAACACATGTTAAATTCTAGCCCTAACCTGCTTTCTGTATTCTCCATTTTCTTCTGAAATCTTGTTGCAAGCATCTACTCTTGCTTAGTTTTTCAAGAGACTACAGACCATGATGGCAGTCACAATCCGATGAGACCTGAGCTCTTCCCTTCTGCCTTGCAACTCATCAAAATTCAGAGGAAAATTCACCTCCTCCTTTTTCCCGGTCGCTCGGGGATGCCCCGCATGCCGAAGGAGCGTCCCACTCCCCACTTCCACCCCGCTCCCACAGCCTCCCGCTCTGGGGGGACCTGGCATCTCCCTGGCATCTCCCCGGCATCTCCCCGCAGAAAGAGAGTACTGGAATTAGCATCTCATTGAGATGAAAGAAGCAGCTCACACTTCTCCCAGCGAGGTGCAAAGCCCAGCACCGGTAAAGGTCAGTTCATTTTTTTTTTTTTCAGGGTAATTTTCTAGGAAGGCTTGAAAATCTGGGAGCTTCTGTTTGTTCTCTAAAAAAGAGCTGACCTTCTGATATAGTCGTGCGACTCCAGGCTCTGCTTCCTTGGGCAGGAATTTCGGATGTTCAGTGCCTTAAAGACTCGTTGAGCTGATTGCAGGCAGGTTTCACCACCACTCACTCAGCCACATCTCGAGTTATGTGAAAAATCACCTTTGCTGATTAGGGCAGGGCTTTCCTTCCTGATTGCATTGCCCTGTTTACTGTCATTGAATTTTTGAATCAGGAGGATGTTTTGTTTGTTTCTCAAATTTTAATTGCTGTATGACTTTCCTCTTCTTCACTAACCTGCTTTTACATTTTAGCAAACAGCTCCAGAGGTAATTGCCGAATTTATATATTCATGGAAACCCAGCAAATATGTACGATAAGAGCACAATTTGATATTTATGAAGTGCCACTTTTCTATAAAGGTAGAATTTCAGTTAATTATCACCGGGCTGTTTATTAACACTTGGAAATGGAAAAATAATGAATGGGCACATCGTTTATTCATTAAAATGCTGATGATGAGTTGCCCCATTCATAAATTAGCCTTGCATTTCACTTCAGCGAAGCACTGCCTGTGCTGGTGGGTTTTGAAGGTCAATTGTACTTTAACCCACGGCTTCCTGCGAACGGCGAACATGTCGCCTTGGACTGTGATCACAGCGACTCTTGTCAACCAGAGTCATTCTGTGAGGATTTTGGCTGGCAGGCTGCGTAAGCAAAGGAAGAGAGCTGCAGCAAGCGCCGTTGTTCAGGAGATAATTCTCTTTCGCTTGGAAGCAGTGCATCCGTTTCTATCAGACAGTGAGGACTGATGCACCAGGCTGGGAAGGTGCTCCTGTGGACGTCCCTATACGTCTTCTGGAATCAATGCCCTTCCCTCCCACAGTCAAAACCCTAGCTGTTCTTGGGGAAAGGGCTGTCTTGCTGCTGTCCCCCTGATGAGAAATCACAGCCCCCTGACTGGCAGAGCTACCTGGGCAGGGCATTTTAATATAGATGCAGGCGATGGAGAGAAATTCAGAGCAAACATCTGAAAGTTTGGACCACCTATTACCCTTTTTCCATGGGTGACCCTGCTCCCACCCCCGGGAGGACTGTGCCAGGGGACACAGCCCTGTGGGAGGAGAGGGGCAGCAGGGACAGAGCTGGAACAGAGAGGCTGGGCAGAGGACACCACCTCACAGCCGTTTGCTATGCAGTGCAGTGTTGAGAAGATGCTAAACTGGAATTACATCTGATAGAGAGGCTTTTTCCTGAATTGCTACAGTCATTAAAATTATCAAGGACTTCCTCCCAGGATAATGTTAGCCCTGAGGTCAGTTTAAAATTGCATATTTCATTCTGCCCATCCCCAGCCTTTGCAGCGCAGGCTGGATGCTGCCTGGTGCCGTTGAGGAACCGCTGATAACTGCTGCCCTGGGGGCAGCTGGACATTCTCTACAAAGTTTGCTGGACACCTTGGTGCAGACGTGCCATTGAAATGGCAGCTGTTAGGAGGGCAACGACTCTGCCAGATGTGCTGAACGTGACAAAAATGAGAAAGTAGGTGCCGAAATATTCTATGGTGGCTAAATGGAGAAAATGTCTTTGAAGCCATCTTGAGCCGATGCCCGTTTCCAGTGGGTTTGGAGTAATCCACCACGCAGCTGGAGCTTGAGAGAGACCCAAGGTGTGAAAAGGCCCAATGAATAGCTAATAGTGGCCATTTCCAGGACAAAATACAGACCAATATCAGGAGCTAAGCAAGCACTCGTGGCTGTGGGCTCTGCTACTGGCCGCAAGCAGCTGTAGGCTCTCCTGAGAAAAAGCCCCGTATCACTAAGAGAAGGAAAGCTAATGCGGTTTAGCACTGTAGCTCCAGGTCTGGAGATGAGCCACCCTCTCACGTGTCTGGGTTAAGCTCTGCTGGCAGCCCCAAGCATACACCCAGTTCCCCTGAGCGTGGTCAGCGGTAACATTAGCTAGGTACGCCAGTGAGTATCTCGGCCACTAAACAGTTTTCAGGGGATGCTATTCCTTTCCGATAGCATAATCACCGCTTGCTCAGGTAAGGAGGAATATGAAACTTGTTTTAGGAATGACTGCAAAGCGAAAGAATGATCCTAAAGGGTCCTAAAGGGCCGCAGAAGGACAGATGTGGTTATCTAAACATGAAGCCAGTTATAGGCAAGGTGGTTCTTCCGAAAAATGGATCTCCAGTGACCTTGGACACGACCAATATCTCTCAAGTGTTTGTGCTGCACAGAGTTGTTCAGAGATAAGTCTGGGCTGCTAACATTAGTTACTAAGACTATATATTGGCTTATTTTTCCAGTGTCATGTCTGAAAACAAGAATGCAAGAATCAAATTCAGGGGGTTTTTTAGCTGTCTTTAAAAATGCATAAAGTTTTGCTTCAAGTGTCACTGTTGGAGTTTTACTATTATGCTAACAATCCAGGCTACCTGCTGAATGCAATGGGCTAGAGGCTCCATTTGGGGATTTTGCCTACTGTGAGCATTTTTTCATTTCTTTTAAAATAAAATACCATTCTCAAGTGCCCACCTTGCAGAGTTCCTTTCATACTTTTTTAAATAAAAAGAATGTTTAGAGAAATTATCTCTGCTTTCATACATGTTGCTTATAAAGTCAAAGAAAAGTATTTCTGCATTTTTTTTCCTTGTCAGCTACAACTAAAATGCAAAACCCGCCAAACTTTTACCCAGGTTAAAGTACACTACATTCTTCTAAGCATTGTGATCCTTCTTGCGGTAACCAACTGAATTTTAGGATACATGTCAAATAAAATGACTAGCAAGGACAAATTAAGGTTAGCATTCAACTTTTTCTTTTGAAGTACAACTTATTTTCTTGCAAAAGTACAGCATCAGTTCCTGCAAAGCACTTCTGTTATTGATTGGAGAGATATAATATATAAAGCTGCTGCCTGTACCACTCTACAATAATTAAAAGTACTTCATCATGCAGCTTTGAGATTTATTTTAAATGCACAAAATATGTTCCTTATTGTGATTCACAGGAATTTACTGGTCTAATTTCTTTAGAGACCAGCAGGAATATATATTGACTCTGGTTTATTTATAAACCAGCTATTTAAATTACCAAGTTATTTACATTGTTATTGTCTCCATCATTTAGTCACCATTTGCAAAGATTTCACATTGCTCTTAATTTGGCATTCCCTAGCACTAATAGTATGTATGGTAGAAGGTTATTTAGAAGAGAGTCACGCAAGCCATCTTGGTACGGGCGGACTCCTTCTTGCCCAAGACAAGCTTATTCTCTTGGTGACCTCCTTTGCAAGGGGGCAATGTGCAGGACTGGAGAATGTTGTGGTTACTTATCATCATGACACAAGGAAGAAACAAGGCATGTTGTGAGGAACTGTAGAGCCGGGGAGTTCAGTTGCCCTCAAGGTCTGGATTAAAGAACCTCTGGGGCAGATGTTTATAATGTTGCCCAGCTGTAAATTGGTCTGTCGGGGAGAACAGGAAGCGCCAAGGGAGGGATATGGTGGCCCAGAAGTCCTCCAAGATCCTGACTTGGTTCTGGGCTTATGTGAAGGAAGAAATGGGCTTTGGGGGGACTCGACTGGCCCCGTTTTGTCTTAGTCCACCGGCAATATATGAAAAACAGCATGACCACAAGGCTCTGAAACTGCTGTAAGAGTAGCAGAGGAAAACAGTTATTAAAAGAATATTTCATTCCTGAGGGTGAGGACATTACCTCGTCCTTATTTTCATTTCTAGCAGCGTTTTTTTTTTAAAGTCTTAAGCACGCAGTACACTACTTATTTTCACAGCACTCGCTCTCCCTTTCTTCTTTTCTTTTTCGCCTTAAACTCTGTGTGTAGAGGATTGAGAATAACAGCTATTATTTACCGTGCAGCTTTTATCCTGTGGCCAGGTCTTGTGCTGAAGGGCCTCCCTGAGTATCTCCAGTCGAGAGACAACTGTCAAGCAGACTGTGATGAAGAGCAACCCTGGCAGCCCCTGTGGGGAGGCGAGCGGCAGGTGCCCTGGCCACGAGGACGCCGTGCTTTCGGAGGCTGGGGGGGAGAGCGGTGAAGTGCCCCGGCAAGCCGGCCAGCCCTGGCATGACGGCAGACCCACCTGGCACTGGCGGGACCGGGAGATGCCGGCTGAGACAGTGCCGAAAGCCTTTCAGCGCGGATGAAAGGGATTGCAGCTCAAGTGTTTGCGTGGGGCTTCATTTTCGGTTGGCTTCGAGATGATTGTCGGCTGGGTGAGCCTGGAGAGGCGACTCGTGGTTTATCTCAGGTTGACCCCGGCACCGCGGCGACTGGAAGCTGTATACAATTATACAACTCAGTTTTCATTTCCAACAGCAAAAAATGAATGGATTCAAACCACCCAAGGGGGAAAAAAAAAACCCACAGGAGTTTACTAGCACTGAGGTTTATTTCCTTCTAGATGCTTCGAGAAGGAGTCTCAGACAGAGGTACGAGCACCACGAACACCACACGAGCCATGTGCGAGGGCAGCGCAGGAGCCGCCTGTGGCTTCAGGACACAGTTATCCAAACCTCGCCTTAAAAACAGGGCTCAGCCTGATGCCTAGCCAAAGGTGCCCGCCAGTCGAGGTGCCTGCCACCCCATCTTTCGTTGTGACTGCTGCTGTGATGAAAAACCCAACAACAGCTAAAGCCTCTGAAAGAGTGTGGTTCCTTCTGCGAGGAGATGATTGCTTCTTTCTGAAGGAGGAAATTACTGAAATGCGTGCTGCTTTGTTGCCTTATATTTCTGAATAGCCCATTCCACGTACGGAATGAATCCCTTCCCTTACACAATGCAGGCAGATTCAGAGCACATTTTGAATAAGGAGTATTTTAACTTTTTTCAGTGGGCTTTGGATCATAGCATTGGAGTTTTTACATTCAGAACAGTTTTAAGGGAACTGAAAAAGTTTCAGAGGTATGGGTCCCAAGCCAAGAGATACTGATCCAGAAATTTTACAACACTGTACTTTCTCTCAAGATATCCAAAATGCCATGAATTATGTATCCAACCTTGAAATGTTGTTAAAAATATAATAGAAAGTCACATATTGTGCAAATTTAAGTTTTTTTCAATACTCATACTTCATAGTTTTGAGCCAGATTTCTTCTCCTCCGTGACATTTGTCCACACCAAGAACTGAGTCCAAAATACGCTTAAAGGCAATTGAAAGTTGTTTGCAATTTTTCTGATTTAAAGCATTTACTTACTGTGCACATTGCCAAAAATCTGAACAGTTTAAAAACACTGGGCACCTCATTTTCAGTTTTTCTCAGCAGTCATTCTATTTATTTCCTTGGAGCTTTAATATTCTTACAGGTTTTATTTAATTTTCACATCATGCATTTCAAGATCATTTTCATGGAGTGCCTTTAATAGATATTGTTTTAATTCCCAGCATGCAGATCTTCATAGTTATTTATTGTTAATGTTTCCTCTTGGACTAAACCCAAGAAACTGAAGAACTTGGCTCCAGAACATGGCAGACACATAGAGGGAATGCTCTGACAAGTGAATTTGGGATTTAATTGGCTTGTACTGCTAGATGCTGGGTTTGAAATGTATTGACAGCAAAGGACTGAAAGAGAAGCCTTGAACAGTACAAGCATTATTATGCTGATAAAATGGAGAGCAAAACGAATAATGACATTTCTTTTTCTGGTTGTTATAAGCTATCCTGCCTCCCCCAAACCAGCGGAGAAGCTGTTCTTCAGTAAATCTTCAGGTGGTGTAAAGCAACTTCTTTTCAAGTCAGGGCAGGTATGCCATTTTATACCATCTACTGCCACCTTTGCAGAGGAAAACCAGCTAGTAAGATAGATATTAGGACTGCATCTGGCAACAAGAGTCTCCAAACCGTAATGACTGATCTGAAAAAGAAGTATGAAGCAGCTTCATTTCAACCCACATGGCCAGCAGATGCAGGTGCACCGCAGGTTCACTTACAGGTACAACAGCGGATAATGTCTCCCCATTCCCTGAACTCCATGATTCATGGAAAGATAAAACAAAACAAAACAAAACAAAAACCAAAAAAACCCTCTGACATTTTAGGGGAAATTCCATAAAATCTGTGCTTAGAGCACCAGTAGCTTCCATCTTCCCTTTAAAAACCTTTTGTTATCAATAATAAAGATAATTCAAATGTGGATAGATCACATTTTACACTGAGAAGAGCTAACTATGATGAAGAAGGAGGCATGAAAAAATCTATTCAGATTTTTCAAATCATGAAAAAAGGAGATCTTGTATCACACTAAAAAAAGACTTCATTCGCACAGTTATTGAAATCTTAACCTTTCCTGCTCCGAACCATATTACTCAGATGGGAGGATGGAGGGAGCGGTAGAGGGGCAGAAGATGAGGAGAGCAGATTGCCTTATGTCATCAATGTATGCATTGTAGATGAAATTAAAATACATACTTTTATGACACTAAGTGCTAATTCTTCAGATCTTAATTGACGCAGGGTGTGGATATGCTTGATTAAAGACAGTAAAACCCAAACCAGTGGAGACTTCTGCTTAAAAGGAGCATGCGTGTTATGGTCTGGAAAGGAACCTGAGAACTGGGAAATTAAATATACTACTATATTTCTTAGTGGCGATAAGCTTATTCCTACTTGGAATGTATTTAATTATTATCATATCCATTTTCTCTGAAACTCTAAGTTTCAGTAACCTTTCACAGTGAAACAACATCTACTTGAGAGAGTCCTAATGCAATGTGTGTTCTGGTGCAATGGAAGGAAACGCTATAAACCTCTCTCAGATTTAGCAAATTACTTATTTGTTCTCCCCCTTCTAAATAAAATCGATGCACAGCATTTCTGAGAAAGATATTTCGCATCACCTGGATTAGTATAAGTGTACACAGCAGATTGTCTTTGTCAAATACGAGGTAGCTTAAAAAGCAGCTTTTATTTCTGCTACAGAGAGTGGTTACCAGTCTGCTTTGAAAGAGCATGTTAATTCACTTACACATGTTGCTAGAAGCATCCAGACTACCTGGTACTGCTGTTTATTATTGTTTTGTTATTTTCTTAGCTTTTCTTCTGGATGTCCATATAGCTCATACAGTATGTACGTATATGGCTATAATGCAATTCAGTTGTGAACACACAACAAACCAGATTAGAGCTTTGTAGATTTGAAGACTTTTTGTTTTGTGGCTACTGAGGCAAGTGAGGAGGGTACTGGCTTGTGGTGCTGCTTTGTCATGCTGGTGTTGGCCAATGCAGCAGATGGATCAGTCCTTAAGCAGAGACACTTTTGATAAATCCTAGTGCTGGTCTGGGCATCAGTGGGGAACTCAGAACTCCTGTTATGCTTAGACGTCAGGATTATATTAGAGAGGAACATAATAAATTTTTTCATCTGTCTGAAATTTCATATCTGTAACTCTATATGTCAGTGCAATAAATGAAAATCTGGTCCTGCAAAACCTTTCCCATTGGCTTTAATACGTGTGCAATTTTTGCAGAAATCTGGCTCCATAAAATCATTCTGTTTCACTAATTACCTGCCCAGTCTATCACAAATAAGATCCTGACACTCCCATGGGCCAAAGTTCATTGCAGCCAGTAAAGGTGCAAGTGCACGGGGATGGTGCAAGGCTCCCTCTGCTTCCCACACTGATAAACCCCACTTTCACAGCCCTGGGAAGGGGCTGCATGCACCATTCACTGCTCTGTTGAGACAACGAGCAGCAGTGCTAGTCCAGGCTTCAGCCTTTGTAATGAAGACACTTTCTCCTGAAACAGGAGTAAATTTATTTCAAGCAGAATCCTAAATAGTCTTTAGATTATAAAGTCGTGTCATGCCAGGGATAGATTTGAACCGGTAACCTACCTAGAAAAAGGCTTTATATCATGTGGTTTTTCTCTTAGCAAATAAGTCACCTACAGCCCAAACATTGGTCCTTGGATTTAAAAATACTTCACTGCATATTTATAATCTGCTTTTTGTATATTTATGCCTCTAATATTTGTAAATTCTTATTATGCATCCCTCTCCCACTCTTAATCATCACCTACCAAAGATAACTAGTTATCTTTCCCTTGTAAATGAATTCACTCCATGCCCCTAATTATTTTTGTAGGTCTCGTTTCTCCTGTAAGACAGAATCTTATGATTAAGGAAGTGCCTTAAATGAATTCATTCTTTCCTGAATTATGTCTGTAACAAAATCCTTCTGAAAGGGTCTGGGACTTTCTTTTTCTTTCAGGTGCTGCTCTACTGTATATTCAGTTTCAGATTCTATAGACGTTTTTATTCTCAATTTCATAGCTAATTTGCCTTTTGCCATTCCTGATAGTTCTCTTCAGTTACCACTTCTTCCTACTTTTTCTGCTCTCCAGAATATCTGTATTATGGATAATTTTTCATTAGCAACATTTTTTTTTCCAAGTTAAATATGTGTCACAATTAGGGAAATATGTCTTTGTGCAGTTTACAGATTTTTGGATTGGGATTCTTTGTGTATCTGTGTCAGACAGAGAAAACCCTCCATCTAGAAGGAGGAATTTGTTTGCCTTCTCTGCTGTCTTTTGCATCTCGTTGAGTTAAAACTTACACAAGTGACAAGAATCACTCTTGTACCTGGCTCAAGTTTGGGCCCTTCCTACACCTGAAGTTTTGGAAAGGGTTTGCTCATGCTTCTGGGGAGTCAGGACAAGCCCCAGGTCTCCTGTAAGAGAGCACAGTCCCTGGAAATGCAACATTTGACTCACTGGATACATGAAATATATGACAAATATGACTCACCAGAAATATGACATTCCCATGGCAAAACAGATTTTGAACTTAGGACTTTTCAGAAAGCTGGTTGTTGCTTTCTGTCCTTTCTGATAGCCTTTAGGTGACTGTATATACTGGAATATAGGAAAAAAAGTGGCTGTAGAATCCTATCACTAACCAAAACACTTAAGCACTTACTCTATCTCCAAAGCAGTTTTTCTGGGCATACTGCAAATCACTAGAGCATTGAAAGACTTAAGTAAAAAAGAAAAATCCCATGTTTCTTTGTGGAAATGAGGAAGTAGTGTGTTGTGGTTAGTTCTGCTGACCTTAAAGCAAATGCACAAAGGCATGGGATACTTCCATGAGGAAGGAAGTTTAAAAATGAAAGGGTCTACTGGGGAACTGACACAACTTTTGGCATATGTTTACTGTCCTCTGAAGGTTCTCACCATGATCATTCTTGTGCTAGTACAGTCACAGCCCTTCATGTGCATGTGTTCTCATGCACAGCCCACAAGTGTGGGTGCTCAATGAGGAACCTCAGATAGTTTTGAAGGAAAGCTCAGCTGCCCCTTATCACACAACCACCTTAAGATTTTGCTGTCCCAGGCAGGCAAAATATCTTCCCCAAAACAAATGCCTCACTTTGCTACTCGTTGCTATTCATCCCAGTCTTCTTCCAAGAAGCAACATGACACGTTTTCCAATTAGTTTATAGATCCAGTAGCTACAGTCCCATCTCCATGCATTGCACTCGATTTGTCACTTAAATGAAAGGCCCTATGGAGACCACAGACCTGAGGAACGACTGGCATTCAAAACCAAATGTGTTTAGGTAAAGATTGAAGGAAATGTGATGAAGGAAACACAGACAGTGGTAGGAAAGAATAAAAGATAAAAGATTAGGATAAGTGAGAAACATAGAGAAGGCACCGGATTTCTTGATTTCAATTATTTTAAAGCTGTTCGTTTGTGGTTTACATGGATAATTACTGGCAACTACACGAGAAATATTTACAGGAATTTTGATGCTCAACTGTTACAGTAATACGAACAAGCATTGATCCAAACCTGCTATCGTGATTCAGTAGATTCGATCCAAACCTTCTACATCACACCAGCCAGGACATTTAAATTGTGATAGGGTCAGTTATATTCATCAGCTCTTGCTTTGGCTTCTGAGAGGGACTCGGGGTTTATGAGATACTGGGAGCCCACAGGAAAGGCAATGGCAGTCCTATGGTACCTCCTCCTTTATATATTTGTTCAAAATCATCTTTATTCTGCTGTGTATTGTACTCCCACATCCAAGTCTCTAATACTTTTTTCTTGTAAGAGCATAAGGAAAGGTTATGACTCTGTCAAAATATTTACCTTTCCAAACATTTATATGGTTGATTTCCTCCTTGGTACAGCATTTTCTGGAAAAGGCAAACAGAATCCCATCAACATTTTTAAATAAGTAAAAATGAAAACATTTTAAGCTTTTGGAAGGCTTATGGTAACACTGCCTATTCTTTGGTGCCACGGTAACAGCAAAAAATACTGACATCTGAACTGCAAATGGTGTGCTCCCTAATGCTTACCAAGGAGTATATTCTTTCATACACTTAAAAATATACTATTCAATGAATTTAAACCATTTGAATACATGCTGTATTGGTTCTTCCAAAAACAAAGTGTTCCCTTGTGTATGTATGTCTGAAACTAGTTAAAAAGTTAACTGAAAGCCAAACTTTTTATTTGAAGTTGTTCATTGCTATTGACCAGAAAGGACAGTAACAGGCGAACCGCTAACGCCTGTGTAATCTTCAAATAAAAGAAGACATTAATTAATTATAAATTTTTACAAATTAAAATTTTTACAAATGTTTTTACTCTGCATGTGAGTGGGGTGCATGCTTGGCAATGGGATGCGTACAGTGTAAGCAGGTAAAGGAGCAATTACGAAGAAGTCCATAGCAAGGGATATTATATACAGAAGAGGTTTTAATTAGCCAGAGTTTTAATGGGATGGAGAAGAGAATAAAAAGGGGTAATGAAGGAGGTATTAAACTATATTAGTGACAAACCCTTGATCCCCAGGGTGAGAAAACACAAGAAGAAGAGAGAGATTAGGCTGAGCAGTGAACAGAAAGAAACAATGAGGAAAACAAGGCAATTATGATTATTGAATTTACTCAAAATACTTGCAAACACACAATTGAGACCAATCCTGCATTTGCTATGGTTAGATGAGCTGAGATATATATTTCATCTTGGATAGCTGCCTGCCAAACACCAGAACTAAAACAAGCATTTTCCAGAAAGCCTGATATTCCGCACACTCAATTTATGTGGATTAGATGAAATTTCCTCTTTCTTTTCAGCAATTTTGGCAGACCGCTGTACATTACCAAGGGTTGCCATTATCTTCCTCTGAACACTGCCGAAATGATTTGTAATTTCATCCCAGTATTACCAAAGAAACCTGTAATCTCCAGCTACGTTATTCTAAATAATACAGCCCAGCAATCACATCAACAAACAGAATCCTCACAAATGAGGAAGTTTTTATCTAGAAGAAAACAACAATATTTATTTGCTATCACTTGCCTTCAAAATAAAATCACCCAGGCACCTTAAAAGTGTAAACAATGAGTGTAATCACAATTCTCTTTTCGTCTACAGAGGAAATGCATTGGATAGATGAAAAAAATCCCCATATTAACAGTAATGTTTTTTTGGTAGAACTGGTGTAACTGGGAGTGCATTCAGCGCAGGCAATATGCTGTAATCTGTCATTACACACTGGACTGCTGTCAAAATGCCTTCCGATAGCTGGGCATCTAGATAGATACTTGCTAGATTTAATCTCCACTAGCAGGGGTTGGGAATGCAACCAATATGATCAACATTTCAAAACAAGGCTATTCACTGATACTATTTTCAGCAGAAAACCACACAACCTAGTTATTTTTCATGTTTCCATAAATGTATACATTTAACAAAAAGATTTGTGGTTTCCATTGCAAAACAGTATGGCAATACGAATTAACCTGTTCATTACCAGAGCCTGATCACCTCCTGAGAGATTTTCCAGGGGTCCTAAAGAGGCAAAGGATAAAATGCTAAGCAGAGTAGGAATTTATGGAACGATCAGTGTTTTAGATAGCAGTCCATTGGTATTAGATACTCAAATTAATACTTTAAAAAAAAAATAAGTTAAAAAATTATTTTAGAAGGGCTTTATCAGATGAGAACATTTTAGCATCAACCGAAAAAACGACGCTTTAGTGCGTTATGGCAGTAAAACCATAAATAGGGCTGAACTCTTATCTCATAGTATGACATAATGAGCTCTGTGAACTAATGAATCCTGAATCCATTCGAGGCCAGTCATATTTCCACTGACAGAGAGGATTCCTACTTTTGTATGTGGTTGTGTACGTGTTCCTATCTCATTATAAATTGCGCTCATTATTTCTGCTGGCCACCTTAATGATGGAGCCACTTCCGCATTTCAATACAGCCACCAAGAATACTCATTCAGGAAACTGAAAGGAGGTGGTTTTTTTAATGGGCATTCATATTCCTCTTGCCAGAATTATACCTGTACAAATATATATTTCACTGGCCTTTCCCTTACTTAACATTAGTGTGACGTTTCAGTTTCCACAGGTGACCTGCAGAGGCTGGGGATATTTTTTCCTTTCCTCAAGGTACAGTTTGGCTTCTGGCAGGTTTTTTTCCACATTACTCTGAATCGTCTTGGACTGGCTATAGCTAGAGACAAAATGTTGCGCTGGATGCATCCATGATCCTAGTGCTTTGGTGCACCACGTCGGATTGGCAGGGACTCTAGAAAAACAGGGAGCTGACTTGTCTATGGCATATGAGAGTGATCCATGTCTTCGAGTTGCTGAGATGCTTCCATGTAATTCCCTCACTATTGCAGGACTTCAGATACCTTTCACTGCCGCTGCTCTCTTCTTATGGCACTTTGCACTTTTCTTGAATCTGGTATTAAATCATCTGAAAGAGTTTCATGACTGGCAGCTCTTGGGGCATGTGAATTAGGTGCTCTCTTCACCCATCCTCTTGGATGTAAATCCATCGCATGGCTGCTCATCACTGGGCACAAGACTTGTTAACCCGTGCAGCCTTCTCCAGCCTACGTTTGTAAGCACCAAGTGGGAGCACAAGAGAATTGTTTGGAAATTCAAGATAATGTTATGGAAAGAATCCCAAGTCTAGGCATTTGCAAAATCTTGAGTATTTTCTTCATAAGGTGCTTTAGGATCCACAGGGATGGAAAACCCTGTAAAACTACAAGGTGTTGTTAGTAAACTTTCCTTACTGTTCTTCTCTGGATATGAGTGAAGATAACGCAGGTCGGCTAATGATTTCCAAGGAATGCAGTTGTACTAATAACAAGATATGTACACTTGCGCTGGGATCCTTCTCGGTCGCTGTGATTGCTCCCCTCTACCCAAGGCATTTTATAAAATATGGTAATTAACGCAACGCCTTCAGACAGTCTAAATTTATTGCAATTTATATGTTCGGGAGTGTTGGTAAAAGGCCAATGCTGACATTTCTTTAACTAATAATTATTGTGTTTTATTGTTGTGGTTCTCTAACACATTAACGAGCGAGGACCCAGCTTTATTAGAATTCACTTGGCCCCACTGTTCCATGCATATTTATTATGCAAGAGAATAGGATTCTCTTCCTCTAGCCTTCACTAATTTAAAAGAAGATATCCTCAATGAAATGTATTCAAATATTTTGACATTTTGCTTCACCTCACTTACAGAGCAGAAATTGTTTCTGACAGTTATTATACAGTACGGGAATCCTGCTGTTTCACTCTGCTGAAGCGCAGGTTGAAAAGACACAGCGATTGCATTTTGTTCAAAGAGTGATTCTCTGGCCTAGAAATAGCAACACTGTCAGCTGTGATTCACTGGAAGTTTAGATAATATCCACTGTGTACCTCTCCACCAAGAACATGGCATTTTTTTTCTTCTTCTTCTTCTTAAAACAGAAGAAAATGAATCAAAGTGTGGAAAATTCAGCGCATCCAGCTTTGGGATCTGAGGTAGAGGAAGGTTTTGATTTTGAAATGTAAGTGGAAATTGGGAGAAATGGGGGTGAGGGAAGTTGAGTAGGAATTTTTTCCTTCATTCAGAGACTTTCAGTTCTGTCTTTTACTGTGTTTTAAACAGGCCTATTTACAAAATGAAATAGCAGAGGTGAAAAAATACAGGTACTTGGGCATTTTCAAAGATTTAAAATGACTGAAACAATTATAGACGGCACCTGCCTGACTTTTCTTTTGTATTGTGCTTCCAGGCATGCTACATGTGCGGCAACATCTTTTTTAATACAATAGCATCTGTATGTGGAGCACAACGGCAAATTTCTCAGGTAATGCTCCCAAAAATAGCTTATAACATGAAAATCTCAACCTTTTTTTCCCCTTTTAGAATGCATTTTGGTGCTGTCTCAAATATATATAGGTTGAAAAAGAAATTTTATCTTTAGATCTATACAATCAACTCTGAGTGAAGTTAAGCAGGGCTGTGGTAGCATATTTAACACTTTAATTTAGCCCAAAGGCCCTTGCTTTTAGAGCAGATTTTAAGTTTCATGAGGGTTGTTTATTCGATGGCAAGTGGAAGAGCACCTGGAGAATCTCAAGCAGGAGGAGAAGGAGGAGGGAAGAATATGAGGAAAAACCTGTAAAAGGCTCTCCCGGATGCTTTGCTGCTCCCTTTGCTGTTCATGTTATGCAGATCCTATATCAGAATCGAGGCTTCTCTTTTCAGAATGAGAGAGAGGAAGCTGAATGCACAGTAAAAAGAAATCACAACAGTGGTATTTAATACAGTTCCTGAAGATTTCAGCAACTGAGTTTCTGTCAAAACCACAGAATATCACAGAAGGGGGTAGGAGACAGTGATAAAGGGTCTGTTCTCGTAGAAGGGGATTGTTCAGCTGTAATCTCTGTTAATGCTCCTGTCCTATCATGGGAGAATCTGCCTATTACATTGATGAGAGAATAATGAATATAATATCTGGGAAAATCACATTGCTCAAAGTGTTTCCTAACTTCTCCATGCAAAAAAAGCCTCCCAGACAGAGAAAGACATTATTAACTGGAGTGAAATCATGAGAGTGGCTGCAGGATGCAGCCCTTCTTGTCCTGGAGAAGCAAGTCTGGCCTGTCAGATGCGATGAGCAGCGTGGCGTGTGAGCTCGGATCCAAACCTGGTCTATTAAGGCAAGCAAACAGAAGCTTTAAATCAAATTTTGTTTTGTGCCACTTTGTCATGGGGCTGGAGGAAATAGGACACGTGCAGGGCTCCCCAGAAGGCTCTGGAAAGTGTGGCATGCTGCAACTCTTCTCTGCTAGTCGCTCGGGCAGGAGGCACGCTCACCCTTATAGAATTGCGTAGTGATGGGATCGCTTTAGCAGGAGCCGTGCCAGAGCAATCGTCCATTAATGAACCACCACAGTTTCAAGCACCAGGGCTGCGAACTGCCCAGAGCATCAGTCCTCCCCTCATCAGGGCTGCATCCAGCCTTCCTTTGGGCACAGCAGGCACGGATTGCCCAGCAGCTGCCTCCCCAGCCCACGTTAAAGCTCTCCCCCAACAAAACAGGAGCTCGTCCTGGACTCCCAGCCCAGCTCCTGGCCCCTGCTGCCCCTCAAGGAGCAATCTCCTTGAACACCTCCTCCCACAGAAACAGTCATTACACGCACAGAAATAACAGGGTGTCAAAGCCTGGGATAAATGGGTTGATCTTAATTGCACACCTTGCTCTTGGGACCTCTGCTTCCACGTCATTTTCCTAGAGAATCAGACTTTGTACGTGGCAAAATATCTCAGGAAACGGTTGCTGGCAGAACAGGGTGTCTTCTGGAAACGTGATTTGCCTAATTTTGGAGTCCAAGAAAACTTCTCTTGCCTTTGTTTGCCCTATTTATGTGAAATGTCAGCTAGTATTTGTGTAACTATGTGTTCCAGCTTGTGCAGGGGATGACACCATTGAAATGGATGGCTAAGTCCTCACACCTGTTCTGCTTTTAAATACAATGGATTCATGGGAAGTTCCTGTTTGTTAATGGAATGAATTGTGGGCCCTACCCAACGGAAAAGAGATTTTAAAAGTAAACAGATAAAATGCACTCATGTTCTCCTCTCAGACAGCATTTCCAACAATGTAAGAGCTGAAATTACCGAGTCTGCTTTCCACACACTCTAACATCATCGTATCATTTCAGATCCTCATGCAACGTGCAGCCAACTGTGCCAGGACTGTAAATACAGTAAAAGTTGATTATCCTCTCTGACATGATTTTCCCACCTACACTCGTCCCAGTATTTTTCATTTCCACAAAACATAAACCAATACATTTTCCCTTTTTTTTTTTTTTTTATTTAAAGGACAGGCTGGCTTCTCAAAGACTGTCCATGAAGGTATTGTCAGGAGCTCTGTCTCACAGGAGGTCTGAGAGACACAGGACTTCGCAGTGCAGTAGGCATAGGTGGAGTAGATGCTCAGAGGCCACTTTGAACATTGACAGACAGGGTAAAATCTAGCACCCCACAGTCAGTGAGGTGGGAGTGCACTCTTTGATTACACAAATAGGATTAAGACTGTCTAAATTGCCATTGGACATTAAGGTTAACAAAAAGGTATTTCTAAGAATAGTGTGATTATTAAAAAGTATAATTGTAATCTCAATTTCAAGGAGTAATATATACACCAGTCTGTAAGCTGGTAGTCTTGATTCTTGAACTTAGGGCTTACTTGATCCTTATTGACTGTGCTGTTTTTGGCTGGGATAGAGTTAATTTTCTTCACAGTAGCTAGTATGGGGCTATGGTTTGGATCTGTGCTGGAAACAGTGTTGGTAATACTGAGATGTTTTCATTATGGCTGAGCAGTGCTCACACAGAGTCAAGGCCTTTGCTGCTTCTCACCCCACCCCACCAGCGAGTGGGCTGGGGGTGCACAAGGAGTTGGGAGGGGACACGGCTGGGACAGCTGACCCCAGCTGACCAAAGGGACATTCCATACCATATGGCGGCATGCTCAGCATATAAAGCTGGGGAAGGAGAAGGAACGGGGGGACATTAGGAGTGATGGTGTTTGTCTTCCTAAGTAACCGTTACGCATGGTGGAGCCCTGCTTTCCTGGAGATGGCTGAACACCTGCCTGCCCATGGGAAGGAGTGAATTAATTCCTTGTTTTGCTTTGCTTGTGTGTGCAGCTTTTGCTTTCCCTATTAAACTGTCTTTATCTCAGCCCACGAGTTTTCTCACTTTTACCCTTCTGATTCTTTCCGCCATCCCACCACAGGGGAGTGAGCGAGTGACTGTGTGGGGCTGAGTTGCCACCAAAAGCAAGAGCCTTGACTCTGTGTAAGCACTGCTCAGCAATAACAAAAACATCTCTGTGTTATCAACACTGTTTCCAGCACAAATCCAAACCACAGCCCCATACTAGCCACTATGAAGAAAATTAACTCTATCCCAGCCAAAACCAGCACAATGACAAGTTTATTGCAATATGAAGAAAACTACCGGTGGCTGGAAATTGAGGACACTGTCATACCTGTGCGCTGAGCCTCGGCTTGCAGTCCTCCCCAGGCTCTCTGCAGACACCTGCCACACATAGCAATGCTCCCCTCTTTCCACCTCCTGTTCTGTTCACTTTATTAACAGGCTTTCTGGGGGGAACTCTCATAGAAACTAGACAAGACTCATCTTTTAGGTCAACTTCCAGTGCAACCTTAATTTTTGTTACCAAGTTGCAAATGAAGAAAACAACGATGAGAAGAAACTATCAATTAAGGTTGTGGGGTTTTTTATTCTGGTATTTTTGACAGAATGAATGATCAGGTAAAGCATACAGATAATGTCTCCAGAATATTGTTGGATCTAACTGGTTGGGTTTGTCAAATGATCCCCAACATTAAATGCAGTCTGTAAGTTTGACATCTAAGGCACAGATATTCTTGTAAATACTGTACTTCATTTAAAAAACATTAATGAATTGAAAAGTTGATATTAAGCAGGACTCAAGGACACTTTTTAATAGGAATTTGGACAATACTGATTTGACAGAAATATATTAACTCTGAAAAAAAGAAGAAGAAATGAATGGGCCTTGGAAGAGGGGAGAAAAATCCTGACACTTGTTTCACTTCCAAAAGCCATCCCTGCTTTCTATAGTCAAAACCCTCTCAGAGCTTCCCACACAGCCTCACTACCCCAGGGGCAGTTTTGGTGCAGGAGAAACATGGAAGAGTCCAAAACTTGCCTGGTCATCGCTGTGCTGATGCTATAGGGAAGATGGGGGATGCAGTTAGGATGCTTCTGGCTCACTAGGCACTACTTCTTGTTTTCTGGGTTTAAGCTGGTCCCTTTGGGCTCCCCTTGCAACCTGTGGAAAGTAGGAAACTCCAGAGAGCAGGCACATTACCTCTGTGCTTATCTTAGGATAAAGTAAGCTTCAGATGCCTGTGTTAGGTGAGATAAATCCTACTGTCAATACACCTGAGATCATCGATAATGCTCTGGAGGCAGGGTAGGTAAAGACAGAACAGCCTTTTATTCCCCCAAAACCATTTATTTCTTCTGTAAAACTACCCACCACTTAGAATAAAAGCCATCAGACAATATGTATACACTAAATAACAGATACGTACATTGTATCGTACTGCCTCATCGTACCAGCCATCACCCCAGCCCCAGGGTAGTGGGCTTGCTACTCATGTGGACCAGACAGCAAGTAGTTTAAGCAAGACAGCAAGAGACAGCAAGTTGTTTAAGTAAGAAGGGACGGTGGATTCACGCGCACAGGCAAGGAGACACCAACACAGCGCTGGCCAGCACGGCTGGCCACGTCTCAGCCTCAGCAGCGCTTTCACCAGTGCCCAGATATGTGTAGGGATCCTGTTTGCTTGCAGAGCAGGTAATGCTTAATTTTGCAGTCTTTACAGGGATCTTGCCAGGAGTGCAGGCAGCTCAGGAAAACCATGAAGATGCCTGTTAGAAACATAGCAACAAAGCAATGAAGGCTGCTAGTCTAGGCAGACGTGGGAACTGACCTTACAGGAGGGAATGGTACATAGAGCTAATGCACAGGAGGGAATAGGTAAGAAAAAACCTTAAATACAAAGATGAGTAGGTTATGTTTGATGTGATAGAGAAGATGAAACCAGTGGAGATATGTAAAGAGGAGCAATATTGTCAGTGACAGGCCAATAAAGTAATTTCTAGCAGGAAAATGAGGGCAAAATGGCATTCGTCAAGAGGTGTGCAGTTGAGGTGAAAAGAGCTGTAGTTGTGTAGAGGGGTTGGAAGTACCTGTAACTGAAATATCATTAAACACTTAGCATGATATAAGGGCCATTGGCTGTGAGGGCTTAGAGAAAGGTACAGTACATCTGTACAGTGTCCAGCATCATGCAGATATGTAATTAGTCAACGCTATGTACTGTCTGGACTCAGCCCCCATAGTGGGATATGGCACTCTCTTGTTTTGCCTGAAAATGGCCCTCTCTACTCCTTTGTGCCCTCTGGACTCTACCTCCTACCCTCTCACTAACCTTAGGACTGACACAAGCAGCAAGCTAAATTGCTTGCAGATAGAGTTTAATGAGCGTTAGCCACACACCGTAGTTCTCCGTAGGTGAAGAAAATAAGCAGTGAAGGAACGAAGATTTGTTCGATACCAGCACAATGGTGGTATTATAGCAAAGATTGATTATGCAAAACAAAAATTCAATTCTAATAAATGCAAGCTAATAGGCTTCAGAATGAAAGTGTATGAAAGCATAAGAATAAAAAACGGGGTGCATTAAGAAATACAGTTTTTGAAGCCCAAATAAACAGAACGCAGAGAGAGCCCCAGCAGCTGGTGCCATCTGTGCTCCACGGTGTTAACGGCCATGAGGCAGCGTGCGCTGGGACCTGGCACAAATCACACGTAACGATCGCCAGGACTTCTCTGCTCACCTGAGGTGTTGCCACCAAGAGAAAAAGGGCACAATGACTGAGCTGAGGTCCCAGATGCTCAAGCTGCCCTGCTCCCTATGCCATGGGGGCAGAAGAGGTGCCATGAGATTTCGGAGTGTCTCAGCACAGCAAGCATGTCCGCTCACTTGACTCAGACTCACGATATCGTATAGAAGAGCTTAGGAGAGTGGAAATGGTGTAACGCAGGCTGTGATCACAAGTCACAATATTTGTACCTTCTGTTCTGCTGATTTAAAAATTATCTTCATTTCTAATATCCACTGCAATAAGATTTCTAGCCAGTTTCTCCCAACCGTCTGTTTCCACAGCTGACCTTTAGAGACAGAAACACTAGTGGGCTATGTAATTCCTCCTTAAATCTCGAGCAAGTTCTGCTGCAGATATTTCAGCACCAATTTCTCCATAAATGACAGCACTAACGGTCTCACTGTTCCAGGCTTGTGATTGTTCGGGTACAACCTTTTCCATTCATATTAATTGGCACTGGGTTTATTTAAACCCATTACGATAGGTCTCAGAGATGACTCCTATTTTGTAAACCATTGGGTAGTAAAAGCAATTGAATGTATCAGAGAATTCTACTACCTGATTACAAAACCTGCAGATTTTCTCATTTAAGCAGCATAAAATCTAATACAGTTCAGTTTTACTCTATCTTACTTACTTTCTAAGTTAGAACTATGGCCTTTTCTCATTTTAATTGCTCAGAGGGGAATTAAATTCCTCCCAATATCTTTACCAGCTGTTTCCCTAAGAGATCTATCTGGGTATTTATATGGCCCCAACCATCACAGTCTTTCTGCTAATCCCAAGGACTATATTCATAGATTTCTGTTTGCAAAATCCCTACGGGACAGGGTAGCGCCATTATCTCTACTGTACAAATAAGGAACTGACACACAGAGAGATGAAGGGTTCCCAGCTGGGAGAGAAGGGCCAGATTCCCTTGGGATTTGGGCAACGAAATGCTTGGCACCCCAGTGGTCCTTCCAACCACAAAAGTCTGCAATGCGGATGCTCTGCCCGTGTGCAAAGGAGGATTAGAGAAACCTAGTAGCATAAAAGCAGGGACCTCGCTCGAGGTACCTGGGGGCTGAGGAAGGCATCCTTGGCCCAATGGGCCAGGCTCCCTCCGTAGCTGAGCAAAAATGATCAGCGCTTGCGAAAGGTGGATTATTTTTCCTTGCCTGGAAAAACAGGTGGGATAGATCTTTCTTTCTGTGAGACAGAGATGCCTTGTGGAGGCCAAAAGCCATTGCTTAGATGGGCCACAGCAAAGTGAGAGGAACTTCAACTGGGGTTAATGCACCCATTTACAGATTTGGCCCTGTGATTATTCAGGGTCATATATGAAATCGGAAAGCTGGCAAGGCATCAAATTCAGATCTCCTAATTGATGCGCAGTTGCCTAATGGCTGAACGGTCTATGTTTTCAATTTCCAGACTCTGGATTAGCATAAAGTCAGAGCATCAGTTGCAGCTCTTGTTAATGGAATAACACTTACAGCAAAATTGTGCATCTTTAAGAGCAAGTCGGTCCTGAAACAACATGTTTCTGCCAGATCTTGGGCACGTTCTTGGAAAGCAGTGCACTCATTGGGCATCATAACCAGAGAGATGTCAAAGTCATTACTACAAATGCTGGCTCAGTCACTATTTCTTCTCAGAATTACTCTGGACTGGGGTTTTGCCTGTGTAAGGGGTTCAGGATTTGGCCCAAAAGTAATAAAAAAGAAAACCAACTTCCTTATATACCTCACTTTCAAATGCTACAAAGCATTTTTCCCAGATTAATAAAACAGGCCTCACAAGTCTGCCAAAATTTAGTTTTCTCCCTTTAGCTAATGGGGAAATGGCAGCACAGGAGGTGAGCTTTCTGCCTGGGTCGTGGAGACGAAGTCAGTGAAGTCTTTGGGCTGGACTCCAGACCTCTGCAGAATGGTAACCATCTGAATAAAACCACAGTATTAATGAGATAAGACTGCAGTAAGACAGTCAATGAGTACATTAAAATCTAGGATATGCAAAGCAGCTCACTAGGCTTCTCCACTGAAAGGTTCAAATATTTTTTGGTTGTGCCTACATTAGTCGCCAGTGCAGACCAGGGTGAAAACCTACTGTCATGGTTTAACCCCAGCTGGCAGCTCAGCCCCACACAGCCGCTCGCTCACTCTCCCACGGTGGGATGGGGGAGAGAATCAGAAGAGTAAAAGTGAGAAAACTCATGGGCTGAGATAAAGACAGTTTAATAGGGAAAGCAAAAGCCGTACACGCAAGCAAAGCAAAGCAAAGAATTCATTCACTCCTTCCCATGGGCAGGCAGGTGTTCAGCCATCTCCAGGAAAGCAGGGCTCCAGCACGCATAATGGTTACTTGGGAAGACAAACACCGTCACTCCAAACGTCCCCCCTTCCTTCTTCTTCCCCCAGCTTTATAAGCTGAGCATGCCATCATATGGTATGGAATATCCCTTTGGTCAGTTGGGGTCAGCTGTCCCAGCTGTGCCCCCTCCCAACTTCTTGTGCACCTGGCAGAGCATGGGAAGCTGAAAAGTCCTGGATTTAGTATAAGCACTACTTAGCAACAACTAAAACATCCCTGTATTATCAACACTGTTTTCAGCACAAATCCAAACCATAGCCCCATACTAGCTACTATAAATAAAATTAACTCTATCCCAGCCAAAATCAGCACACCTACAGACAGTAGAGAGGAACAGGTGGTTCAGGGAACCTGATGTTAATCCCATGCACATTTCTTCAATTTAGACTATCCCTAGCCTGGCCCCATGGGCTGAATGCCCTTTTGCAGCTGGGGTGCTCTCCTAATGCAGGTACACCCTTAATGCCCATTTTAAGCCTGGTTGTACACTGTTGTTGCTATTTGTTCTCAATTTGCCTAAAGGAAGAAACGGTTTCTAGACTGGAGGTGTGTCTTGGTTCATAATTCTACCATGGTTGCTTTGTCTTAAAACTTTGGGACCATGCCCTCCTACTGATTAGTGAGCCCAGAATTCTTTCAACACTACATTCCTCAGACATTTAAAACATCTTCTTTTCAATCTTGTAGAGTATTAATTCTATATGGCACGTATCCCTGCATCAATTTTAACTTTGATCTTGAGGAACCATTCAATGCAGAGATTGGTATTTAAATCTAATGCCCTTATTAGTTCACTCTTGTTCATCTTCCAAATGGAATATGTCATAGTCTTTCATACCAAACGTTGGGATGCCAGTGGTGTGGATGTGGACTGACGTAGACTGTGATCCACAGATAAGAGAAAACACAATGACCTTGATTTGAACACAGGCACCTTAGTTGATAGACCAATGCTAAAGGGCAGCCAGATCTCACGTTGTCATTTCAAAGTGTGTATTCAGTGTAACTTTTTAGAAAACAAGATGAAATATAATTCTTTAGCTTCAAAGGAGTCTTTTTGAAAGTTGTGATATTTCAACAAAAGATGACAACGTGCCACCACAGAATAACTTATGAATGCAAATACCACTCACCTCATTGTTCCTGGTTTTCTTCAGAAGCTGTACATCTTACTTTTCTAAAAAATGTAGGCCGGAGAACTAATAGAATTTAAAAGAACTTCCTTTCAATGTGAAGAGTTGTAAGAGTGTTAGTTCTCCAAGTCTTTAAGGAAATCCAATTATAAGTCTCTTTATATTCATGCACCTTACCAAAAGAGGAACTTTTTTCTCCGTTGGTGTCATTTTCTCAGCGGGGACTCCACCGTGACATTGGTGCTGAGTTTCAGTGCCTTTCTCATTAGGAGACAACTGCCATCAATTCCCAAGAGACTGGGGCGGGACCCAGCCACACTGCCCTCGCCAGAGGCGCATTATAAAAGGGGCTTAATGTTCAGAAGCGATGCATAAAGGTTCTCCAAGGCCACTGGCTTCAAATTTTTAAATGTGTACTCCGCTGAGAAATGCAGTCTAAAGGTAATTGTTCCCATATTGTACTGTGAACCTCTGAGCAAAAGTCTTTCACTTCCCCTCCATTTACAGCAGTACGTAATCACAGCTTATTATTATTATTAATTATTTTGCTGTCCTAAAGAGTTTAAAACATGTGTCTGTTTGCCTGACTTTTAATCAAATACTATAATCACACCGATAATTTCTGATGTAATGCTTAGTTTTACAAGCAACAGTGAATTTTGGGGAATCTGAAGTTACAAAAGATCAAGATGTTATTAGAGGGAGTATTAATTCAATCTACTCTATGTCAGTCTTATGACAATTACTCTTTTAAGTCTGGCAAGTAATCACATCACTTTCAAATTAGTAACCTCCTATCTCCTTTGCCAATCACATTTGCTGCAATATTTCTGGTAACAATCCCTTACCTGGGATTGGTCCTGGTGGATAGGTCCTGGTGGTGTGATGGTCAGTTCCACTTTTCTTTATTAATAAGGGTTTAGTCATTTATGTTTCCAGAAGAGATGACAGAGATACACCAAGCCCTAGATAGCCTTTGTGCCATTGAATCGGCATCCCGGGGCAGTGCCGGTGCAAAGGCTCCCCCTGACCCTGGGGGGAATTGAGCCAGGGGGATATACAGACAAACATCACAGGTGGCAGGGTGCCTGTATCATCGATTCGGCACAAGAAGGATGATCCTGTATCAGCCTCTCCATTCAGATCCAGAGGGCGGTTTCAGTGTGAGCCTCCCCGCTGCGCTCACGCACAGAGCTCTGGCTCTCACCACAGCGCTCGGCCAGCGCGGGTTTCCTCCGTGGGAGGTGCACTTGGTGAACACTATTCGTGTTCTCCAGCACCGTGGGCATTCACTCCACGGCACCAGACCAAATAAAACCAAACGTGCATAGGGTGAACAGAAGGGTTTGGCACCAGCTGAGTCACTTCACATGCCTGCTCCTACCCAGCCATGCTGCCTGCTGATTCAGACACAGCCAAGGAGGGTGGACTGGGATGAAGTCTGTGACCATTGCCATCAGCCATCAGCTCCACAAGCATTACATTCTCTTTAAACCTCAGAAACCTGCAAAATATTTCCTCTATGGCTGTTTCATAACAAGTGTCTGGACAGCCCAGAGCTGTTCCATCAGACGACTTTCATGGTCTTCATAGATTCACCAAGTCAATATTCTGCTTCAATGCATTTAAAAAAGAAATACCCATCATGCTGCCACTGCTCACTTTAGCCACAGGTAGCATGCTATTATTATTAGAGATTTCCTTTTAAAAAATTAAGGACATTTTCTGAGAGTTCTCTAAAATCTACAGTCAATAGCACTAAAGTTTAAGACTTTTATATCAATATATCAGAAAGACACTGCATGTGGCTGAGGCAGAAGGGAGAACATCACACTTAAACGACGGGAAGGAAGTGGGAGGCTCTAAAGCACTCTTTTGGATCAGCTGGAGCCATAGATGGCTTTGGTCCTCTCCCACCACCAGCACCTCGAAGCAGCCAGCGGCAGCGGTGCTGGACGGGAGCAGGCAGAAAGCCCTGCAGGCAGCAGCTCTGCTGCCTCCAGAGCGGGGCTCCCCAGGTCCCACTAGAAAATGAATGCTTTATAACCATGTTTTGCACGTTACATTTCCAAAGCGCCAGACAAACAATAGCTAATTATAATCCACACGAAAGGATTATATGTTTGGCGGCTTGTGGTAAAGCCTTTTAGGTAATTGCTTAGGGGTTTTAGAAATCTAATACTTTGTTGCTAAATCGCCTTATAAAAATTGCTGCACTTGGACAGTGGAAGTTTGTAGGAAGGACCAAGCCCCATTTATCACTTTCCTGCAGATACAGTTTTAATACAATTGCCAAAGTACTCAATCAGGTATCAGTGACCACTCTATTGGAAATAGCCATCTTGGCCTCTGTGTCTCATGGAAAATAGGACTCCTCTTCAGGGAACCTCTGCACACATGCACAGCACCCAACTCGTAGCTGCAGGCACCTAGCAAATGCACGGGGCTGAGGTCTCGCTGCTGGGAGCGGATCAAGGCCACTGAGGGCAGCTTTGGATCTGGCCCATAGCTTATAGGCTTGCATTGAAGAACACTATTCTTAAAAACAAAGTAAATGCTGCAAAGTTTAGGAAAAGAAACACAGAGGCACCCGCTAAAGACCAGCTATTATCTTTTAAATCTCGTAGTTATATATACAGTAGTTAGGATGGGAAGAAGGAGTGAAGAGAAAACATCTCTGAATGGGCACAACAGGATACTTTCAAGGAGCAAGCAAAGCTAAGTGCTTAGCAAGGACACTATAACATTTTTTATAATCCTCGTCAAAAGTACGAGAGGCCCAAACTGCGACGGCAACGAGTGCCATCTTCAGGGGCAATCCTTTCGGCCCCTACGATACGTAACAAGCATTTGCAGCTGCAGCTCTCTAGCCCTCCCGGGAAGCCCTGTAAAGTTCACACAACTGTACTGGGAGCTGAGGTGGGACCCAGAGCCACAGGAGCAGGCAAGGAGCAGACCCTGTTAGCAGCCATTTCTCAGCCAGCCCCCGAATCAGACGCCGATTTTACAGTCAACCTGTGGCCAAACCGGACCAAGCCACCTCCGGTGCCCCCCTGCCACCAGCAAACCTGACCACACACAAAACACCAGTCCCTGTGCGGCGCTGACTTAACAGGTACATAAAAACAGGAAAATAGGGCTGGAGAAAATAATGTAAACCTCCACTTTACTTTGGGAGCCAGCTGACGTCTAACCTATGAGTTTAATGGACATTTTCATTTCTGAAGGTGAGCTGCTTTATTGAAGCAGTTATGTGGACGGATACATTTTTGCCATCAATATTCAGCACTAGCAGAAACTGTACTGACAATACTGAAAAGTTTTCTGTGCCATCTACCTTTATTCAAAGGAATAAGACATATCCTTGCTTTCAAAGTATTTCATCTGCCTGGTTCTAACTTTTCTGGATTTCTGTTTTAGAGGCAACTATTGGCCTTACACTGCAGGAATACAAGAAGAGAGACTGGAGAGCGTGAGCAATCCCAGCAAGGCACAATGTGCAGCAAGGTGCATGCTGCCCTCGGGAAGGAGGGCAGGTTGCTCTGGGACCAAGAGTGGGAACTCCACCTGCCAAGGAAAGGTAGCAAGAACTTCACCAGGCTGGCGTGCACCAGCTGAGCGTGGAAACCTGTGCATTCATCGACTGCGCAAATTATAGCCTTTAAATGTCACAGTAGCTGAGGCAGAGCATGGGAGCTGCTCTTCTGCTGCAGACCAAAGGACCCTTTGGCTCCCTGTACTGTCCCTTGGCAGTGACCAGGATGGATGCCTAGCAAGAAGATTAAGAAAAGAACCAGTACAATGCCCTGCCCAATGATTTTCCTTTCCTCCCACCCCGTTTTCCACATGTCCTACACTTGTCTCCATTCAGGAGATAGCCTCTGGAGCCTTTCTGGATAGCCTCTCTTTCAGAAAGCCATCACACTTTCTGACAATGTCAGTTACTCCAGCTGTTGAAATGTCCATGAGTAGCAGAGGGATTATACTGACAGATGTTTCAGAAGAACAACAGCTAAGCATAGTTCCTGTTACATAGCAATGTAATCTTTTTCTCTGCCTTGGTCATGCTGGTGGCCAACATTGTCTCTGATTAGTGATCATCGCTGTATTCAGAACACTAAATGTGATCATCACTACCTTCAGAAACATGTTAAAAAAAGCATTGGCCTAGTAAAAATCTGGTTTTTCCTTCCTTCCTTCCTTCTTTCCTTCCTTCCTTCCTGCACATACCCTAGAACATTGTGGATAATCACAAAATGTTAGAGACTGATTTTGATTCTTTTAACTATTACTTGTGGCTTTTGCTTACCATGAAGATATCTTGTGGGGGAGAGGTCCCAGGGACAGGTACCCTCCCTCAGCTTGGAATGACTTCAGTGGCTTACTTCCCGTTGTCTTACGACTGCATAATGAGTAAAAAATCTTAAAAGCTGAATATTTAGCATTTCAGATGCACAGTACCCGTGTTTCTGCTTTGTTTAATGTTTGGTACAGTTTCAAATGATGTGCTTTTCCCTATGAATGTTGTGGCCAAATTTGTCTCCGTGGTGTAAGCCGAGAGTATTCCCACTACCTGGGAGCAGACCCCTGTCTACAGTATTTTCAGCAAGTAGCAGTTTTGCTGTACTATTTTACATGGTGGGTTTTGTGGAGTAATCTTAACAGGTCAATGCTAGGGTTAACAAGTTACAGGAAAACACATCAACACGTAGCCATGGGCTTGCTGCCTTCTTAGGAATATGGCTAACTATTAATTAAATTGCAAAGGAAACACTAAACCCAAAAGGTCTTGGTGCTTCTATTTGAAAACTGTTGAGGTTCTGCATCTCCTTCCAAGTGTGTCTCACACAAGCAGTAACACTAATAATGAGAAAATTGTGACTGCTACTAATTACCACTCAAATTTCATTTAACAGAAAAAAAAAAATTGAGGCAATAGCAGGTTGGCCATGGTTTGTGAGCACCCATGGGATGCAAAGAGGAGTCCAAGTATATTTTAGCATAACCCATTGACTAGCTGCCCTTGCTTATTCACCAGTTTCCAGTGAAGGATAGTCAATTAGCTCTGTGCTGGTTTTGGCTGGGATAGAGTTAATTTTCTTCAGAGTAGCTAGTATGGGGCTATGGTCTGGATTTGTGCTGGAAACAGTGTTGATAACACAGGGATGTTTCCGTTACTGCTGAGCAGTGCTTACACAGAGTCAAGGCCTTTGCTGCTTCTCACCCCACCCCACCAGCGAGTAGGATGGGGGTGCACAAGGGGTTGTGCCCAGTTCCTGCTGTCCCCGAGCAGAGCCACCAGTCATCCCATCCTCTGCACCAGGAAACAGCTGGAACCGCTGCTCATTTCCAGGCAGAGTGGAGACCAGAGAGGGGGATCCTCATCTGAATGCAGCAGGATCTCCAGGCAGTTAGTGGGAGCGCTCCGTGCTGCTGGCAGGTTGTGCCTGTGAAAACATCCGTATCTTGGGGAAAAAAAGGAGGGGATCCAGCTCCATTGTACACACCGTACTAACAAAGGTAGAAACTTAACTAAGGTTGGAAGCCCTTGAAACTAGCATCAGGTCACAACTGTACAGAGACTAGTTCCAGTTATAAGTTGAATTGTATTCCCCTGCCAGCTGTGCTAATGCAAGCCAGGCAGTCCGGGTCCCCAGGGGTTAGTTTCTCTCTCTCCTACACTTTCTGGCAAAACCTTCACTGATGCCATGTGGGAGCCAGTCAGGCCCAAGGTCTCCTGTGCATATGCTTTACGCTCTCTTACAAATCAGCCGGGCTGGTTTTTTATGCTTGTACACAATTTTCCATATGTTAAAAGACAATTTCCATTTGGCAGCCAAGGTAACCTTAATTCTGCTTATTGGCATTCATTGCATGTGTTCGTTGGCCATGAGGATGTCAGGTTAATCCAAGCACTGCAGTGGATTACAGTTTTCCCTGATACATTGTCCTGGTTTTGGCTGGGATAGAGTTAATTTTCTTCCTAGTAGCTGGTATAGTGCTGTGTTTTGGATTTAGTGTGAGAATAATGTGATAACACACTGATGTATCAGTTGTTGCTAAGTAGTGCTTACACTGGTCAAGGACTTTTCAGCTTCTCATGCCCTGCCAGCGAGAAACTGGGAGGGGGCACAGCCGGGACAGCTGACCCCAGCTGACCACAGGCCTATTCCATACCATATGACGTCATACTCAGCATATAAAGCAAGGGGAAGGAGAAGGAAGGAGGGGATGTTCAGAGTGATGGCATTTGTCTTCCTAAGTAACCGTTACGTGTGATGGAGCCCTGCTTTCCTGGAGATGGCTGAACACCTGCCTGCCCATGGGAAGGAGTGAATGAATTCCTTGTTTTGCTTTGCTTGCATGCACGGCTTTTGCTTTCCCTATTAAACTGTCTTTATCTCAGCCCATGAGTTTTCTCACTTTTACTCTTCTGATTCTCTCCCCCATCCCACCGTGGGGGAGTGAGCAAGCGGCTCTGTGCGGCTCAGCTGCCGGCTGGGGTTAAACCACGACATACATCAACTTGTAAAATTGCCCGAGGAAACACAGAGTTTAGTAACATCAAGTTTCATTTCTGCCCCATCTGCTGTTTGTGAGCAGCCTTTTTTTGTTTAATTTTCATCAAAAAGACATTGAATTGCCCAGCAGCCAAGCATTCTTAACACCTGCCAATAAGATTTTATTTACCTTGGATTATTTTGGAAGACCTAGGCTTCTCTATAACTGATCATTAAAATGACAATACTTAGTACATCTTCCATGAAATGATGGAAATTATTTGCTCAGCTTTTCTCTAAGAGTGTCCCCTTAAGGTATACAAGCCACTGGGATGTCCACTTTTAGGAAGTTCAACAGTCAGACCTACGCATTGGCTACAGGAGGCCCCATGGATAGTTCTGGTCTTCAGCAAATCATCCTTAAGTGCCCAGTCCTATGTATGAAGCATCTCATCTGCAAAACAGGCATTTCAGCTCCATAACTTGGTGTCTGAATGCAAGGGTAGGAGCACAGGGGGAAGTCAGAGTGAGGTGTGACCTACACTGCTGTGAGTCTCGCTTCCCCACCGCTTGCTCAGAGCCCACTATGAGTGCCTTTTTTTGTCCAGTTTAGTTCATGTCTGCTTAATGTAAACAATAAAAAGTCCTTATTGCAGGAAGACTAATTCTGACAGAAAAGTGCAACTATAGCAGTCTAATTATACTGGCAGTACTGGGAAAACTCCCATGTAGATAAGCCCATCAAGAAAATCAAAATAGAAACTACCTTTAACCAAAAATAAAGCTGAGCATCTATTTTCATTGCTAAAGTTAAGACAAATACTACAAGTTGCTGGCTTTTGGAAGTTAATATCATGTAAGGGTCATCCTTCCACTTATTATTTCGCAGAGTTATTATCCTAACATGGCATTTCATACTTCTGACTTTCTAATTTTCTTCCTCTCATATGCTCCTCCCTAGCACTTGCTCATGTTTTTAGTTACTTCTCTTTGCCTATTAGTTTTGTATTAGTACTGTTAGTGAATGCTAAAGCTCTCAGTGCAGTGCACAGTTTTTGCGTCCATCTGTAACATCGACAGTAAGGAAAGCACTTTGGAGAAGGCTGGGGAAGGATGTTAGTTATGGAAAAATCCATTGCACCTCTGCAAACTCCTTTGTGTTTGTAGAACAGTTATGGACAAGCTGTGGCTTAGTCAACAAATGGGGAAAAAGAAGAAGTGATGTAAAGGATTTAAGAAGAAATTGCCTGGATGCTGTTTCTTTCTTGTTACTGCGCAAGAAAGGAGTATGAGGAACAATTACCACGTGAGAAACAGAAAACTAAAAACACGTGACAAAATGTCCTGCTTCTAATGGTCAGGATTACCTTTTCCTTATAATCAGGACAGCACTGCCAAGTGTGTTGTCAATCTTATTTTCAACAAAAATAGGGGATTTCCCCCTAAAAATCCCTTAAAAGCCCTCATATGGAAACAGAAAATCAAAAGTGCTTTCTGGAATGCTTTCTGCAAAGACCCATCGCATTAATTCTTAAATCACAGGTCTTCATTGATACACTTCCCTTAGAGAGAAAGGAAGCTGTGACCAAAAAGCTCCACAAAAGACAAACCTCTGGTGAATGGCTGGACTTTTAATAACTGAGGAGAACAAGGAACAGAGACTCTGAATTAAATCACGAGCAAAATTTTGATGTCTGTAGCATGAAACCAAGAATGGATTTAAAAGACAGCAGTCATGAGACCTGCACAGAGAAACACAAAAGATTTTAAAATATGAAGTTGAATTGAGTTGAATCAGGTCTAAATTTATCAGACAGGCTCAGTATCTGCTATAAACTGGTAATAAAGGGGGAAAGATTATGCACACTCTTCTTTCTAGGACAAAACCATGAATTCTTAAGGAAAGAAAGCAAGGTACAAAAAATAATTTGCAAAAAATAAATTTTTTTGACCTGCAAAGAGTAATTGCAGCTCAAGCAGACTTGCACTGCATTCCTACTGCTGTGGCTGGGTTGAGACTTTCCCCACAGTCCTGAAACAAAAAGTCCTTCTCACTTTTCTTGCCCTGGATCCTTGTTTTTATGTTGTTAGACCAAGGACTTGGAGCTGCAATGGGAAAAGCAAAGGTCTCTATTTCCATTCCTCCGGAGCGATTTCACTTCTTCAGAGGGGATTCAGCGTCTGCAGGAGCTGGTCTCCTGTTCCCTTGCATGAGCCTCGCCATCAGACGGCCCCGTTGTTAGCACGAAGCACTGGGATCTCCACAGCCTTTGGTGCTCACCAAAGCAAAGCCGGGCAACATGCAAGTCCTCCCGGCAAGGGAGGGCTGAGCATGCCCGGGAGCTGGGTTCACACAGCTTGAGCCAACGTTTTTCTTTATTCTTCATTGCAAGTACAGTCAGGAAAATATTGCACAAAAACTCAGATTAAACCTCCGATTACAAGGCGAATTTGCAGGTGACAGGTCTGCCACTCCACTTCATTCATTGAGCTGTGCTGAGCTAAATGCTCAAGAAAATAAATTCCAGTCTCACCCACCAAAACATGTAATTTTAGGCAGAAACACTTTGTTTCTAACATTTGCTTTCGGCAAGTGTTTGCAGCAATAGCCTTATTGCATGAAAAGTCCTGTCGGCAGACGGAAGCAGTGCCACGTGAGTATTGTGCCCAACTGCAAGAAAGCGAGCACCGATCAAGCTGTAGAATAAATGAAAAGAAATAGAGTGCAAATGAAAATTTGGCAAAACATATCATCTAGTCTTGATTAATGAATCTGGAAGAAATTGCAGCAACAGGCTACAGAGCCAACTGGTCCCCCTGACATGTCAGGGGTGTTAACATTTTGTAAATGTGCTCCGTGTCATATTTTCAAGACATGAAGAGTGGTCCCTTACCAGCTATCCCTGTGTTTCATGGCATTATTACCATCCTGACCGGTCTGCGGACATCCCATGAAGAGAAACAGAAAAGCGTGTTATGAATTATTCAGGATTTCTTTTTATAAGGGATTTTTCCCATTTCCCCCCTCAAAATTAAAATATTATTTAAGTCTCCCTCACACCTTGCGTTAGTGCCACAACTGGCGGGTTTGGGTTCTTGGGCATTTTATCAAATTATACTTTCTTATCACACCAGTTTTGGGACTCAGACAGAAAAAGCAAGTAGAGCTTGTCTACTAATTTTTAAGTTACTAGGGATTACAAGACATAAATTAAAATGGATGTAGGTGATTTTTAGCCTGAAAAAACCCCACAAAACCATGCTTCGTATTAATTAGTATGAGTTGAATGGTGCAGGCAGTCAGATTTACTGCCATAAGGAAGGGCAGCCTCCTGACAGACTCCCTCTAGGACACAGCAGAAGAGGCTCCCAGGTAACAGGCACTCGGAGGAGGAGAGGCACCAAGTACATCCTTGGTGCCTCCATCACCTCCTTCTGCAGGTCCAGCCTTTCACACAGGATAACCTCCTGCCGGAAATGCACTTCAGGCCAAATACTGCTCCCAGACTCCCATGGCAACAGCATGATAACATTTCAGACCTGTTGGAAAATATTTTCCGTTTGTTTCTCTACAGCGTCTTCCAGCATCTTATGTTGTTGTCAGGGTGCGGTCTTGAGGGGCAACCTATGTATGAAGTGGTTTTCTTGATCCTTTTTTCCTATCAGCTTTTATATTTGACAAACACCCCTCCTTTATGTGTGTGCATTTACCTTTCCTTCTTGTATTCACACTCACTGCATCAAAGCAATGGGATCTCTAAATCCAGGCTCAGCATCCTCACCAGAAGCCCGTGCAGATGCTTTCTCCCCCAGCCAGAAAAGAAGTAAGAGGAGATCCCTGAATATCAGGCAGTGAAGTGCAGACCAGGGAGCGTCCCTCAAAGATGCTCTGCTGCCTTACATAAAGACGCAGGGCAGTAAGAGTGGGCAGTAAGAAAATGGTCAGGCATCCTCTAAGAAAAAGGCTGGAACCTGCCTTTTTCTTCTTTTTCTTTTGTGTTATTTTTTTTTAATGAGGGAGAACCATAGCCCACTAAGCTTGTCTTTGTGGAACCGGAGATGGGAGAGCGGGGATGAAGGGGAGAAGTGAGGGTGTGCTGGCCATGAGGTGGGAACGGGTTGTTCCCTGCCAGGGAGGCAGGGAGGTGGCAGCCTTCCTGCACAGGCAGAGGCTGCCATGCCTTTGACATTGCCTGAAATTAGACAGGGAATGTCTCCGTTTTAAATGCGTCACACCAGCTCAATTGTTTTCTCTTGCGAGGCTTCTCAAGTATTTCTTTTCTTTCATTTTAGAGTGACTTGAAATCTTGTAATAAAGGCAAAAAGAAAACGTAACAAATCTTCAATGCCACCCACGCTCACGAGGCACAATTATCTCTCTCCAGGGGGGGATGCGACACATCGCTGCCCTCCCACTTACTCGCCCCGCTGCTGGATCCCCGCTCCCACTCAGCAGGGCCCGGGCACACTGACAAGAAGTGAACGGTATAGGCAAAAGGTTAAAAATAAGCTATCAGATCTTCAGTTGTTTACCAACTTCTCTTGAATCTCAAGGATCTTCCTGGTGGCTGAGGCACAGGCGGAACAAAAATCCTTGCTTTGGGGCAGCCTCGAGAGGTGAGGCACGAGGAGTACGTGACGAGCCCACCCAGGGACACCTCTCCTGCCTCCTCCACCGCCTCCCTTGCCGCGCGAGAAGGGAGCTCACTGCTGTTATTTACTTTGAATTATTTTGCAATTTTAAGGTGCTGATGGAGACAGCTCGGCTCCCTCCAAGGATGATTTCCCACAGCAGCAATCTTTCCTCCCCGAGACAAGCTGCGCCCATGAGTAATGGTCTGTGGATGCAGCAAGAAAAACCCACTCCGTCAGGCAGGGCAGTGGCTCTATTGCACTGCTCAGCAGCAATGACAGGGACAAAACCTGGTACTAAATTATTTGCATCAAGCACCAAATCCATAGCAGTACCAGTCAAAGCCAGGCAGAAATTATAACTGCAGCATCTCCACCTCTTGACTTTATTTTTATTGCTGAGACCTGAATCCTGGAAAGAGTGTTTACCCCAGGACCTGAGTGGGTTTGTCTTTGGTATGAGCCCCAGTTCATAAGGAGATGATGTTTACACACCCGTTGTTTCTTAGTAACTTCTGATCCCATTGGCCAAAGAGAGATTTTGCAAAGATACAGTATTCCTACAGGCTTTGCAAAAATTAGTGGCTGGATAAAGAAGAGGGACGCAAATTGCTGCCACGCACAGTGCGGGCTCCGCAGTCAGACATTGCATGGCCTCGGTTGCCCGGTGGGTGCACACACACCCACTTCTGGCTGGGGCACCACAGCTGGCCCCAAACGCAGCAGCCCGTGGCTGACCTGGCATCGAGGGGCCCAGGGCAGAGCCGGGGTCTGCAGGACACAAGGAGGAGCAGCGGTAACATGACTAGGTGACGCCACGAGAGAGGTGCGAGGGAGTTGCGACTGCAGTAGGGGTGGCAGAGGGAGCCAAGACGTCCGTAGCAAACTCGCCTTTGCTAGTGGTAAGTGCCTTTCCAGGGCTTATGGTCATGGAGAGAAGCTGGAAACATGATCTCAGAGCACCTTAAAATTGCAAAATAATTCAAAGTAAATAAGCCCCTTAAATATGCTGGTTTTAAAATCTCAACATTCTTAAGCCAACTTCATTATTTTGGCCACACCAATTGTAATTTTGGAGTACTTGACACCAAGCCAGGCTTTTACAGGAATGTCGGTGCATGTGACACATTTCAAGTACCTCCCTCAGACAGCAGCTAAACATTGCACCCTGAAAGTGCCTTTTCCTCTTCATCAGCCGGCCTGGGGTGGCTGGCTTGGACACAGACATCTAAGGATATCTAAAGCTGGGCGATATTCCTCCTCTCAGTGCTTTCCAAAGCCTCTCGGGTATTAGCGTCTGCTTGGACACAGCCAAATTTCCAACCTACTGGCCACATTGCAGCAGTGGCTCCTTGGTTTATCTGAGGCCTGTACTGGAAGGGGTTCCCAAGGGATGGTGACCCTAAAAGTTCAGGGGAGCAGATGGCAACTTGAAGAACTGTCATTCTGGCTCTATTGGAGGTGTAGAATCCCAGTGGTGAAATCTATGGGGGACCACAGCCGTGCATAGCTTCATCGCTGGATGCCAAGACAGCCTCCATCACTTTCTGAAAGCTTCAGTAAAACAAGAATGCAAAACTAGAGCCATCGCCTCTCCCTATTGACTTCTTGACATTGCTTGTTTGCTTTCCCTCCCCTCAAACTCTTAAATGTGAGGCAAGTGGCAGCAAAAACCAGAAAAGCTCATCTGACATTTTCCCATTTGCTTCTACCTGAGAACTGTTTAGAATAAAAGTAGTCACAGTCGAGGGAAAATACAAATATAAGCATGTATATACATATATAAATATTTGTCAAAATAGTAATACAGCGGGCATACTAGCCTAAGGAAAAGAATATCCTGCTCCAGCTTTTTTTCCTGAGCATATCCCTGAACCCTCACTGTTTAAAAAGAACATTTTACATTTGTCCTTTGTCTGGCTTTATTACTTGAGTCTTCGAGGGCTCCAGTGAGCGCACACCAAGGGGGAAGTGCCAGCGTGGGACCCTGGCTTACTCCAGGACCTCTGTCTTACTCTTTTTATAGCTCATAAGGCAAGAGAACCTTGCCTCTGATCAAACTGGAATACATTTCATACACCGCATATGTCGATACACCGTTCCCACCAGGCGCAATTTTCATAGCACTGCCATAAGCTATTGAGGGTCTTTTTACCTTCCTGTAATCGTTCCTGACACTTTTCAACAATATAAAGACTATGAAGATAGCTAAGAGTGGGTGGTATTCTTGTTTTTAAGCTGAACAGAGGAAGGAGAGAGTTTGTTTATTTGAGATTTCTAGTCTCAGGTGGCACCAGTTGTTTTATTGTATTGTGTTTTTCTGACAAGTTATTTTGAATAAACAGAGCTGCTGTTATTGCTGTTTAGGGTGGCACTTGCTACATCCTCAACTTACAGCCTCCTTAGGCTTCTTTGATGTCCCTCGTGGTTGTTTCTCAGTTCTCTCCTCCTTTTGAGATACCTCTGGGTCCTTGTTTCATTATGTTGAGTCACGGATAAAACAGACCAATGTGCTTGTGGTGCAATGATGAGGCTGGTACTGAGCCTGCACTGTCTGTAGTAGTTTATTATTGCTGCCAGTGAAAAAGAAATCTAAACCTGGCAGCTCAGCCTGCTGTGAATCAATATTTTACAGGTAGTGTACTTTGAAGAGATGACACAAAGACAGACTTGGGGGGGGGAGGGGAGGCAAATGAGGAAGAGAAGAATCTACCTTGACATTCATTGATATACTTTTCCACCAAAAGTGAGGGAAAATAAGCACCAGGCACTGATACTGAGGCTCTGTCACATAACAGGACTCTGCAGCCTTTACAGGAGCTGTTATTCCCTGCTTGCCTTCCCTGCTATTGCTCTGCTGCAAACAAGATAAAACCCAGCAGAGATACAACTTAGCACAGACAGAAACTGAACTTTGGAATGAACACAGAGCTGGAGAACAGAGTGGTACCCCCTCGGTGGGATCCTCAGAGCCACGGCCTCCGCATGGCAAAGGACCCGGGAGGGAGGGGACCACCCTTGATGTGCCAGCCTGTGTCTTTTCTTCCTGGTGTCATAAGGATCTTGGCAAAGTTTGATTTATTTTTTACTTTTTCTCCTTTTTAGGATGATATGATTAAGCAATTTTTAGTTCTTTGTCATTATACAATGGAGGAGCTTTCTAAGGTACCGTATGGTAATAAAGCCTTCCATTAGTTTGTGCTGGCCACCCATTTACCTCCCAGTGAAAATCAAGATATCAGTTACAATCTGCTAAGGCCTGAATGGCCTGACTCCAGATTATCTGAGAAATGATCTCTCCCTACCTGCCTCATTTTTTACATCTGCTTTTAAATAGGGCACTTTGCCTGTTTAACTCAAAGGTAAAGCTGGCAGGAGCCAGACTCAGGCAGCCCCTCAAACTCTGCAATTCCCTGCCCTTGGAAAGAAGTTTGAATCCTTTTTTAAAGTACAACATAATGGCTTCTCTTGTTTGCCCTACATTGTTATAACATGCGTAAGGCTTAAATATCCTGGTGGTAGGCACCTGGCACCTAGAATTCAGTGGCGGGCAGGCATCCGACCGGCCACGGGCTTCACCCTGCAGGGTTTGCTCCCCCACTATGGCAGGGCTGCAAAATCCTGGGGGGACCCCAGAACAGGGGCTTGTGCCGGTTTTGGTTGGGATAGAGTTAATTTTCTCCACAGTACCTAGTATGGGGCTATGGCTTGGATTTGTGCTGGAAACAGTGTTGATAATACAGGGATGTTTTCGTTACTGCTGAGCAGTGCTTACACAGAGTCAAGGTCTTTGCTGCTTCTCACCCCACCCCACCAGCGAGTAGGCTGGGGGTGCACGAGGAGCTGGGAGGGGACATGGCTGGGACAGCTGACCCCAGCTGACCAAAGGGACATTCCATACCATAGGACGTCATGCTCAGCATATAAAGCTGGGGGAAGAAGAAGGAAGGGGAGATGTTCAGAGTTATGGTGTTTGTCTTCCCAAGGAACCATTACGCGTGATGGAGCCCTACTTTCCTGGAGATGGCTGAACACCTGCCTGCCCATGGGAAGGAGTGAATGAATTCCTTGTTTTGCTTTGTTTGCATGCGCGGCTTTTGCTTTACTTATTAAACTGTCTTGATCTCAGCCCATGAGTTTTCTCTTTTACCCTTCTGATTCTCTCCCCCATCCCACGGGCGAGGAGTGAACAAGTGGCTGTGTGGGGCTTAGTTGCTGGCTGGGGTTAAACCACGACAGTCCTTTTTGGCACCCAACATGGGGCTTGAAGGGTTTGAGATAATGACAGATTTGATTGGAATGTGCTAGACCAAATTTATAGCTGTTATTGCTGTTTAGCTATTAATTGGCAGGCTGCTGTGCTTGCCATGGGGCTTGCTTGCCTTACTGTATGTTAGAGGCTAGTGCTTGTTAGTGGCTGCTTTTTGCTTGTGCTGCTTGCTGTACTGCTGTACGGCTTATCATCTGACTCTGCTGTGCCTGGAAACATTTTGATAACAGCAATGGCCATGTGCCTGGACTGGCAGACGGCCAGGGCATCGCTGCTGTTTCTGTGCTGCTGTACTGGACAGGCTGGAACTCCAGTATGAACTCGAGTCGAAGGGACTGTGACCTGTGGATGAGTCCATATGTGAGCAGGACACCCCAAAGCGTCTGTGGCCATGGATAAGTCTGTGCCACAGCAGGTATACCCTTGAAGGGATTGTGGCCCAAGGATAAGTCCACACTGGAGTAGGTACACCTTGAAGCATCAGTGGCTGTGCATGAGGTCATGCTGGAGCACCTTAACGCATGTTGATACTCCCCTGGAGGGACTGCAGATACTGCCCTGCAGACTACTGCAGACTACTACTCCCCTGGAGGGACTGCAGCTGTGGGTAAGGGCATGTTGGAGCAGGTTTCCTTCTGAAGAGACTGTGGATCACAGATAAGGCTCCACTTGGAGCAGGTAGACCCCTAAGGGACGGCAGTCTGTGGATAAGTCCAAGCCAGAGCAGGGGCAAGGGGAGGAGTTAATTGCAATGTTAAACCCAATGGTCTGGCCCAAAGGTACCAGGGGTGGAGATTGTGATGGAAATACCTTTAAATTGTTATAACCCAGGATTTGAGTTGCATGTTGCAGGAATTACTATAGCAGGAACCACCTGAACCAATGGAGGACAAACCTTACAAGATGCAGTGCAAGTGCAGCAGTGACCCAACCTGAGCTGGCTTTGGTGCCCAATAACTCCACACAACACACCACCTCTCCTGTCCTGAGCGACCACCATAACAGATGGAGCCCAAAGTCATGGACTAAATGAACTCAGTGGACATTTTGTGGGCATTTCTGGACATTTTATGGACATTCTACAAGGGTGGTCTATAGACTAAGGGAATGATGTCTGTGTATGATATCAAAGGATGGGAAGGGGAGTGGTGGTTAATGAGGTTGTATTGGGTAGTGTGGGACTTCAACATGACATAAATGGTACGGAGTAAAGGGTGGAGAATGTGTTGGTTTCAGCAGGGATAGGGTTAATCTTCTTCAGAGTAGCTAGTATGGGGCTATGGCTTGGATTTGTGCTGAAAACAGTGCTGATAACACAGGGATGTTTTCGTTATTGCTGAGCAGTGCTTACACAGAGTCAAGGCCTTCGCTGCTTCTCACCCCACCCCACCAGCGAGTGGGCTGGGGGTGCACAAGAAGTTGGGAGGGGACACGGCTGGGACAGCTGACCCCAGCTGACCAAAGGGCTATTCCATACCATATGATGGCATGCTCAGCATATAAAGCTGGGGAAGGAGAAGGAAGCAGGGGATGTTCAGAGTTATGATGTTTGTCTTCCCAAGTAACCATTACGTGTGATGGAGCCCTGCTTGCCTGGAGATGGCTGAACACCTGCCTGCCCATGGGAAGTAGTGAATTAATTCCTCGTTTTGCTTTGCTTGTGTGCACGGCTTTTGCTTTCCCTATTAAACTGTCTTGATGTCAACCCACAAGTTTTCTCACTTTTACCCTTCCGATTCTCTCCCCCATCCCAGCGGAGGAGAGTGAACAAGTGGCTGTGTGGGGCTTAGCTGCCGACTGGGGTTAAACCATGACAGGGCCTTATTGAAAACTTGTGAGGTACAATATCATGGTGACATATGCATCTCATAAATGCATATAGGGATGTCAGTCTTGCATTGAAATGAATATAGTTGTTAAAATTACAGAATAGTTTGTATTTTATAGGATTTGGATCAGCCTCTGAATGGAAGGGGAAGTGAAGAGTCTTCACCTCACTATTCATTAGCACACGGCCAATAAATTATGAAGTTTTGACTAGCACACCAACACTTACTATGTTTTATGTTGAAATCTGAATAAAGTAAAGCTTTCTAGAAGAAACTAGAATCATATTTCTCCACCTGTACAGAATGATGCCCCAAATGAGAAACAGCTGTGAGATTTAGTGCAGCAAGAAATCCTTAGGGACAGAGAAATAACTTTGTAAACATTAAGAAGTGTGCCCACAGTTTTACCAAAAAAAGGGTTAAATATTAAGTTCTCACTTTTGCACAGTAGTTTAGAAACTGTGCATTCTTACTTTGAGACAACATACATCAAAATGAAAATTATAGTGGTCAGTTAAATACCAGCTAATCTGATTTTTGAAGTTGGTTATTATCCTTATCGAGAGAAGTCGGTAGGACTAAGTCAGACCAACTGGATGTCTGCAGCAAAAGGAGGAGGTTGGGGTCATGGAGGTACCATGACATCTTTCAGGACATGAAGACTGACTTGTAGTTTGCAGGAGATTTCAATAGTGGATGGCTGCTTGTGTCCATCTTACTTGTAAGCCAGCTGAAAAGTACTTGCATTTCAGGGAATCCATCAGGAAGAAACATCTCTCTCATTCTAACACCCTCATCATAAAAATGTGTATAACATAATGCCTAATGGTTCAAAGACACACTGTGATGATAATTATTGGCAATAGCACATGAACTCTACAAAGTAATTTTGGTCAGGTATAAAAGGATTATTTGATTTGATCATAGAGAGTTACAAACCAAATTACTTCTGATACGAGAGATGTTATTAGTGATCTCTGTGGCCTCCCTGACTCATTTAAAAATAATTTTGCAAATTTGAATAATGGAAAGTGAAACAATATAGATTTCCACCCCCCTTTCCCAAACTGTATAGATGAAAAGACCCTTAATCCACATGTGTGTACCTAGAATAATGACTGATCCAGGCTTACTTTTAAGTCTGCACTCCCTGATGAGGCTGGTAATGAGCTGACATGAATTAAAGTAAATAAAACTCATGAGACCTTTAACCTGGAACCTCTGTGTCTTGGAATTGAGGTCTTGATAATTGCTTAACTTACAGCTCTGTATCATTTTAAATGCTGAATTACAAACAATTTGAGAGAATGCTATGCTCTACCCATGACATAATGGGTGTGAAGTCTTACATGCAAAAATGAATGCATCCCTGCTGTAGGTTAGTTTGACACAATTCTTTAAAAGATACAAGCATGCTTTCCGTATGAAATGCGCAACCGGTGTTACAGAGCCTTCAGGTCTGCTCCTGCAGTAACCCCAGCACCTACAGACAAGTGCGTCATCCCACATGCACCGAGTACCCATTGAGGGAGGGACCCGCGCCCAAGGCACGGGGGCTCCCTGCTTCCACCCTGGTCCTTCCAGCCCCCCTCTGCCCTGCAATGCGGCCGGGGAGAGGACACTGAGCAGGGCTTTGGCCACAGACATCTGATGCTGGAAAACAAACTGAGTTCACCAGTGTGTCAGTGACCCACAAGAGAAGCACAGGCAGCTTCCTTTCAGTTCTTTGGGGTCATCATTAATAACGGATGGAATAAATCCAGGGCTGATGCGGTGATGCTCCCCAGCAGATCCCAGGATGCCATGCAGAAGCGCTGGCCCCAAGCTGCAGGCAGGGAGGCTGGTTTGACGCCTGATGTGCCCAGGGTTGCTCAGGGAGCTGGTGGCAGGGCTGAGAAGAGCATTTGGGCTCCTGAATGCGGTCCAGTATTCAGTGCATTGCCCCCTCCTCATCCCTCTAGCTGATGGAATAAAAGTTTGATGGAAAGAGCAGTATATAAAGGGCTGGGGGAAAACAGAGGAGGGAAAACCAGACACTCAAATATATTTCATATCTGTAAATGTAGTTCTTATGCTAGACAAAGACTTTACACAGGCAGACTTTATACCAAGCGGATGGACACAACATGTTGCACCTCATGTATGGTGTGGGCATAACCACTGCATTTTCATTCATGCTCAAACTTTTCAGAGATGGAGCTCTGAAATCAAGTTGCCCACCCTGTTTAACACACAAACCATCGCGCACCCTATTTTTTAATAGCGTGAGAATGTCTGGAGCATCAGCATCCTCTGTCTTTTCCTCTGCCCTTCTGTGGTGTCCCCTTTTTACACGGTTCACATCTCAGCAAACCTTGCAACCTTCTGACTACTCGTAAGACACAGCGGCTCTTTTCTGCCCAAAAATACCTTGGGTTTTGGAACTGAAGCCCACCACTCATGGGTGCTCTTAGCTAACCATTAATCAGTTGGGCTTCCATTATAGTTATTTGTTTACCTAGTGTGAAAACCTAGTATCTCAGTACAATTACCTGGCGTACATTGGATACTTAATATGTGCTGTTCATAAATTATTGAGGAGAAAGTCTTTCCCTTCAGCCTGTCCTACTGAAATGACAGCTGCTCTTAGAGGTTACCTTTGAAACTTTGGTAATTTTATAATTAAATCTCAATTGTGGGAGTCAAATGTTATATACTGAACTATGAAGAATACATGAGAATTAATTTACAAGGTAATAAGAGGGATCGATTCCTCAGCTGAAGTTTCTCCTTTTTCTTCATATTCTGCTATTTTTTCCTTATGTTTCCATTACTGTAATCACATTCCAGTTTGCTGGTATTTTGGGTGCAATACTTTGGGCTGGAAGAATTGAAACCCTGCTGTATTTCTTTATGTCAGCATAGAAAAAAAATCCAGAAATCCTTTTGTTTCTGTGTTTATCTGTATTTCCACAAACTCCCTGTTTCAGTTATCTTTACTGTTGCTTCCCTGCGTGACGGGAAGTGGGTGTCAGAGCCCGCACAAAGCCCTCCCATCCCACCAGCCCAGCCGGTGCTAGCAGGACAGGCTGGGGGCAGAGCAAGCCCTGCGCCCCACCGGCAGCAGCTGCCCACGAACAGCCCCTCGCCAGGCTGCAGCTTCCCACAGGACAGGGCAGTAGTCCATCTTTCACAGAATCACAGAATCACAGAATCGTATAGGTTGGAAAAGACCTTTAAGATCATCGAGTCCAACCGTAAACCTAACACTACCAAGACCACCACTATACCATGTCCCTTTTTAAATACTTAAAGCCAAGAGTGGTGGTCGTCAAGGTGAACCCCACTGAAACACCTTGAATTAAGAATAATGGTCGGGATGAGGCCCTAAGCCTCTAATCACAGCCTCATTTTAGTGCTATATACACAGTATTCCCTCACTAAAACCAATGACACCTTTGGTGCAAAGAGAAAAATAGATGTACCATGAGGGATACACCAGAAAGCTCTAAAATCTTGTTTCACCTCACCTCACATGTCACAGGGGACAAGAGGAAAAGAGGTTCCTTTTAATCTGGGCTGGTTTGTTGGAGGGAATTTTTGGCTCTTGCTCTGTGCAGCCCTTGTAGATTTTTTGGCTGAGTACAATTTCCCCTTTAACATCAAAGGAAATTTGCTGGGAACAGAAAACTTGCATCTTTATGAATAACATTGTTATGTTATGTGATTTAGCTTTCACACTGAGAAAAACAACTATTTAAAAACAAGAGCTGGAATAATTGCATTTCACGAGGGTGACGTTATATTACACTGAGCTCTGAAGCTCAAATCGCTGTTATACTTAACTCTACCCTTCACGGTACTTGTAAGCACATCGACATATCTGTTCAGCTGTAAGATGCTAAATAGGAAGAGTGCTTTGGATTTTGAAAGGGACCGACTTTTAAATGGCTAGGACAGTTTTATGACTCTTTCCCTGTCTCCAAGAGGAGGTACATAAACCATTCTCATTCCTATGCCTGTATTCTCCAAATGTGAACAGGCAGTTTCTTTTCAATAGGCCAATGACTGCTCACCAGGTTGGCACCCTTTGTGCAGCAGAATAGGAACCACATCTGCAATGCCACTGTCAAATAGAGGAAAGCAGCTGTTAGAATGACATTTTTCCTGCTTTAAAGCCGGCGACTGGTTGCAAGGCTTACAGATATTGCAAAAGAGTAATCTTACCCAATTCCTGCTTCCAAACCCAACAAACTCAACAAAAAGCCTTCTCCAGGCACTCTGCCAATGCACCTGAACAAGACATCCAGCTTCAGCAAAGCACTGTGATATATCAGTAGCATAGCCATTACGGTCCAAGCACCAGCTATTTTTCAACCCCTCTGAAATCAGGTTTCCATTAGACAAAACTTGAAAATCTGATACGTACAAATCTGGAACAAAATCCTGCCCTTCCCTCACATGAGAGGTTTGCCCTGGATTTTACTTCAGGAGCAGGAACGGGTGCATGGAAGGGTGTTACTCTATATATTCCTTATACTGTATTTATTGCATTTATAGTAGCCAGGTTAGTAGACAGCCAATGAATTAACATAACAGCTTGTAAAAATGGTGTGAAATACGATTTTATATACAAAAATCTTGCTGAGATCAAAGATACAGCATCAAGCCCTATGAGGCTGCTGGTTGGAAACCCAGTTGATAAAGGGCATAAGAAACAGCTAGCAATACAGCATTTAAAGAGAAACTCAGCCTCCAAGTGAGCCAAGCAGGTATAAACTCCCTTGCTGAGAAGTGCAGATCTAATCTAATCCGTCTACCCATTTATAGGATGCTACACTTGCAGCATTTAAGCACCTTACAAAGATAATCACAGCCATAAAATAGGCACATGCATGTGGTCTGCTAATCCACACCGCCCCCATTTCCTTTCATTCCAGCACCAGAATACCTGCAGTAATACATGTATGCCATCAGGACACAAGGCTATACGCAGGCATTTTGGAGCAGAGGCTGTTTTCCTGCTATGATGAAAGTGAGAAATATCTACATTAATTTTATATTTATGTGTGCTTCTGCTCTGCTGTTTGCTGTCTGGTTTCATAGTGTTGGCTGCTACTGGAGTTCACCACATGCTGCGGGAAAGCATGTGATGACTTTAGAGAGCTCAGTGGCCAATATTCACCTGAAACCCCCAGTATTAAAGCTTAGAAGTTTAGTCCTGATCAAACTGGGCACAACCACCCCTACCTTAAGGCAGGTTTGTGTCCCTTCAGTTGGGCAACCTCAGAAAAATGATCAGGCAGGGAGAGACGTGGTGTTAGGACGAGTAATCCCAGCTCCCAGAAGTGGACCTACCAGTGATGATAAATCAGGCCAGATCACATTGCAAGGGAAATGGCAGACTGCAAGACATGGGCAATACAGGTTGTTTCTTTTTACACTGACTTATATATGGCTGCTACGTACAAAACAAATAATGCTGTGGTACGACGATGCTGATTTGGGTCACTATAGCTCATTCTGGGCAATCTGCTGTGGGGGTGCAAACACAACAGACCTCACGAAGCAGCACGTTTGCAAACAGGGGTGGGAGCCAGGCGGTGAGAGGGGCCTTACTGGTGCTGCCGGGTCTGCAAGGGAGGATGCAGGCAGCCGCAGAGAGCGGGAGCAAAGCGCTCACAAGAGGTGGATGGAGGGTCAGGGCACAGCTCACTCTCCAGCTCTGATCCCCTTCTCATCAACCATTCATTTCCTACATCTCATTGCCTTAGCTTCGGCACAAGACAATGCAGTTTTTTCCCTGCCACTCTTTAAGTAAGGATTGCAAATCTTTATTTGTCTGCAATAGAAAGGTGTAGAGCTGTAACTTCGCGTGAGGCAAAGGCAAAGAAAATTCACACTGTATCTCCAGTATAGAGTATTCTGAGCTAGAAGTCACATATCCCTAGAAAAGAAGAAACCAATCCCTGTAAAGGAATATTGGAGGAAAGCAATCGGCCAGTGCTCGGCCGGCTATCCTGCTTCATCTGCCAACAGATGATATGTAGGCTGTCAGGAGTCAAATTATTTTCCTATTACAGTTAATGATAAAAAAACTGCACAGACTGCGGTGCGCTCACCCTGACCACACAAACCTGCCCACAAGGAGCCAAAAATTAGGTTCCCTCACAATTTAGAAGCCAGGAGTTACCGCTTAGGAAAGTCCTGGCTGAAATGAGCCCCTTGGCATCACTGAGGGACCACGACCCTAGGGTGCTTTGCTCCCTTCTCTGTGCTCAGACCCCTCAGATTTATTTTGCCTGTGGTCCCCTGCAGTGCTGCCTGCCCCGCAGCACATCGTTTTCTCCCTAGGATGCCTCGTACTTCACAGGGGATCTCAGTGAAACCAGCAACACCAGCCTGTAGTAAAACAGTTTAAAAAGAACATTTAAATCACTTGTACAAAAGCAAGTACACAAGATACAGGTAAGATACATGGCTATGGTACCCCAGATATCAGTTTTCCATAGCACTGTTTGTTCCTCATTAGTAAACATTTTCTTTAAATTATCTTGGATACTCATTAAATATTATCAGCTACTTAGAACCAAAGGATAATTATGAGTTTAATGAAGCGTGTACCAGCTTGCTGAAGTCTAACGTTTGTTTCTCTGCTGGGACTCCATTTTACTTTGCACTTATCCTTCAGCAAAGCTACTCTACAAAGTCACTTTGGCAATAAGAAGTATTTAATTAGATTAATGAATTTTTATCACCTCTCCTAGGGATTAGGCTTGTTAAATCCTGGCGACTAAAGAACAACAGATTTTTTATTACTAAATGTTTAGGGATGCATTGGTTGTGTTGCCGTGGCAGTCCTCATAAGTCAGGCTGCTTTGGGCAGTTCTACCTTGTATATCCCTCGGTAGGCGAGGGATATTTGGCAGGGACAACCTGTGCCTTCAGTTAAATCACAGAAATCAAAATGCAAATGAGGGTATGCAGACTCCAGACAGGGTTTCCAGCAGCTGACTTTATTTCAAAGTTTTCTAACTAGCTCTGTGGGAGGATTAATGAAACCACTCATCACGGGGTCTTCTCTAAAAAAAAAATAAATAAAGGAGGGCTAGCAATCTGTATTTAGCTTTGCTCACTAGTGAAGAGCACAGCTACCGTCTGAGCTAAGGAAACTTCTATGAGTATTTGCTGTTTTGGTGGCTGTTTGTCACAGTCCTACTCATAGCCTGGGAAACTGGTTTTAGACACTGCTCAGCCATGAGCCAGTGGGTTCCTGAGACACAACCCAGAAAACCATTTTGGGACCCCCTCGCCAATGCAATTGATGTGCTTAATATCCCAATTATATGTACAACAGTTGCACTGTCAAAGCACAATTGAACTTTTCTAGAGGTGAACTGAAGCAACCTCACAGCATAAATAACCAAGCTGTTAGACCTGGATAGCTGAGTCCCCCTCAAGACAGATGAATATTTGAGACTTTGAAGTGGGTGTCTCTAGTCACAAGCACAGCATGGGGATGATTCCTGTGATTCACCTCACTCAAGCCTTGTACCAGTTGCACACAAGTGATGGTTATCGCCGTTGTTCAAGTGAGGCATCCAAGGAGGTGGTTTGCAAAATTTCACGAATTTTAAAGAGTGGCAAACAGACCAAGAAACATAAACCATACAGCTAACGTCATTGCTGTTCTGAAATCATCTGGGTGCTTTAAAATTTCCACCAAATCTCCACCACTGCCAAACTTGAAGGACAGATGTCATATTAGTGTTGGGACCAGAATAGCAGAGGTACTGCCTGTCGCGGCAGGGGTCAGGCTATAGCTATCATTGCTCTGGATTTCCCATTAAACATGAAATATTAATACTGTGTTTCTTCACTCAGCACAGCCCAAAGCCCACCTGCAAAAGCTGAATGTAGCATCAAGTTTCCCCTCCTAGGCTGGGCTCTGCAGAGGCTGATGGCAGCCCTGCTGGCTTCCCTGGCACCGGCAGGCAACGCCGCCTTCCAGACAAGCGGCTTCAGAGTTTGCAGGAAAGAGGGAAACTAGTGGCAGCAAAAGAGACGACAATAACATCAGTTTTGAAAGGCTGTTGTAAAGCAAGAGGGAAGGGAGAACACGATGTTGATGCAAACAGATGACATTTTAAAAAGTCGTGCCTGTGTGACTGCACATTTGCATAGGTCTGATGCATGCAGCCAAGTACACGAGGCGGTGCAGGAGTTCGTGTGCGTACGCATGTGACGTCATAGGCCCCCAGCTGAAGGCATCAGAATGACATGGGGTCACCAGTGCTCTGCACACGTTCAGTAGGCTCAGGCAATTTCCCGGGTGTCTGGATGCGACCAGGCAGCTGTCAGCCCTTCCAGCCGCAGAACGGCTGCATCCAGCCTCACACTAATGTATGCACACTTCTGCGCCCATCTGTCTTCAATAATCTGTCCCACAGGACCAGGAGAAGGAAGGAATAATTAAGCTGTTCCATTAAGGGAAGAGGATGTTTTTGACCAGCAAAAGTAACTTATCCATTTAGCTCATCTCACGAATCGAGTAAAATGTGCACTCGTTGACCACTGATGCTGCAAGTATGTAGTGATTTGAACTTGTTAATGAAGATAACTCTCTGTGCTGGGAATGCTAGAAGAGGAATAGAGGGTTAGAGGGGAGCACTGAAGTTTATCTGTATTCTGCAGAGTGCATCTGAGTAATAAAGTCACCTTCCTCAGAAACCTTTGCCCAAGAATGAACTCGATTCTGCGCAGCATGTTTAAAAGAGTCCTGTAAGACACCTGCATGAATAATACCGAGTAGGACATGCTCACTGAACTTCTCAGGATGCTGGATTCAAAGGGGAAAGAAAAGAGGATGAGAAGTGGAAGGAACAGGAGGAAAGAGAAAAGGAGGGGGAGAAAAGCAGGATATTGGTAAAAAAATTGAAGCTGTAAACAAAACTTACTGATGATATACCAAGGGGACAACGCAAAAGTCAAGACTAGGGTACAAGGAATTCATGGTCCTATCTCATATATTTATTACTGAAAACACAATAGGACTCTTTCTGTGAAAAATCTGTCTTGAAATGCATTGAGAGAAGCATCTTCCAATTACCAGCACATTAAACCAAACTCTGCGGCATCACCACACAACAACTGCTTAAATCATTTGATCTTCTTATTGTCCGATAGAGCAAAATAAATATGCAATCTGCTTTTATGAGACCTCCTCGTTCAAACCCTGCAACTTTCCTTTTTTTTTGCATTTGCTTTTTAAGTTAATCAGAGCTCAGCTTACAAATACCACAGAAGGGATCCATGGGTGATCCTGGGTGAAAACTATCAACTCGTGGAGAAAAAAGCTTTTTATAGCCCTCTCTGCTCAGGAGGCTGAGGGTGCAGAGCAGGCCGTGGTTGCAGGCAGGCTCTGGGGCTTTCCTGTGACCCGACCGTTCAGTTGTGCTCACACGTGAGGGAAACCCTGTGCTTGCTGCCTGTGGGGCTGCCTTCACTGCCCTACCTGTTTTGGGAGGGATTGAGCTCTGTGGAGGCAGATGAAGCAAGGCAGGAATATCGGAAGGGGAAAGGGCGGTGAAAATTGCACAAGGGGCTAAGAGTGAAAAGGGGAAAAAAAGAAGGAGTAAAGTCTCTGGCAGGATGGGACCCTGGCCAGCCGCCACTGCTGAGGCTGTGGCGGCCATCAAGAACCACTCGAACACCCAAAAATGCCCAGGATGAGCAAAGGCAGGAGGGCCCTAGCACAGAAACGCCAGTGCCTGCTGTGGGTGGCAGCGCAGAGTCCCCCGGGTGGCCATGTCCCGTGCCGGCGGGTCGGTCAGGCTGCGGGAAGTGCGTGCGTCTGGCTTCCCTGCTGCACACCTGGATTTTGAATACAAAGTGCAGTTTGCAAAATTCAAACATGTCAGTTTTCGGCACATTTTGCTAGGGAAGGTCTGATGTATAGAAGTGGCAGTGAGCAACACAACTGTCCTCAGAGGTAATGGGTGGGGAGGTGTGTGGTACTAAGAGCATCTGATGGGTACAAGTTGCACTTTATGGATGGAGAAGCAATTCCGACCTGGAGGCAGTCTTCATTTGCCAGCACGACACTGTCGAGTGAAGGCTGGTCTCTGGACACGTTGGTTTATGTTGGAAATGGGTCAGCGAGGCCAGGAATTCACACCTAGGCCAAGCACAAGGCACACCGCTCGGTGACCTGACTGCTATCCCAGGGCCTGCTGACTCACACGATCCCCTCCTGTCAGGTAGCACCAGAGCGTTCTGCTGTAGATGATCTACTTGAAGATGTCCCTGCTCATTGCAGGAGGGTTGAACTAGGTGGCCTTTAAAGGCCCTTCCAACTCAAACTATTCTATGATTCTATGATTCTATGCCAGGAGATGAACAGGTCAAAGGTAAAATAGTTTAGAGAAAGCACACTGTGCTAATGTATACATATGTACATTTTTAATATATATATGTATGTGTGTGTGTATATATATGTGAGAGAGATTGTTTGACATATACTTGTCGTGGTTTAACCCCAGCCGGCAATTTAGCCCCACACAGCCGCTCGCTCACTCCCCTCCACTGGGATGGGGGAGAGAATTGGAAGGGTAAAAGTGAGAAAACTCATGGGCTGAGATAAAGACACTTTAATAGGTAAAGCAAAAGCCATGCACACAAGCAAAGCAAAACGAGGAATTAATTCACTCCTTCCCATGGGCAGGCAGGTGTTCAGCCATCTCCAGGAAAGCAGGGCTCCATCACGCGTAATGGTTACTTGGGAAGACAAATGCCATCACTCTGAACGTCCCCCCTTCCTTCTCCCTCCCCCAGCTTTATATGCTGAGCATGACACCATATGGTATGGAATGTCCCTTTGGTCAGCTGGGGTCAGCTGTCCCAGCCGTGTCCCCTCCCAACTCCTCGTGCACCCCCAGCCCACTCGCTGGTGGGGTGGGGTGAGAAGCAGCAAAGGCCTTGACTCTGTGTAAGCACTGCTCAGCAGTAATGAAAACATCTCTGTATTATCAACACTGTTGATAATTACTAAGCGATCCTCAGGAAGATTACATGGCAGTACTCCTGAGCATATATGCCAGCTAAAACTATGTAATCGGGGTGTGAGGCAGCTGAGTAGAGCACACAATGATTCTGCCCTGTACCTTAAGGCAGGACCCACTGTGTTATACCGCCTAACGTGTTCCACTCCAGAGCGTGGCAAGAGGTAGAAGAGACCGCACTGTGCAGGCCTTACAACTTTCAGAAAAGCCTTTGACAAATATGTGCGGCTTAATTCAATATTGCTAGCCTCTGGTTTAGCACTGAAATAGTTCCTGCCTTATAAATCTCCCTGTTTATCTGCAAGTGCACAGATAGAGAGGCATGATGGATACATCTTAATACTATCTTTGTTGTTGCATATAGGTTTTAATTTATTTTTACGTTATATGGCATTTATTTTATCTGTTCCAATTAAACTAATTCTTCAAGGCACGCAAGGAAGGTGACTGAAGGTGATCCAGGCAGTCTCCTGGGGTCTGGATCTGCATAGGCAACCCCTTCTCGGCAGTCACGACTGGAGCCGCCACAGAATGTGATTAGAGGGAGAGCAGCGTCTTCGACGCTCGGCATTGGGAGGGATTTAAAAACTAAGAGAAAGTGAAGGTAAAACTATAATCTAATTTTGAAAAATGAGGATTAAAGGTTCCATTACTCATGCTGTTTCCACTGTACATATGGAAGTAACAATATGTGATTTTGCTAGATAAAAATATAGGCCCCATGCAAAGCTAGCGTGGTGCAAGTAAATCCCTACTGTGTTCGTAATGAGGGAAGGTTAGGATCATGCAGATGTGTGACTGTAAGCCGGTTTAGTATTCGAGCTGGCATAATAGGAAGAGATTGTTCCTTGGCTTACTGGCAAATCTGGATATTCACCACCGTGTTGCGACAACAACAACAAAACCACCAGGAGACCGGCATGGCTCCGCACCGCACCTCCCCACTTATCGCTTTCTAATGCACAAATTGGGCGTCAGCGGGGGGGCTCCCCGCCTGGGGTGCTCCAGGCTTTCTTTCCCGTGAGGCTGCTTAAATTTCCTATTTTTGGTAAGCATCTATTTTTACAGGGCTAGGACAATGTCTAGAAGCGTGGAGAAAAATATCGTCCTTGATAATTTCTGTGTAGTCGGAGAGGTCTGCCGTAGTCCTCCAGAGATGCCCCAGGGGCAAGGCTGCCTGCCCTGATGGGCTTGCTTACAATTTAAACTGGAGAATAACACAGCCAGGGACACTGCTGTGGGAAGGTGAGGGGGAAGGAGGACTTCCCTGCTGAACGAGGAGGTCACTTCACACATGGACAGCTGGTTCATCCAATGTCCATGTAGGTTAGTGCAAAAGGAGTAGATGAAGTTAGCAGTAGTGAGCTATTCCAATGAAGGATTGGGATATATATTGGGATATATATATTGGGATCCCATCTACAAGAAGAGCAGGAAAGAGGACCTGGGGAACTACAGGCCTGTCAGTCTGACCTCGGTGCCAGAGAGGGTTATGGAGCAGATCATCCTGAGTGCCATCACATGGCATGTACAGGACAACCAGGTGATCAGGCCCAGTCAGCGTGGGTTTATGAAAGGCAGGTCCTTGACTAACCTGATCTCCTTCTGTGACAAGGTGACCCACTTAGCGGATGAGGGAAAGGCTGTGGATGTTGTCTACCTGGACTTTAGTAAAGCCTTTGACACGGTTTCCCACAGCATTCTCCTGGAGAAACTGCCTGCTCATGGCTTGGACAGCCACACTCTTTGCTGGGTAAAGAACTGGCTGGATGGCCGGGCCCAAAGAGCGGTGGTGAATGGAGTTAAATCCAGTTGGTGGCCGGTCACAAGCGGTGTTCCCCAGGGCTCGGTATTGGGGCCAGTTCTGTTTAATATCTTTATCAATGATCTGGATGAGGGGATCGAGTGCACCCTCAGTAAGTTTGCAGATGACACCAAGTTGTGCGGGAGTGTTGATCTGCTTGAGGGGAGGAAGGCTCTGCAGAGGCAGCTGGACAGGCTGGATCGATGGGCTGGGGCCAATTGTATGAGCTTCAACAAGGCCAAGTGCTGGGTCCTGCACTTGGGCCACAACAACCCCATGCAATGCTACAGGCTTGGGGAAGAGTGGCTGGAAAGCTGACAGGCAGAAAAGGACCTGGGGGTGTTGATCAACAGCCAGCTGAATGTGAGCCAGCAGTGTGCCCAGGTGGCCAAGAAAGCCAATGGCATCCTGGCTTGTATCAGGAATAGTGTGGCCAGCAGGACTAGGGAAGTGATCGTGTCCCTGTACTCGGCACTGGTGAGGCTGCACCTCGAATACTGTGTTCAGTTTTGGGCCCCTCACTACAAGAGAGACATTGAGGTGCTGGAGCGTGTCCAGAGAAGGGCAACGAAGCTGGTGAAGGGTCTGGAGAACAAGTCTTATGAGGAGCGGCTGAGGGAACTGGGGTTGTTTAGCCTGGAGAAAAGGAGGCTGAGGGGAGACCTTATCGCTCTCTACAGCTACCTGAAAGGAGGTTGTAGCAAGGTGGGTGTAGGTCTCTTCTCCCAGGTAACTAGCAATAGGATGAGGAAGTGGCCTCAAGTTGTGCCAGGGGAGGTTTAGATTGGATATTAGGAAAAATTTCTTCACTGAAAGGGTTATCAAGCATTGGAACAGGCTGCCCAGGGAAGTGATTGAGTCGCCATCCCTGGAGGTATTTAGAAGACGTGTAGATGTGGTGCTTAGGGACATGGTATAGTGGTGGACTCGGCAGTGCTAGGTTAACAGTTGGACTTGATAATCTTTAAAGGTCTTTTCCAACCTAAATGATTCTATGATTCTATGATTCTAAGGATGCTTTGGAGAAGTGGGAGGAAAAGCTGCTTGAGGTTACTTGATGCACAGGGGCATCACTTCTTTTGCACCACTGAGGAGCGATGGCAGTTTTGGCTAATGTAAGCAGAGACGTAGAGAGGTGCGAGAGAAATTAGAGGTGGAGCACTGGCTGTGAGAGGGACAGAAGAGAAGGAAGCTGGCAAGAAAAGGGAGCTTGGCAGGTGGTCATGCAGGGGAAACAGAAAGCAAGAACCACAGATGGAGTGACATGGAAAATGAGCATCTTTGCTGTGAGCCTGCATGTACTGATGAGAGACCGGCAGAGCCCAACTCTGAGCTCTGAGGAAGGTGAGGAGCTATGTGCTGATGCGTGGGGCTGGGGGCATATGCAAAGGCAGCGCAAAAGAAAAGGAAAGTATATATCATTCTAATCTGTAGCATATTCCTTGTTGTCTGGGAATATATATGTCACCTGGGGACGTACCTGTGGAGGTTACTGAAATTAATTGTATTTTTGCATTTCGCTGTCTCTTTCCCCCTCAGCCCCCACAGATGCACACACACAAATTTCTATAGGTATAAATGTAACACTGACTTTTCATTATGGTTAGCAGCATCGCTTGTCTCAAACCATCACATTGCCATACAAACATTTTTCCATTCCATACCTCCCTTGATTCCCTGGGCAGATAAAGAAGTTGTAATTTCCCAGAAGAAAAGGCTGGGTTCTCTGGGAGGCTTTCTAAGTTTGTGTATTGGATCACCAAGAATTTCCTGAGACATTTTCTGTGGCTGAGTAGATCCTGGAATTTAAGTCTCTCCATCATTGCTTTACTGCCGGTGAGTTTTCTCACCTCTACATCCCAGTGTATTCATCGTACCTGGGAGATAACTAAGCAGGGACATGTTCCCCGATGCTGACCAGATAGACAGAAAACGGCTGATGGGCAGGGACCCAAGAAGATGAATCAGAAGGACCAATGTCCAACACATATGTGGGTCCCAGGTGCTGGGGTGAAGTGGGTCCACAGTAGTGTTTTTATTGCTTTATAGCAAACAATTCATTGTGCAAAAAAAAATTAAATCATATTGATAATGTATCCCTAACCTGAGGACAAAGCGCATTGGAATCAAAGAGGCATTTATTTCTGTGAATGTACTTGTTCTTTATTGAACATGTTAACATGCTGAATGCTGTATGAAAAGACACAGTACTTGTTCCCCAGAGTTTATAATTTAAATTATAAATATATTACAGTATCGGAAGGGCTATCGAAATCAACTCACGCTATGATTCACTGCAGCAACACGTCGCCCCGGAATGCTGCTGCCACGCTGCCTTCTCCCGCAGGTGAAGGGAAAGCACAAGGGAAATCCAAATCCCAGTGCCCTCACTGAGAGTTTTGCACCAGCTTCAGCAGAGGTGGGATTTCACTTGGGAGCTGTTGCAATGTTCCTACCTGGTTCACTCATGTTCTGCGCATCTGCTTCATCCTCCACTTACAAGGACATTTTCCTCATTTTCTTGCAGCAGTAGCCAGCCGATAAGGTTTAGTCCAAAATAAAAATGCTGCTATATTGGAATGAATGACCAGACCATACTGGGATGAAACATTATGTCAGTGTGACTATGTCAATGTCACCGGTGGCAGGAACACTTCACTTTCCAGGTGTGGCACCTGAGGGGCTGGGATGTGTCCTTGCTCTCCATCACCCTCCCTGGCCTCCTGGTCCCCGCAGGTGGGAGCCCCGGTGCACTGGCTGGCAGGGGGACAGGCTGTACCCCAAGGAGCCCAGGTTTGCCACAGCATCTCCCTCGAGGCACAGTGCAGGGGACTCAAACGATGGCACCCACTGTTACAGTGCCACCCTCCATGTACCAAGGTATTCTGTGGGGTTTCCTTCTTCAAACTGGAGTCAGAAATTGTCACCAATGACAACTGTTTTGCCAATGTAATGGATGTTGAAGAATGCAAATTTTACCAATATTATGGATAATAAAAAATGCCAACTTTGCCAATATGATGGATATTAAAAAATGAGGAATATTTTTGTAAACAAGGATTTTTGCATCCCCTTTGTTTAGCCTCTCTTGAGTCTCTAAGATTCCTATTTTCCATTTTTCCTGAAAGGTATGATATCTGAAAACCCTTTCTGTTGGCCTTTTTTCTTTTATCTTTCTTTTTTTAATTAATAAAAGCTGAGATGTCTGCCTTAGTATAGCACAAACGTTTGGGTCTGAAGAAGAAATCTACATTTTTTAACACTTGCTGGAAAATATTAAGTGACCAACACCAATTTAAAAATTTTAGTAATAATAAATATACAGTTTGCATTTCAAGAAATTCACTTGAGAAGTCCAAACTGACAGCTACCTTCCATTTACTAAACAGGTAAATGCTGCCTTTAAAACAGTCATGTTATTTCTAAGCATCAGTGTAAACTATTTTCACTTAGTTCTTGTAAATGGTTAAGATTGTGTTTTCCTCTGCTTTCCTGCTGCCAAATGAACTAGCACAGGTTCTTTACACCATTTAAATGGTGGTTAGGGCACGCACACAAAGCATAAGTCATCCATGTTGATTTTGCCCACTGCTGATCACTGTATCTTCCCTTCAGTGGACAGAGGTTTTACTCCCACTCCTCTAAGAGAAAGATTGTGGAGCCATCTCAGGGCTCATTACCCGATGGAGGTGTCACACAGGGGCACTTTTATGAATGACCCTGGCAGAGTTAAATGCAAGAAATCAGTGTTGAAGGGTACATGGCCATGCGAAACATTTCCACGGGTTTTTTTTCCATACCACAGGATCTGAGTTTTCTCTGTTTGACCAATTATTTAATGAGATTATTTTTGAGTGGCCACCTGAAGTGATAAGAGATTGTTACCTCTGGATCACAGATTCAAAGGTAGGTCTAGGCATCCGTTCAATAACCATTGTAAAATCAGACAACAATTTTAGTACCCTCTTCATTTTCACAAAATATTTAACCTAATGGTTGAAATTCTCACCAGACAGGGAGAGTGATGAAGAAGTGAACAAGACTGTCCTGTGCCCTGGGTCCTCCTGCCTGGGAGAAGACCAGGTAGGTGCGACTGAGCCTTGTGACAGAGCAAAGCAAGCCGCATATTTCAGCGCCCGCAAGAGAGGATGTGTACTGCGGCTGCCAGACGCAGCCTGCTTCTATTGTTCTTCCTGGCTCCACGGCTTCGGGACAGGCTGTGATCGCTGCTGGCCCTCGCGGTGTGGCCTTTCATCCCAGCCTGGTTCCACCCTTGTGGAGCAGTCTGGAGGCTGTATTGCTGTGGACAAATTCAAAATTTCATTGCTGGTTTAGTGCTTGTTCTGGGGAGATAGATACAAAAGATATCTATCTCCAAGCCTATCAGTGTGGCAAGCAGCATGAACAATAAATTCAGAAAATGCCATATTTTGAACAACCAGTTTTGGTGTTTTTCACCAGTTCCCAAATGAAAAGGTCTAATGTTTTCTAAACACTGATTTTTTAATAAGGAATAATCTGCGGTGCCAGGACAATGCAGTTTTAGACTCATACATGTTTACTGCATATACTGTGAAGCCTGTGAAGATTTATACAGTGATCAACTGCTTCAGCATCCTGAATCATTCCAGAGACAGATTGTCTGTAAATAGGAGACCTTGAGAGAGCAGAAAATGTAAGTAAGAAAGTGCAGTTGCTCTAACAAGCAAAAAACCTTAAAATAGGGGATGATCTTCAGTACTCAAAAGCATTTAAAAGAAAAGCTGACAGTTTTCCATACAAAGACATACTGACGAAGCAAGACAAGTCAGAGGAAAAGTAGCTGTGTGTAAAACAAGCCACGACAAACCTCTGCAGCATGGGAGGACCCAAACCACAGGAGAGGACCCTTCACCCTCGTGCTCCTTCCTAACGCTGCGTGGGCAGTGCATGGGCAGCACGACCCCTAAGAGAGCAGGGGAACAATTCTGCTTTTTTGGGGCTTCCCGCACAGGTTTGCCTCCTCCTTCCAACACAACCTCCTCCAAGGTCAGACTGCCTTGAAGACAGGGGGACCAGTGGTGTCTGTGACAGAAGCCGCGCTGCATCCAAACACCCCCAGGCTGAGGGTGGTAGGCAGGGACACAAACAAAAAGACGACTGTCTGTTTTTAAGTATGGCAGCAGTGCCCTGTACGCTCGTTGGGACAAGGTTTGAAGGCAGTGCCTGGGTTCATTGGTAGCACAGCAATGCCTCACTCTCTCCCAGGTCTGTGTGGGCTGAGCTGGGAAGGGGCACGTGCGCGGGGGACGGACGGGCTTGTTTATGCCACCTGCTATAAATGCAGTAGTAGCAAGATGCTGCAGCCTTGCTGTTTCAAAGATACCTATTTCTGGGTAGATTTTAGTAACTTGAAGAAATTGGCTCCAGGCAGCTGGAGAAGAGTCTAAAATAATTCTTCATCATGCAGAAGCTTTTTAAGAAGGAAAAGAAGAACTTTCAAGAGTCACCTTTGGGCAAATTCACTGGTGAATCGAAACAAGGATAAAATGCTCTTTGTGGATAGCACGAGCCACCAGTCCCTGCCCGCAACAGGTAGCATGCAACATCTTCCTCTGTGAGAGCCTGGACCTGTGCGTGGTCATTTACCTGTAGTGCAGAGCGTTTCCAAACGGCAGCATGGACATTTCCACCAGCTCTGCACAGGGTTGAGTGTTTGGAGAGGGGTCTCAGACCTGTCTGAGCTGGCAGTTATGGAGAAGCCCATCTACAAAAGGATTCTTAAAGTGGGCATAACAGGAAACAGTGTCCTTGTAACCGTGCCTAATGTGGGCATCAAAAGAATATTCCAGGGTCTCGGCACAGTGAAGAATCGGACCTTTAAACACACATGGATTTATGCCCTCCACAATTTTGCCATCTGAAACTACGAGAGTCTCTAAGTCAGATATCCAAGAGACAGGAAAGTATTATCTACCAAAAATGCAGCTAGCAGAAATCTGCAAGGAAATACTGGCTAAAGTAGACCACCTACTACTTCAACTTCTGCCTTTGCCAGGCAGCAGAGTTAAATCTACTACCTTTTGTGTACTGTAAATGCAAGCAGTGAATCTAGTTCATACCAGCTGCCCTGGCCCCAAAAGCTGACCCACTGCCTTTACTTTCAAAGGCAGAATTTATAAAGCCTGCATTGCAGTTCAGCCTTGAGTTTGGGCTGACATTTGTCTCCTTTCCCAAATGAGTTGCCTGGTTACATTTCAAGCAGACTTCTGAAAGTATACAAATGTACTTCTTCTAAAACTGATAATCATCTTCAAGGGGGGAAGGCTTATATCCTGCTTTTGCCGATGAGAAGGGCCCCAGGCACCCTGATTTAAAAAATGATCTGACAAGAAGCAAAGACTCAAATGCTCCTTGACACATACACATCTGACACCTCAGATAATCAGCATAGTTTCATGGAATTAGCTGAAACTCCATCCTCACCCCCCACCCCCCACTTGTCATCTCACAGCAGAAAACATGCTGAATAACAGTGCATCACACCAGGGCTAGGCTTTTATTATATTTTCAGTCCAGAAAGAAAAAAAAACGGAGATTCTTTTTCTCAGTTTCCTTTCCATCAACAGAGCTATTCTTCCCTTGATGCCATATCAAATGTTTAAAAACTTTCCACAGTTCAGTTTTGAAAGCAGTACATGAATCCAAGGAAGGGAAAATGGAAAAAGAGAAGGCAAAATGGAGCTACTTGAGCTCAGCTTTCAAAGGAAGAAGCCTGACCAGGACGTCCATACTCCTGAGCTGGAAGCCCCAGCCTGCCTCTGGACAAACACCTTCACTTCCCACCGATTTCAGTGAAGTCTGCATAGTGTGGGCATGGGAGAAACTGGGCCCATCTTGCTTAAAAAGCTATCTAGCTGTGCAAAATTTTGCCCATAAAAGAGAACCTACAGGATGTGTAAGTTGTGTGAAAGCACATGGATTTGGAAAAGGAGCACTTATAGTGTAGAGGAGTGCGATAAAGCCTAGCTCCCTCCAATCTGAAGTATTTTTGCAACTGCTACATTTACAAGATCCCTTCTTTATTCTCATCTTCTTTGATCTATCCAGTTCCTTTGATGTGAGTGTTCAATCCCTGTGTCTTTCCTCCCAAGATTTTCAGAGAGTCTGTGCCCTACTCTCATGACTACCGTCAGTATCCCCTGAGCTTGGTGGCTTTTCTTCCTCCTCCATCCTCCTACTGCTCCACACACTGGCCAAATTTCCTGAAGTCTTTGCCCATGGCTGTCTCCTTGTTCCTTGGCAGCATTATCCCTAGGTGTCCTCACAAGTGACATCGATAGACAAATGACCTGTAATCCTTTCAATCCTGCCCAGATCTGCTTGGTTTCCGAGGATGCCGGTGCAGGAGGTGAAAGGGGAGTTCTGTATGGTCTGGCACAGAGGGTTTTGTTTTCATTCTTTCATCTCCACTTCAAACATCGCACAACAAAACCTGATTTCCTTCACCTTTCCTAGCACCACTGTTTTTCTTGATGACCAGTATTGCTGGTCCTGCAGTCCTATGTCTATCTGTACCTATGTGTCTCCTGCCCCCTTTTCTATATGTCGCAGTCCAGGGCAGGAACCCTCTTCTTCCATGCTTTTGTAGCCCCTGGAGCAGCCATGTTCCAGCCCATGCCTGGACCTCCCAGCCACTCGGGTCAGGGCCATAGTGTAGATGAAGGGTTTGGATTTCTAGACAGGTTTTCTCTTCCATATTTTTTTTTTCAGCAGTGGGCTGTCAGTAACCTTTGAAGAGTGAAATCTTTACCCAGGCTCTGATTATCTCCCGTCTTACTGGAGGTAGCTTTTCTAGCAGCCTTCCAAGTTCTCACCTAAACTGAATCAAACACAGTTTCTTTCTCAGACTTTGCTTTAGCTCACAGAGATTTGAATTTGGGAATAAGTTAGCATCCCCGTAATAAGACTAGAAGAATTTCAAAGAATTTTGGCTGCTTATCTGAGGTCTCTGAGCAACCATGGTTTCCATCAGCTTCAAATGTGGATGCTCAGCAACTTTGGAGAAAAGTAGGTCACTAAACTCAATACATTTCATTTGAAAATCTGATATAAAACTGTTCTCTTTAAAAATTTTCAGCAGTTTTTGCTTCTAAAAGGCTAGGTGTACTTAAAAGGATGGTCTCTTCCCCCATATTTTAGAGTTACAGGTGCCAACAAACACCAAAAAGTGCAGCTAGCTGGGACAAAGAAGACAGTGAGGAATTGATGCTTTTACAAGTTCGGCAAGGAAAGTGAAAAAGCCACCACAGTAAATGCACAGAAAATATACAGTGAGTTGATATCTCACCAGCCTCACAGCATTCGTAGATAAAGGGTTTGCAATCTAGCCTCATTGTGTTCATGTGGGGAGTATTTTGTAAAAGCGCTGGCATCCAGCTATACACATTACTGCACGGTGTTACTATTAACACTGTTAAGGCTTGCGTTTATTATGCTGGATGAAGGTAACAACTGTGATAGTTGAGACTGCAAGCACTGTCAATTTTAACCCTTTTTTTAATCACTTTTTACCATTATTTTTCAGACATCATTTTCCATACTCATTTCAATACTTGGTTCCATGCCCACGCTGGACAAAAAAAGTGTTTCAGTCAGCCCATTACAGTAATCATTCAGTATAAGAGGGCTAATTTCAATAATGAGATATAAAATATATCTTTAAATGATGCAGCTGTTGTCAATATTTTTCATCTATGTATTCTACATGTAATTTTGTGTGTTTGCACGTAATTGTCAATCTATTTTAAGGACTGTCCTGGGCACTCTGCTGTTACAGAGTGTCTCTACCTTGTGGCATTTGGCATCACCTGGCATTTTACAGTAAAGAAAAGGCGAGGACATAGAAACTTTTATAAATAACAAATCTAGAAAACAATTGCAGCCCCAGGACTTATTGATGTTCGCTGTGTGCTTTTGCAGGTAAGAGGCCATCCATGAACAAAGCTTGCTTCTCTGTCCAGGGCAGCTCCATGCCAAGCAGAGGGCACGGCCGCAGCCCCAGCAGCGTGCCACATGCTCAGCCTTGTAAGATTTACGTAGTGATCAATGGCTCCAGCACCCTGAATTACCTTGGAGACGGTTTGTTAAGAAGGGGCTTTAGGGAGCAGAAAATAGAAGCAGGGGTTAGATTCACGGTTAAAGGAAGAGTTGGTACAAGGCAACTTACAGGTGACAATTCAGATCCTCTTCTGAATTTCCTAAAAGCTTGAGGTTTTTGAGCCCAGGACTTTGCTCTGGGCCCATCTCTAGAACTGATGTGCAAGTAAATCAGGCTTCTGTATGAAATCTCTCTAAATGTGTAAGGCACCATCAATCAAAAGGTGTAATCAGCTTTCCCCTGCTCAGTCCCTGCAGAGCTATTCTTGGCATGCTGTTGGAAGAAAGCAAAGGCAGAGAGATGCTTTTTTTTTCCCCTCTGAACGTGGTCCCAGTGAGATGGCTGCCCCGCATAACGAATGCAACCAATATCCCCTGTCTGTAAGCCGAGTTTTACAGTGTGTCATCGTCGCCTCTGCCAAGGTGATCGATTCCTGGTGTCTGGGACTGTCGGGTCAGTGTCTGGTCCATGTTCATCCACAGATATTTCTACCTCATTCGACTGTCACAAGTTTCCTTCTCATTTCTGGAATAGCATTACCAGACATGCCCTAAAATTTCATGAGGGAACTATAGACCAGCTCCTGCCTCCCCTTTCATGTACGTTCAGCTCCTCAGTGCACCAGAAGCAACATGAAAGCAGGGCAAAAGGAGTCATGTCCACCAGCGCTCTCCCTCACACGTACGGCTGTGAAGCAGGAGTTGGGAGTCGCTAGGTAGGAGTTTCGGATGCCCTTAACGTTAGCAATTATAGAAAAAAAAAAACGCAGTATGTTGCTGCCAGCCCCTGAGCCAGGCTACAGCCACAGACTTTTGCTGTGGCTCTTCTCTGAAACAGGAGCTTTACACCAGGCATCAGGGAACCTTGCTTATATGTACACACACACATGCAAGCAGAGACATTTTGGTTATAGAACTGTGTTTTAAAACAATTTAAAGGATGTTTGTGGAACCAGGAGGAGATATAAAGGCAGTAGAGCCTCACAGGAAAGAGGGGGGGAGAAGGAGTGCTGGTAATTACCATACCTAGGGCTGCAGTGCTAAATACATCCCCTCGGTCCTCCTCGGCACATCGCAGGATTTTATGTCAAGGTTTCCCACACTGACGTTAACCCTCGATCCACACATCAATGGCTGTCTCCCTGCTGGGATGGTTCAGAAGATACACTGCCAAATGAAGCAAAGAGCACAGCGGTGAAATCAGATTGACCTCGAATTTTCTTCTTTTTTTTTTTCTGTTATACAAAAACCTTGTATAAGGGTTACCACATATTTTGCAATGCCAAGGTGCATATCATTCACATATAGAGGTTACACAGGTGTCGCTGGGAGAATGTATCCCTTCAAGAATTGTTCTAATTAGTGACTTGAGCTTTCATTTAATTACACTCTTTAATACACGTCTTGGAATTACAGAGGTGGGTGTAATTTAATTAGCCAAAAAAAAAAAGACACATTTATATTCCCTTAAAATATAGGTTACAGTTAAGACATGATGGGGATGACACAGATTTTTCCCAGGAACCAGGTCCGTACGCCTTCACCTTGAGGCATGTTCAGACGCAGCCCTGGGCATGAGAGCGTGAGCGTGGCTGGGGGCTGACAGCTGCTCATTAGGGTCTGCTGGGGGTCTCAGCCCGGCTCCTGGCGGACAGGTGGCCACATGACAAATGAAACCCCTCACAATTAGCACTAATTGACACTCTTGTGGCCGGTCTCCAACGAGAGGTCAGGGAGCGGGTGAGCTCGCAGGCTGAGCATCCCGTCCTGGCAGCAAGGGCTCGGGCCGCCGCCACCGCTGCCACCACCGCATTGCTGCGTGCAAGCACCAGACACGGCACCAGTATTTTGACAGCCCTGGCGTTCACCAGGGCCTCCTGCAGCCGCTGACTTAAACTATCCCGGTTTTAGCTCTGCTGTGAGTGCCTCAGCCTGGCCTCTTTCCTACACCGGCTCTGGGAATTTGCCCCATCCTCCCTCCTCCCTGCCCTTCAGCCCCTCCCCACAGAGGCACCAGCTTTCTGGGGAGCAGATGCAACAGTCTGAGTTTGCTACCATCTCCCACCTTTCATTTTTTTCATTTAGAAACATTTCCACATTAAAAATGTGCAGTAAACTGACCAGCTGCCACCCCTTGATGCTTAATCCTCTCTAATCTGGTCTGGGAACACTGAAATGTACAACTTTCGTTTATTATGCAGCTTCAAAAAATAATTGAATGTAGCAAGTAGAGAGAGTAGCAAGTGAGGAGAAAAGGAAACTAACCCCGCAGCTATTTATTTATCGTTTGCTAAGGGCTTGCATGGCACACTTACACCACCAAGAGTGATGTTCATCTCCTTAGAGGGCACACACGCCGCTCAAGCCGTGGACTGAAAAATGCCCCTCATCCAACACAGGCCCTCTCCACCCAGGAAAGAGATAGCCCGTGCCCCATAGACCTTGCAATCTAACAGCAAACAACGTGGTCCTCAGGGACGGAATTAATTGGGAATTTGGCTTTTATACTAGTTGGCTTGATTGACTTCATCTGAGGCCTCACAAAAGCAGTAAGTCTTTCAGAGGGGCTCCCTATAAATTTATGGCTCACAAGGCAGGAAAAAAATCTCATGTAAATTATACCCTTTGAAAATGATCATGAGGTATCTAGATGGCCCAGGGGATTGGGGAGGAAGCCTGAAGTTTCATCTCTGGCTCATTTAGCATAGGTAAGTAGCAATAACTCATTGTTATTCTCTTAAAGCAATGTAAAAGCTTAGGAAAAACAAGTTGGTTTATCGGTCTGCTTATACCATGCCCAGTACCAAATACCCAAATGCATTGCTGTCTACAACCAGGTATCTGCGAGCATTTTTGCACATGAAAACCAGCAGGTTTCAGGACTGACTGGTGGGCAACCACAGAGACAGACCAGTCCTCTCCTTTCTTCATGGATGGCCTCTCCTCCTTGTGCTGAGAAGCCATAGTCACACCTAGATATTTTTGTGAAATGACGATTAGGAAACCCTGCTGTATGGGGAGTGATTGAAAGGACGTCTGACACTGGCACATTGCTCCATGTTGCTCCACATTGATCCCAGATTCATCTGGAGCCCCACCATCTAAGTCTTGCCTTCAACAGCCTCCATGGCTCCAGTCATGATTTCTAATCCAAACATCTAACATAACCTTTTCTTATGGTGCCAAGAGCTTTTTCCCCATCATACAGCTCTTCTTCTTGACAGACATACAAAGCCTTATCCTTCAGAGAAAGGACTTCTCTCAGGATCTGACTGTCTAACTTGTATAAGAGAGAGTTCCTGGCCAAGACATCTATAGAAAGAGAAGTATTCAGTAAAATTCAGCTTTAAAAAATTATTTTCCAGTCAGCTGTCTCAGCTCTGAGAAACGTTGCGTCTTTGCTTTTACTTGGCCTGGGCAAAAGCTTAAAAAAAGCAATATAGACAGCTCCGGAGGTCATCTGCAAACCACCTAACAAAGTCATCAGTTCTTAACAAAGTGCGATATTAAGAGCATATTGTTTCACACATGCTGCTTATCATTTTCCACTTTGAAACAAGCAGCTACAAGCTCTTCTAGAGGGGCATTTTATTTCTAGCAAAGACAATCAACCTGGAAAAAGTGACTGATTGCTATAGTGCTAGTTTGCATTTCATGTCACCTTGCTTTCAAGATCTCATTAATTACATTACATTAATTAATTAATCCTGATAGCACACCTGTTGTTAAGAATTATCCATACTTTATAGTTAGAGACATCGTAAGAGGGCTATTAAGAGGCTGGCTTAGGGTCTATATTAAAACTGGAAACTCTAGTCCAGTTTTTTACTGGACCCAGATTATATCTGGGTAAATATATGCCCTCCTTCTACCCTTTCCAATTGTATCTGAGACTTCCCAACTTCTAAAAATAGAGGCAATATCAAAGGAGTCACGCTCTCCCTTCCCAGTATGCAGGAGAAAGCTTGGCTCACTTACGGGGCTGTACGTATGCAAGAAAGTTATTGCAAAAAAGGCAATAATTGCAAAAACTCTTTCATTTGCACACCTTTTCTGTTCACCCCAGCTAGGGCAGACAGATGTGGCTAGCCCTTGACTTCTGTCTGGGGTTAAGGCAGAGCCAGTGCAGGCGGCTGAGCCCCCGTTGGAGGGTTCAGTCAGTGATGGCTACAGCTGGACCAGCCCTAGGCACAGGCGGAAAGGGCAACTGGTGGAGGCGGCTAATGGCCAAGTCCTCACTCAGCCTTTCCTTTCTGCGATGTGGAAGGCGGCAGCAGTGCTGGGGGGCGCAGGGAATTGGGTTGGGCTCCCCTTTCCTCGGCTCCCATGCTGGGGGTGGGCAATGGTCCAGGAGACCAGCCCGACTGGTCAGAGTGCTGCCCTTTCCTCCTCCACCCAGCGCAGCTCAGCTTTGCCCGTGCTACGGGAAGCCCTGCCGTGGGCTACGGCAGTTTGTGCCAGCCATGTTTCTACAGGAGTGCCGCTTCATTCCTAGATAGGGCATGATGCCGCAGCCAAGCGTCGAGATGCTGGGGACACAGGCCATCGTGTCCCAATGTATTACAGATTTCATGGTAACTCCCTTCAGGGAGAAGTGGACTTTTTCCAGACACGGTGCGTTGGGTAGCCAGCGATGTCCAGATGAGTCCAAAACCCCTTTGGGCTATGGCCCACCTTCATCTCAGAGTCTGTGTCCTCAAACGAGGGCCACACAGCCCTTTGCATGGCTTCCTCACAAACCAGCCAACCAGCCCAGGAAAACTGAGACTCCTTGCTGCCAGGCTGGGTGCTGAAGGGCGTCCTCACATCTCAGGAACCTCAAACAGCCCAGTTTCCCCCCTTTCCCTATTTCTCTCTCCATCTCCTTTTGTTGCACATGAGGAGGGACTGGGTCACCCCAGGGCATTCCTGTTGCCCAGGTGGCTCCGCAGAGGCAGGATGGAGGTAACGGAAGGCTAGGACCAGCAGGCATGGGCTGGGCACCACGTCCCCGCATCCCCCTTCCTCTCCGGCAGCGTTTTAGCATCGCTCCGATCCCAGCAACTGAGTACTTCCCAGAGAGTTAATTTGTGAAAAGAAACGGTATTGATTCAAGGGGTGTGCAGCAGTAATTCTGTTGTTCAGCTTCAGCTCCACGCAATCACACTTCATTTTTAGTCTCCAAACAATAAATAAAGATAAAATGAGCATTGGCTTAAACAGCATTTAACAGGCATGGGTTCCCAAAGAGCGGCATGAAAGCTTATGAGAATCAATAGGAAATGCTGAATGAGTTAAGAAAAGCAGAGAATAAAAAACATAAAGATTACTGTTAGAACAGGGGGCTCTCTGCACCGCTTGTGCTGTATATCCATGATCCTTTTGTGTCCCTCTTTATCCTACCCTGGAATGGAATTAGCTTTCAGTCTTTCTTTTTTTTAAAAAAAAAAAAAGAAAAAATTTGATCTTATTTAAATCAGCCCCTTAGCAGGTTGGCTGAATTCTTGAAAGCCTAACGCAGCCTGCAGATGTCTGTCTGTGCAGCCACATGGCAGAACCAGGCTTTGGGGGTCCCCAGAGCATCACGCGGGACCAGGAACTTCTTGGTGCTGGTTCCAAAAATCCATATCCCTTTCCAGTTCATTACAAACGCCTATTGTTTGCCATATTTATCTGCCATCACTGCTGTTTGTTAGCAAATGGAAAAAGAAATGCCAGGACTAAATTTCAGCCTGCCCTTAGAATAGTGGAAAGGGGCTACAGGAATTGAATGACAGATGGTCTTTGAATGATATACAGAACCTCTGCCCCTGGGCCTGCTTTGGAGGAGCTGTTTTGGATTGTTGCTCAGAAGAGTGGGAGGTTGTTGTGTGATATGTGATTATTCCATAATAATTTTAATTATTTTGCCTGTTTTCAAACAATAGTCTCAGCCTTTTTTAATTTTTACACTCACTGAGTTGTGACACGACCATTCTTTCCTCTGTGTTAGCAGGGATTAAAATCAAACCCTGTATCCCTTCCCATTTTTTTTTTTTTTCAAATAATCCATGTTTAAATAAATTACCTCAGCCTGGAAAAGTGAGTTACAGGGCATTCTCCTGACGTGCGCGGTGGAGAGAAAAGCGAAGGGCTGGGGAGCGGGGCTGGGGGGATGGGGAAGGCTTTATTGTGTTTTGCAGGATGAGATTGTCACCGTAACAAGTTTCAAGAAGAGGCTGCTCTTTAACTCCTCTTCCTCGGCACGGAGAGCGCAGCTCTGGGAGCCTCATTTACATGCATATGGGTATCTGATTGGATCTGTTCAAAGGTACAGTAGGAGTCAGTCAGATTGCATATGATGTGCATATAAATGAAGTTCCCAAAGTGGGGTGTGATGCTTCGGGAGAGACAGGGAAAATATGCTGTCTCTGCTTCATCCAAAGTCCAATAGAAACTTGGGGATTTATTTTTTTTTTTAACCGGCTTGAGATAAGCAAGAGTGCAAGCCAAAAAAAATACATATATATGTACATATATATATATGTATGTATATATTTCCCCCTTCCCATTTTCTGAATTTACATTTTAGACCAAACGCAGCTCATCACTGAAACCCCATAAATCGCGTTAGCTCTGCATTATCGGAGCATATGTTGTTTGGTTTACAGGACGACTGCACACACATCCCTCTGCATGGGGCAGAGGCGCAGGGTTCAGCTCCTTTGCAGAACACGCATCTCCCCTTCGGCACGCCAGCATCGCATGCGCCTCCATCCCTCTTCTGACAAACAGGGATCCGAGGAAAGCTGTTGGGTTTTGTTGGGTTTTGGTCTTTCTCTCAGTACAGCAGGTCCTGCTCAGCCAAAGCCACGGCTCCACGACTTTTTGGGTAACAACGTGGGCACAGGAGCATGTGGCTTCGGCTGAGCTTTGCTCTTGGGTGCAGGTAGCAAGCGTGGGGAGTGCAGGGGGCAGCTAGAAGTGTCGGGTAAAAAATGTTCCTTAAAAGGAGGCTCAGTCCACCCTCAGGAGCTGGTGTGCTCCGAAAGGGGTAGGGATGCTCAGAAAAAGGCAGCAAAATAACATGGTAAAGGACAAAAGGAAACATTTCCCCCAGTGAAATTATCATTAAAGAAAGCTACATTTCTGGGCAATGCTGAATTTAAGTAATACTGCGGTGCTAACCCAGGACAGGAAAAAACACTGTGCCTACAAGCCAGGACCTCCTGGGGCCTCCTGGCCCACATAGTGTGACAGGAGGTGGGATGGGACCTTGCAGCACATGAGTGCACGCCGGACCCCTGGGAGAGCGGCTTAGCCCCATCCCTGCCTGCATGGCTGGGGTAAGAGGAGAGCCCTGCCTCCTTCCCCGAGCTGGCTGGGAGGAGGAACACACAGAGACTGGGAGGTGCCCAGAGGCCATAAGGATGGGTGCTTTCCCTGACCCTAACTCCTGCCCCGAGATGCTGCACCCATGGGGCTGGGGAGAGGGCTGCGAAGATGATGCAAGCTGTAGATGGGGGGATCCTGCATCTCGTCCAGCGGGACGTGCTCTGTAATATCTGCAGTTTTATTGTCATCAAATCTTGGACTGTCTCTCCACAGAGAGATGCCTCACTCATCCTGCAGTTAATGCCCAACGAAAATTCAGATTACTCCTGTCCCCACCAGTGAGGAGAGCCTGGGAAGTGTACTCTGCCTCCCCAGGGATACACACCGGTGGATGAAATCTAACCAGTCCCTACAGGGCACTCTTGTGCCACAGACACCAAGCCGAGTAAGCATATATCTGCCCATGGAAACAAAAATACTCTGTATTCCTGTCTCCTCAGCATTACAGGGAGACCAGAAGAAATAGCTTAGACAGTGATGAGGATGCTCTGGCAAACATCAAGAGTCCCTTGAAGCTAGATGCCGTGGTTTCAAAACCTTAAAGCCACAATGTACATCTCTAAGAGAAATGTTTCTAAAGCAAGCTGAAAAACTGAACTTAAAAGCTCTGTCTTTTTCTTTTCTTGTTTTTTTTTTAACCTGCCAAGACTTGTATTCTGGTCTGGGTGTTTCTCATAAAACATTAGATGATATCAAACACTTCAAGCCATCATTAAAAGGAATTTACTGTACAGCTTTAGGGATACTACGAGACATAAAAGGAGCCAAGCAGAACACTGAGCACAGGTGAATACAAGAGAGAGACATTTCCAGTTCTGCAGCTTAAAAAATATTTGTTTCTGTAAGTTTGGGCTACCTCCTATTTGTGGTTCAGAGTCTAAACAGCTTTGCCTTGCCTTTGCTTTAAAGCTGTGCCTTGAACTCCTTTAGAAAGAACCTATGACAAGTAGAGCAGGTATCAGGTCTCAACAACAAGGCTTAAACACTGGTGTTTGCAGGGAAATACGAAGGAGACTCACTGCTACAAGAGAGGGCTCGCCGGCAGGAGCCCATTTCAATTTTTATCAGCAACCCAGACGATAAAATGAAATCTTGTAAAACTCAGCGATGACACGAAGATTGGTGGAGTGGTAAACAAGGAGAGCAGCTTATTGTTACAGGCTGACAGGAATTGCCTGGCTGGATGGTCGCAAGCCAGCAACATGCATTTTAAGATAGCTGAACGCTGCGTAATTCAGGTAATACATTGAGGATCGGAGAGCAGGCTTTGCCTGGGACCACAGGGCCTCAGAAAAGGATTTAGAGCTGCTGAAGACAAGTGTTTCTAGAGAAGCTTTCACAGCAGTGGTTCTGCAGAAGAGAGCAGTGTGGTCTTTGGATGCATAAGAAGTGATATCTGGTAGAAATCACAAACTGTCTTATCTCCACAATCCTAGATACTAATGTCCGTCTCTGGAGAAGACCATGAAGGGGTCCGTACACATACAAACGAAATACGAAGCAGGGCTGGGAAAGGCTTTTCAGCTTCTCCAACACAGGCATAGCACAGATGCTAAGCAAGAAGCAAGGAAAAGCGCCGGGACCCCAAGTCTGCACATTAGATGTCAGGAGCCTTTTCGAAGATGAGAAAGCATAAGGGTGCCCATGCACAGGGGATTTGTCCAGTCTAAAGGAGTCTTCTACCACCTGAAAAGCAGCCCTCAATCTGACTCATGGCACTAGCAATTAAAAAGTTACAGTGGCTGCTCAGCACCCTGCTAGTGTTTACAGTGAACCTGGAGATCTCAGTGGCGAATCACCCACTTGCCAAAACTCTCGGTGGGGTTGCTGATAATAATCCAATGTTGTAGGCAGTGAAGTACTGGGCAGAGGGCCTCACTCAAATTTGCTTGAAGATAGGTTGCTGTCTCATATCTTTCCATGCTTCAGTCAGGGGGCTGGACTAAATGACCTCCTGAGGTCCCTTTCAACCTGAATTATTCCATGACTCCATCATGATACCTTATAAAAAGTGAAGATTAAGTCACAGATCTCGCCTCCAGACCTTGCAGGGCTTTGCTGTCCATCACCCTTGGAAGATCTTGAAGTTCCCAGCTGGACAACAACTCTTACCACTGAAACACTGCAATTGCCTCTGTGAGATATGGAGTAACATGTAAAGAAAACATGCGATTTTGGTCAGCTGGGGTTATTTTATAAACCTTTTTAGAAGAATAAAAATAACCTCTGGGAAATAATTGTCATTCTTCATTCATTAGTAAACCTTCAGAAAAAGCTTTGCAAATAGTTATGTATAGTGTTCTTTACAAAAAAAGTTAAACTATAAGATACATATATGATATGATATATCACTTCCTTGAACTAGTCAAATATAAGAGAGACTATAAGGTGAGAATATAGTGGTTGCTTAAGTCAAAATTCATATTACAGTTTGGGACAGTTAAATATAGGTCTAGCTCCCAACATTAATAGCAACAACAATGATTAAGTTTACTTAGGAGGTTTTTGACAGTCCATCATATCTAAGGCTTAGATTTTAGTGATGTGTAATGCTAATCCACATTGTTTAAATGCCTGCTGCCCTTCAAAGTATAATCCATCTGGAACTACGAGAAAAACAAGAATCAGTATCCAGTGGTGCTATTAATTATCCTTCATGGATTAAATGCTTCAATTTCACCGAGTTATCACCCTATAACACCACTGCTCAGTAACTTTGCAGTATCTTTCCTCGCCCAAACAAGCTGAATCACATCATTTTTGCATACTGCTGCTAACATAGTTCAGAGCATCATCTACATAATGTTGTTCCTGGGAGCCAGTGATCGAGAGAGCGCAAAATGTGTGTCCTGAGGATTTCCACTGAAGGACTTAAATGGAATAGAAAGTCAGAGGTCCTGAGAGGTCACCTGGTAAGGATTGTTTGCCATGCCTTTGAGCAGAGCCCTAAACTGCAAAAGCAGCAGAATATTGGATATTTTTTTCTGTTTAGGAAGCTCAATCCTCTTGAAGTTACTCAGCTCTGATTTTGAAACAATTTATTCTGGATAGCATAACTGCAGATTTAACTTCTTACTTGCAATAATTTTATTAAACTTCACTGACATTTCACTGGGAGACCAGAGAAAAACCAGTGTTACTCAGACCATACCCTGGCCTTGATCCTGCAGATCAAGTCAGTAGCGGGGTGGCTTGTGTAAGGACTCCTGGAAAAGGTCCTTGGTGGAATTAATCGGTATTAAATGCGCTAACATTTCTTGCAAGCAATTGACACGTTTCCCTGTAAATCAATTCGGAAACAGCTGCAATGAAATGGTGCTCCTGGCTCTGCTTTACTGTTTCTCATTCAGGATGGGTGATGTGGGGACACACAGATCTTGCTAGGAAAAAAGAAAGATATTTTCCTAATGCTTTCCCAGGCACCCAGGGAGGCCGCCTTCTCTCCCTCTATCAGATCCCATCATCATCTCAGCTCTTAATTTCCTTGGCAAACCCAGGCAGCAAGAGCTGGTACTGAGAGAAAATATATTCTTACTGAATGCTGAACGTTTGTATTTTTTTCAGGATGCCCTTTCCACCACAGACAAGGTACTGGGATACTATTCGGGGAGTGAGATTTAACTGCAGGATTCAGGGTCTGTCTTCTGCTCCCAGCAGAACCTTTTTTCTTCAGTTTTTGCTATTTCAAATAAAACTACTAAAAAGAGCTATCTTCTTCCAAGTATTTGCAAATGCATACATACATATCTACACGCAGAGACGGAAAAAATATACGAACAGCCTAATTTAATATAGCATATGTGCTCTTCCTTTATGAAACTGTGCCTAATATGTATTTTAAAAATAAGCTTATTAATCAGTATGAACATTAAAATAAAAAAGTTTAAAAGTCAGTATCTACAAATGGGTTCTTTAGCAATTCCAGGAAGCTACAAAATAAATGGAAACAGTCTTTTAATGCTTGCTAAGTACAGTATATATCTGGTTAATCAATGCAAGAATACAAAGGATATGATTAAAATGCAGTTTTTGTTATTAAAAGGTACAAAAGGGTAACTCTCCATACATATGACTCACCTCCACTAGAAGCAGAAATAGTCAGAAAATTTATGACTTAGGAAAAGGTTGTTTTGACTGCAAATAACTGCAGTTGAAATCACAGCCAGTTCAGGGAAATTTCTTTTTAAAAAAAACCAACATTTTGATGTAAGAATGTAATTTGGAATATTAAAATTTTGCTTTGTGTTTATTTGAATTTCATTTAAATGCAAATATTTACTTACTGTATTACATATTTACATGGTCTGAGCATGAATGCATATTTTAATTATTATATTATCTTAATGGCAAATTGACATTTTAAAATGTCACATAAAAGCACAAATTAAAGAGGCTAGCTTAATACAATAAACATGATGTGTGACTGAGAACAGGTACTTTCAATTTTCTTCTGTTAGCCTAGAAATACTTAATTAAGCTATTTTGGGGATTAATAAAACAGTTTCAAACCAGTTTATTGAAATACACACACAGAAGAGAGTTTGACCCAGCAAAAGGAGTTTCAATCCCCGTTAAGTAGGAAAACCTTCGCTCAATTCATGTTTTTGTATGCTACTCATTTAGGTAAAGTAAAGAGTATAAAAATTAAAAAAAAATGCAAGTAAAATTCAGGAATTTAATTTTCAGATTGGAAGGGCACAAAATTTGCAAAAGACACTTGAGGTAATTCCTGTTTCATGGAGAAATTAAAGATGTTTGACGTGATTACAAGGAAGGCAAGGCAGTGATGGTTTATTACCCTCAGCATATTGATGTATCATATTGTGACTGGAAGAAAATCACTCTGGACGTCTCAGAGCCCACCCCTGATTCCTTGCCACAAACCCTGCCCCAGTGCTCAGCCACTCTTGCGGGCAGAAAACTCTTCTTCCCGGTATCCAACCTACATCTCCGTGACTTCTCATCTGGTCTCAAAAGGATACCCACATCACTTGAATACCTTCCATTTATGCTTACTGTGCGTTAAAACTGGCCTATGTCCTTGACTTTTTTCTTCTTCAGATGAAACAAAACTAACCCTGAAATTTTTCCTTCAGAGGTCGTGTTTGCTGGTGACGTTCCTGCTGCCGTTCCCTGGCCTCTTCAAGTGGCCCTTCTCTCTCTTGAATATAAGGTACCTAACACTGGTCTCCAGTGATGAGCACCGTGTTATTTGAATATCTGCGTACTAACATCTAATACATAGCTTTAATTATTCTTATGTAACGCTGTGGAGGTACATTCATCATTACAACCTCCAACTCTTTTGCTGCCAAACTGCTCCCTGGACAGTTATTCCCTTTCCTGCATTTCTACAGTCAATTATGCTACCAAAGTGTAGGAGCTTGCACTTATCAAAATCTACCCTGTTTTTGCAGATAAATTCCTCAAATTTTCCATATAATTCTGAATTCTAGCCCTGCCCACCAATGCACTTGAAGTGTTCCGCAGTTTGATATTTAAATCTGTCTGAGAGTGTCCAAACCACAGAGGAGGGGCACTCAGTACAGCCTTGTAGTCTGACAGTGAAGAGTTGCCTGTTATTCTTTGGCCGGTTTTCCAGCTAGCCATCTACCCATCTGACTGTAGGTCATGTTTTCCAAATTTGCTCATAAGACTGTCATGTGAGACATGACATCTAGGAATCAAGATCTATCCTGCATATGATTCTTCCTTCATCCATCAGGTCTGTTGCCCATAAGTCAGTTATCTTGGCTTGATGTATTTTATTCTTGATGAGGCAATTACTAGCTGTTGAGCATTTTTTTTGTTTTTATCCAGATGGTTACAAATCGCTGATCCATTGGCATGTATGTCCAAGAATTAAGTTAAAATGGATCTAATTCCTGGGATCCCCCCCTCTTCTCTTAAAAAGAGAAGATAGACCTCCTTCAAGCTGCCATCACCCACTCTTCTGAAGCTGCACACCCCCTTCCCAAAGCTCTGCTAATTCTCCAGTTCCTTCAGGCAGCTCCCAAGCTATCCAAATTCAGCCCTGACACATCCAGCTGATTCAAAATGTCTCAATTTTCATATCTATTTCTTTCTTATTCTATCCAGGATCCTTAGGCATTAGTTACTAGTATTAATTGTTTTAGCTGCCTCATTTAATTCTTCATGAAATACAAGGAAATACCAAAAACTTTGCCCTTCTTAGCTTCTTCCTTGTTAGATTTTCCTCACTGTTGAAGACTGGACTGATGCTTTTTCTGGTCTTCCTCTTACCATTAGTATATTTTCAGAATCTTGTATCTCTTATAATTAACTTTGCTTGCTGCACTTCCACTTAACTCAGTAAACACCTTGTAAAAATCATTTTTATTTTAAGAGGCGCACACAAAAGAAAAATGCAATTGCTTTCCGTAACATAATCAAATAGAGGTTTTTCAAAGTTACCATGTCATTTAAATATCCCGGATCAGTAGTGACATGGTGAATGCCAATGAAATACCACTTTCATATTATACCAGCATCATTCTGCCAGTAAATTTCCCCGTGTAGACAAGTCCTTAGTAGTATTCCCCGATGTTCTCCCATTGTGAGTGACATTTCATAGAGCTGAGAAGAATAACATTGAAATGACCCTAAACTGTGATGGAGCGTGGCAAAATTGTGAAAATGCAGAAGCTTTGAATACGAATTATTTTAGATTTTAAATACATCTTTATTTTATTAATCTAGCGGAATTAGGGAGCTATTAAATACAGCAGACCAAACAAAAAGAAGCCAGGAACTGTCATGCAAAAAAATTATTCCAGTCAAAGTGAGACCACCAGGCTAACAAATCTCACTGCAAAATACCTACAAGGTTACAGCTATTTGTACATGTAGACCCTAGTCTTACTATTCCATGTGGTGATTAATGCTAACTATGCATATTTTTTCTGGGAATTGGCCTTTAATATTTATCATAATCATATCTGGCTCTAAATACTGGGTAGCTTCTCCACTTTTGCCAGTCTGTCGCCCTTCTAGCTGACTTCTGTGTTTCCCGTGACAAGCAGTGGCACTGTGGATGTCAAACTGTGCTTGGCAGCTTCACCAGGGAAGCTGGGAAGGGCTCTGAGAACATCTCCAATCATCAGGCTTTTCCTCCTCCAATGGCAATTGCAGAAAGCCAGTAAACTTTGCTGAGGAGGCGGCAAGTCCAGATGAGCGCGTCTTTGCGTCGGGTGTCCTAAACCTACCTCAGGTGCACTGAGGTAGATTGCATTAGTTCCCATGTGTCGGTCATATTCAGGATTACAGCAAAGCCTCCCTCTTGCAACAAAATGGCCAAACTGCCACACTCTATTCAATAAGTTCTCAGCAAATGATGCGTGTATATATAGAGAGGAAGATCTCGATCATAAATAAATTGTGCAGCAAAGGACATCACATCTTGAGGATCTGCTCAGTGGCAAAACTTTCCAGTGCAAGTGTTTCTCCCCCCAAAACTGGAAACTTATCAGGGTAAGTGATAAACAAACAGAAATAAGCAGGGCCACCACTTGGGTTTTGAATACATCCAAGGATGGAGACTCCACAACCTCTCTGGGCAGCCTGTGCCAGTGCTCAGTCATCCTCACAGTGAAAAAGTGTTTCCTGATGTTCAGAGGGAACCTCCTGTGTTTCAGTTTGTGCCCATGGCCTCTGGTCCTGCCACTGGGCACCACTGAGAAGACCCTGGCTTCTTTACACCCTCCCTTCTTTACACCCTCCCTCTTATTCAGGCTGAGCAGTCCCCGCTCTAATTCCTGTGTATAGAAAGCTCATCAACTTTAAATCCCAGTCTTAAAAATAGGCTTAACTAGATGCTCACCTGGGATGGGGCCTCTCCAGGATGCCTTTGGGCTACATCAGCAGACCACTACAGAGAAGACTTGGTAGCCATGGGCTCTGCAGTAGCTGTTGGGGATTTAAATGGGAGGCTCGCAGGTGCAACGTCTTCCATCCAGCATGGTTTAGAAGTGGTAAAATTCCATTTGTTTGAAAGGTTTGTCGCTGTGTTTAAGCATGTACCTTGGTTGCTCTTTGATAATGCTTGTTTTGTTCTCACATCTTTTTTTGCATGATTTTAAAATGGGCGGGGGGAGATATTTCTCAGAAAAAAATATATATATATTAGCAAAAGGGAGTTTCATGCAACTATAATTCCATTTAGATCACTGTCAGTGACAGGCGGAATTTACTTAAAGATATTTTCTGTGCTTTACGGTTACTCATTCATGCAAATAAAGATAGCCCTTGAAGCCAAGTCACCTTGCCCTCTCAATCATCCACCTTGCCCTCCAGAGCTCTGGGGGGAATGCTAAATTAAAATCTGTCTGCTCTGGCAGAGGTGGGTTTTTTGATATAAAGCCAGAATAATTATTCAGACATATGTTTACAGCTGCAAGGTTATATTTTGCTGAAGATTTTTTAAAGTGAAAATGTAACTTGGTTGCTAAAGGGGTTTCTGTTTAATCGCTGCAGAGGTATGGAAGACAGGGAAATTTGTGAATTTACCCTCTTTCATCTCAATCCCTGCAACTTTTGTTTGTTTAGCTCACACCCCCCCCTTTTTTTTTTTTAAATAACCTAAAATTTTGGAGGGTTGAAAACATTTCCAAGTCATATCATTTAAGGAGTTTCATGATATTTTTGTGCGTAGAAACAAACTTACAGTTTCCCCCCTTTTTTGGCCTTCTGTGATGATAACGAACACTGGTCAGACTGAAGGAAAAGACTACAGGAAGGTTTAGTCATGTTACGAAGAGTTCAATGGAGGGCTTCAAACAATATTTAAAGTTGTTTTGCAGCACTGAAAATTAGCTTAAAGGATGACAAATGCAAATTGAGAAATGCCTAGCTGGAATTTACAAACTCTTCTGTAATGAAAAGAGATCCAGACTTTAACTTTTTAACTGTAGCAATCCTTGAAGCAACAAGAAGAACAGAAGAAACAGAAGAGGAAAATTCTCAAAAGGAAGAGGACTCTGTCTTTGATGTTTTAATGGCACTCATGCTGCATAACCCTTGCAGGAACAGGTAATATAATACAAAATAAAACTTCCTCAAATGTGGCAGGATTCCACTTTGGGTATTAAACTCTTGAGTAGTGATGCATCTAAAGAAACTGTCATAGGGCTAACTTAATGAGAGACCTGAAATACCTCTAGATGTTCATCCCCACTTTTTATTTAACCCACTTTTTATTTAAGCTTGAGCTTTCAAATGGTGCCTGTTGTGAACCTACTCTGGCCAGTTTGGCAGACTGTCCATTTCCACCTCAACAGCTGGAACACATATGCAGTGAATGAGGGATGTAGTGCATCCTGATTTTTGTCTCTCTCTTTCATTAGTATGTTGCCTAGCTGCTCTCGGAAGAAAATCATAGTTAGATCAGTGGTTTTCAGCCGTTCACCTGCCTTGAGCTTTCCAGTGCCCTGGAAGCACTACCTCATGAAGCTGCAAAGCCAGAAAGATGGTGGTCGTGAATGCCGAGGCTCTGAGCAAGTGGAAGTTGGAAACACTGGGAAAAGCCTCAAATCGTAGTAAACATTCAGAAAATTTGTCTCATAGTAAAAGACTCCAGAATCTTAGTTATATTATTTAAACCAAAAAAAGACTTAAGAAGTGATTGACTATTGTAAGCAGGCACCTTCATGAGGAAGTGATCTCTGATGCTGCATGGCTTTCTGATTCAGCAGAAAAAAACATCCAGGAGCTAGAAGCCAAAGGTAGGGAAAAAATTATAAAGAGATTTTTTAAAAGGAGCATTATTAACACCTAAAAGAGTCATGGGGTGAAGTTTTGTGGATCCCTCAAAGCTTTCATTTCAGGACTGGATAGGTTTCTAAAGATGTAGGATCTGCCTGGGCATAGAGACCTGAGGGGAGCCTGGCTTGTGTCTTGAGGGATGTCACACGAGATGGTCACTGAGGTTCCTCTGGCCCTGCGGTCCCATGGAAACAGTCAGAGACACCAAGAAAATAGTTTAAAGTTATGAAGCTTGCAGGCAGAGAGAAATTACCTGGAGCCTACGAATCCTTACTTGCAGCCAAGAATCACTTCTGATAAAACCTTTGAAATTAGCCCACGCTTTATGGGGTGAGAATGGGCTGAAGGAGGAAAAAAATATTGCAATTAATTCAGAGAAGGTTTGCTTGTTTGTTTTCTTCATCTGCCTGTCTCATACTATGTTATACATAGTGGTGTTGAAGTCTTTAGTGTAATCTAATAATCAGGAGAGTTTGGGAACAAATTTATGTACATAAAGAAACTTTTTCTCAGTTATAATCTCTAAGCCTGGATAATGACATTACATTTTTGAGACACTGAGATCAACATTGTAACTGAGCCCATTCCAAGACCTATCAGCTTTCATTAACACAGCCATTCATCCCTGCTTTAATCTTTCTTCTTAAACTAATCAAACTATGAATCAAAGAAAATGTCTGTGTCCATATGGCTTAAGTTTTACCGAAGTCTGATATTTAGCTCAGCATCTGATTCACAAAAACATCCGCTCGCCAGTCTAGATTTGTACATTAATTTCCAGGTAAGATACCTTTCTTAAAAAGACCATACTTCATACTGGAATTTAACACTGAGCATAGAAAAAAGCATACTGACATTCCATTCCGGGGCTTAATGAATCAAACCAGAATGATTCAGGCCTTATTAGCCCCAGTTATGTGTCATTTAATCTCATACAATCATTTTCCCCACCCGTTTAATTTAAAAAAAATCTTTTGTCACGGTTATTTTTTTAACACTTAGGAATCAGGTGGACTGCCATCGAGGCCACTTTCTGATACAATTTTTTCTTCTTTAATGAATTGTCAGGATGTTTTCTAGTCTTTCTGAAAGCAGCTCATAAAAGGCGCTTATTTTTTTAAGGAGTAAGTTTCTGCTCTTTGTGGATCTTGCAGAGTGTTTGGCCTACTGTTTAGTTGAACAGCAGACGTGTTAGATGGAGAAATTCCAACCTGTGGGTTGATTATTGATTTGGGAAGTAGCAGTCTCCTCTCATTGGCCTTCTGCCTTTAAGGTTTCCAAACATGGAGTTGGGTTGACCAACATTTGCCAGTAGCAGGATTTTTGAATGCCAGCAAAGGCTCATGTGCTCTCCGACACTTTCAAGGTATCTAAAATACCAAGTGTTCTGTTTCAATTGCATTATATTGTGAACGGGCAAGAAGCTAGGTTATCTGTAGCAGTGCAGAGAGATAGACACCATCACCAGCCCTTCTGCATTTCAGGTCAGTGCTGCAGTCCTGTAAACAAGCACTACTGTTGTTAAACAAAAGAAAAGTTATTTACAGCACATGCAAATCCTCAAAGTTTACTTCCATCGCATACATCAGAGTAACACTCATTTACAGAGAGTCCGCTGGACTTATAAGTACTACTCCTTGTGAGCATGTGTTGCTGAAAATGAAGGTTAAAGCAGAGGAATCGGGGAGTATGATAAAACCAAGTTGTACAGAGAACACCAAATCCTTGCCTCCCTTTGTGACCCACTCTGGGAATCAAGCTTTGAAGTGGTGTTTGCTGTCAACATGAGTGGCTAAGAGCCAGATCCAATCCCTTTCCTCACCGAGAGTAAATCCCTACTCCCCAAGTAGCCTTGCTGATGCAGAGGTAAGGAAGTGTGGGAAACCTTTGCCTGTACAGCAACCTAAGGAGCTCGTGAGCCTCCACAGTTCAAATAACTAAGCAAGGTGGCAAGTCCATTGCAATCGTTGTATACATACATGAGCTGATACACATGCCTATGTACCTACATATATAGTATATATACATATATGTGGGACTCACACTCTTATCAAATTCTGCTGATTGGATAGGATGATAAATATCAAGCAAGAATGTTTGCAAATGGCCATCAAAAAATATCCTGCACCAGCAGTGAGATTAAGAAAAGAAAGAGGCAGAACAATCACGTTCTGCTAAAAAACGTCTCTCTTCCTCAGTCTGAAGTCCTCTTAAAATGCATCATGACAACTCCTTGCAGAGCTACAGCTGTCTCCACATCCAGTGAGCCAACCTCATGTCCTCCACAAGCCACTAGCTACAACACAAAACTCTCCACTGGATCCTGACAGCCATCAGTCTCCATCCCGAGGCTGAGTCCCTCTCCTGCAATGGGATTTACCTTCTTCCCAAAGGCCTCACGCCCAGGATCTCTGTTGCTATCCCTCCATTCCCTCCCACAGCCTCCTGCTGCTGATGCCTGGAGAAGATGAGAGAAGATGGAGAGCTAAGTAGTGCCATGTAGACAGCTGAGGTATGACCATAAGGACACATGGGCCGGTGCAGACGGCATTCATTTCACAGCTGTGCATTAAAAAGGCAGATTTTGGAGCTGTCTGATGTGTGAAGTTACTTTTCTGTCTCCCAGCACACTGCTAGCAGGGGAGTTTTCATAGGTATCCAGAGAGAAAGACTCGTGACTTTTTGCCATCTCCCTTAATACCACTGGAGGCTTTATGCTCCCTTTGAGCAGGTAAGACCTCCACCTCCTTCCACTGCAGCTGGCACCACAGTGCTTGATAGACTTGTAAAACCATAGGTGACTCAAGTGAATATCATCCCTAGGGAATATGGGACTTGCTTGTAACAGGTGTTATTTAGCTTTTGAAGTTCCTGAAATTGCCCAGAAGTTAAGGGAAAGAGAAGAAATTTGAACAAAATACGTTTTGTTCCAATACTTTTGGGGGTGGAGGGAAGGGAAAGATACTGAAACCAGTGCCATGCAGATAACACTAAAGCATTTAAATTTCCACATTTGAAGCTTCAGGTTAGCTAGTTATGGTCAAATTTTTCAGTCTTAGAAGCTAGGTAATATGTTTTAAATGTAGACTTAGTGCAGTTAACCCTTTTTTTTTGGAAGCCAAAAGCATATAGTTGTTAGACAACATCTGAAATCAGGTGAATGTGTGTGCCCAGTACTTACAGATTCTACCAGGCTCCTGTAGTTGTAAGACAGACACAGTACCCCCTGCTTAGTTTGCAATCAGTTTGCAAAGATGCCTCAGGTGAACCCTCTGGTCCTCAGAAGAAAACAAGCAGGACCCAGATCTGAATTTTAAAGGTACATACACAATCTGGTGCTGCAAACAAAGTGAACAGAAAACAGGTATTAAAGACAGAACTCTCTCTTATCAAGTGAGACAGTGATGGTTCGTATAAATAAGAGTTGTAGCAGCCCTTGCAAAGGAAATATGTTTCCTATAGCAGAAGGGATAGAGAATTTATGTTCTGCATTGGTGAAGTCTAGGTAAAGAAAACCATAACCAGCAGACCACAAATATATGGATGAATGAGACAAGACCTATTTTGAAGAGCAAATTGTCATAACTACATAAGGATATACAGATGGGCATTATAGTTGCCTCCAGTAACTGGGAGCAAATGGAAACTGCAAAATGTGTCTTCATTGTTTGATGAAGAGCCGTCTTGGCAGAGACCAGATATGTGCTCTCCATACCAAAGGATTGCCCAGCCCAAATGTTTCCCAAAGCCCATCCATGAGGACAAACCCTCAGTCAGCTTGCATTAATCAATGTCCCAGTGTGCACCAGGCACTGGGAACACATCTTGTCTGGGTGGGACAGAAAGGGCCTTGCAATGGCATGATGGCATTAAACGTCTCACCATGCCCCCCTGAGACAGAGCAGGATTTTGCAATGACCCCATATGGGCAGGGTACAAAACTCCTCAAAGAAAAATTCACCCTGGATTCCTGTCCTCCACTTAGACTTGGGTAGGCCAACCAGTAAAACTCATTAAGCTTCTCGGCTATTTTTATCTGCAATCAGATGGAAGGATGACAAGAAAAATAAAGAGAGCCTAGCCAAGCTTTTTAGTAACTAACTGTTAGTACAAAACCCTGCCATTTAAAGCTTTCAATTGAAAGCCTACACTAAGCTTCTGGATGACTCTTTTATTTTTCCTAATGAAACTTTTCATTCTTGTGTTCAGGACTGTGCAGAAACGTAAGTGCCTGGAGTACGTTGCTATGCACAGACTCCCTTGTAACTTCTCCTCCTCCTCCTCCAGCTCCATTCCTTAGCAAGTCTTAGACAAGAAAAGTTTCTTCAACTTTTTCAGCATTTCTGTTACAGCACCTGGCCAAGGCAGCCTGATCACAGAGAAAGAAAGTGACAGTGTTCACTGCTTCATCTCCTTTCCTCTCTCTGCATGGTATAACCAGCCTGCATAACACTGGAAGCCACCAGTCTGGTACGCATTGGTCTGATATGAACCTTTACTGATCATGTTTATCCAGCACCTACTCAGTTTGATCTGCATACTGAGCCACATGAAAGCTGTGAGGCAGAAAGTGCATTTCAAAAATGTGATTTTCCTTTCAGATAAATGCGTTTTACTCAGAGCAAGCTGAATTTTAACTTCTCTCCCAGATTTTGCATTTAAAAATTGCTCTTGAATGTTGAGCAGTTAAGTCCAAATCTATGGGGAAAGTTCCAGTGTTAGTCTGTAAGGCAGGAGCTGTCCTCTATCCATGCCTGTGCTTTCTGCTTCAGCTTTTGGCTAGTCTTGAATTTCTTTATTTTTTATTGTTATAGTCAGGACAGTTTTGGATGCCTCCAAATGCCCAGAGGACTGCTGATCAATTAATCTAATTGTAAATCCATCCCTAAAATTACCAGAAATAGAAAAGTACTTCATTTTCACTGAAGATACTTGTGGTTACTAAGCTGGACCTCTTTAATTGATGTTAGTTACATCAAAAGTGAAACTCATGACTGAGAGATGCCCATCCAGCTGTCACTGCCCAAAGTTGCTGCTATGGCTTACTAACCTGGAATGACTGCTGCCTTTGGATGAATTTCCTCCATGTAGGACATGATGCTGCAAGGGACTACATGGGGGCTTCCTTCTATATTGTAACTGGGGTCTACAGCAAGATGAGACTTATTTTTCCTGTGCTTTCTGTGATGTCCCTGTGTAATACTTCAAGGGCAAAGGAGAAAAAGCTGCGCCTATCAAAAACCATGGAGAGAGTGAATGGTGTCAGGGAATCAAAGGGGGACCAAGAGTCAGGGAGGAAAACAGGGCTAGAGCAATAGCCATGCTGCAGTGGGCCAAGCCCAAGACAGGAAAACGAGCTGAAGCTGGGACAAACAGAGCAAGGAGCTGGGCATCAGAAACTAGCAGAGTGGCAGGGAGAGATTCGCAAGAAAAGATGTGTCAACAGTAACTGTGCATTACATTATAGGTACATGCTTAAATATAAATGCAAGCAGTTTGGGAAAATAAAGCCCAGGTCCCACGCATTTCAAACTGACCACCTGAAACAAGGCTGTTTGCAGCTCCTCCTTGCCTCCACTCCTCATCTGTAAGACAGCAACAGCACTGTCACCGTCACCACCCTCACTGGGGAGCCATGAAAACAAAACAAGGTTTCTGAAGCACCGCAAAACCACAGTGGCGGACAATACAGCAAAACCCCAGGAAAATTAACAACTTCTGCCTGCAGAGACGAGTTTGAATAGTACGCAGAGACCACACACAGAATAAGTCAAAAACAAAGTGCTGAATAGTTGCCTGTTAAGTAAGTATTGCCCCTTCCATGTACAGAATAAGGCCACAGCCCCGTGGGAAAAATATTATGCAATGCTATGAATAAAGCTTGTTATGCAGGGGTAAATTAAGGGCTGCATAGAGAACTTGAACACTGTTGATATATCTCTTCTGAGTGCTTGTCCACATAATAATTTCCTTTGAAAGCACCTTTTAGTGTAATAGATATAAGAGAGGAAAACAAAATTATTCAGAGCCACGTGAAGGTCTGGAGAGAAATGAAATACTTGTTTTGTGCTTTTGGGTGGGCACTCTCAGATGAGTGCCCCTTGCATGGATTTCTCTGATTTCAGACCCCTTCTGTGAACTTTCCTAAAGAAAAAAATCCATAAATTTCTAGAAGCCAAAACAAACAATTGGTTTGCTAAATTCAAGTTTTTTCCATTTTCTTTTTTATACATCCCCACAACTAATAGCAAGTAAATGTCTTTTTCTGATAGTGTATGCATAAAAGGTAAATACAGCTGTTTGGGGGCGTTTTTGTATTCACCAGATTCATTTCTGAAGAGCTTGTCTCAAAATTTCTACCCCAGTTCAGGTTTATAATTATATGATCTCAGACCCTGAGGCATCCCCGCAAAATCCCCTAGAATAGAAAGTCCAAAATGTTTAGGATCTGTCTGTATCTCTGTATCCATGAATCTATGTATCTCTATATAAAAACATGTATGTATGTACTATATATATACTTACATTTATATTTCTGTTTAGGTGTATACATATATGCATATATGCATATATATGGATATAACAAGTGATATGTCAGCGGGCTGGAGAACAAAATATTGACTCCCCTGTGTGACGCAGACCCGGGGGAAGCAGCAGGGAAAGGGAAACCCCTCGTGCCCTGATGTGGCCGCAGCCTCGTCCGGTCCCACGCCGGTGGAGGGTGCCGTGGCCACCGCTGGCGCTCCCGGGGGAGCCAGCGGGGCTGGCGCGGGTGGGAGCAGCGGGGCGGGAGCGGGATGGGGACCGGGGAGGCTACGACATGTGCCCTGCTGGCGGGGTCCCCAGCCGTGCCGCAGGTATCCCCTGCTGCAACTCAACCTTCCCAGGGAAGGAGGGGCCGGGGGAGAGGAGGAGAGGCTTGGTTCCCCGATTAAATTTTATACATCCCTCCACTGTTTCTCAGGTTGCTTTCAGAATCAGAAAACCCAAGAAATATATTCACAGATGTTCCCTTGTTTATTTGTTGACTCTGTGTAATTTGTTTGCCCTAATTTGTTTTTGTCTATCATGGGACTTCCCTTTTTAATTTCCCTTTCTCTGTTTACCACTCTTTGTGGAGCAGCGGTCTGTTAAGCTGTGAGAGGCACATGCCAAATTAAAAAAAAAAAAAAAGGGAAAAAAAAAAAGGCGCCGCAGATTGTTTTAAGCATTGGCTGCCCCTTTGGGCCTGAAGGCCTTGCTTGCAGCCTGCACCTGCTCCTCCTCCTCTTGAGACACAGGGCTCCTGATCTTTATCCCCTGCCTTTAAGCTGCCTGATTCCTATTATCCAAAGTCAAACAGCGTTCTCTACATTCACGCCTCCAGCACTTGGCATGAAATTAATAAGCCTGGCTGATATATTTCCCTGGAAGCCTGCCACTCTTTAACAGTGGTGTTAGATTAAAAATTTTGGCATGGTTAATGAACAGGGAAAAGCTGAAGCCAAAAGTTTCATGCAGCAATGCAAAGATTTGGGGGTTATGAAAAGAATACCAACTTTGTTCACATTTTCTGAATGCCGTCCTAATTACAGGGTTAGATAACAGACACAACAAAATAGTCATGGCTAGAAGAAAGGACGTGTTCTCATCCTTCCCTCGCATTTGATTTTATCTGTAGCCTTTTCAATCGCATCCCATTCTGCTGCATTGTGTAACGTGAAACACAGCGGCACTCAGTTGGGTTCAAAACTCTGCAGTTCACACAATTAGCAATGAAAGGGGGGCTCAAACCCAGATACTGCCCTGTCCCCCCTCCCCAGGGCCTGGGAGCAGTGCAGTCCTCCTTCAGCCTCTTCTGGAGACTGGGAGCAGCCTCTGCCCCAGAAAGCAAAGTCCAGCACAGATTGCAGGCAGCGGCGGCGTTCCCAAGTCTTTCTGGCATTTGAGCATTTCAGATCTTCATCCATCTCTGGTTTTAACAGATTCTGTTTAGAGGATGCTGTCAGCGCGGTTAGGTTTTTTCCCTAGAAATAATAATCCTAAAAAGAAATTCCATGTGCTTAAGCATGTATGCATATGTGTTACATAAATGCGTATTCATATAAATACTTGGGCATATGTATGTGTACATGTGCCATACAAGAAATGCTATCTGAGTCTTTCAGGTGCAAGCCTTTTACCCAAATTCATGTGACACACAGCATGCATTCACTGACTTTCTCTTCTCTTTGAAAAGAAACTATCTTAAAGTTTCCCCATAATAGCCACTTTCTGCCTCCTGGTTACTGCATCATGACTATGCTGTTACTACCAAAGCTATAAGAATACTCTGAAACATACAGTCTGCCAAACTGAAAGAGATGGAAAAGAAGCTGGTGCTAAAGCATCCTTAGCATGTCACCTATGGGTCTGATTTAGTGTTAGGAAGAACACGAGACCTGTCTCTTTCGCCAACTGCCATAGGTCCCATAGCTGCAAAGTCACGGTGTCTTACTAGTGGCAGAAATGCTCCCCCCTTCCATTCCCTATAGACTCTGGGCTGTGCTCCTGAAAATCCCCCAAAGTACCTTACCAAGCTGCTGAACTATATAGAAGCGGCCATCCTCTACTGCAGAGGCCAGCTCCAGGGAGATCTCCAGCAGTCATTTTGCTCCTGAGAAGCTGTGCAACAGTGCTAATGGCCACAGAAAAGAACAATTTCTCCAGCTCAGTGCTCAGGGGAAACTGGGAGGGAAGGGGCCTTGTATTGCCTTACTATTGTCTTACCTACTTTTTTCTGATCTGCTTTCCCTCCCCTGCCCTTTTTTTTCCTCTGTTGCAAACACAGATTTGCCACCATGCCTTGATCAAAGCCATTTAGCATCTCCTGACTCTTCTGCTGCTCCCAACTTCTTCTCTCATTACCGCCTGGGATGTATTTGTTTTCTGTCTGCCAAGGTACCCTTTGGAGCTGTGTTTTCCTGGTCTTTTGATGTAAATTCCCTCCATCAAAATGTCCTTTTCCATAGCCTGTAATGACTTCCAGGTGAGTCAAAGGGACATCTCTTCCACATTAAAAAGTCTTGGCCATTCTGCTACCATTGAGGCTGCCAAATTCCTTTCCCTTTGGAGAAATGGCCTGCCCTCAGTACTATTTTTCTGAAGTGAAATGTGTCCCTCCCTTGAATTATCAACATGAGGCACACTGGTTGGGCTGGTTGTTAGCTCTCCACCCACCACGCTGTCTGGTTTTGCTCAGAAAGTGCCAGTATCACACAGCAGCTAATGCATTAATGGCTAGCTTATACTACCACGTCAACTGTGGACTCGGCTGATATTGTAGAAAAGTGTAAAACGATAAGGAAATTGCTAATCTGAGTGATAGGGCATGGCTCTGTGTGCAACTCCTACCTTTCACAGCTGCTCTTTACACATGCATGCCCTTGGACAGCTTCCCAGGTTGTCTCACTCCAAAGGTTTCCCGTAATGCTCCTCCTCTCCACCTAGGGTCAAGTCATCTTCTCCTATGCTAGCACCAACAGCTGGAGGCCAATGACATATGAAGTGCATGCTGAACATAATAAGAGTTTACAATGCTAATAACTTAAGCAGGCAGCATTTGACCGAGGCATAAGTGTGACATGGCAAAAAAAGTGATAGGGAAGTTTAGACAGCACAACTTGTCAGACTTTGCATCTTACATCCAGATGAAAGAGGGCATCTGCAAAACATGACCTTTCCTAAGCTGTCCTGCTTGACCTACTGTGGAGCTGTTCCAGGAGTCAGGAGGGACAGGCACATGGGGAGCTGATTAGACAGGGGGAGCTTTTTGTTCCAGAATTTTGAAATTTTGCTGAGAATCTAGAAACCATTTTTTCAGTTGTCTGCCAAAAGAAAAGCAGTTTATAGTTTTTAATTTACAAGCAACAATTTCAAGGAAAATGGTTTTTTGCCCATCAAATTACCAGTTTCCCATTTGAAGAAAACAGGTTGGAAGGGAAGTTTTTGACTTGTCCCTTCCACCAAGCCTCAGCTTCTTCATTCTGCAATCCTGCTTTATGACTCCTTTGTGCACCACTGAGCTCAACTCTTCCAGCCTTCCTCACGGCAACAGGCACAGTGAGTTTCTCCATACAGTCAGAGCAGGCTACGCAGAAATGGTATGCACTTCCATTAGATCATAAGGCAAGGTAGCCCCAGCCATGCACTCGAAATATCGGCAAAGTTATGATGTTTTGAATGTCCACCGTGCCTCTAATTTTCAATGATGAGTTACACATGAGTTTATCATCAGTTAAACAGAATCAAAATCAATTGATTATGAGCTCACTGTGTATTAATCAGCATTGTCTGCCACTACTAGAAAGAGCAATTAGTCTACATTATTACTGTGTGAAAAGCAGAGGATTGCTTTAAATATGTGGTAAGTCATCATTTGGTATCACACAGCTCCTGCCATTCTGGTCTCTCTATTCCATATAAGAATGGCAAAATCAGAAGAGATGTAGAGCACAATGATACTGCATCAACTACTGCTGGTAGAAACAATAATAATATAGAAATTATTTGTTTATGTGACATTTTGAAAAGAATGTGACAAAACTGCTAAATATTTCTCTGCATAATCTCACTACATAAGCTGTTTCTAGTGTCTGAGTCAGCCATACTACGTGATACTGCAAACTCTTCAGATTACATGAAGTTTGAGAAGTGCGGATAAACACAAATGTTATAATTGCCAAAATAAAAGAGTGTTAAGACAGGGAGAATCCAGCTTAAAGCCTAGCTTAAGAGACTGGATCTGTTCTTTTTCTGAAACAGCTTCAGCTGAGCATATTTAGAAATCTCCCTATAAATCTTCATCTGCAGTGGTGTTTATTTCCTCCATTCCCAGCAGGCAGCCTGATGCCTTCATGGCTTGGAACCTCCTCTTTATATTAATTCCTCCTCCCCTTGTATCTTAGCTGACTAGAAACTTTTTTCCCCCTTAATGTTTATTATTGTTTATGTTGATGTATGGAAATTAATGATCATAAGGGAAAACGACATCTGTATTTAGACTGAGTTGCAGGAATATTTGGCATAACGAAGAGTGGCTGGGACCTGGTTTGCAGTATTTTCCCCATAAATGCTCTGAAGAGGGGTATGGACTAGTGATAGCTGCAGCTTAAGAGACTGCAAAGACCTGCGATGTTAGTCCTTGTTTCAGACCTGTTCTGCTACATTTGTTTGCCTGTTCTCACTGTCCACCCTGTCTTCACGCCTCTTCCCCAAAGTCTGTGAAAGCAAATCCCAGGCTGATGCTGGCACACAATGAGGCACCAGCAGAACAACTGGTGCACGTCAACATTTAAGGTTGAATGAGCTGGGGAGGTCAACTCCAGTATAACATGGGGGCTGTGCTGAGTAATGGGGCTGTGGAGTTATCTAGTGAATCAGGGAAGGGGTGTAGAAGAAATTGATACTATGTGTGAGAGGTGTACATGTGTTTTGGAGACCCACGCAAAAGAAAAGTCACCGGGACCATATGCTAGAGAAGATACACCAGAACTGGCCTCGAGGACAACTATCTGCTGCCATTCATTCCCCTGGCCTCTCCCAAATGGTGGGAGAGGTGGGATAGTCAGAGGTCAGCTGTAAAGCAGCAAAGATCACAAACCCATGGTGATGCAGGATCTTGAGAAGGTCACCTGTTCTTCGGCCACCTTCCCATCTTATTTTCTGTGTTCACAAAAGGGTTGGTTTGGCTACCAGTTCTGGTATTTCTCCAGAAATTCATTCCTTTTGCCCCCCATGTGTCTCCCCAGATTTTGGTTGGATTGTACTAATTTCAAGATTTTCTCACAGTACTTTTCCTAGCGGAGGGGGTGCCAGATATGTCCCGTGAGACCTGTTCAGCTGGTGCCACCTTCCAGGCGGTGCAGGTGCTGCGCCACCACCTCTCCTGGTCCCCAGTCTGCATGATGCTCCTCACCACCAGTCACACACGGGTGCTGGGAGAAGCAGCACCAGCACGGGGCGTGAGGAGTGTGTCCCCTGCTCCCCTGGCCTGCGACCCAGCGTATTTAGGGATGCAGCTCTTGTGTGATACACTGCATGTGACTGCATCCGTCGCATGATTCAATCTGCCAGATTTCCACCCCAACATGTGACCTACAAAGTGTCACACTACATTTCACACTTGCGTAATTCCAAGTTACATCTCAGCAGTTCATATTTCCTGTCTTTCTGTGGGTTTCCTTCTCCTCTTTTTCTTTTTTTCTTCTTTTTTTTAAGGCAGTGGATGGTTGTCAAACATGTTATCTGTGTGGATCAGTCCCAGTCGAAGCTGGAACACATCGCTGGAGTTTTTCCCTGGGGTTGTCTGGGAACTGTGCGCACTGCTCTGTGGCAAGCTCTCCCTTGCCCTGCAACCAGCAAAAAGATCTTAAACTACCCCACGTGCCAGCTGCATCCTGCCAGATGGTCAGGGATTTTTCTTTTTCCATTTCAAACTGACCCAGCAAAGATGGCACGCTCCCACCAACTCTACGTGACCCACCACAAAACTATGTCCTTACGCTCAGGCAGCTTTGAATGGTTGCTCTCCTGTAAATGTGCTACTGTCGCTTTTTGGAGAGATCTGGGAGGGGAGCATCAATCTTCATTAATTTGTGGAACAGGGACCTTGCCATTACCGAATGATTCGTTTCCTCAGCTCCTGGGAGCACACTGCTACCTCCAGCCCTGGAAAACCCCGGTTCCAGGCACCAGAGGCACCTGGTGCAAAACTCCGTGCCACGGGCTCGCATCTCGCCACACATTTGCTGGAACGCTGAAGGCCAGATACGCTGAAGATGCCATGCATTATCCCGGGGGTTCTGCTGACACCCTGCCAGAGTCAGGCTGGCAGGAGCTGCCGAGGCAGATGCTTGCCCACGTCTCCCAGCAGAAGCGCAGCCGAGTGGTGACTATCCAGGAGAGGGGAAGAGGTACGAATAAAATCCTCAAAGTAAGAGCATGGTGTGCTCATGAAATCTGATTCTTTCCTAATTATTTCACTTAGCACTCTTAATGTTGCCAATTATACAAGAGGGTGCAATTATTCATGCTATAGGAATTGCGACATGAGAGCAGGTCAGTGGACTTTTTATTATTAGATAAAGTTCATCTCTCAGAAATATTCTCATGGGCCAGTCTGTGGCAGCCAAATGAACTCTCACAGGAGTGATGAACCATTGCTAATTCTCCGCTGCTCCATATGCAGAGCACATTTCACCATCCTCGTCATCTTTAACACTATCAGCGAGATACCTTTTAAAAAATCTGAAAGATCCTACCACAGATGCCTCCACAGTTCTCTGCCCTGGGAAGAATACAAAATTAAAAAAAAAAATAAAAATGCACTGCTAATGTAGCACAGAAGAAGCTTAGTACAGACACACCAAAGTTAGTGTTATTGTGATAGAATAGAGCAGAATAGGATAGAGCAGAACAGAGCAGAAGTTACTTCTTCGTCCAGATCAATTAGCCTATATTCTGGCAATTGGGAGTAGTTAAAATTGACGATGCAGACAGCTACCTCTTTGAATCCTTTTTATTTATAGGCATGTATACAATGCCCTGTTTCCTGAGCAGGGCAGGAATCAAGAGGAAAGTTTCCTCAGTCCCAGCTCTACACCTCTTCCAGCCCACACTCTTCCCAGAAAGCGAATTCTCTTCCTCTTTTTTGCAGCATCATGTTTCCTGCTGTTTTCTTTCTGTCCCTTGGATTTTCTTGGCTGTGTAGTTGGTCAAACTCTTCCTCTCCCTCCCCTAAATAAGTCAGTTTCTGACCAGGCTTACAAGCAATCTACATTTTATACAACTGTTGTATCTATTTTGGTCCTGAATGACGTACAGTTGCCACATTCACCAGTTTTGATCAGGTTTCCCCTAATCTCCATCATAAAAATAGAATAGCCAAATAACCAAAGTTTGGTAATGTCCAGTGACAGATGCCTTGAAGAAAGATGCAAGAAGTCTTCATACAGATAATTAAGGAGAAACCTGCTCATGGATGAAGTGTCTGCTTGACCTCTGTCTCTTGAATGGCTTCTGTATTCACTGAGGCAAAAAGGGTTATATCCCTTTTGCATTTTTCATCCCATCTAATGTGACTGTAGACTTCTTAGTTAACTGTGATTGCCCTAATAGTAAATGTCTAATCTGTTCTTAATCCTGCTAACCACTTGGAGCTCTATGATATCTAGTCAACATGAGTCTCACAAGTTTATTTTGTATTGTGTTAAAAAAGCATTTCTTTGGATTTTAAGTGGTAATAGTGCTTTTTAGTTTAGGTATTCATTTCACCTGGTGTTACCAGAAAGAATATGTGATTTATTTACTTTCTCCATTTCCAGTATTTTCTATTCTGTCAATATGTTCCCACTTCCTTATCTTCTGTCTGAACGAAGCAGTCTTAGTCATTTCAACCATAACTCAGACAGAAGCACCTTCTATTTTTACAACCACCTCTGCTACCGAGATGGCAGCTTCTGCTTCACGCTTCTTTTTGAGACAAAGGCAGCAGAACTTAGACCAGAATTCTGGATGATGTCATACTTTATGATTTGTGTCTTCGTAACATGTCAGATATGACTGTAACTTGTTTGGTATTCAGCCCCATTCTCTGCATGGCCAACCTTTCAATCCTTTCACCTATAGCTACATATTGATCAGTCACTTTCACTAAGCTCTTGGGCTACCCCAATTATTTTCTTAGTTATGCTGAACTGAGATCCCAACAATATTTATGAGTGGTTTAAATTATTCCTTCAAAGGAACTGTATTAGAAGGAATAATTTAAGCTACCTTGTATTCACTAAGAACAGAAAACTTCACTTGCCACGTCACAATCTATTGAGAAGTAGTTTATTTTAATTTTTAAATCTTCTTTTCAAAATCTGGCTGTCAACATCCTAGTTTTTGGGATAAGCTCTTCTCTCAGGTCATTGAACTTTTTTCCTACTGGTCTTAGTTTTCAGCGGGCCCCCTGTACTTCTTACCTGAGCTCTGCTCTGTGCCCGAGCTGACATGTCCACCCTCCTCCATTGTTTCTTGGCATAAAACAGAGCAGTTGATTTCTCTCCCCCTATATCATCAAAATTTACATTCAAACAGGGAAGAGTTTACACCCTGGGTCAGTAACACTTGGCTGTGCATACACTTCCTGGTACTTTGGCCTTGGGTCTGCTGAGGAGCTATTTTTGCTATCCTTCTCCCAGTATGACATACTTAAAACCAGTGGTTCATTATGTCATTCATTTTGTTTTCTGTAAATAGAAGGTCCAAAAATACATTTTAAGTCTGGTTTCTTTTGCTTTAAGGCTAAAGTGATACAGAACAAATTTATATTATAACATTTCCACCAAAGGAGAATGGGAAAGAGAGAGAGAAGCATGACCTACTGACATAAGTAGGATGGAATATGTCAAATCCTCTGCAGTAGGTGGAAGAATTTCTCTTTTTGGTTCTATAACTATAGACACCACAGTCAATGTATTAAGCTATTCATAATGGCATGTCTTAAGCCTGGCTCTTCCAGATTGTAAATTGATTATAACTACACACATGCAAGAGAAAAACGCGCAATTATGCTTGGCCCCAAAGATCTTAACAATAAAATAATATCACTGACCCATCTCCATGACAGAAAAAGTGCAGCCTGTACAGTGTCAGAAAACAGGATATAATTATATAACAAGGAAAGACCAAGGTTTTGAAAGAGGCAGTGAAACATGGGAACCTAGCACACTGACAACAGGATCTGTCTGCCCTAACCTGCAGGGCTGAAAACATGGCAAAGCCTGACCTTGTTGATTTATGGTTTTTTAGTTATCAACGGGAGGAAGCAGAAGTCTCCAGAGGGCATCCATTGCCTCCTGTTGTAGGTGAGGCACCTCCAGAGGTGCCACCTCTGAGGATGTTATCAAATGCTCTCTGGAGATACTTGTTCTATACATCGGACTCCAAAGGGAGCCTTCATGATCTAATTCCAGTGTAGACATCCAAGAGCCATCAGGCAACTAGCTTTGATTTAGACATCTAACTTTAAGACAGCTGAATTAGGTTGGCTGTACTTCACCCAGTCTTCCTTTTGTTCAATGCCATCTTCCCTTTCCAGAAGACAGAGAACGAAAAGATAGTGACCCTGGGTAGACACTGTGCAATGGACCCAAAGAGATGCTGAGCACAGCAGGAGTCCGCAGCATCTGGCATTGTAGTGGCCCAAACCTCAGCAGTAGCTTCTCTGGGATGAGCTTGGCCACCTGCCTTTTTAGCTTTGTATGCCTTTCTAGCTTATATATAGTTCTGCCTTCTGCCGTAAACCACAGGAAGACTCCAGCTAACAGTTCACGTACCTGTATTCATGGCAAAGAATCAAAATTGCATGCAGACAGAAAAAAGAAAAAAAAAAAAACCCAACAAGATTTTCCCCATTACCCTGTTAAACCCACACCGAAGACGAGAAAGGGAAACATGAGCAGCCATGAGAGGCACACTTACATGACTGGGTGCAGAGGGATGTAATCTCACTCCAGTATGAAAAACAGAGAGCTGCATTACTGCATGGATGTGCTTGCGCTAAGAACTCACCCCTATCTCTCCTCAGACCTTAGTTTCGTTGCAGGAACGTTGGTGGGGATGGCAGTTGTGAACACCTGTTTGACAGAAATGAGTGTGAAATGCAATACTGCTTGTTCAGCTCTTTGACTACGTTAAGTGCCACTAAAACACTGCAAGTGCTACATATATTATTCAACTTTTAAAGGTATAACGGGAACTGGCAATCATTATTGGCTTGGCCAGAGCCTGTGTCAGATTTGTTCTGGCTGGAAATAAAAAGCATAGCTATTACAATTTGAGTAGGAAAACTTGATCATTAGCTCATATAATTGCCTCATAATATATAAGGACTGGTTTATCTCTCTGTGATCGGACCAGGGAAATAAGCTCATAATTCTCATAGCTAGTGCCACCAGCTTTACTATTGGCCATACATGGGCTGAAAAATCCAGCTCAAATTGTGCTCTGGTAGAGACTCCATATAGACCTAGCACAGGCAAAAGAGTTGGGTGGGATGTGAACTCTTGCGATAACAACAGGAAATGAGAAAAAAACAGAAAACGAAATAAAGAAAGAAATCCACTCCTACCTTAAAAATACAGCAACACAACCCTGTCAGTTTGTTGCCGCTGGGATTCTTTTGCAGTCAGACTTCATCAGCTGTCTAGACCAAGGCTGTGCACCAGCAGCTGCCTTCCTCCTGCACAGGGCCAGCGGGCCCATAGTCACAGCTGGGCAAGAGGTATTTAGTCCAGAAGGTCCTACAGAACATCTACTCCAGTGTCACCACACTGCCTACCCCAGAAAACACTTTCTAAAATGTTATCATGACCACTAGCAGAGGCCAAAAGCCATTGCCTCAGCACCATAAAAAGAGAGCAGGAGATATCCACCAGCACCTAAGCGTCTAAGACTATGCCTTTTATACAATTATTATATTAATACATGAGAAAGTAATATAAGTGTTCAGAAGTTAGGAAATTACAAAATTAATGTGACCCTGAAGCCGTCTTGTGTGTAAATTTTACAATACAGTCCTTAACTACATTACCACTGTTTTTTCTCTTTCTTTCAGTACCCAAGATACTGGGTACTAGAATTGCTCTTTTCTCCTTATAATTTACTATTGTAGCACTCAATCTTTTCTGTCAACCCCTTACATCAGTGTAGCTACACACCCTCCAATGACTCTCCCACACTCATATACTGGATCTGACACTTCCCAGAGCATGAGGTTAACTGTAGATATGCAAGGTACCCCATCAGCTGGTTTGACAGCTGGATTTAATGCACTTGCACACAATCAAATAGTCTACACAATACTTTTTCTGAGCACACTCCATAAACCTGATACTTCTGGGAGTGCCTGCATGCACAGCATCAAGTCTTCAGTGGGGTATTGCCATCTGGAGAAACCTTTTCCCTCTCTGATTGTATAGGAACAACCACGTGCCTAACTTAAGCATTAGCTGTTTACAGTTAGGCAAGGTGAATAAGCACCCATGATGCCTATTTTGTTGGATAGCCAGCATTTTTGTAGTAGCCACTGTGTTTGGGTCCACGTACTCCATTTATTGCTGTGAGTTTTGCTGCTCTGAGAACCAGGGGCGGACTGACTCAGGCTGGACAGCCTTAAGAAGGGACCACACAGGTGTGGCTACTTGTGAATACATGGTCATTCAAATTACTTCTTCAGTATCATCGAAAAACTCTGTCTGGGGCAAGATCCAGTTCTCCAGGATGGTATAAGCCAGCTAAACCGTGGTGCTGTCCTTTTTCTTACTGCAGTTTTTTGTTTTGTTCACTACTCAATTCCCAACTTCTGCAAAAGACACACTGTAGAGGCCTTGCAGGCAACAGTCTCTTCCACCACCCAGTTCTGCGCGTCTCCTGCACACCCTCCTGGCTGTGCTCTGGGCTCCCAGCAGCTCTCCCGGCCCCAAAAACCCCATGATTTGAGGAAGGGCTAATTGAACAAATAGCCTTTCTAGGAACGTAGCTCCCCTTCACTGCAAAAAGTGGGAAAAATGTTCACTGAATTCCATTAGAGTGAAAACAATGGCAAACACTCTCATAAAGATCACTAGACAAAAATTTTAAGCACTCTTAAATTACACTTACAGAGGTCTTTGTCCCCTTTCCTAGAATTACATGCATCACATGCCCATCTTCCTGAGGAATGGAGAACATTTTAGGAAGGGTGCAGTTTGATAAGCAAAGGAAAAAAGATAAAGATGAGGCAGTTTTTTCAGGCTGGGCAGTACAAACATGGAGCTCACCAAGGTTTAAAATAACCAAAATTAAGGGATGCAGTGAAGAAGCTCCAGGACTGACTACAAAGTTAGAAATTAATCTGACAGAGCAGGATCAGAGGGTCTACAGGATGAGGACATTTTTTGATTTAGAATCAAAGTGAATGTTACAAAGGGGAGGAAAAAAACAAGGAACGAGGGTAGCTTTTAGATACCACATCAGAGCAAACAGCCCACCGGAACCTGAGACTGTCCAAATATCTAAATGAAAATTTAAAAGGGCGCCCAGCACCAGAAAGAAAGAACTTTGCCTGGAGCGCTGACCTGTCTCCAGCAAACAGCGGCACTTAAATACCGGGGAACATAAACAAAGCTGTTTAAAAACAAGAAGGTTAAATGCAATCTTCACTTGAAATGGGCTTGGTGATGAATATCAATTCAAGATAATAGAAAACCTTACCCCTTCTACTCTTCTTCTGCAGCTTTGACCTGTAAAGCTTACATCAGGCTCTTGAGATGCATCTGTGGCTGTTTAGGAAGTCGTAACAGTCAGCAGGGCCTATTTCTGCACAAGGATAGTCCTCAGAACCCTCTTCAGATGTGAAGACAAAGAGACTGCAAAGCACATAGCTTTCATCAGCCTTTATAAATTTACTCCATTAAAATTGGGCTTATGTAGAGCAATCAGGTTTGGGAACACCTCGAAAAACTTTTGAAGGCCCGCTGGAAGCCAGCTAGCACCACCTTCGCTGGAAGTTGAACCGGGGCTGACGTAGCAGGTAAAAATACAGAATAAATTTGGTCAAACGTATCAGAATTCCACTGGCATGCAGCAGGGATGGACTTGCTCTACTGTTTTGACACTATAATTATCTGCTACCTGATTTATCCTCTACCCTCTATAAGATATGACAGTGTTCCCTGATCAAACATAGCTTTTTTCTATCAAAAGGGGTCAAAGCCTCTTGTTTTGTGAGCCAGTGCCTGGCCAACCAGACCTCTTTGTATTAGTATTCTGACGGTGGCCCAGCAGCAGAGTAGCATGGAGGGGAGCAGTTGTTTTGGTTTGAGTGCACTTAGTGTTTTTTAGCCCCAAGCATTGCCTCCAGCCACTTGCACTTCCTTAAGAGGATTATTTGCTAGTGATATTTTCTTGAAAAAACATCAACACAATGTGATGCCATTGCCTTTGCTTAGGAAAATAAGAGAAGTTAATGACCAGGCATATGTCCAGGAGGGATTACTGATGTCATTAATATTTCTTGTTTATTTAGTGGCTTGAAAATAACAACAGCAACAAAAACAGACTTGTCTCAAAACTTTTTAGTGAAGACTAGTCGATCTTGGTAACCCCATGTCCCTCTCTCCCCTTCCACCACCCACTTCCAATGTGTAGCCTGGGAGAAGCATTTGCCTTTCAGCTCTACAGGCAACAGAAACAGCTCTCAGAACCAAAATGTTCCTTCGAGTTGACCCAGATCAACATTTTTTCAGCATTTCTGGTGAATTTAGGCTGCAGTTAGGGTCATTTTTGGTAAAGACTAGATCACTGGGCGGAAGTCATTGTCAAAAAATACCTCCCGTGAGGGGAGGTCGTGATGGGGACAACTTTGTGCCCTGGTGCTGAAGGCATTGATGCAGGTTGGGATGAGTTGATATGGGGATGGCTGCGCTTCTGTGAGAGCAGAGAGCTGAACTGAAACCCTCCACTGTTCAGAGCAGTGCCCTAAATCCCCAGTGGTCCCTCTTGGCCCTCATTGTCTCTCAGAGGATAGCAGTGGGGGATGCTGTTTTGGGAGGACAAATGAGTCTGAACATGAACCTGCAATCCATCTTCTTTGTCCTCCTCCTGAACCTACAGCTGTTGTGTTGGGAACTGTGAAGAGTACATCCCTGCCTTGTACGTATTTGTGGACCTACAGAGCGCTTATGCAAAGCAGAACAGCTTCAGCAGAAGAAACGGGGAACACATCACTAGAGACCACACAGCAGTCCAGTGGAAAACACTTGAGTTTGGTTCAGGTTTGAATTAGGGGAGGAATTTGAAGTATCATCTCCCACAATCCAAATGACTGTCCTAACTCAGTTGAGAAGATTTGATGTGTAATTGAATGATTTACAGGTAATACTCAAATAGAAAAATGTTAAAAGTCATTATGGATTGGGACTGCAAGTCAAAATTAGCATCCTGCTGTGGAAACAACTTGTCATTTCTATGTACTACTTCCCTCCACCTTCACTTGACACAGGCCTACCAGCCACAGGCAATAATTCCCTTTCCATGTGGCAAAAACTGTTTCTTATGGGAAAAATTTCAGTACTCCTTAATGGGAACTCTCTAGGTATGTTCCAGGTGGGACGTTTATGCACCACGGCAGGTTTCCAGCCTTCTACACAGCACCATCTCTCTATGTCCTTACACGTTGCCCCCAGCAAAACAGCACGCAATACTTAAAAAATATCTACCGTAGGCATTTGTATGTCTCTCTTTACCTCAGAACATGGGAAACTCGCAGTTTCCAGTGAACGTTTCCTCAGAAGAGGAAATAATGAGAGAATATTGTTCCTATTTTATAAATGGGGAACTTGGAGGCCAAGCGGGCTGCAAGACCTCACAGCAAGGAGCTGAGTTTTTAGAACTTGGTTGTTGATATGCTGGGGAAAGCTTCAGATACTAAAAGTATAAAAAAAAATTTTTTTTAAAAAGGAAATGTCTACTTATTGGTGGGCAGGTAGGTCACAAGGAACCAGCTGACAGTATGCAATATTCAATATTTGAAACAGTTGAAACGGTCACCACCCCCATGCTGCGTTCGCTGTTCGGAGGAGGCAACACGAACAAGCATCTCTGCAGATACATTTTCAAAACTGTATCTGCAGAGGTTATGTTACAAAAGTCATTTAGAACCTACTTTATTGGGAGATGTTTCTGTCAACAAACTTATTGCCCCGACTACTGAGGAAACCAACAGAAAAGGGAATAAGAATCTAATAACAGAAATGCTCTCCCTGCCTCTGCCAAAAATCAGTTTTGGTGGGCTGTGTGCATGCTTGCGCACACACACCACTGTCGGGTACGAGCCTGGAGGCTCAGTTTGATGTAGGTGAATAGTGAAAGCAATGCAAGTACAGAGAAATCCTGCTTCTTGAAGTTTACATGCAATTTTGGATGTACTGTAATCCAAGCCTTCAGCTGAAAGAAATGTGTTGCAACCCAAGGCTGGTGACAGATCTGGGAGGCCATAGCCCCATGCAAAATAAGCCAGATTTGTAAATCTGTGTAAAACCACCGAGAGATAAATCATATATGTACCTACACAGCGAGTCCAATCCATTCACAGTGGGCATGTGGAGTCTGACCCAGCAAGCATCAGGCTGGCCAAATAGAGATTTTCATCAGTCACCCCGTGGTTTCTCATCTGCCCTTCATGGTTAAGGGTCAGGCTCCTTTTGCGTTTCCAGTGCCATCTGAGCATCCTCTCCTGTCAGTGTGGGCATGCTGAACCTTGCGTCAGGAACTGGTGACCAGCCAACCTGGCAGATGAATGATGGGTCAATAACCTACTGGTATGCATCTGGCCAGTATATTTATACCCTGTCTGTTACATGGAGTCAAAAATACTTCAGTACAAGTCACAGAGCTCTTACTTGGTCAGCTGCTAGGGGATGTTCTCCTTTAATTAGCTGATGCAGCCTGTACTTGGGGAAATGTGAGTTTTGCCCCTGCCGTGACCTTCTTTTTCTGCAATGCTTCAACACAAAGACTGGCTACTCTACTGCAAAAATCAAAAAGCTCCAAAATGCTTGAGAGGGGATACTACTCAAATACAAATAGAGACCCTCTCCCCAGCATCAAAAAGTTACAGAATCAGCTCCTTGACAGCCATTCGGAGGGACTTTTGTCCCCACTTTGCGATAGGGAAACTGAGGCACAGCAAGCGTGGGTGACTAGCACAAGGTCATACACATCAGTGGGAGTTCTGGGAATAAAGCCCAGAAGCTTCTGGCATATTGAGACACAGGCATATATTTCATACCGCCTTGGCAGGCTGCGGATGCTCTCCTCTCCTCCCCGCACTCAGCGCGCCACAGAAACAGCCTTTGTTCTCCCTAACTTGCTTCCAAATGTTTCAAACATCACTTCTGCTGTGAACTGTAAAACTCGTATTCAGTCTCTATGGAGCGCTTGTCCAGCCAGCATGTGGCTGTTTCTGCTTACTGCTAGGCTGGACTTCCTCTGATCCTGAGTATTTGCCAACTTCGATACCTTTGATCGGGGCACGGGGTCAGTCTGGAGAGCTTGTCCTGACGTTTTTAGTTGTCTTTTGTCCATCACACAGACCCTCTGGCCACTAACACTGATCACGAGGAGACCTGTTTTCATTTGTTTTTACAAAAAATGTTTAATTCTGATTATAATTACAACTTTTACCCTTTGCTAGCTTAGCAAAAAGCTAAGACAAAAAAATACACCAGCCCATTAGCAAACCACGGGAGGGTCTAGAGCTATAATTTTGTTATTAAACTGCTTGTTGGCTGAAACCTGTGCTGAACATGGGTTGGGTCTTTCAATGAAGAAGGAAGAATTCAGACTGCAACTAGGACAACTTGTGAGCACCACAGATAGCCATTAAACTGTTTGTGGGCTCTCTGTTATTTTTTTCTTGGAAGGAAGTCCTGACCTTGAAAGTTGTGTAAACATGGGAGTTGTACAATCACGTTTCCCCTGCTCCCCTCTTGCCCTGCGTGCGGTACCAGGGACGGTATCACACGCTCTCCACACACTGATGATAAGCTGAACTAACAAGAATAGGAAGAAAATGTGCCAAACCCGCAGAGGGAAATGAAAATCAAATCCCCTTTCTCGCATCAGCGTCAAATTTTTATTTCTTGACAAGATAGGAGCTCAGTGGAAGGGAAACGAAACGATTAAAAAACAGATAAAAACTAGAAAGAAACCACATATCCAAGTCATCCACTGCCCTCCCGTGGCTGCGTGTAAAGCACCTCCAAAGCACTTGGCAGCAGAGGAGGGCCTTATCTTCAAGTCCATTCAAATACATTTGCCAAATTAGTAGATTGTCTTTACGTTGTCTTTCCCCAGCACTTAATGCTTGGCTGTTGGCTGAAAGATGGTTTTTAACTTAAATAGCGGTAGACAACTAATAAAAAAACCAGAAGGTATGTTATGTGTACAATTTAAAAACCATGAGAAAGTCTAATGTATTAATACTGCTCTACAATTTTTAGAAAAATATAATAGTGCATTCTTCTGACAAATTCAATAAAAACTCTTGCTATAATAGTAGTATCCTCTGAGATTAACCCTATATTTTTCCTTAATACAATGCAAGAGTCCCTGAAAAATTCCTGGATCAGGCACAGATAGGATTACAAAGCCTTACTCATTTTCCCATGCCGTAGCCAAAGGGGCAGGATTGGGATCATCAAGTGCATTGGAAGCGTTATTTTGTGGTTTTTGATCCAGCAGCATTTTTGGCATGTGGTGTATATGTTGTTAACATGTATACGATTGAGGTTTAAGAGATGCTCAACAATCCTAAATCAAAAATTGACTATGTTTTTCAGAATTTCTGCTGTTTGCATGAGCTATTTCCCACTTTCACCAGTCAGTAATCTACAACTTGCTCAATTACTGCCACATTGCCGACACTGCGCAGGTGAGTTGTGTTTCTATGAAAATAATGGGAAGATGTGCTGTCACACAGAGGCGAGTGCTGAAGGTCAGATGAAGGACAGGTTGCCCACAGAGGCGGTGTCAGTGCAGATGTGATAATTAAGAGCCAGCTTCTCTACTGCGGATGTCCCCGCCAGGGCAGGGAGCCAGGCAGCCGCCCCATGCAGCGGCAGCAGAATCCGGTGGAGGGATGTCCCACGCTGCCCAAACCCACCGCGGCGACCCTGTGGTTGTGAGGAAACCCCTAAGCAAGGGGATGGAGAGGGACTTTCGAAGAATGTACAAGTCTTTCTATTTAAATACGGCTCCACAGTAAGTAGCCAACACCGAGGAAGAAGGAAGGGCCCTGGTTTCCTCTCCACCAGAACACAGAAGAGATGGCCGAGTCGGTGACACACAGTGAAGCCTGGAGGCATTTGTTTCAGCACAACATAGCATCTCCAGAAAGCAAGTACACTTGGACAACTGCATCCAGACACCACAAAAGGAAGAGTAGGTGGTCAGGAACTGGAAACAAAAGAAACTAAGGAGGCAGATTTGTCACCACGGGGGGATCCAGGAGTCATCCGAGCATGCCGGCAATACTGCGCTACCACCACGTATCCATCAAGGCAAGTGCAGAAGGGGTGCCTGCAGAGGAAAGATTCAGGATGCAACGGGGACCTTCCCTGCAGCTGACAGCAATCAATCATCAGCAAGGATTCTGCAAAAGGAGAAGAAAGGGGCACAAACAACAGAATTATGTATGTTTCCCTGATGTATAAATACGGCAAGATCAGATGGGACGTCTCATGTCTCTCTTCTAGTAACGTACATAACTAAAATCAACAACAGTGCCACATGGGCAACCCCTTGAAGAAAGATGTCAGGGTCTTTTTTGCAGCTTCTTCCAGAAGATCTCTTCAGAGTCTCTTTCAGTTTTCCCCAGGAAAGAAAACAGGAATATTTATGGTCGAAACATTCGTTGCTGGATCCTCTCCTAGTGAGACGGCAGACTGCACGAACAGGAGGGTGCACATCATCGCGTGCGGGAGCAGCCGGCTCTGCTGGAGACTCATCAGAACAACCAGGAGGAGGTTGAACTGCAGAAGCAAACTGAAGACAAATAAGGTAGAAACCCAACTTCAGTCCTCCACAAAGATGTTTTGCTGAATGCAAAGTCGATGATTTGTTTCTGCTTCCTCATACATGGCTGCTAAGGGATGAAGTACCAAGTAGGGAGCACTAGATGTTTTAGAAACGTGATATATCTGCGTTAGATGATGTAATCGTGTCACTGAAAGCTCGTGGCTTGGCTTGAATGTTAAACTGGCTGACTATACCCTGCTTAGGATGGGGAAGTTAAAGGACGGGAAGGATCAGCGCTTTAAATTACAAACATCGTTCTCTCATTTAGAGTTCTGGATAAACAAAAACTAATGGTGTTTTGAATACGTATGGAACAAAATGCTGACTAAACTAGGCCAGGAGGGGGGCATCTGAGGGGTCTGACATCTCCAGCGTCAGTCAATCACTCATATCTATTTCATTTCATTCACATGTCAAAGAGAAAAAATATTTACTTACCTAACAAAGCTTCGTTTGCTTGTGTTTGCAGTGGCCTGATGACATGAGCTACCCTCAACTCCAGTACGGAGGCAAATAGGCTTAGATTACAGCTAAAAACGGCACTTCTGTTTGACGGAGATTACACACAGAGCGAGAATGAAAAACCAGCTAAACAGGGACCTGGTTGGGCTTTTCCATATTCGGGGCATTGTTATACCAGATCAAAATCAGGGTGATTGACGCCTAAGTTGTCATTTTAACCCCAGCACAGAAGTTTGGGGATGTGCAATTAATAACTGGCCCTGGTGCCTCCCAGCAGCAGGGAATCAGATAAGGGGCATGCTGTGAGGCTGCTGTTTGGGCCAGGCCTGCCTTAAACTCGTTTCCCGAAAAATATTTTTACTTTGTAGCATCCTTCTGTCTTGAATCTGGATGGAAACAGGAAAGTTGCATAAGATTTGTAAGCAGAAATGCTGCAAGACGACTCATTCTGCTTCAACATTTTTTGCCTTGTTGACTGGCATGGTGCGTACAGAAAGGCTGCCCTGGAGGGCAGCATCTAGCAGGCTGCAGGGAAGTACTCAAGCCAAAATAAATGACTTGTGTCTCCTCCATGTCATTCCAGCCATGTTTTGGTATCCGTGAAATTTAATCATCAATGTTTGTAATCAGGGCTGTACAAATTATGAATTTATAAACATATTTACCTGAATGTTATTTTATTTATAATTTCCTTTCTCACCTCAGTTTCTTCTCCTTCTTCTCATCTCCTCAGCCACCAAAAGACAGTAGAATACAAGATTGTCTGTAGAGCTGAGAAACTGTTTCATGTAGATGATGAATGAACCTCTTCCTGGCTTACAATTTAATGTGACAAGTATGCACTTACATTTGTGCAAGTAGAAGTTGTCACAGAATCTACTTATGTTTACTCCTGGTGCTGAAAAAGAAACTTCAAACAACAGCAGCAAATCCAGAAGTTTCTCACCTTATTAGCATGGAAAATGCTGAACTTGAAGATAATCTGTTAGAAGCCATTCTGAAGCCTTCAAGATGCCACTAAGCCTAGAGGCCTGGTTTTAGACTGGTAAAAGTTTATCACAAAATCTACCTGGCCTCTTTGCCAGCATCAGCTACTTTAAGAGATGGACTGAACCATCATTGCAATAAAGCAAGCTGTTTCATGTAGACTTTGTGAACAGGAACCTGCCCACTGCAGCCACTGGATCTCTATTGTCAGGTATCAGAGCGTTAAATATGATGGAGACACCCTCCTGTGGGTCTCATCCCTCTTCCTTCCCATGAAGCTTTAAAATTCTACCTAGTAGAAGTTTAAAACTTCACATAACAACCATTAGGTTTGCATCTGTAAAATGATTGCTCATCTTCTGCATCCTCCTCCTATCGATATCTTCTGATTTACCCCATTTGTTTAAATGTTTGCTCTTTTTTCTCCACCTGCCGCAGCTATTTGCCAACATGTGTTACATATATGGTCCTTTCTAACATTTTTCTGATGCTGTCTGGCTCAGGCAATGCGTGTTTCCAAAGCTCTTTGAAATCTATCTACTGATTATTAAAAAAATAATAATAGACAAGGCAAATAATTACTAAGTACTTGACTTTTATCCACCTTGTTTGCCAGCTCCAAAAACACAGAGATGAGTTCACAATCATATCATTTGTTCTTGTTTATCATATTTTTAGGCTCATTGTAAAAGTACTAATATTTTCATGGCTTTCACTAAAAGATTGAAGACTTCTTTAATGACTTATCTAAGGGATTTGATATTGTGAACCATTTGCTTAAGCAGGCTTTAAAAAGATTGCCATTCACTGATTCCCCAAGTGGGTTCCAGATTTATCCATAGCTATATAAATGGTGTATCAGATTTAGTTACTTTTTTCCCATCTTCAGCTAAGGTTTGCTTTTGGCCTTACAGCAGAAAGCAAATAAATTAATTAACAATACTTATAGCAGCTAGAAATTCTTCATATCATCCTCAAAATTTTACAAACCTTTGGTATTCTGCAGGGTTGTGGTAGCTGGTTATGAGCTACATCGAAATCCAAGCACTTCCCAACTTGCATTTGTTAGGACATGTACGTTAAAGTAAATGTAATCTTTTGAATTATTTTAATGGGAATAGCAGGGCTGGCATTGGCTTTCAGGAGATAGCTGGGAGAATATTTATGACTCAGATCGTACTAAGCCTGAGAAGGCAGAATAGCTACAGTCCCACCTTTACAGCTGAAATATTATAGGAAAGTTTTCTGGAGCTGTCAGAGGAAAAGCATGGGCTGTTCACAACTTGCACAACAACTGAGGAGAAAGGAGGCGCAAACTTCACCCCCTGCTTTTTCAGGAGTAAAAGATGCACACATTTGGGAGCCAACTGCTTTCACGGTGATGCTTTTTCATCAGCAAACCTTCGCATTTTCCCCTTCTGAATCGTTGTGTGACAATGAATCACTGATGATCTTCAGTGGCAGGACCAAAAATAGGGCTGGGCACAGAGAAAGGCTGGGGTAGGGGGAACCTTTCCTGTGCTCAGCCCTGGGTCTCCCAAGCGACAGCGAGCACGTTACTCCACCTCCGAGCAATTCGGATCCTCCTGGGAGCAATCACCTTTCCCTGCTCCACTGGCTATTTCTGTGATGCTGTATTCACAGGTTAAAAGGGGTGCCGAGAAGCCATGACGACAAGAGACACGTTAGCATGCGGTGAAGTTTGCACGCTGAATAATTACGGTTTTCTTTGTCACGGTGAATCACTGTATGTGAAATCACAGCAATTTCTCCATGCATAGATGGAGTTGACGAATCAAAGCTTATTAGATAATAACTAACTGTGCTTCAGGTGGCTCCCAAACAAATGCTGCCTTCAAAACGATGGCAAAGCGTGGCCCAACCTTAAAGCCTGGGCAGAGAAAACTAAGCTCCTTTCACTATTGTCCGTAAGGGCAGCACATCCTTAGCTGCAGCAGATTTTGCTGTGAAGGACAGAGAAAGGGCCACTGCCTGGTGACAGCCCACACCTCCTCTCTCCAAATCTTATTACTTCTGTGTCACGTTTCTCCTTTAAATCATTTCCTTCCTGTTTTGACAAACAAGGCTCTATTTTAGACCCTCATCTTCCATCCTAGAGTAATCAGCACTTCTCTAAGACCCTCTAACCCACATAAAGTGCATCTGCTAAGAATATTTTTGATGCCTATTGCTTGTTTATATCTTTCCTTTCTTTGAGTCCATCCACTGGCTCTTCCTATATCAAATTCCAGTTTCTTGCATTTAGTTTCAAGGCTCTTGACAACTCTATCTTTCTCGTCTTGTCTATTACTGCATCTCAACAGGGATGTTGTGAAAATAAACTTGTTAGTATTTTTGAGGCATCCAGAAACCATGGTAATGACTGCCACAGAGAAGCTCATGAGGAAATTAATCATTCTGTTGCCATTGTAGGGCTCGAATCCTGCGCAGCAAATAAGGCTTGGGGGTCACACTTCAAATGAAATCACCACCAGCTCATCATTAATTCACTAGTCTCTACCCCCTGCACCAGATGAGGCAGAGGTCTTAAGGAAAAAAAAAAAAAACCTAGTAAGAGACTGAAAGAACTGAAATCTGCAACTCAATACTTATTCAAAAAGAGGTGGCATTAAAACTATACGGACAATTGAACTCTGGTATTTCCTAACCTTGAAGTTAGGAAAGTGCCTTGAACGACTTCTTGTGTCTGCAATGCTACATCATTTCCCAGCAAAACTATCAAAATAGAGGTGATGGCTGGGCTTCCAGGTTAAGACACAAATGTTTTAGGGGGGGATTCAGCCTGGGATTAAGAGGTGTTAATTTTGATGTCTGACTGTAGGGTACATTTGCAAGCTAAATGTTTGGCTTCCACTATGACCCACAGAGATCTGGGCTGTGCAGTCAGCGGAGCGGGAGCAGTTCAGCTCACTGGAGAGCAGACACTTCTGCTCTGCTGAGGAGCCCCAAGGCTGCACAGACCACTCGGAGCAGATCTCCATGGATGACAACAGCACAGACACCTAGAGATGCCTAGCGAGGTCTTAATATAAGATCAAATGTACATGGCCAAATCCAGAGCCAAATATTAAAACAACAGCCACTTGACTGCCTTTCTCTTCTCACTGCTGATGCACCACTTTTTTTCTGGGATTGTAAACATCATGGTAGGTGATCTGAGCCTCTGAAGAACATTGCATGCAAGGATTCATGCTGGTCAGATTATTTGGGCCCAACCATGACATAAACATTGAATAATATTAGTTGTGACACCACCACCATCACTTTCTTTCATTTTCCCTTTAAAGTGGTTATCCAGCGTGCATTCAGTTGGCTAAACACAGGTGTTTAGCCATCAATTCAGATGCCTTAGGACAGCCTACCTGGCCTCCGGCCGCAGCTCCTGGTCTCAGGTCTCCCCTGGATCCTGCCAGCCAGCACTGCACAGATGCCCCAGGTCTCCCAGGGCATCTCAGGAGATACTGGGCACCTACCTTGGGCAACTGAACCTCAGTCTTGCAACAGACATCAGAGTGGGGACAGAGCTGGCATAGACACTTCTTATCAGCTGCTATTAACAATTTCACTGGAAAATGAGGGATATTAGAATCACAGAATGATTTGGATTTGAAGGGACCTTTAAAGGTCATCTAGTCCAACCCCCTGCAATGAGCAGGAACAATATTCCCACCCAGGATCTGGCTGATGGCTAAACGGCTTTTCAGGAAACTTAACTGTGCCGTTCCCTACGGGTGCTGTCCTGGGCACTCTCGGACCACACGCCTCCATCTCCTCACATGGAGAACACGGGCACCCTCACCTTTTTGGCAGCACTCTCTGAAGTAAGGATCAGGCTTACCACCAGTTACTATGATTGACCAAATTCCTGCCAGCAACACTGCAGTAAGCAGCCACGTGTGCCTGTATGGCCCAGAACTACCATGTAATGTCCAGAATATTTCTCACACACCATAATTTAAAGTTTTTGGGACTGGAGGATAAACAGAGTTCGTGAGTATTTCACCAAGACTCAAGTTCATTGGAATGGAGAGAGACCTGACCTTGACAGAGCTCTCAGTTTTGGCTGCCAGCTCTTCTGAGCTTGCAATATTTAATGATTCAAGTCCCATATTGCAACCTAGGTACATGTTTCTGACCCCCGCGTTTATTAAATACATTGACATTTCTAGCCTTCATAGAGAAAAAGTCTATAAACATGAACCTCACCAGCCATAAATCTGTAAGGCAATGAAAGGAGCTAAAAATCTATTCAGAATGGTATTAGAGGGTTGGGCCTGACTTGTCATTTTTAATGCTCAGCTGGGTGAAGTGCACCTACCTGTCCCCTTCGAGACACAAAGTTGGGTAAACAGTCATAAACCCCACCCTTCCTTTCTCCCATCCCTCAGCCAGCGCTTTGAGGTACTGCCCCAATCCTCACTGGAGGGAAAGCATCCCCTGCCCCGGGCTGCGTCTCTGGCAGAAGGGACATGAGAGCAGGACCTGCAAAAGCGAGAGCCATGGGCAGGCTGGGCGCTTGCAGGGCTTCCCATGGCACCAGCGGCAGGCATCGGTCAAGCATCCCCCCGGGGCGAGAGCACCCACCTGCGCTCTGCGCTCCCTACTGCAGGCGCCTGACGCATCTCAAAGAGAAAGGAGAAATGTCAGCTCTATATTTAAGTGCAGGGGGTGGTTGCACACCCATCCAGCAGGTTTTTATTAAACGTAGATGTTTATGCCTGCAACACCGACGTCATCACTTACGAAGCAGGATTTGACGTCAAGCCTCTGCGAGGTCTGAAGGCAACTGAGTATAGTCTTGCACCTTTATCACCTGCATGCTGTTGCCCCATATTTCTTCCAGCAAGGTCACGTCTCCTGTCACGCAGTCCCTATGCTGTGTTCGGGGCAGCATGCTAAGTCTGGCTAACGACTTACATTTCCTGAAAAAATTCCGAACTATCATCGTACTATGAAACTAGCCAGCACAGTGCTTTGGGCAAAGACCTTAAAGCTTATGCACTCCTCTGACAGAGTCCCCTTCCCAGGACTATTTATTTTCACACTGGTAGCATTAACCATGAAATAAAGAGAGAGAGGAGCAGGGACCCCTCCTTATGCCCAAGTTTAAGTGCAGTCCTTCCTCCTGTGCTGGCCCCTGAAATCCTTCCTGCAGTGCCAAGGGGAGAGATGAGCAGTGACAGAGTGACCCCATCCAAATAATGCTGGTAGCTGAAGTATTTGCCTGGGGAGACACGGGTTAACCCAGTGGCCATTAAAGTTTTGTGCACTCCCCGCTCTCGCACTTAAGAGAACACCATTAGTTAACAGCTCTACGGAAAGCAGAGACACGTTCAGAATAAGGACATGAACCAGAAAGATATTTTAGATCCATCAGTTATAATTTACACACCAATGACATACGGCATAAAGACAAAATATACAGATTTTCATATATATACACACACGGATCAACACAGTGCACAATTTAAAGTTATGTTACAATTAAGTGTACAATTTTAAATATGGCTTTATAAACTAGTAGTAATAACAGTGCTAAAATAATGTGTGTCTCATGTAAGTTCATAGACAAACAACATAATGCAGCTACAGCATTAAAGTCCTCATTTAGCAATGTGTTGCTTCATTTTGTTAGTTAAACCCTGTACACCGCAGTTAGCTGGATATATCCCTCCCCCTGTACCCATCTACATACACTTTATTCTTGCTGGATTGCACACCCCAATGGTTAAAACTTTTGGACTTGTATTCTTCAAGTATCCTGAAAAATAAAAACCTGTACATTCAAGGAAAGATTAGCTGTAAGAACAGACTAAGAAGTGAGGGAAGAACACACGCAAACATAGTGCCCAGTGAGAACGTCAACACGACCAGTGAAGCTTAAAAAAGCACTTTTTTTGTTTAGAGAGCTTAAAAAAAAAAACAAGTCACATCTTTTTTTTTGCCTTACTGCCCCAAATAAGGCAAATTTTTAGGTGAGGATAATTAGAGGAACAAGAGAGTGGTAAATTCTGGGTCACTTGGAAGCTCGGTTGGAAACTCTGGCCCCGCTGAAGCAAATGGCACTTTTGTCAGCGATTTCAAAGGGTGCAGGATTTTATTTGTTCTGCAAAAGTTGTACGCCTTTTGGAATCGTACACTCCATTTCAGCTTTACGTTGTTGAGCTGAATGTAGAAATCATTAGATGAAATTCTACAATCCCTTTTATGCACAAGGCAGACTAAATGCCCCTAACAATCTCCTCTGGCCTTAGAAATCTGCAAGTGGGGCAACTAGGTCATGGTACTAAGAGTTTAGCACTGCAGTGACACACTGAACGGTTTCACCGACAGATTCCTGTGCTGTACAGACACAGACATCCCATTTCTTTTCCAAACTCCTCAGGGAGCTGCTGAAACCTCTGCTGAGAAGTAGTTCGCATCAGGGTACTTCCAGAGGGAAGGAACACAAGAGAAGCCCTCCCCAACAGCCACCAAAGGGAGGATTGCCCAAAACCACTGAGACAGAGCTGATTCGTGTTTCAACACCTCTCTACTAAGGCAAAGCCATAAAGACTGGGATTACTAGCCTGAAAATTAAATCCCCCCCTCCTGGCAGAGACCCACATGGTACAGGGGGATGAAGAATGCCTTCCCTCGACATGACACCAGCTGGACACAACGGCCCACGTTCACCGGTAAGCTCAAAGCTGTGCTTGCCGCAATGCTCTGTAAAGCGGTCAAATCCAAACAGATCTTGTCCTTGCCCTTTGTCACCAGGATTCAGACGACTCTGCAGCGTGGGCACGGAATGACAGCACGCTGGCAGCCTCACTGGAGCCACAGCTACCAAAAGGAGTCCCTCTGCTGTCTACCTAGCACTAACGAATACCCGAAGCATAGCACAGCATACACGAACACTTGTAGCACTAATCAACTGCTGAAAACCATCACGGTCATTCAAAGGTACCTCTAGCCCTCTTGGTCCATGGGATTAGACACTACTACCTGGGTGCTCTTCCAGATCACAGCCACTGACACCTATGACACAACTCACACCTATACTATGTATATCCATTTCCATACCCCAGCTACTGGGCTGCCCAACATAATTCTGCATTTAGAGAGCATAACTTGCTTTATTTTGATCACATGCCTAATTCATAATTTCGCAGTATTTGGGGATGGGGGAGGGGGCTAGGCTAAATAGCTACTTGTCAGAAAACAGATTCAAATTCTTATTCAAACATCTAAGGACATGACCCACTTGAATTCATCCTCTGCCACAGAAATTTCACTTGGTGAGCTTCCCTGCATAAATCTGCACATAACACACTTTTCCAGCAGGCAATATTTTGTAAGGCTTAGTATCTGACAGATACAGCCCTTTCAATGAAAACAGTATGAAACTGTCATGATTACTTGAGCAGACATCACTGACAAAAGGAAATTTGTGCCTGAACTGTTGCTGCAGAATTATTTCAGGCAATATTTTTGCAAAGATAATATAGATCTGGAGGGACATTGCCAAGGTTTTAAAGATCAAAACGTGTGACTTGCAGTGTTATAATTGGATGGGAACAGTCCTCCAGATCTGAAACATCAGGTTTGGTTTGGTTTTTAAATCAAGCACCACATTTGTAGGATTTCTGTAGGACCTATACGTCCCAGCGTCTGTTTCCCCCACTCGGTAACAGTGAGCTCTGCTGACAGAGCCAATGAGTCCGACAGGGGTAAACAAATCCCTTCTGACATGACAGAGTGTTACACAGTCAAACACTGCAATTCACATGAGAAAACAACAGACTGCTTCAAATCTAACTCTATTGGAAATGCAGGGCTTGCTTTAAACTCCCATTTGCCAAATGAGGAGCAGACCAATTATCCATTCTCTTAAAGCAGCACTATGGAAACAAAGGCATTACTCAGCCTTTGGCAGTATTTAAGGTAGAGTAACCGGGAGGAACCGCGCCATCTCCTCGCCGGGATGAGGGGTCACACTCCAGATCGTGAGCAGGGCAGGGCCCCTGCCCGGCTGCTGGAACGGGTTGGCCAGGCCGCAGATTCAGCCCGTGTCCTCCTGCGGCAACCCGACACTCAGCACTCTCCCCGCATCCCACCCTCTCCTCTCCCACCCGCTGCCTCCTCCCCTGACCATCCAAGGGCCCCCTGCCCTATTTTGGGAAAGGACAGACAGCATAGAGGAGCCCCAAGCTAGCTTTCCTCTTGCCAGGACCGTGCACCGCCGTCTACCCGAAACCAGCCCAGAGCTGCGGCTGGGACCACAACCAGGTTTGGCGCTGGCAGCTGTGATGCTCTCCGAGACCTCAGGGACATTTGACTCTTGTGACAAGGGTCCCTGAACCCTTCCTAACATCCCCCCACAATGAGTGTCTGGCCGCAGTGGTGGGACCCCCAGCCAGGGAAAACCTTATGTGGTCCATGTCGCCTCAGACATGACATTGTGGCATCCCTCGCCCTCCAGCTCCAGCCTGAAGCGGCCATCCCAGCCCACCCGCCAGGCAGCTGGCACCCTGCGGCTGCCCCAGGTTTCACTGCTGCAGAGACACCTGATGTCCCTGACCCCCATCAGCAGCATGGCCAGGACCTCCACATCCCTATGACACACTTGCTTGCAATTTTGATCAATGAGGGAGAGAAAAAACAAAGAACAAAAACAAGAGGAAATAAAGATGCTCTCCAACTATTTTTAGTTCTGTATAGTCCCTCAGCACTAAGATAAAAAAAATAGAGATGATCAGGGCAGGGGGGGACACCAAAACACTGCAGGACTAAGAAAATGTTGCTCTTTTAGCAGAATTTTGAGAAGTCAAAAAAATATGTTGTTTTGTTTTTTTTTTTTTAAGAAAACTTGTCTTCTCTTTCCCCATGCAAACCAAAATGAATTAACATTTTTTCACAGATGTTAAAAAAGCTATTTTCTTTTTTTAACATTCCCCCCACCACCACTTTACCAAGACCAGCTTCCAAAAGAAAAAAGCTTGGATTAAATCCTTTTAAACAGGTCTAACAGTCAGTATTTGTTTCCAGAAGGGATAAACAAACCCAAGGATTTCCTACTAAACCTGGACAAAATACTACACCTATAAATTCCTAAAAGAGATGCCGTTTCCTAATTTCACCTCTAGTTTGAAACACGGCCAAACACAGAAATGCAGACTTTATCAAGAGTAGCTGTCATGAGGAGAAAGCCAACTAACTTCTCCTCTAAAGTGACCTGAGTAGTCCCTCAGAAAGGGAAGGCATGTGACGAGCTGCAAAATACATTCACCTCACTAATTAACACCCTGGAAAACCTCAACCAACAGCAAAAAGATGCTTCCCCTTCTGCAACCCCTTCCGATCCTTTCTTCTTCAGCCTCCCCAGGGGTGAAGCCTGTTACCTGGCCGGTCAGGGTGAGGCTCAGCCTCCACTGAGGCATGCTGATTATTCACAACAAAAGCAAAAAACACCAGGTGAGAACATAACCACGGCACCGCGTGGCACCTACATCCTCGGCACAGGTACCCATGCTGTGGCACGGCAGCACCAGCTCTACCCCAACGCCAGCAGCTCCGGGTGCTGGCGGCAGAATGGGGCCATGGCACAACACCAGCTGTGCACTGTGCTGGCATCTCCTGTCTCCGTGCCCAGCCACACAAAATCCAAATCTGTCTGCACACAGACGGGAGGGTAAAATGACATCATCGATTTCTGGTTAACCCGCATTTCGGGATGTCGCAAGGGCCGCTGTCACAGACAGATCTGTCAGCCCACCGAAATTATAAAGGTGACAGTGTCTGCTGAACTCAGGCTGGTCTTTTAATTACTGTGACTCACGGCTGGGATTCATCTGCTGTCAGCAGGAACCTCCATACCTGCAAGCACACCCTCCCAACACTGAAAAGATGGAGAAAGCACAGCCTTCAAACATGCATGGGTAAATGAATGAGAACATCGCCATCAGAATTTCCAACACACAAACGTTTTTAAAGAGGAGCTTTTTAATGTGGATGCCTTTATCTAGAATACCAATACCCACATCTTTGCAGGCAGCATCTGCCCTGACTTGGGTATGAAGTTTCACAGGCATTTCAGGCCATCATCTCTTGTGCTTTCAAGCCCAAGACTTATCTTCTTGTGCCCTATTTCTGTGCGCAGTCCCCTGAGAAGGGTCCCAAGCAACTGCATGATATCTTCCTCCTTCTCAGTTTTGGTTCACTTTGCAAATGACACTTGCTCACAACAGAGACCACTGACTGCAACATGGCTCCAAGGACATGCCTGGGGAATTGAGGAAACAGGTGCAAATTCACATCCATCTCAGACCACACCAAACTTGTCAGCTCTCACTGTGGTGGCTCCCATGCATGAAGAGACCTGGGAAGCCACTGCAGACATGTGACCCCCCTGCTTTCAGAGCCACAGCTAGCTTGGTGTTTCCCCAGAGCAAGTGATTTCCTCTGCAGAAGATACTCCATGATCCAAGAAAGAGAGGTATTCTTTGAAAGCTGGAGTTATTTCAACCTCCAGACTATTATGACAACCAACAATTAACATCCTAAAGCAGTTGTCTGCCCTGTCTGCTCCCAGAACATATGGCACAACCAACACATTATAAAAATTTTGCTGAGGGATCCCGATTCATCTAACTGTAACTCACTGAGAAAGTCATAATTCAAATATTTTTAAACGGGCCACCACCAAAGTCTGCAGGCAAATACCCAGTTTTACATGCATGTTTACAAATACCACAGCTGTCTATACTTTCTATATGCTTTATCTCTACTTAAAACCAACTAGTCATGGCCAAGCAACACTGATGTACATGCTTACCTTCAAGCTGGCAAGTAAATCCAATAGATTCATTCTCACTCTAACCTGCATTTAGGGAGATACGAACACGAAGCATGTGAGCATCTGTGCAATCATTCTGGATTTGGGGTTCCAGATTCATGGAGGTGCTAGCAAAGGCACCTTAAAATCAATTCTGGTCACTCTTTCAGCACCTGGAAACGCCCCCCAGACTGCGGTGCTGACACAGCTGTCCTAACTCAACTGCCTCCCGTGCACCAGCTTTAGGGATTGTGCACCGTAAGCCAGCACAGTGCCCAGCACCCACTGAAGCACCTTCCTAGGCAGCTCCAAAGCATTTGATTGCCTGGGCCAACATCTTGCATTTACACAGCATCCCATGCCTGGAAATACCCCAAATCACTTTGCAAACTTCATGGGTTTGACATGTCTGTTGGTAAAGAGCATAAAGCACCCCTGCTGCGATGCACCAGACTTTTAGTAACAAATCCCAATTCTTCCCACTCCCTAGCAATAGCAGACAAAAGCCATTGGCAGGAAGTAAAAACATAGTAATTCGAGAACACAGAAGAAATTCAGATGCCTGAGGCAGGCTTTGGCCAACACACATTCCAGATGAGTGTTTGGGAGATTATACATAAAAAACCGACATTTCCCTTCTGAATAAAAATATTCTAAAGTAGCAATTTCAATCTTCTGCAAAGAACAAGAAACACTAAAAAGCTCCTTTCTGTAGGAAAATGTTCTCCTCCTGCCTTCCTTGACTGTCTCTGAAAGACCTAGGAGCAGTTCTTTCCTGCAGACACTGTAATAACATATGCACCCAGAGTACAGGTAGCTATCAAATAAAATCCCCCCGGAACTCTACCAAATCAATACAGCATTAATCATTTTCTTCTCTTGGAGAAAGGTGTGCCAGTCAGACCTCTTCCATTTTTGTCCTCAACCCATTCCTGTAAAGATAAGATATCAACACAAACCACCTCTGGCAAATGCTCCACTTCCCGGACGTCTGTCCCACCTGGTTGCGGGATCTGGTTTTTGAACGCGAACAAAAATGTAGATTGAAAGGTCCTGTTGTCTTCTGGACCTCCAGTTTGCCCATATGTGTTTTAAATAACTGTTTACCTTGGTTCCACCTGAACAGTTACACAAAATGAAATAAGGTTGAAATAGTCCAGGTAGCACGTGACAGCCGAGTCAAGCACAATGGTCTCTTTCAAAGTGATATAAACCTCTTCCTGACCTGGAGGAGAAAATAAATCAGACTGATCCCAAGAAACAGCTTGTCTGCAAAATGGGAGATGCTTGTACGCATCACTTGCATTGTTCATGATCTCTGTAGTCATCCATGTCCACGTCTGAATCAAAAAGGGAGTGTCCAGTGTAATCTGTGTCAGGGGTTTGAGAAATACTGTTCCCTTCCTCATCAAATGTTTCTGTCCTTGAATAAAAACTGAAGTCCTGCAAAGGGGAGTAAGTCTTGCTTGCTTCGCTGCTTTCCTCAGATTCATAGAGAGTGTTATCATCATCATGGTGCCATTCTGGCCAAAATTTCCTCCTTATTCTTTCACAATACATAGCAAGGTTAATCAGTTCACCTGCAACACAGCACAAGAGACTCTAGTAAATACATCCAGTCAATAATGCTCTAACTCACCTGCTGATGCAGAAACATGTTAGCACTGTTTGGAAACAAATTGTGCAGGTTCTTTCCAAAGAGATTTCAAAATTCCAAGATCCCATCAATCGTCTTTGCGGCTCTGTAACTTTCATGTAACTTAAAACACGTATATTAACCTACATACAACAAGAAGGGTTACACTGGAATGAACATAAATGCATGTAGCAAAATAACTGTCCCAAATTCAACCTCTACAGAAATAAATTAAGACAAGATACTAATACTGTAAGTTTTTCATAGTAAAATTCTTGCTTATTTTGCAGAAACCTAGTTTCTAAAGGCAGAATTTGATCCTATATATACACAATACAATTGTTTATAAAAATTTGGGTGAATTTGGGTTTTCCACCACCAGATGGCAGCGTTGTCTGCAAGATAAATTCACATTTTAAAGCTTTTATATGGTCACTGGCTCACCCCTAATGTTCCTAGCCTTAGTACCTCATGCCTCATACATGTACATTTCAAGTGTGCTTAGAGAAGAAATTACAAAAAACTTCAAAGAACAAAGAAATAATAGCATATTAAAGGGAATGTGTATGTGAAACCTGCACTCACAATAGCATGAGTAGGCGGATGGGTACAGAGAATCATCCATACTGCTTGGCTATTTGCATCTATTACCATCTATTTATTTTTCGTTAGAGACAAACTAGTTCAACAAACATAGTATTCCTTCTTGTAAGCCATGGACCCTCCAGAATTTTATCTGTGATTCCCCAGACATCAGGGGGAAGAACTGTATAGACAATATTTATGTCCTCATCTCAAGTATTTTTTTTCCTCAAAGTTTTAATAATGAGCAAGTCTGTGCCTCCTAACTGTTGCTTTAGTAGCTCTCTTGGACTGAGTAGATCTACAGGTCAGATTCATTCCTTTTACACCTATTTCACATCCTTTTCCTCCTTAGCTCTTCCTATTTTTCATACTGTGTGGTTTTATTCTGAAAAGGGATGCAAAGATACTTTCACATGCCTATACCATCCCACAAGAAAAAAATAATAAAACGTGTGGAGGGGAGGGGTATGTTGGTTTCCAATTCATGCAAAAACACAGTGACTCCAAAGTCAGGCTGGACTTTTTCCTTGCCGAGCATCTTCAATAACAGCAAAGGCTGTAATTTCAGTGAGACAATAGCACTTGCAGTTCTACCGTCAATGAAACTACTCAGTTCAGCAGAATTTGGCTCATGGCCGTGCTTCTGTCTTCTCATATTTTACCCAGCATTCATTCCTTAGAGGCATTCAGTCTTTGCTATGTTAAACAGGGAAAAGATCAAGTACAGGAATAGAAACAATTACTGTGTAGAACATTAAAGAGAAAACAAACAAGAATTTTAAGAGAAAACAACATTACAGGATACAAATAATATATCAAAGGCAAGAACAGCCTGCGAAGCAGCTGAAGTGCTGCTGCAGTCTTCAAATGCCCTTACAAGGTGCTCCAAGTTTAAACACGGCAAATGCCACCAAGAGTTTTTCATGAGAGATCACTTAAGCTTTCTTACCTTTGATTAGTCTCTCTGGTCGAGTCCCTGGTAGTGTCCACATTGCCTGTGCCAGATGCCCAAAGACAGTGGCATCAACAGTGGAAACGGTTGGTCCCATAATGTACTTCTTGTCACCTGTAAATACAACAGCAAACATTACTCAACTGATTGTCACTTCTCCCCAGTTAAAAAAAAAAATAAATTCCCTGGTTACACCTTCAGCATTTTTTTTTTTTTACTGAAATAATTTAGCTGAAAAGGTTCACAGGTTCAAAGACAGGGATTCAACATTGAATATGGTTCAAAAGCTGTTGCTAGGGTTCCACAGGTCCATTACTGCAGCTTCCCCTGTGCTCACCACTTCTATAATTAGACCAATTACAAAGCCACCACTGGCCAAGTAACCTCCTCCGCTTGTCACAGCTGGCAGTGCATACACACTGCACTAGTTGTGCTGCATTTAAAATCTTCTCTGCAGCCAGCAGGTGCCTGAAAGCACAATTTTGTCCTTTGGTGCAAACCCAAAATCATTCAACCATGGTTCAAAATCATGAATGCACCTGCTGAGAGAAGCTGGTCACCCTGTATCTCTCATGCGTGCAGATCCAGTTTCAGGTTACTCATCGCAAAAAAAAAAAATAAAGTCATACCCAAAGCTTTCCTCTCCCACCATTTGTTCAGGCTGAAACCGATGCACCAGTCAGACTGGCAGCGACTGCTCAGAAATGGCCTGCATCTCCAGGAGGAGGACACAGCCGTAGGCAGGAGTGAACAGCTCCTCTCACACACCAGCAGTGCGGTGCCCCCACCCCCAAACACTGGTTTCTACCTGGCAGGGAACAAACAGGCAGGTCAGGCACAAGGGCAGGCAAGTGAAACAGCAGCTGCTTGGGACTGGCCTGGGTCAGAGGAGGGACATGTCTGCTCCATAACGCTATTCTGCTTACCTTTCTCAGCACCCCAATGCCATGATGGTCCTAAGTGGCCACCACAGCACAAACAGATGGATAACTACCTGAGATAGGGAAGAAAATCACGTTTCAAAGCCTCCGTTTGCAAAGAAACATCCAGTATAAACTTGTTCCCTCATCACAGCCACAAGACCTGGAGCAAAGACCACACACAGGGCACGCAGCTGAAACACGCGGTATTGCAGAGGTCAGGTTAGATGGTTGTACTGTCCCCACCTTGGCCCAAAGTGCTATAAATTCTGTGAAATGTGGTACGTAGTTGAATTCTCCAAATCCAGTTATCCCATCTCCCCAGGACATTCTTTCCCTGCCCAATATAAGCTGCCTGCAATTCAGCAGGTTATTAAATGTTAGGGTTATTGAGTGCGTTTAGAAAAAACTGTCCAGCAGTAAGATGCATCAAATTCCAGAGTACGGTACAACGAATGCTGTCATCCCCCTGTACAATAATGTAGCAAAGCAGTGCTCAGGAATAACCAGCAACAATAACCTCCTCTAGCCTGTCAGATGTAATTTTAACATGGAGTTAACTCTCCTCAGTTCTTTCACGGCTGCATCAATCTATTGTTTGAAAACTACGTACAGGGTAATGTTGTGTCTTTTCAGTATTTACACGATGCCTAGCATAAATCGATCTCAAATGCAGCTCAGAAATTGGTCCCCAAACCACAGTTATATGCCAACACTAGGAATTTAGCACCATACAACCGGGTCTGAGACTTGATCCATAACGATGTTGTGCTGGGAAGTAATACTGCCACTTCCATTTTGCTACAACTAAGGCAGGCAGTGAGTGAGGGCTGAACCATCCCACTCTTTTGCAAACAGAGTGGCTCCCCAGGTACAACACCTGCACCTTTAGGCGCGTGGAAACAAAGGGGAAGAGGAGGAAATAGAGCTGTGGTTCCATAAAACTGTAAATCTGGTTTTAGGTCACCCTGCACTGCGTAACACAGCCTCCATGCACATTGCTGTCTACCAGTTCCATCTGTTCCCAAAACTTCCAGTGCAACATTTTTCCAGAAGACTTTCTGACAGACCAGATATAATCTCTCAGCATCTAGTTTTATGCCAGATTACACAGAGCCTGTCGCATCGAGGCTGCCGTAGTGCTAATCATCTCAAACACCTCACTGCATCCCCTGGCTAATCCAACAGAAATGCAATCACCTGGTCACACTGGACTTGGATCAAATTTGTACTGCCCAGGGATTTGAGAGCACACAGCTCCACTATTTACAAACGCATGCACCAGAGGATTAAAAAGCAGCTACTTCAGCAATGGGTCAAGAAACCCCGGCAAGAGACAGATCTATGAGACGCAGGGCCAGCAGGAGACCTGCACCCTTCCACAGCAGCACGTACAGCCCATGCAGGCTGCTGCAGGGCATTTCAACTAGCATTAGAGGCTCACGTTCAGGTTAGTCCCACCTCTGTGTTTCAGCTCTGAGCACCCCTGCCCTCCACAAAACATCAAATGCTTTTCAAAAGTCAGTTCAGGCAGCTGACTGCTGCAACTCCCTGCTCAAAATCCCCATTTACCCAAAAGCCTGAGGCAGGCAGACAGCTGAGAGGGCATCAACAGATTTATGGGCACTGCTCACTCACTTGCATCTTTTAATAATTACCAAAATGTAGATTTTTATATATTGCTAGTTCATATGCCCAGTTCCCCCCACTTCCTTACACTACTACCAGGCAGTAGGAAACTACTACAACACAAGGAAATTACATTTGTGGTTTAAAGACTGCAAGACAGAGAGCAAGATGATACCAACGGGGCAGGCGGATCCATCACAGGAAGATTAGTTCCAATTTCCATGTTTATAAGAGATCTGGAGGAGTCTGTTAGGGAAATAGGTACATGGGAGAAGGAAAACTGATTTTCAGAAATGAAAAAGAAAGAAAAAAAGCACCCAAGATGTGACTGGGAATGTCAAAATGAGTGTCACAAGACCTGGCAGCTGCCAAGTTATCATTCTCTGGAAGCAGCTCTTGGAATTTGAGTGTTATTCTTGTTCCCATGTGAATGGTCTCTGTTAAAAAATGGGGAGCATTAAATTCATCTGACATAGGTGATGACTGACAGCTACAGTTTGGTATGTGCAGCTATTTTCTGCATGACAGGCATCCTTTTTAAGCTCTTAAGATTGCCCTCTAATTAACAGCTAAAATCCCAACTGCTTCCTCTTCTGGGAAAATACATGGACACATATACGTGGAGAGGAATCTCACAAAGATTTTTGTGCAGGCAATAGGATGACTGACGACCTTCTCCTTCCCCCCTGTGAAACAGGAGTCTCCAGTCAGGCTGGAGGTCCTCATCCCACCTCCTGTCCCTATCCCAGGATACTACCTGGAGGCCACAGTTACTAGACCCAACCATAAACAGCTGGCTGGAGAAAACCTGAGCATGCTGCTGTTAATGAAAAATCATGGCAACTGTAGAAAAGTAGACATATGCACCAATAATCAAAAGAGCAAATATAATGATTCACGGAACTGCACACTGACTAACCTGACATCCATTTCAGAGGGGGAGATGAAAAAAATGTGCAATATTCAGCTGGTAATGTAGTAAAATAACAGGAATACAGCAGATGCCCATCAGGGCTTTTTGAAGTACACAAGGTACAACATTCTCATCAATAATCTGGAAGTAAAAATAAAACCCCTGTTGATAACATATGTATCATCCAATTTAAAAAATTGATATAGTGAAGAAAATACCTTATCCTTGAGGATTTCCAGTTATTTTTCCCACCAAAAACAAAAGTAAGAGACTGATTATAGCATTTACCTTCACAAGGAGATGACCCAGGCCACCCAGGGAGGAAGGAAGAACTAGGAGGAGCATCTGCCTGCAGGCTGGAATTGGACAAACTCCGATTTGAAACAGGTCAGATTTTGAACAGATTTTGATGGTGATTAATATCTGACACCAATTACTAATGAAAGTGGTAGCACCCCTGCCTGCTGAAATCTCATAATTAAAATGGATGCCTTTTAGAAAGACACGCTTCAGCCAGAAAAGACACAGGCCTCAAGACAGCAACCAAGCAGTCCAATTCACAGAGATCCGTCTAGATGATTTAATGATCCCTTTGAACTCAAAACTTTACAAATCTGAGTGTCGGTACAGACTCCAGAGACAGAAGGATGCAGACTTCAAATAAGCAAACCAAGAGACTTTTACAGGTACTTGGGAATGTGTTTCAGTTTTCTCTTGAAGGCTACGTCTACTCTTGGCAGACAGGGCTGACTTCAGCATAGACACATCCACTGCTGCTCCGTTCAGCCTGCCAGCATTGTCTAGCCAGAACCAGGAGGCTCTGCTGAGCTCCCAAGTCATAGGTTGAACTTTCTCCAGCTCCCATCCCAACCCCATTCCTCTCTACGAGGTACATGGAGCCACGCAGCGTGAACCTCAAAGCTACGGCAACAGTTGTCCCACAGTTGAAGGCACCTTGAGCTGGCCACAGCTCTGCAGCAGATGTGCCCAGACGCTCTTCTTCTAAAATGAGCTGCTCCCTCCCTCAGAAAGAAAAGGGACCTCTTAAGCTCCAAATCCAGTTTCTCCTTGAAGAGGCACTAGAATAGGTAACTTTTTTTGTTAACAAACAAAATGCAGCATGAGAAAGCGTTGACAGAAGAAGAGCTATCAACAAATCTCCCCCTTGCTCGTTGTGCCCATGCATCACCTTTTTTTCCACCTTGCTCCCAATACAGCAATTTCAGCAGGTTTGTTTCAGAAAACAAAGTTACAGAAAACTCTACACAGCCCCATCGAGGTCCTCTGCAAGTATCTTCCTTTCCAAAACACCTTGGAAGTCCAGAAGCATCTCTCTTCCTTCCCCTTCTCAGCAAGCACTCAGTTGCCTTCTGCTGGGCTCTCCTCACCTTGCTGCCTCCATCCACTCCACGCTTATCTATTTATAGCATGTGCAATATGTCCTCCCTCTGGAGCGCAGGGCAGGGAGGCATCCCTCCTGCCCTCCACTCAGCCACCTATTTAAAGCAATCACAACAGGTAACAAAGCAGTCACACAGGTACCATCTCTCTTGGTTCCTCGTGCAAGAGAGACACAAGCTCAAGGGAAAAAACAACCTGCCCCAAACCAATTCCTCAAAATGCAAATTTTACACAGGAGCATAATACAGTTAGCTCTCAGCAGACTGCAAGGCGAGAAGCACAGCGTAGACAGCTCTGGTGCGGATTTCAGCCTGAGCTACACAATAGAAATGAGGCTCATGTGGTTCTAGCTAAGGGAAGTCAACCTTAAGACTAAACCTACAGGATCCACCCATCACAACCAAGAAGCCTAAAACCACCTATTTGGACAACACAGACCCATCTCCTACTAGCAGCTTTGAATAAAGCTGCTAACACCAACCAAATACAACAAAGTCCAGCTCATCAAAATAACATCTGCAAAGGGTTTTCAAATGGCAGCCTCATAACGATCTATCAAACAGCCATGAGTCCCATGAAGAAAAAATGAGACCCCCCCCAAAAACATAAATAAGAGGTTTCATTTGTAGAACTGAACACCACATTTTCCTAAATTCAAATAGCAAAATGCTCTTCCAAAATCACAGGCCACATTCTGCTCCTCTAGATACACATACCTGGTGCTCAGAGAAGAAAGCCACTTACCCCTCTAGAGACACAATTTGGTAACAAACAGTGAGGAAAGAAACACTGTCCCTGCCAGAGTGAGGATGGCACTGAATTACAGCAGCAGTGCGGGCTCTACCTACTGACAAAATGACATTATTTGTGTATGTGATCAGGATGCCAGGAAGTACTCGCGGTCGATTTCATCCTGTGGAGAGCAGGCTGTGAACAAACAGAATGCGCGTAACTCGCTGTACATTACCCAGGAGGCCTGCTAGAGTCCGCATGTCCTTCTCCATCAGCGTGTACATCTCCTCCTCTGAGAAGCGGCCAATGCCGTGGCCATACATTTCCCGTTTCACGATCCCTTTGGTCAGGTGGCAGAGGATCCACTTCAGCAAGTCGCTGAAGGGGCCAAAAAGTGAAACCATCTTTTGCGTCTCATGAAGATTTTCCACCCATTGGCAATAAGCTAAAGTCCTAGAAGGATGCGAAAATAAGTTATAGCGGTGCAAAACCCAGACAGCCCATCACCACCCTGCAAAGGCTCGCACAAAGGTTAGGCAGAGAGCTTTCTTAACGTCGAGTGCTCAGTGCCCTGATGGAGAGGTAGTTTCCAGTAAAGAGTAGACCCTGATGCAACTCAGAGTAACATCAGAGAAAACTGACTTTGCAATACTTACGCAGACTGCCCAGTGCTTATTCTCTCAGTAAATCATTACTCACTTCAGGAGAAAATGAGATTCACATTGAAATATAAAATAAAAGCTGCAGAATTCTGCTAAACTTGCATAACAAAATGCAGTGCCAAAAGGATTTATTAGCTCAAGATGACTGACTGCACAGACCTGGGAAAACAACAACAAAACAGCCCACAAAGAAACCAGTCTTTCCCACCAATCTTTTCTCCTTGCTTTCTATACTGCTGAAACTTAGCCAAGCAGTAACTTTGCCCCAACATAAATATTGTAGAAGTCATTTTTCAGAAGATCTCTGCTCTGCTCAGAAACTAACAATGACACAATTGTTTAAAAATAAAATTTCAAAAAGTGAAGGGGTGGTGGTTATTGGGTTAGGTTTTTTTTCTTCTCTTCAAAATGTTGATTTTGAGACACACATTTCTAAAGGACTCTGTTGTATTTGGGCTGTATTTCAGCTTTATTGAATGGCAAATATATTATTTTTGAAAGGTCTTTTTATAAAAATTTGTCTTACCAGCTGAAATTTGTTTCCTACATGAATTTTTGTTCTTTACTAATATTGTAGGCAAACAAAAAATTGATTTGTTGCTGTCGTTACTCAACAAACTTATGAAAAAATAAACATTAACTTTTTTAATATCTAGCATCTTCTGACACTACAAAAAAACCAAAAAGACCATGTGACTTTTGTCACCAAGTTCAAGGGATGTTGGAAAAAGGGCTAAAGACATCTCAAAGTAGACATGACAAACATATGAAGCCAACAGGGTCTCGGAAACACTGGGAGTTGATACACATATTCCATTATGTTTATAGCAATTTCTAAACTGAAAAATCTAAAAGTGGATTTACATATTTGAGATCGTATGAAAACAGGCTCATTGAGACATGATAAACTAGTGAAGCTAGATCAAAAAGTTGAAATAGCAGAAGCTGCAAGTTCATGTATGCAATTATATTAACTTAATAATCAAATTTTTCCATTTCCAGTATGATTAGAGCTCTTTTTTTTTTTAGTTTGGAATATGACTTCAGTTTTATCATTGTACATATTTCTAATTGCACATAATTTCCTTAGTGCTGATACGGATTGCCTAATTCAAGAAAGAAAAAAAAAAACAAAGCAGTATCTCCTGGAGAACTCCTGTGAATTTTTTTTTTTTTTAACGTACGTTTTATCAAACTCCTGTATGTCATGAACAGCAGTTGAATTCAGCAGTACCATCAGGGAACAACTAAGTTTACACCATGAAAATGTTCTAATCTTTAAGTTTTCTTTACTTAAAGAGATTCTTTACTTGAATTACTAATAACATGAGGTAAAAGGAGAGTATTTGGCATGACAGCTGAAAAAAAATCCACTTACAGCTCAATTTTAGAATGCTCCCAACAGAGTGGGTGAAAGGCATTTTAATTCTATTAAAAATTGTCCACTGCAGGACAATGCCTTCTGCTCAAATTGATTTCATTAAAGTCAGTAACCATGAGGCATGTGCAGGTTTTGCTCCAAATGCATGAACAGTGAAGAACAAAAATGCACCTGCTATGTGTCTGATGGCTTTTATCCTCAACAGGTTTCTCCCTAACCTCTTGCACTGTATTAATATGACAAAAGCATCCAGCTGACGTTTCACACGCTTCAGCACCACTCTTCGAATGGGGGGAGTTCTGCACAATCCTTGTTTTTCAAAATGGATAGATCAACTCAAGTCATTGGGCTGGTTTCAGCACAGCAGAGTTTGAAACAAAGCCAGATTTAGTGAGAGGCACCAGCACGAAAGGGGGAACGTGAAGCTAGCAAGCACAGGAGCAAACAGCTACTGAAACTCCAGAAGTATTAACTTTGGCTAGAAGATGTGGTGCGAGACTGCCTTGCTCCAGGACAAAGGTAAAACAGCATTTAAGAAGGATGGAAGGAAGACTGGGCTGAAAGCATAAGGGCGCTCCATAGAGCGGAAGTCACGTTTCAGAAGTCGTGTTTCACGGGCCTGAGAAAGGACACGATCCCTTGGGCAGGTACAGCTCTGAATGGGAAGAAAAACTCCGGTCTCGATGCAAACACTGGGAAATAATTACAAATACTATCTGTATCTGTAAGTTATTTTTTATTACTTCAGTAAGCTAAGAAAAACCTGCTCTCTGAGAGCACTGCTGCGTGTCTCGCTGCAAAGATCCTCCTTCCCCAGCGTGGACCTGACCCGCTTTCACCCAGCAACTCTGCAACACAACTTAGTTGCTTTAGGACAACAGGCCTGACCACAGAGAGGGACAACAAGAAAAAGAAGCCAAAACAGAAAAAGAAGAGAGGAGACTCTGCTGCACCATTTTTTAAAAGTCGCCCCAGTTGCACAAGACTAACTTGGCCCTATGAACTTGCCATCACTATTGTTCACTCCAGCCACACCAGTGAGCTGTCACCGCACCAAGAATGATCAACCACGTCCAGGATGACTTTATTTCATGAGACAGGATGAACAAGGTTTCCCACAAAACTAATTAGCCTTTACTTTAAAGCAAAATTACATTTCCCTAGCACTCACTTGCTCTGGGGCAGAAGGTCTTTGGGTCTGGAAGAGGCAGAGATCAGATGAAGTGTTTGACGATCAGGACAGCAACGCAGGAAGAGCAGAACTGCACAGGATTTAGTTACTCCTGCTAAACTGTCAAACACAATCTTAGATATCTGCTTGTCACCTTGAATGAGTAAAGTTGTCACATGTCCCAAATCTCAAATGTACATGGGCAATGAAGGCAGCTAAATAGACAACCACAGAGTTTACTCCTAAAATTTTATGGCTCTGAGCACGCAAAAGCAAAGAAAAAAGCAGGCTCAGATTCAGAGAGACAGTTAAAAGCACTTTTAAAACTGGCTTTACAAGCACTTTGTTAAAATAATTCTATTCAAAGGTTCATTAACCTGTGCTTCCTAGCAAAAGATGCTTCCTAGCAAAAGATGCTTCCTAGCAAAAGATGCTTCCTAGCAAAAGATGCCTTTAATCCCACCCATCATCCCTCTGCTCAGACTACTTTACTAGAGGTTTTCATCCAAATCAACATTACAAAAGGTTAGAAAATGCCAGAAATCAGGTAGTCTACATAATCTACTTCAGCATAACTATACATTTTAAACTACAGTTTGTATTTGCAGGATGACATAATTATTTTAAATAGTGGCCTGAACTGAGCATTTTGGGAAACATTAACATTCTCATTTGTGCCAGCACATCTGTACAAATCTTAGAGTATAAATAAAACAATAATGCTTTAAAGAGCAATGCTGTGGGGGTGAAGCAAATCTGAAGTCTAAATGTAACAGCAGCTTTGGCCTCAATACCTAAATAAGGAGAGGAGATGGATAAAGTGACTCATCAACAGCGGCTTGCTTGATTATCCCCAAACTGTCTGAACAGCAAGGCAAGGGGGTGGTGTTCACAAGGATGTGAACTGGGGGTTATTTTTCCTATCTGAACCTGTGCAGAGTGGAATTTCTTGATATCCAAAATGATTATAACAAATTCATTCCACAATCAGCTGTAGAAACCCCCACCTGCTGTGCACTGTCCCAGAGCAACTGGTTTTTAAGCTGCCAGTGGCATTCAAGCCTGGCAGCACTGTTAACAGCAGGAGAGACGCCGCTCTTATAATTAGCTTGATGTATTTAAACATATTTATATTACAAACATATTTTATGTTTAATAAATGGCAAGTCTGAATACTGACTAAAGTCACATTCATTTGTATTCTCATACCATACCATGCTTTTCCTGTACTTCAAGCACTCATCACACATGTGACGTTTACATGGTCTTCTTGAAAGACAAAGCAAGAAATGACTTAAATATGTAGTGTGTGTGTATATATATACATATATATATACACACACACACACTCTTATAAATCACTACGGTTGTGTTTGACAATACAGCTAAACCAATCTAACAGGTTAGTTTGGTTAAGCTGCATATTCAAGGCTTTTGTTTCTCACTGAACACATTAGTGGCATCGACCTGAGATCCCTCTCCTGAGATTAAAGTGCCAGAAAGCACCTCGCAGCAACTGCTAGCCATGCAGGCACCAGGAGCTGCCTGGTTTGAATGCCAGCAGTGCCACCGAGCCCAGCGTGCCAGAACCCGAAGGACGTGAGAATCTGACATCCTCTAGCCCGTCTTACACAGAGGTTCAATCCCACGAACCTGCTGCAGATACACCAAAAACTCAACGCATCCTGAAGATGGCTGTGGGTGCCCTGTTGGTTTCTGAGGGCCCACAGGTCGCTGTAGGCAGTGGAAGTGACCCAGGGCAAGCCTTCAGCAGATGACAGAGGTCTGCACCGGATCCAGGACCTGGGGCAAGAGCCACAAAATCGGTCTGCCCCATCTCTTCCCTGCTGACTCAGCCCAACACCCATTCAGGTTAGCAAGCTTTTTTTCTTTTGCTGATTTAAACATAGCAAAAGCCTAATAGTTATGGCATTCTCCAGGGACAGGAGCTCCAGTGCCAGCTCCAAATCAGTCTTGTGCATCTCGGAGATATGCTCTAATCCCGGCACTAAAATAGGTATGCTCACTCGCTTGCTGTCTTTCTGCCTGACCCCTGCCACACATTGCAGCCTGGCGTGGAGGCAGTGTGTCTAGAGGCTTGAGGTTCACAACAGCCCTGCATTGCTCTCAGCTCCAGCCAGAGCAGCAATTTCCACCTGCAAGAGGCACTAATTGGTGAAGATGAGCAATTACCCTGGTAAAAGTAAAACGGTTCAGGAGGAGATGCTGAGCATCCACCAGGATTAGCTCCATCCAGAGACAGCACACCACAGGATGTACTTTGCATCTTTGTTCGATAAATGTTACTACAGTATTACTTATTTATGATGAAGCTACTTTGCATGCTGCTGGCAATGGAACAGTATGAATCACATTTTATATCACTGCTTTGGAGGCTTGATTTTATAAACCTTATTCTGCAGAAAGGCGATCACTGATACAAATTTCCCACTGTGGGACCTGAGGACACCATGAACAAACCCTAAGCTTCTGGTGGTTAGTGGACAGGTTCAAGGACCAACGTGAAGGGATCCCACAACCACAGATGCAATGCTGTCAGGGAGGAAGGTGGTCCTACACAGCTAAAGCCTGATTTTATTTTAGTGTAACTACAGGATGGTCAAAGCTGTTATCCAGGAATTACAGCAGTACAACTCCAATGCCGCATAGCACAGGCTTTGCCTAGTACAGAGAACTGGCATGGTGTAACCTCACCAACATAGCAAGCCTCTGGTACAGCCACACAGCAGGGACATGTAATAAGACTTATAGTTGGATGTTTTACTACACTGCAGCAAAAATACATGCCTTAGGGAAACTCAACTGTGTGACTAAACAGGAAAGGCAATAGAGATATACAGCCAGGCATGCACATCTCTATTCTTACTTGGTCTAGCTTTGTCCACCCATTTCAATGCTACCTCCCTGGGTCAGTGCCTGAATTTGCAGTATCTGTCCCACATGCTCCCCTGTGTCATGCCCAGCAGTGCTGAGTCAGCTCAGAGGGAGCTTGGATGGATGCACAACAGCTTCACAGAGGAAAGCACAATTTGCAATTGAGACACAGCAGTGGTATAAGTTTGTCATCAGTGATGTTACATTTAAAGCAGTTAAGTCTACGGACCGTGAAACAACTGACAGTAAGGCAAGGAGATGGAGCATTAGGGGATTAAAAGGCCTCATCTTCCCTTTGGCAGCTATAATAATTGAGGGGGGAAAAATGAATTAAAAAAAAAAGTTACATTTGCAGGCTACTTGAGTCAGATTTTTGAGGCTATGGCACTGCAGATGGGTATAATTGGTGAAGGTCACACTTTTTGGATGGCAGGGATTTCATTTCTAAACCATATCATTTAAATCTGCCTACTGAATGCTAAAATTGTTCCCAGAAAACACTAAAAATTATTTGAAGAACTATATGTACACATGTTGCTGCTCATCTTCAATCACAAGGTGAAAGAAAAGGTAGGTAAATGCATTCAATTTAAATCACACATTGTTCTGAAGAAAAAAGTGCACCCTCTACTTCTATGAATCCAGACTGGAAAGGGCACTTAAAAAGGACTGAAATGTAAAGTAGCAGGGAATCACAGGTATTATTTTGAAAGGTGTCAGTAAAATGCATAGGGTACCAGCAAAGTTATATTTATATTTTCCATTCATATACATACTTCAGCTTCTCAGGACACTGTGACTAATACTGCATCCTATCAACCGGCAGTGTCATCAACAATACATATTAAAAGGTGTATCCTGTGTTACAGGAAAGGCAATAATTCATATTGTAATCACACACACAGATAATTAAAATCAGTAACTGTAAGATGACAATATCCCAGATTCACTACGAACACTAGATTTGTTCCCCTGCACTCCCCAAATCACAAATGTATTCAGCCATCTTGATTTTTTGTTCTTTATTAATAAGGCTGTTTCTATACAGAGGTCACATGAAACAGGACGGAGGAACAGCCCACTGCTGCTCCCTTCTGCAGAGCTGCAGGCGAAGGGCCTGACTCCTTATCTTGCTTACACAGCATGACAACTTTTCAGGGGAATTACCCCCGACTCATACCAGCATACACAGAAAGAAGCAGCAGTTTTCTAGGGTGAAGAGAGTTTTGAAATTGACAATTGGGTACCCAAGCTTTCTGCAAGAGAAAATAAGCATTCACGTCCAGGCACAAGCGCAGGGGCAGATCTGACAGCACGAGAACACAGCTAGCTTTGCCATGCAAGCTTACCAGTAGAAGTGCTCCTCCACCATTTTTGTCACAGCTCTGGAAACAGCTCTTTCATGCGGACCAAGGTGTTTATTTAAATTCACTCCAAGTTTCTCTTCCAAAAAGTCAATAATGAACTCAGTGCCAGATACTTTCTTGTGATTGTATTCAATCCAAGGCATTTTCCCTTGAGGGGAAAGTTTTCCATCAAAATAGTTCTAAGAAAAAAAAGAAAGTAAACAAACAAACGTACAGACAAAAAAGGCCCTTCAGGTCCTGATTCAATGAGAATAAAGCTTTTAAAATATTTTTCTGTGTTTCTAAAGGCAACATTATCCAACAAAACTTTTTTTTTTAATCAATACTGTTGACTAGTAGCAGCTGTTCAATCAGAGCAACAACTTTACCCTATATGACAATTCAGATAAAATTATTTCCAGGTCCTGCAAGGTGTTATATGCTTTTATGTTGGATGCCACATGATGCAGTATTATTCAAATACCCAGGTTATTTAAGGGGTTGGAGATGCTCAGATCTGCCAGAAGATTGGGTTCGTTATTCTAAACCAGCTTTTAATCACAGGACTGACACCTAAATGTGGCTCTCGGACAGAGCAGCACTTTTCACATTGGAAGTTCTTTATAAAGATTAATTCACTAGCTATCTCAGCTGCGTTACCTCCAAGGATAAAACACACAGTCACAAGCATATAATGAAAAGCATATCATTCTTTCACTGGGCAGGAGGGAAGTCTGCCTTTACATATGCTTCTGCAACTTCAAAACTTAAAAATCTCATACATTTACACACACACTTATTACAATTGGGTCTCCAAGAGCCCAGCACCAGTACAGCACTACTGCGTCACTGAATACTGGTGTATCTGCTCAGCGTAGCACTCACGCATAAGTAGCAATGGATTTTCCCCATTTTAGAGTTGGAAAAGGTGAAACACAGAAATTAGAGAACTTGTGTCTCATCTGACAAACATGAGGAATTGCTTGCTTTCAAAACATGATCAGACATTTGACTTCAATTCTCTCTTACTTCTGAAGACAGAGACACAAGGCAGAACCTTCTTCCTTTCTTGTGATTCCCATCCTTGCATCCTGTTATTTAATGAATGAAAAACCCTAGCTCAGAAAGCCAAACCATAAATGCTCACAGTAAAGGCTCTGCACTCAGCCTCTGGCAGTCACTCTAAGTATTTCGGGATCTAGCTCCTTAATTGCTGGAAGTTTAGGGTTAGCATTTCTGGACTGACCTGTTTGGGTCTCAAGTTACCCTTCTTGAATCCACTAAAGATGGATTAAAGTCCTCTCGCAGCAAGGCGCATACACCACAATGCGCCTCCAGCTCAGTCTGAGAGCACAGCATCCTGGCTACCGCTCAAAACGCGGATGTGCAATGCACTACGAACGCACGGCCATTCCCAGAGGCTCTTCCCTTGTGGATGAAAACAGATGAAATGGGTAACGCTGCTGGGAAAACAATGCCTTCTGGTTGTAGCCTTTTCTGGGATTTCTGCCCAAACAAACAGCATGGTAGGGACACCGGATTATATAATGTCTCATCTACTGCATCCCTGCGTGGGTGAATAAAGCAACTGAATCCACCCCACTTGCACGTGTGGGTGGCACTGGCGTTATTACTCTGGTCCATGGCAGAAACTCTAAAACTGCTGAATACCTGAAACTGAAAGGAGAGTACTGCCCCATCCTTCCACCTTCCAGACCTTTCCTTCATCAAAAAGGCTCTTTCAGCGCTCTGACTGACTGATAGGTTTCCATAATTTTTCCTTATGAACTTACTACAGAATCATAAGCTTCTTCTGGAACTACATAGTGTGTCTATATGGCACTGAGCATTGCTGGCTTAATCTTTGTTAAGCCCTTTCAGTATGAGATTTCCCTTCTTGTGCACAAACACTGATGTTTTGCAGAAGCTACTAGACTTGAAGATGTGTTTATTACATATTGCAATTACTGTAGTCCATATCACTTGCAGCCCAGAAAAAAAGGCAAGTTCTTATAATTCAAGTGCATGTTTCTTCAAGCGCATATATGTATAACATATATAAATACATTGCATAAAAACTTGTTAGTAGTACATTAATATTACACTCTCAAAAACACAAATGAGAGCTAAAGTTCTTATAGGAACGTAGATTTACCTAAACTTAAAAAAAACCTGCTCAAGATTTTCATGTTTTGTTACATACGGTTTATCAAACAAAAGAGGAAACATCTTTCAATGACCTGAGAAAACCTTAGTCTCTTGACAAATCTGTTTTACTGTTCTTGTATCCACTGTTCTCAAAAGGGTATTTTTAGGCTTGAAACCTTGATATCCTTATGGCTGCTACTAATTGCCATCAAATATTTATCAATTTTCCACTTAAAAATTGTTCCAGCTGCAAAGCAGGGAAAACCTATCATTAAAAAAAAAACAAAAACAACCAAAATATCCCCTCATACCTCATAGTACATTTAACTGAACTGCAGCCTGCAAAGCAACAATAACAAGAGCTCCCCAGAACCTCATTTATAAAGGAATTTATAAACAGAATGGCATAGGCCACTTCTGGGGTAATTTTATAGTACTATCTGGAAGAAATTAGGTTCCACATTTTCAATTACTGCTGCTTATGCTTTTACTTTTACTCATGTCTCTTCCCAAGGAGGCTACCATCTTCACAGACCTGGCATGAAAACGGCACATTTCTGCTGTGCTACTTAGCAGATTACATAAACGCTCAGCTCTTCATATTCGTGAGGGAAAGAAGGAATACCCAAAAGATCTCCACAAGCACCCAGAATGGGCTCTTTCAAAACAAGCTTTATCAAAAGAAAAGCATCACACATTTTGAAACAACAGCTAGGTACTATGACAGCTCAGCTGGGATGGAGCTGCCTGAATTATTTTTGATGGAGAACTCGCACCTAGAAAGGCAGCTTCAAGAAAACGTAAGCACAGTACAAGGGTGCATTTGTTGGGAGAAATTCAGATGAGAGTAAGGTAGGAATGTGTCACTCAATTCCACTTCTTACATGCCATTAAAGCATGTTGTGTAACACACAGCAAGTTATTCAATAGCCTGATGCACTATAATAAAGTATAAACACATGGAATTGAAAGAGTAAAAGCAGTCTGACCACCCCGCTGCCTTTTCTTCACCCTGTTTCATCACCCTCCCTTCGAAGCATCCCCTCCCCAGGAAGGTGGTGACCACAGCAAGTCTCCAGAGGCGAGCCCCAGCACCAGCTGCCACCCAGAGTGCCATCGCTTCTCCATCACAGACCCACTGGCGCACGGGGAATTGAGGCGTTTCCTCCTGCATCTGGCCATTACCCCCCTACACACCCACCCTGCTGCCTGCTGGGGGGGCCATCGGATGTCTCTGTCACCTACAGTGTCCTACAGGTAACACAGCCACAAGGGAACAAAGTAAAAGTCTCCAGGTGGTCCAAGTATAGGAAACTTCTTAACTCCAGCTGAGAACAACACTGCCTGCTGGCTCCCCTCCCACTACTGCTTAATCCCACAATGGCATCCATACCTTCCTCCGCCTACCAGAGCCAAATGCAGCACCATACTCCTAACACAAGGACAGAAACAGAATCTGCCTTTTCCAGAAAAAAAAGCTGTGTCCTCAGCTCATAAGCTTAGCTCCACCAAACTTACCTCTAAAACCCTACATAGGGTAGGTAACCCCACAAACACCGTAAGCCCATATAAGCCGGCATGGCCAAAAGCAGCAACCTGGCATTCCCAGCACCCACAGGACCCATTCCTGCTCCTGCAGTGTGGCACATGGAGCATGTGGGGAACCGAGCTGGATTAAAACCAAATAAACTAAACCTTCATAGTTCCAGCTAGGCCAGCTCTAGCCCAGCCTGATCTGGCACAGAAAAGCATGTGCAGGAAGGGACAAGAGGGAGCCGCTGAAGGTAGGACTGTTGCTTTTGGTGGTCCTGCTGACCTACACCAGCTTAGTGTGCTCACAGTTAGTGAGCATGGATAGAGAGACATGCAACACCAAAAAGCAATGCTGACCTTCAGTACCGAAAATAAAGAGGGGAGGATAACCCTCTGTAAATCCCTCTCTCTCCAAAAAGCTGGGTGACTCACTTCTACCCATCATTAGCTGTCTAAACGACTCCATCCTGAATCACATGAAAGCACGGTGTTATCTTTTAGAAGTGACCGTATCCTGTGACAACCATCTTTTATACTGCAGCTTTGTTTAATTACTCTCCACCAGAGCAACTTTGATCATCACAAACCTCTGAACCACATCAACTGCCATTAGAAAGAAAAGAGATCTCATCAAAATACTTTTCCCTTCAAACGTGCAATTTCTACCCAAATTACTCTGGGTGGAGAGGCGATATGCACTAAGTCCTCCTGCTCCAATGACATGTTCAAACTTCAGTATCTTGCAGGTTCTGTAAACCTAAATGAGGAAAATACATCCCACAGGATGGAAATCTCCCTCTTTAACGCTCCAAAGTATCTGATTCAAGCACCATTAAATCTCAAGATAATGAACGTTAAACTCAGGCTTTTAAAGACTTAAGCAAAATGTACTAATTAGGTTTCCTTTCACTTCCGACGTAAAGGAGTTTACTCGCATACAAAGCTGAATGAATATCAACCACAAATATATAAAAAAAAACGTAATATGGTTGTTTTCCCTCTGTAAAAGACTGGACATAAACGAAACATTCTTCCTAACACCTCGGTATGCAGCAGTAAAAAGTGACTTGAACCCATATGGGGTGAGCACACAACTTACCCACAGCTCAGCCTCTTTGAGACAAAGTAAGATGCCAATTTTACATCACTTGGGGAAAAAAAGAAAAAAAGAGATAGAGATATTTCTTCTACCTAAGATCCTCATTATAATTATCACCGCTGTTGTATCATCTTAAGTGCACTCAATGCTTTACACAAACAGAAAAGAAACCTGTCCCATGTTTCAAAGAGCTTGCATGCTGTACAGCTTGACGACACCGCAACAAGGCGCATGCCAGACTCGCAGCATCACAACTAAACCTTGACACAAACAGGCAAGACTGCTAGATTCAAATCTCTGCTCTCCTGGTTTTCATTCACTCGAGAAGCTCAGGCTCTGTCCCCTGCAGGAAGATGGCACGGGATGCACCCAGCCACAAGTAAGGAGCAGTATTCACAACCTCTAAAAGCAATCCTGTCTTCCTTCACTGGAGGGGAAGCACCAGCGATGGGAGGTAAAGCAAAAGGCAAGCACGTCTTCCCAGTAGAGCTTCAAAGAGAAACCCTCCAGGAAAATAAGAAGCTGCAGCTGCCTAATCTTGATCTCTTTAGCATGGTTACACTCAAAGACCAAATAATGTTATGCTTTAGTTTTGGGGTGTTATTTAGCATTATATAAACTCCGCACTACTCTCCCACTTCAGCATTTCCAGCCAAGTTAGCTTCTAAAATTCATTTAGCTTTGCCAGTTAAAGCTAGAGCTGTTCCAGACCAATGTTATTCAAGTCATATCTTTAAAGGTTATACACCAAATTTAACTGGAGACACAAAAGTGTCGGTGTACCCACCTAGTTGTGGGTGTATGTTTACATCTCCCTGGGTGAGACAGATTGGCGGGGGAGAAGAGACAGGATGCCTATTTGCCATTTCATGCAATTATAGCAAGCTGCAATGTAAAGGAAAACCGTACAATGTACCTGGTAGGGTAAATCAGCCATCCTCAAGTAAGTTTCCATCTTCAGACAGAACGGAGATAAACTTGGAACACCATTGGTAGGCCTTGAAAACTGATGCAGTATGATAGCATCTTTCGAATCAAGCTCTTGCTCCTTCCTATCAAAATCAAAATAGAATTAAAAAATAAAAACACATGAACAGGCACATCAGTACATTAAACAGACAAAGGAGAAATCCTGGCCGAGGCAACACACGCATCCTCCCTTAGTGGACTGCTGCAGGTTTTTGCTTCACGGGATCCAGAGCCAGCGAGAAGCACTCAGGCGGCCGTGGCAGGCAGCGGGCTTGGCTCGCCTGCACCACAGGCAGCCGAGAGCAGGCAGAGCCCTGCACAGCGCCAGCACGGGGGCTGACAGCCCCGCGGCCGCCGGGGCCACCTGTGGAGGCGAGCGCAGGGCACCTCTTCAGAGCCGCCTCCTGCACTGCTGCCGAGGGTCAATGGGGAAAAACAAACAAAAAAAAAGGGGAAAAAAAAAAGGGGGTAAATGGCAAAACCACGGTGAAGCAGAGAAACCAACCCACCAGGCCTCAACGCCCTCTCCCCTCAGGTAAGCGCCTCCAAGCGCCGCCTCAGCCCCGCGGCGAGAGCGCCCTTCGCTTCCACCGCTCCCTGACAGCGGGCTGCGCCCAGCCCGGCGCAGGCCCCGCCGCTGCAGGCCCCCCGCCGCTCCGCCTGCCGCCGCTCCGCCTGCCGCCGCAGCCGGGAGCCCCCCGCAGCCTCACCGTATGGCCAGCAGCTCGTGGAGCAGGTAGGCGGCAGCGGCCAGCAGGGCGCCGCCCGTCAGGTACAGCGTCTTCTTCCACCAGGAGTCGGAGCCCAGCGCCGCCATGGTGCCGCCCGCGCCCCCGCCCGCCAGCGGGAAGGCGACGATCTCGCCCCCATAGAGGGCGGGCGGCGGCTCCTCGGGCCCCGCGCACCAGCCCAGCGACAGGCTGCGGTTGCGGCTCAGGTCCGCCACGCAGGAGCGGGGCGCCGCCAGGCCCACCCCCCACAGCATGCTGCGCCCGGGCCCCGCATCCCCCGCCGCACCGCGGAGGCCCCCACCTGCCCTGCCCTGCCCTGCCCTGCCCTGCCCCGTCCTGCCCTGCCCTGCCCAGCCCAGCCGCGGCGGCGGGGAGGGCCGCGCCGGGCGGCTCCGGCGGCTCCCTCAGCCGTCGCTGCGCGGCTGCGCAAGGCGGCAGGGAGGGGAGGAGAGGGGATGGGGCGGGCCGGGCCTGCCCTTGCCGAGGCGCCCCGCGGCCCCCCGCCGGGCCCGGGGCGGGAGGGGTGCACGGACGGGCCCCGCGCCGCGGCTCGGCAACCGTTCTCCAAAATTCAGGGCGAAAAGCCGTGCTGCTGACCGCGCTTCACGCCTGGGGTTTTGCGTGTGAGCCGGTCCTGTTAAAATATCCGTGGTCTGCTGCTCCGAGCATCACTGCGCTGTTCCTTTGCGGAGGAACAGAGGCCTCGCGTTTTATCCCGTATTTGGGACAAAAGACGCCACGCCATCGCGGCCCAGGGCCTGACCGCCGCTGAACGGTACCACACGCGTCCCTAAACACCTGGCATCCGGCGGCAATTTTCTTTCTATTCTGATGCTCGCTGAGGTGACTGAGGAGTACACCGTTACAAGCAGAAGGGTACAGAGAAAGGGAAGCAAAGTGACCCTAAAGAAAATCCTCGAGATTTATCTGGCACTGAGGGTCCCAGTGCTTCCTTGCCTGCAGCCTCCCTGCTGCAGCGGGAGCCTTGGGTGCCCCGTGCTGGTATGAGCAGGACTTCACCTCATATTCTGCCAAATATCCACAGCTCTGCACATCACACTGACCCTAAAACGCTAACGATGCCCTTTGTTCTCTGATTAATACCACTGCCCAAATACTTAGTCCTTCATTAAATGCTGTGGTGTGTACACAGCTGCTCCAAAAAGCTCCCTAAAGTTAGATATTCCATTGCACCATCAGGGGCAATAGAAGTGACCTGATTCTTCACACAAACGGAGCAACTTTCAGTGTCTGGTAGGGGATAGATGGGGTCTATGACCAGGGCTTTGTAGACGCTTTACCTCAGGGTATGGGGCAGATTAGACAAAGGAGGAAGATGAGGAAGAGGAGAGCCCTGAGCAAAGCCGTGGAGTTCAGATCTTGTGCCAACTTGTCCAAGTGCCAGCGGTGGCCAGTTGCACTGGTGTGCAATGTCAGTGAGAGCAGGGGTCTCTGCCTCCTGCCTGCACTCACCGGGAAGGCTGCTGTGCTCTGACACTTTCCTGCGGTAGCTCCTTGCAGCATTTTGTTTTATCCCTCACTTTTAACTTCTTGTTTACAGGTATTCAGTAACCACAGGCAAGAGCCTGTGTTTGATACATAGCATGTGTTTGATACTGTGCTGATGGCCCGTTCTCAGGAATTAATGGGATCAGAGAGGTCCCAGGGACCTGGTAAATCTTGTTCCACAAACAGGTTGCTGCTTCCAAAACCCTCTGTGCTCCTTTGCCCTTATCCTTAGTGAGGTGCTGGCTGAGCACCTTCTTCACAGCTTTTGGGCAACTCCACACTACAGATGATGCACAGGTAATGAAGTAAGAGTGGAAAGTGAGAGCAGCAGCTGCTTCGTGCCATGGCTGATCATTTGCAGTGTGAGGTTTTGTTAAAGTTGTATGACAGGGCAGCAAAGAGACAAAGAAGAAAAGCGTTTTTTCTCTGCTACAGCACCTGCAAGTCTCAGGCTGAAGATTTGTTTCAAGTGGCAGACAGCCTAATAAATCTGGACTGTCACAGCCTGGTAGCTGGTCTCAGCTTTTGCTATTGCAAGGGAATTGCTTGCTGTGTTACAGATAAGAGGGATCCAGTTACAGATGGGATCTAAGCTTATGTGAGGGCAGAGAAAGGTCCTGGGCATCCACATCCCAGCTGCTGCCACCGCTTGACTTCCAGAAGCAAATGAGCTATCCTCAAACCTGTTTTGAATCAGTGACCAGCACAAGCAGAGAAGGCCTGTGAGGGAGAGGAGGGTGTGAAAGAGGTATTAAACCATTCACCTCTTGACCATTTAAAAGGTGCATGTCCGAATGTCACATCTGGTAGCCAGAGTTTAACAACAGCAAATAAAGAACATCGATAAAACACAAGTTCTGTACCCTTGTACCTGTCCCACACACATGACTCGCTAGCAGTGCTCTGCCAGCCTCTTCCTCGCGCTTTCAAAGTCTCCTACCAGCAGGTACTGAATCCATTTGGCCTGGCAGTCTGGTAGCCAAGCTTATCTGCTGGCAAAACAGCAAAGAGCATGTCCTCAGCCCACCTTTTCCCTGGCTGTGGAAGAAGGCAGTATCCCTTCCTCCAGGGAAGGTGCACAGCCTCGCAAGGCAGCACTGTTGCCTGTGACCAGTGACTTGTATTAGAGAGGCTTATTAGATGGCAGTCGTGCCCAAGAACCCAAGCTGCAGCACTTTGTCCAGCAGTGACTATTGCTTTCTGCTCCTGCACATCGCAGGTGCTGCAGTCTCAGACTGGTTCCTGGCATACGTTCGGGTTTTCCCACTTTGCCTCAAAGAAGTTCACAGGTGATGCACGCCGGACTGATAGCTGCCTCACTCTCTCGCTCAGGGAGGGTGGGAATCCAGCTCTGCATCTTTGCTAAATTACCAGTTTTCATTATTTTGAGTGGGGAAAATAAGAGCTAGCAGTGATACACCCACACGCCTGTCTGGCTGCACACACCGAGCGCGGCACAGTCTGGAACAATCATCCCTCAGATACATCGTGCAGAGCAAAACAAGATCTATACCTTAAAGTATGCTTTTATCTGTAATCTGTTCTAGTGTGGCTGCCTAAAGGAAGAGAGAATAATGGAATAAAATAAGTAGGTTTTTCCAGTTAACATAAACCTAAGCCTACTTCATTATATACCAAGTCAAGTTTTTCTGCTGAAGTCTGCAGTCTGATTTGGGAGCAGGGAGGCACTAATAAACTCATTAGTATTACTGGATTCTGCATATTGGTATAAAAACGCTTGATCTTCATTACATTAATCTATTTTTTTTCTGTAATGTCTTTGGGTTCATTGCACCTCTTTAAAAAAAGCCTGCGGGTATGTTGTGGTTTAATCCGGCAGGCAGCTAAACACCACACAGCCATTCACTCATTCCCCCCCTGCAGTGGGATGGGGGACAGAATCGGGAAAAAAAAAGTAAAATTTGTGTGTTCTGATAAAGACAGTTTAACAGGACAGAAAAGTAAGGGAAAATAATAATGATAATGATGATAAAAGAATATACAAAACATGTGATGCACGATGCAATTGCTTACCACCCGCTGAACAATGCCCAGCCCATCCCTGAGCAGCGATCCCCACCCCCAGCCAACTCCAGGGCATATGACAGCATGCTCAGTTTCTATACTGAGCATGCCGTCATATGGTATGGAACAGCCCTTTGGTCAGTTGGGGTCAGCTGTCCTGGCTGTGTCCCCTCCCAGCTTCTTGTGTGCCTGGCAGAGCATGGGAAGCTGAAAAGTCCTCGACTAGTGCAAGCACTAGTTAGCAACAACTAAAACATCAGTGTGTTATCAACATTATTCTCATACTAAATCCAAAACACAGCACTATACCAGCTACTAGGACAAAAAAATAACTCTGTCCCAGCCGAAACCAGGACAGGTTAGTACAGCGGGCTGCCCGCGGAGCTGGCAGCGGGTGTCAAAACCGCACTGTGAGCCTGGTGGTTGCGATGGGTCTTTGTGGAGTCCCACCGCAGAAGCTGTCCTGTCCGTATTTTGGCTGAGAACTAACAAAGCTTTTTTAAAATCAGGGCTCACACTGAATGCCTCGCCCTGAGTTTTGCTTTCCCATACTGCTGCCAACTGGGTTTGAACAGCGGAGCTTCACGCGCCAAATCTCCCACAGGACTTCAAGAAATAGGGCCACCCATTTTCTGCTTGTCTCCTGCACCAGTAGCACCCACGGCTTCTACTCACTGCCTTCTCTCTTCCAACTGGACAGAGTTTGGGCAGCACAAAGCTTTTAGCAACTCTGTTAATGGGTACAGGTTGTTTTTACGGGTTGCTCTGCCGGAAGCGAAGTGCCTCGCTGTGCCCATGCACAGTGACCAACTGTCCCCAGCCAAAGTGACACCCCTGCCCAGGTAGGGCTCTCGCTTCGTGTGCTGGGGAGCATCCTCCAGTGGTACAGAAATGGTTTCCTTCTCTTTGAAATAGCCTTTGTCTGCAGAAGGCATAATTTAATAGGGCTTTGTGGCGAGGGCTGAGTTTATGAGAGGGTGAAAAAAGGCTTTTTCATCACTGACAGGCTCTCCAGGATCCTTTTGAAATAATCGCTGACTGCTGCCAGGATTGGTTTTGTTGTAATATTAATGATCTCTCTGGGCACCTTGAGTTTCATATACACATCTTTTTAATTATTCAGATAAAAATAGCCAAGGTAAAGCTGCAAAACAGTCATGCTGCATTTCAGCTTGGATTTAGAAAAGGGGTTAATGAGAACTTCAGTGACATACAGGAGTACAAATACATAGGAAGTGCCAAACATCCAGAATTTAAACTACTTCTGTGCTGTACAGAAGTACCTATATCTAAGCACACATTATGTGCAATTCCAGCAGTTCCCTAGAGTTTACCTTGCACTTTCTGGTAAACAAAGACACTTTCTGAGGTGACTCGTACCCTGAGGCTGCCCCAAATGATGTAGATAACTCAGCATTCCTTGCTTTCGCAAAAAAAAAAGGCTTTGCATGAAACCTCCTGCTTTCTGCAGGTGCAAATACTCAGGCTGACAGCTCACTGCTAAGTTGGTCACTTCCAGAAGTTATTAATACAGAGCCAGATAAAAGAAAAAGATACTCAGCTGATAGACCTACAGTCTCACGATCCTTTAGTTGTTTTTATTTTATTACAAGCTTTTTGGCTGACTGACAACCCTCATAATGTCGTGGGGGTGGTTACACACTTTTATAGTCAGATCTTTCATGTAAAACTTGCTCAGTAGCAGAATAGTGTTGGGAACCAGCTACAGATTGCTTGCCGTAGCCCGCTGCAGTGGCTCCCAATTTTTGCCTGTTTGTAAGTGCTCTTCCTCTCCCATTTACAGCATCCTCTGATCAGAAGAATTAATATTTGCAGTACATACTGCTGTGACCTGGTTGGCGTCTCAGTTCATATTTGATTAATAATAGAGATATATGAAGTTTCTGCAGATTTCCTTAAACAGATTTCCTTTCCTTACCATATTTACTCTTTTCAAAAGATGCATACAGTCTTCAGATATAACCCTGGTAAGTAAGAGGTGTTTTCTGTGGGAAAACAAGTTGTTTAATGCATCTGCCTTAGATTAGCTAGCAACTAGCCTAAGGTGGTAATGGCAGAGATAAAAGCGCTAGCTGCTGCAGACCCTGCAAAACGGGGCAATGTACCATTAGCGAGCACAAACCCTGTCAATCCAGGGCAATAGGACCATAAAATGTGAGGAGAAGATCATTCCAGCATGACACATTTGTCTACAAATCAACTCCCAGCTGAAGGCAGTGGGAGGAGAACGAGAAGGGATGGAAACAGGGAGGAGGAGAGCCCCTTCAGAGGCCACGTCCCTGAGGCCGAGGCTGTGCTTTCATCTCCCGAGAGCTCTGGAAATAAAGACGGATGGGAGAGACAGCGGCAGAGCTGATGGCCTGCTGTCTGCATCCTCTGAGAAGGCGAACTGATGAGCACCATAGCAGATAGCAGGATTTTGGTTTATTGTGAATTTGGTTCTGAAAAAGGTGCTTGTCAAGTAGTCCTGTAGACAGAAGGGTTTTTTGTATCTGTAGGAGGGTTCAATAAAGGAGACATGCTGCACAACCTGCACGGGAATGCTGTCCTGCCTAGACAGGCCATTTGAAGTTTCTTCCATTACCCGCTGTGAAGTCCTTCAGTACATGTAGCTTCCTCCTTTTCTTGTCCTTTCAATGGGACATCATCTCATCTGACTACAGCTTCAGAAACTTCAGCATCTAGGTTCACCTGGGGTCTCACGCTTCCTCTGGAGAAGGAAAAAACCAAGGTGCCTCCACAGTACTTTGTCAACAGCTGTAGCAGGGTGAGCAAGATCTCATCCTCCCCACGCACATTTCTTGGCAGCTTTGGCAGGACTTCTCTTACTGTGGCGTGCTGAGAAATGCTGTCCTGGTGACTCAAAATTCAAAGGGTTGTGTGTTCCCTGGCTGCAGAGCAGAGGCCTCCAGGCAAGCCTGCAATCAGGGAGGCATCCCTGTGTTCAAAAGCTTTGCACTCTCAAGGAGTTAGATGGTCAGATGGTCTCACCAGGACTGGGGTGGGGGAGGGATTAATGAACATGCGGGCACCTTTCTTTTTGACATTCAAAGGAAATCTGGTACTGCTTTGTTTAGAAAGAACAGCATTGGGGCTTACTGGTTTTTCACATCCCTGGGCATAGGAGAGACACAATACTCAGTGTTACAGATGTTGAGTGCAAAACATTGTAAAACCTGTTGGTAGCCTTCCCAGGTGCCACAGCTGTGCTTGCCCGTTACTTGCCTGTGAATTCTCATTTGCCTGCAGACATCACCGCCTTCTGAGGTCTGTGTTTATATCTTCTACTGCATTTTCTGTCCACCTGACTTCTGCACAACTGCATTTGTGCGCATCTAACCACCCACCTGCTACAGACGCCTCGGTTCTGTGGCAATAGCAGGCTCTCGGTGGCTGTGGATATGCCCATCCAGGTCAGGACCTCCTCTGTTACAGCTGGGGAGCGGGGCAGGGGGCACCCTTAAGGGAAGATGCCCCAGGGTGGCCAGGTCCCGTTCATTTTGTAAAGTCTAGCTCCAAGGTGGCTCAAGGGAGGCGAGGCGCTGAGCTGCCACTTCTCCAACAGCAGGAAGGCAAAGCTGGGAATTAAATCCCAAGTTTCAATGCTGGGGCTATGCTTCATCAGAGGGCATTCAGGGTGAATCTGCTGACTTTTACAGTTACCTATGTGAGCTGGATACATTCTTCTGAGGTCTCCTTTTTATTGTATGTTTTGTTTACTTTCATTTTTATGTCTTCAGATTGTATGTGCTTATTCTAATTCAGGAAAATAAACACCAGATCTTTTTCCATATCTTCTGTTATTGCAAGTTTTTATAATACAACTACTGTACAAGGCAGTATTAGTAGTTTAATCTCCAAATTGTTTCAGGGTTGTTTTTTTAAGTTAACACATCTCATGAGGACACAACAGAGGTTTCAGATTTATTAATGGAACACTAATGATCTTCACAATGCTTTTAAGCAGAAAACAATTTTATTTTTTAGAAAAAGTGAATATTGATTATATCTCTGGAGTGACTCCATGTGGGAATAAAAGCACAATAAAATGCAGATCAGAGTATACATCCTGAATTCCTAATGCACTGAGAGGTGGCTGTGCAATTAATGCATGTGTAAGTCAAGACAGGTCAGGTGATTTCTACATCCTAGGTGAAATCCCAGCCCTTCTGGCTAGAATAAAACATGACATCATTTTATATTGCTTCAAGAAAATGGGATGGTGTGTCAATACAAATAAAGTCTACTGTTAGCACAAACTTTAAATGATTAGAATTTTGTCCTTTAACCTGGAGGAACCAGGGGAAATACAGGCTGATTTTTATCACAAAAACATAATCTGAAAATAATGTTATTTTTATTCAAATTTATGGTACTGGTCAGTCTAAGCAGAATCAAATGATTTTTAAAGGGTTATAAAAGCAGTGTTCTACTTTCCATTGGAAAAGGGGCTGGGGAAAATATGTGGTCATGATGGCAAGACAGTGCATTACATAAAAAGAACTATTTTTGGTCACTCATCATGAAGCAGGAGACAATGCAACATAATTCACCCCGATTTGGAAAAATAGAAAGTTATCCTGAGACAGCACAGAACCGAATAAACCCCAAAGTCTGCTTTAAAGGTACTGAAGGATAATTGTACACCAAGCGTTACTACTCCCTCGCAGGCTCAGCAAAGCCCAGCAGAGGCTGTAAGGGAGAAGCAGGGCCATTGAGCAGTTCGAGAACTTCAACAAGAAGGTGAATTACGCATTTGGGTTTCCACATTTTTCCCTTTAACAAGATAATGCTAGTGATTTTATTAAACAAATGCTGACTCAAGTCAACGGTGTTGCAATTTTAGGATACAAGTTATTCATACCTGTGGGCATCTTGGGATAGTGAAGAAGTTTTGCTCTAGCTTATGCTCCTGATAAAAGGGAATTAAAAGCAAAGAAGTACAGTGGGAATACACCTGCATGTGGCAGGGCTAAGAGATCCTCTACACAAACATAGGGAGCACCATGAATGAGGGAGCTGGCAGCTACCCATGAGTACTAAGTGACCAATATTCAGTTTGAAGCGAGAGGAGCCCACCTTTCCTTTACAGGACATCGGCAAGGGTGTAGGCATTTAGAATAAGGCACTGGAGGTTAACATCCAAAAACAAGTGGGAGGCTGTGAATACCTGAACTGTTATGCTTCCATCTGAGATAGAGCCACTCTCCCAACCATCTGTAGTTCCTCTTTGAACACACACTTGAACCTGACTGCCCTGTATACAGTTATTTCACGTTTCTCGTCTCCATTGGAATCACATTTATCTTCCAGGCATCACTCTTCTTCCTTCTACAACTTCTGGCTTTTCAGTGCTGTCCCCCATTCCCAGTACTCCTGGGTGCCTCTCAAATCCCTGCAACTACAGTATCAACACTGACGTGATGATTCATGTTCTGTCTCACTTCTTCTCCTCCAATTTGCTTCATCAGGCTGGCTAATTACAGAAGCTGAGCCCTTTGCCTTCTGAACTTCTAGACGGCATGCAGTTATTCCTTTAAAGCATTTCTTAGAAGTGTGTGAAAAATAAGCTTTTTTTTTAGTTAAAAGCTGAGAATTCAACGCAATAAAAGAAGTTGAGAAGCTGTTTTCAGAAAAACTTTCTACAAGATAGCCTTTATTCTTATCTCCACTCACAGCCACTACACATTTCTGTTCCTACTACTTTCTCCCTCCTCTTTTCCATTTCCCAGGAACCCGACACAGCATGTTTGTGGAAACATATGTAAAGAAATTGTAAAGTTCTGTAAAAATAGCCATGAAATGTCACTGGACCACCAGGGAATGGGCAATGAGATGCCCTAATGAGACATCATGGAAACTTCAAGTTCTGTTTTTATTTAAAAAGGAAATTAAATGCAAATCTCCTCTGAGGCTCTCATACTACTCAAATTGGGCTTGAGTGCAATTAGTGTTTCAGTTATCTGAAAGTGCCATTCAACAAGACAGGGTGAGCCAGCCCATTCAGCTCCTACCCTCTCCCTGGCCATGTGCTCCCACTGCTTACCTGCTGGCTGGCGCTAGTCCTTGACAGTGGGAAAATTCAGCTCCCTGAACAGCACAACCACCACCAGCACCGCAAGGGGGAAAAAAAAATAAATAAATTAAAACAGACAAACATCAGTCTCAGCAAAGGGGGTGGGACTGGGACCGTGTGGACCAATGGGGGAGATAAGACAACACGATGAGCCACATCAGAGCTGAATAGCTGAGACCACCCAGAACAACGTAGTTTGCTCTGTTAGATTTTTTTGGCCAGATCAGCTCCTTGCTCTGATTTGTGTTGCAGAAACAAATGGCTGGGAACAGGAGAGTCAAGGGCCTACAACCACAAAGCATAGAATCAGTAAGGTTGGAAAAGACGTCTGAGATCATCTAGTCCAATAAACACACAGGCTGAAAAACGTAAGCCCAAATATGACTTTTTCCCAATCTCAAGGCAAGAATCACCTCTTACCTCACACCTAGTCCCAGGTGCATCCCTGGTGCTATAACATTACTTTTTTTTCCTTCTACCACCACTATTCCTGTAACCGTTGAAGCTATGGCTCCATACTCATGAACAACTTGCAACAGGAAAGCCAAAGATTTGCAAATTTATTTGACTTAAATTCTGTCCATTTCAATAGCATATATTAAATTTCCACAGCGACTGGGCTAAGAGAAGCGTGAAATCTCTCTTGGTTTCTCATGCACAGATTTTAAGAAAAAAGTTTCTGCAGCACGAATATGTAGTACATATTCAGTGCACAGTACTGAATTTGATTACACTGTGTCAGAGATGCACATTTATGAATAATGCAATGATTTTTAAAAATTTGGCTAAAAAACAAGGTGTAGGATGTTCTTGCAATGTTTGATATCTCACTAAAATGATCTCTAGTTCAATCATTTACTTTCTAGTTTAAAAAGAGGTTGTTTTAACCAGAGGGACGAAAAACAGCCAGAAAAGTTAGGACACTCCACCAGGAGAGGAAAACTGAGGGCTAGAGACTGAGGATAGATCCCATCGGGACGTCTGGAGACATGCCATGGGTACAAGGACCTGTTCAAGCAGTCCCCGCTCCTTTGCCCATGCCACTCACTAAACCCTCCCAGGTTGACCGGGCTCCTATACACACGCAGGAGCAAAAGGTCAGGTGCTTGCAATAAGGTTTTTGCCAAAACCAGGGGTATCCATGGACAATCACATCCATGTACTTGTTGCTTGAATGCAACCCATTGTTAATTAGGTATGTGAGCCCTTCCGTGAGCCTGGACAGAGAACCCAAGCAGCATCAAAGGCTTTTTGTGCTAAGTGCAATAGAAATAACAGTGAAAAAAACAGTTCCTTCCCCAGGTAGCTCACAGTTTAATTAAAAAAATACAAGGAAGTGGGAAGAAAGGATGAAAAAGCCAGGGTAACAGCTAGTTACATAAACATCTGGATTTAGGACTTTTAATGCAAACAGAATTCAGCTGTTCTATCCTAGTTTTATCTACCTTAGTTTTATTTCACCTGACAGGTCTCCAAACAAGTAGGTGAAGGGGGTACTGTCCCCCTTGGGGGATGTTTCTAGTAGGCTACCCCAGGAATCTGTCCAGGTCTCAGTGCTTTGCAGATGCTGTTTCTTTCAATTCACTGCTGGTAAAATTTGAAACAGTCATACAGTTGTAATAACTTGGATAGAAGTTGATTACTTGGCTAAGGGAACTCACATGCCTAAACACACTGTTAGGAACAAAGACCGCTGGTTATCTGCTCTGGCTCCATGTTTTTCCCAGTGTCACTCCTCTCCTGAACGCTATGTGCTGCTTTGCATGCATGACCAACGGAGCAGAGACTCCCATGCAAAAGGTGGTCAGGCACAAGGAGAATGACAGTGTTCCTTCTGCAAACAGCATTAGGAGACCATTACTGAAATACTGCATCCATTTCCACTGTCATGCTTCAGAAAGGATGTTTACCACTAAATTTTATACAAAGTCAGAAACTTACACTGTAGTGGTAATCACTGTAGAGATAACCTCAGTCCATTTATCTAAGAGAAAATTAAGGGGTGACTTAACTCAAAACTACACCAACTACAAGACAGAGCGGTCATTAACCTAAAAAAATGAAGATGTTAAGACATCACTGGCTGGGATCTGAGGTTAGACCACTTCAACTGATCAACTTTTGGAACAATTTACTTACCCACAGAGTGGCTTCTCCATCACTGAACTGTTTATATGAAGATGAATCTTCTTCCCAAAGCCAAGCTACAGCCCAAACAGATATTACAAAGCAGAATTTACTGTCATGGAAGTGATCACACTAGATAACCCTTTTCAGTCTTAATACCTATGAATTACTATTATTTCCATTATAAATGAATTATATTCTTCGGTGCATCATCAGATCTTTCATGAAACTTGGATCGCAAGGCAACAGGTAGATGTAGCAAAGCCACAAGAATGCAAATGTGTAATAGAATAATTTAGCCCACCAAACATCTACAGCAGGAAAAATGCACAAGTAACAACAAAAAAATCCCAAACAAACAAGTAATTTTCATCCCTGCAAACTGTAAGTTAGAAAACACAGCTGGCCCACCTCTCTACCTGTATACAACCTGAGAGGAAGAGAAGAACAGAGAAGGAAAGAGATACAGCCATGGACACACACAAGACATTTTATTTATAAAGTCCTATTTCATTGTAGATCAACACTTTTCCTTAACCTGGCACTAGGACTTTTAAGACCAAGCAGGTATGGCACTTCAATTCTAGGACAGACTGCTGATCTATCATTTTTCTAGCATAAAGCTCTGGTTGCTTAGTAAAATTTTACCTGCAACTTTACTTCCCTTTATTCAGGTAGAAGGAGAAAGTTGAAATAATAGGCACAGATACACATACCTTGATGGTGAAGAGTCTTCTGACAGGTGAGGCACTCTGGCCTAGGAGACTCTTCTTCCACTACTGCACAGTTAGCTCACATCAACTGTAGAAATAGCATGACCCAACAGAAAAGGTTTGCTGCTCTTTTTTTTTTTTTCCTCCTCTCAGGGAGAAGGCATAATATAGAAACAAGTGTTTGTGGGTTTTAAGTGTTTCGTATATTTAACTGACTCAGTTGAGTAACTTAAATATCTAAGGCATTTTATTTATCATACACTATTGTATTTTTAAACTCAGTCTACATTTAAGCTATTATGCTATGGAGATCTGAGTTTTCCTGGTAGGACTGAAAATGCCATCACATATAAGAGCTTCCTCCAAGCTACTGACAGAATAATTTGCATTTCCCTGTCCAACAATTTGAAACTACTTTCTTATAAAAATACTTATTCTTTAAAAGCTTTGCTCATTTCAAACTTAAATGATTTTCGAGATAATGGGCACTTGTTTTTTTTTTGAGACTGCCCTAAAATATTTGGCCAAAAATAGCATAAGCATTATTAATGCAAACAGCAAGCTTGTTGTTACAAAAGGTTTTATTATGTCCATCTGCGTAAAACCTTCTTTTCTGCTCCTGGTGGCAGTCCATCACCACACATCTCTGACAGTCACGTGGTAGTGCCAGCTGTGGCTGAGGGCTGTTCACTTTCCATTTCTGACAGGGCATCTGTTGGGCTTGACTGTCCCTGAGCCCCAGATTTCACAGCGTGCATTGCATAGTTAATGCTTGTGCTTTCCATCCAGCTCCACGACCCTGAGAGGGGATTATACAACATCCCATTCACAGTCTTGACTGAAAAGCCATCTAGAAAAGAAAGGCGGCATAAAGCAACTGATGTTCTTAAATATTGTAAGTCACCGCAACATCAAACCCTTTAGAACAGCAAGTCTGAAACACGCTTCTTCCTCCGAGCTGGGGAGCAGTGCTTCACAAGCTGGCCTTCGTCAGACACCACAAACAGTGGCAACAGGCATCACCACTGGCATCACTGGTGACAGTGGGTCCTGCTATTGGCAGTGGCAGCAACAGCTCTGTGCCAGGCCACGTACCATCAGCACGCTATATGGTGAGCAAAGTGGTACGCTAGAAACCCCAACTTCACACCACCATATTTGGGTGTTACCACACTGGTAATGTTTTCTGTAGGTGGAGACATTCTTCAGACTGATGTCACACACTTCAAAATTAAAACCTAAGCATATCTTTGGAAGGATTCTGCAGATTCCCCTGAGGAATGGAAACTATAAGAAAGAGGCCATCAAGGACTCAGTGCAAGTAAAGAGTGATTTAGCACTCCCTGCTGAGCAGCTCTCAGTTCACTGCATGGCTCTGCTGGGAGATGGCAGGATACATGAGGGAAGGCAGAAAACAAACACCCTATCAAAACAAATCACTCCACTGCACTTGCTTCTCCTTCTGAAGGGAGCACAGAAAGAACCACCAGCATGTGAACCAGTATTAGTCATGCTCCTTACTGCATCACTGCAAAGTGCCAGGAGAAGACCTTGCCAAGAGAATAGCTCAACTCATACTTCAGCTTCTCTACAGTGAACTAAAGCAAAGTGAAATATTCCATGAGAGGGTTTTAAAACATCTGCAGGGAAGGAGGGCAATGGGCAGAATTCTTCCCAGCTCAGCGCTTTGTTTACTTTAAAAGCAATCAAACCCGGGCAATTTAATTATTTCTTAAAATCAGTATCATGCTGACTAATGAATTTGTGGTAGGTTTCATCTTCACATTTTTGAAGAAATATTTTAGTAACATAACGTGAATAAAGAACATGGAGCAGCAACCAAAAATAAAAACGCCCTCTCCCAAGGGGAAGATGACAAACAATGGAGTGGCAGCAGTGCAGCTCTGGAGTGCCAATACAGTTATTTTCTCAAGCCTGACCTAGAGGATATGAACCACTTCAGAGCATACATTCTGCCACCAGAACAGGATGGAAAACCTTGGCACTTTCGCTTAGGCTATCAAACAGCAGGGCACCTGTAATGGTGATTTTGTTTGAGTAATCTCTGCATTCTTAGGACTCCACTTAGTTCATTTATTTTATGCAAAATCCAGTAAGCAGTAGTGTCTTTAAACCAGAAATGATACTCATAATATATGACTAGTAACTCACACAGGAAAGGCTGTGTATTGCTGCCAGCACTCACCCCACCTATCTTATCCCCTTGGCATTTCTACAGGGAGCATTTGAGTATCTCTCTGCATTCCCATCATCTGGCCTGGAACTTACTTGATTCCAGGAGGCGCTCCAGCTCTTCGGGGGAAACAAACTTCTCCCACTCATGTGTTCCTTCCGGTACAATGCCTATTATTTTTTCTGCAACCACAATTCCCAGGATATAGGACAACTGCGTTTTATTGATTGTAGTAATGAATAAAGAACCTTCAGGCTAATTAAAAGATTAAAATGTTCAATTAGAATAATATTTAATTTTTAAAAAAATTGTAAATTTAATTGCATTAAAACATGTAGTTTGTCTATCTACAAGTCTACAAGCTCCTCATAACATAATCAAAACAGTCAACAAAATCAAAGTCTTGGATGGTCTGATAACAATTTCCTTAACCAAAAAACATCTAACAAAGTCACTTATAATGTAACATTGCCCAGGAAATGGATAAATAAAAGATATTAAGGTATATACAATACCTATTGTAAAAAGAAATACTTTTTTAAATTAAAACCAAAGTAAAATGTGCAATACTGCCTAATTTTTGAGACTGCTGAATGTCGTGCTTGTTTTAATGATTACAGAGTCAAAAAACAAAGCCAGAAATTAATTCTAAGTACTTAAGAGACTGTTTGGTAGAAATAAAGGATCATTTCTATGTCCCCAGCAGGCTGAAAATTAGTTAAGCGTTCCATTCAAATAATCTATATTCCTTCTAATGACCAGAAAGATAAACCAAAAGATTAAAGGAAAGCTGCTGCTTGTGTACTGAGCCTACCATCCTTCTTTACAAATGAAATAATATCAAGAGGAATTAAAAAACACCTGATTATCTCCAAGCATAACTATGACCCTTTAAAAGCAATCCAGGAGCACATATGATGTGATACTAGAGCTGGAATAGAATCTTGTGAGTCAGAAACATCATTACAGTCAGTTTCAATGCAGTCTGAGTCATAGCCATCCATCAACAGCAGCACTGCCACGTCTTCTCTCACACCTAGGTGAAACCAGATGCAACCAGACTTCTTAAAGTCTTGATGCAAAGCAACACTGCAGTGCTAGGTAATGCCATTAGCACTTTTTGAAGGCAGCGTTGGGAAATAAATTTCCTCTAACTTTAGTTACTGAAGTTGGGAAGATGTACTTGCACCATGGAGGAGAATGGAAGGCACCTCTGGAGCATGGTTCAGACTTCAAGGTGGAGAAATGGACGCAGATGTAGGTGTTTTCACATTCCTTCAAATGAAAACCTTAATAATAAAAAAGAATAAATATTCCCAATAATGAAAGCAAAAACCCTCTTACCTTTAACACCCGAGAGCAACACTTGATAAACATTTCAAGGTCAGCCACATGCTCCACTACTTCAGAAGCTACGATTACATCAAAGGTTTCCATACACTCTTCCACAATCTCCTCCAGTGAACTGGACTGGTACTGTATTCTCTTGGCCAGGACCGGATCAAATGACTTGTGTTGATCTGCTGTTCTAATGTTGTCCTCCAGAGGATCAATTCCAGTAACTGAAGCTCCCAGTCTACCCAGAGGCTAATAATACAGGGTATAATTTATTCTCTGCATGAAAACAATTTACTTAAAGGTGCCTGCAACTTTGCAATGTACCTACACGGTGCAGAAAACATCTATCAGAGAACAAGACAAACAACAGTAAATGGTGAGCTCTGATCCAGCAGTTTTCTTTGAAATGTTTATTAAAACAAAGAAAATCATATACTGGAATACACCCGTTTAAACTGTCTTTTAGAATAAATTGTTCTGAATCCATTTTTTTTTACACCAAATAAATTTCCTCCACTATTACCCTCTGATAGATGAAAAACAAAGGAGCAAAATTAACACAGTACTTAAAGGGGGGAAAACAATGCTGTATTTAATTACTGTCATTACTTTCTTCTACATCCACCTGTAATGGTAAATCCTTATATCTTTTTAATGGTTACTTAATATATTATTATCTCTGGGACTTTCTCACTGCTGAGAACTAAACACTGATGTTTACTAGGATAGCATCAGGCTTGGCTGTCACTCAAGGTTCTCCAGTGTCTTTTTACTCATGGGTTAACACCTCAGCCATCACCTCTTTTGAAACTGAAACAGGCTGCAGAACATGACCACACGTATGTTATTCCAACCTGAAATTCACCAGTTGTTCAGCCTGAGAAGGTAAGGCAGCGCACCAGTTTTGCCAGCCTTGCTGGAGAGCAGGCTCTTGCAAAACTACAGGATTTTGCTCAGAATAAAAGAAGACAAGAAAAAAAAACACACATGGGGAAAGATTCAAGTCCTTTTGTAACACCTCGTTTCAGATGGTGATAAAGTTCCCAGAGTAACTCAGCCAGATCTGTAATCCTAAATTTGGAAACCATCCCTAGTCTATTGATAGGATATAGCACTGTTCAGAGCCTGTGTGGCCAAAGGGTTCCACCACAAATAGTTATTCCTCAGTGCCACGTTTGTGTAGACTCCTCGGGAGGCCGCTGTAACATCAGCCCCTGTACCACGAGAATCTCTCCTGGCAGAGAGGAGGTATGTCTCAGGTGTTTTATGTTATTCCATGCTTTTCCCATGAGAGCAAAGCAAAGGCAAGAAACCCCACCCCACTATAAAAAACTGAAGATAAGCAATTCAAAGAAATGAATGTTTAAGAACAGGTTTATAATTGAAAATACTTCTTTGGTAATTAAGATTGTCATGATTAAAGTATTCTTGCCTAGGCTCCAAATTAAAAAAAAAAGGGGGGGGGGGAATTGTCATACTGTGACAGCTAGAAGACTTTTATGTCATTCTTCCCCTCTCCTTTTCTTTACAGTGTTTGAAATCTTATTTTTCTGATGAACCCCAGGATTTTAGAATTTCTCATTACCAATTCCCTCCTTTTCTGTAAACCACCACCACTATGCAAACCAAATATTCTATGAGGTTTGTAGAATGCGCTGCACTCCAAAACATTCAGTAACAAATATATCCTAGATGAGAAAAATCCTCCTCTGAGGATTAGAAATTAAACAGTGTAACAGTAAAACATTTCAAAAACTTTGTACTCTTTTTAACAAGAGAAACCGGAGCACACTGTTTCTTACTTCACTTAGCAGTCCACCGCCACAGCCAACATCGAGAATCTTTACTCCAGAAAGTGGGTTTCCCAGATGATAATTACTGCTCATGTTCAACAGAGTATCTCTGAAAGAAAAGGGATGTGATTAAGGGCAAACATGGAAGGTGGTTTAGTAGATGTAATACGCAGTTATCTTCAGTACTGATAATTGTTTTTCTTTTACAGTGTTTTCTGAGGTTATGCAGAAATAGTAAATATATATGGAAAAAAAAATCTGTCTTCAAAATCATACCTAATAAATGGCACTCTAATATCATTCATAGAATGAAGGGCTGAATATTCTCCTTCTTCATCCCACCACTTATGCGCAAGGAGCTGGAATTTTTTCATTTCCTTTGAATCCACCGATGAGTGTGAAGTGCTGAAAAGTCTCTTCATGGTGAGCCTAAATAATGAAAGCTGAATGTCATGAAACTAATACCAATATTTCATGTCAGCTGAAATACGGGAAAAACAAATTCTGCATCAGAAAATGAGAGAAAAAAAAAAAGATAAAACTCATGTTCCTTTAAAGATTCTAGTTATACTTGATTAAAAACAAACAGATTTTATGCACTGTATGTATAACATATCTTCCAAAACAGATGGCTGCACACCTGTAATTTTTAAGTTATTAATTAGTAAAACAAAAATAGGCCACATCAAACATTTAAACATTTGTGAGGTTTAAAAATGACTTCATGTGACACTGTCACAAAGTAAAATTAAACTGTTATAGAAAATTATAGCCCTTGTCACATAGGATTATTTTAGATACAGTACTTACATGCTGCTTTTTATTTCAGTCAGAGAGACAGGCGGAGTACTACTGGATTTCAGCTGTATTTTCCAGTTGTAGTTCTGAAGGGTACCTCTCAGGCCTGTCTGAAAAGACAGATCAGCACGGTCATCTGCATAAACAGAAGAAAAGCAACCGAATGGAAAACATCAGCTTCATGAGAGCTCACAGGCAAAAAATCTAGTTTAACAATGCTGCTCTAGACCAACAATACTAACTGTGCAAATCTTTACACATTTGCTCACTATTGTACTTAGGGAGTGCATGGGGATTAAATAAAAGAGCACATGCTAGTTTACCATCCCAGTTACTTCTCAAAATATGTACAATGACATTTTTCAGAGCCTGAATGAAAAGGAACTCTTCATGCAGCTGAAATGTTTCAGTTAGTGAGAATTTCACCAAAATGTTTACTCTGACCGCAAGTTGTGCACACACACGCACACACTCATAGTTATCAATGCAGGGCTCTGATTCCTGTTTCATTACATATTGGAACAAGAAATATATGTCTGCACACTCATTTTGTATCATATGAATTGGTAAGGAAACATAGGTAAGAAAACCGCACGGACAGTGCAGAGACAGGCCAAGGACACCATCTTAAAAACTGCTCTCCATGCCTGTTTTGCCAACGTACGGCTCAGCTCTGCCAGGCGTAATGTACAGTCACTCACGATCCAGCTGCTGCCTGGTCACCAGCAATCCCCGGACCACAGCAATACCTCACTGCCCCCCGAGTAACGGCCCCCCGAAGATGACCTGAGGCCCCAGTGAGCAATAGAGAGACCTACAGATACCTCTGGGAATACAATCACGCTGAAGGGCTGCACGGGGGCCCAAGGAGGTGGCAGAGGGAAGGACGTCTCCCTTGGGAGAGCTCTGTCGGACGTGCGGAGAGCCCACCAGGGCCTGCCACACAAGGCCTGGCGGGCTGGCGTTGGGCTGGCTCATAGAGCAGCATTAGCAGCACGACTGCGAGCTGAGACGGGTGAGACAGGCCGGTGCGGTGCGGGAGGCGAGCGGCAGTGCCGTAGCCCAGCAGACCGCCGGTGGCCAGGCCGCTCCCGCCGAGGCTGCCGGGCACCCGCCGGGCCGCGGGCGGAGCGGGGCAGGCCGCGGCCGGAACGCCGAGCCCAGGCCGGCCGGCGGGGCCGGTGGGACGCCGCCAGGCTCTGCCAGAAACGACCGCCAGGTCGAAGGCGGTAGGAGATTTGCTGGGGCCCTGTGAGGGGGCTGGTGAAACGACACCGCGTTCGGCCGCCTCAGCCGCGGGGTGCGACGCGGGCCGGCCAGGCCCCGCCGCCCGCGGGCACCGCGCCGGGCCGGCGCCCGCCCTCCCGCCCGCGCCCTCCGCGCCCGCCCGCCCGCCTGCCCGCCTGCCTGCTCACCGCCCGCAGCCCCCAGCAGCGCGGCCGCCGCCCGCTGGCGCCCCAGGGCGCGGGTGAGAGCGCGGGCCGCCCCACCGCCGCCCCACATCGTCGCGGCCGCCGCCGAAGCGCCGCGCTCGCCCCGCCCCGCTCCGCTCCGCTCCCAGCGCCGGGCGTGCGGCGGCGACGCGGTGCCGGCTGCCTCTGGGGGCGGGCGCCGAGAAGGTTGGTTCCGCCTGGCCCTAGGGCCCGGCCTGGTCCCCAGCCCGCGGCCTGGCAGCCGGGCGGCGCTCGCCTTTGGCCGCGGTGCCGGCCCGGGTCTCCTGCCGCAGCCCGAGGCAGCAGCCGCTGCTGTGTCAGACGCGGTGCGGCTTCGCGGCGGGGCCGCCGCGGGGGAAGGCAGCAGCGGCTGGGGCGAGGCGCTGCCGCCCCGCGGGGCCTCTCCTCCCCGGGCCCGGCCGGGGGCAACGCTGCCGTTCAGAATATTTTATAAAATCTATTTATAGATACTTACCTATTATTACATTTTTATAAGTATTTATTTTATAAAATGTAAAGGAAGCAAAACAAAACGCTGGACAGACCATTGCAAGCACTTAGTCGAGCTTGTTTTTTTAAAAATTATTCCAGCTTAAGAAGATGTGGTACAGCAAGCAAGAAAAACAACTTCGTTTTCTTTTCCCTTCACAGCGGTAAAGCGCACAGTGTCCCGATGCATTTGGCACGGTATCGCTGCCCATAGAGCAGGCTTGGTGCCCTTCCTGCCTGCAAGACCCGGCTTGTACGAATGCCAGCCCGTATTGCCCCGTGGGTGCACTGTGGCACATATCGCCATGCCTTCGCCTGGAAGCTCTGCTGGAAATTAACACAGTGATTTTATTTAAATTTATGCCCCCTATAATCCTGCATGTGGACCTGATCCTTGAGTGTCTTGGAACAAGAAAACACTCCTTCAGCAGAGGCTTGCTCAGATGAGACAGTGATTACCTATCAGCCTTCAGTCTCTTTTATTACCAAGTAAACCACTGGACTTGCAAGGGAGGGCCCAAAGTACAAGTCTCCTCATTTCTGGGAGCAGGGAGGCACAGGAGAGAAGCGATACCCGACAGCCTGCACTACGCATCCGTGGCATGGAGCAGAGCTCTTGGGCCCCCAAGATGGCCGGGCTTGAGACCAACTCCTGAGTGCTTCCCCCTGGGAACCATCCAAGCCGGTTTGCTGCCTGTTGCGGAGGCCGCCGTGCCACGGTTTGCAGGCACAGCCCAGGCTGCGGCCCAGGAGGGACGAGGCTGCCTTCCCTGCTCCCTCGCCCAGGCACTGCTGCCCCGGGCCCTGGACTGAGGTTCAGCTGAGGGGTTTGAATCCATCCACGGCCGCAAGCAGCTCTGGCGGTTCAGAGCTGACAGACACAGGGAGCTCTTCTTCCCCTCCTCTTTCCCCTTGGCGGGCTTCAGCATTTTCAGATCCCCATAGTGAGCCAGGTTAACACGCTTAAATGGTAAAGAATCACGGCAGTTTTTAAAAAGAATCATTTTCTGACACTTTATTGAGCTGCAGGTCTCATGAGAAAGTCCCATGAAAACCACAGCTGGCTGGAAGGGAGCAGTGCGGAGCAAGGCAGGGGTAAGCCACGAAAGCAGCAGCCGGCAGTGCTCCCATGCTTTCCAGGCAGGTGATGGCAGTGGCCGGGTTCCCTGCCCGGCCGTGCGGACACTGGCATCCGCAGGCGGGGGGCACGGCCTGCACAAAGCCGGGGCAGGAGCACCCTCCAGGCAGCAGGAGGTTTGGACTAGTACAACCACTGGTTTGACTCACTCTATCTAATGCCAGTCTGTTTTACTAACTGACCTTGCTCAGTGCTACAACCCTTACTGCTTGAAATCTGCCCATTTACAGGTCTCCTGTAAATATAGTATAATTCATCTAGTAGTTAAAGTTCGGATTTTTTTTTTCTTTTAAAGCTAAATAAAGACTACTGAAAGATCTTAAAGAAGCTTGTCTCAGCAGCAATTAAAAATATGGCAAACCTGCTTAGTGTGTATGTGCTCTGCTTCTCTACTCACCTGCTTTCCATCCAGCAAAGCTCACGATGCAGTGGACTTAAGAGTCACTAGTAACACCTCAGAGCTACTGAAGAAACAGAGCTTGAAGAGATCCTTTATGCCAAGACACACGGTCTCCGTAAGACACAAAACTAAGCCTTCCTTCAAAGTGTGCTTCTCGATATTACTTATGCAAATTAATTTATTACTTTTCATTTATTTAGCAAAGCAAATGCAAAATCTGGAGAGAGCGAGCCAATCCTTACGTTGCCATTGCTTTTATATTTGTGATTTTTAAAAATTTAGTAACAAGCAATTAAATACATGCACACTGGCAAGTATCTTACTTAACAGGATAAGCTGGTTTTAAACTAGAGGTAGCTATTCCATTTTCTAGACAGGGCCTCAAGGACACAAATAACAGATCTTTTTTCCCAAACCAGTTATTATGCCATATTTCAAAAAGTGTGTAGTTGCTCAATCTTTAAAGTTAGAATATTTTACCCAATTACTCTTTTTTGGCCTATCCATGGCCACAGCCGGTTCCTGTTCTTAGATGGCATAACAGGTACCTTGGGGTACATATTCACATTGGTTTTGTTGTATTCATCCTCAAAACAATTTGCATGGAAACCATTTTTCACTTGATTCCACACCATCCCTTCCTTCTTAAAAATTTTTTTCAAGGGAATTGCCTCTGAAGGTCATGTTGCTGCACGATATTCAAAATTGTATGTCTTGTTCTCCTGCAGTGCACTGAAATATTTTTGCAGTGTTTATTTCAAAATGTAAAAGAATAGAGCAACAACCCAATCTAGACTTTCCCAAAATGATACATTCCCATTTTTTTATATATTTGCATGTTTTAATTAAGATCACTTCAGATGTATGGAATTAAAGACTGGATGTTACTTCAGCCTTTCCCATTGAAAAACATTTGTAAGGGAGTTACTACAACATGAAGAAGTCTAATGTATGTGTAGCTGACGTAGTACTGATGTGTTTTTAATTACTGGTGTGCTGAGTATGCTGTTTAGTAAGATTTCCAAAACAGTTAAATACAGAGATTGTATGCTCTTTTTATTGGCATACAGTCACTACCCATATAAGTGCATTTGTGTCAAAAAATAATTTTCATATTTACAGGAAGTGACAGAATTCCAGTTGTTGGCAGAGTATATAAAGCTTTTCATACACAATCTTTTTTATTATTAGACAGAGAATATAAAATCTGAACTGAAAATAAAATTCAATGCATCATGGAAACTGTATTCCTCAATAGCTTTTCTTAAACTTAATTCTAGTTTTTTTTTCTCTCTCTCTCTCTCAAAAGACATCTTTCTAAGACATCTGAACTGTTATGCTACCTACTTTTAAAAAAATCCTCACTTTTACCAAGATCCAATAGTGTACTGAGGTTGGATCAATACATCATTATCCACACCAATGGAAGTAAAATTAGTGTGTTGCAAATTATGCCTTATTTTGCTAATAGATATGACTGCTTACTCTATGTAAAAGGACTTAATTGGGGGGGATGTTATTTATAACTGATTAACTAATTATTTATCTGTAACAGTGTTTTGATAAACATGCATGTATTCACCAGCCGTTAGCTTGCTTAATAAACGTATAGGTAAAATGTGATTCTTTGCACTGAAGCAGTCTACTTCTGCATCTAATTTATGAAAAAAATTACACTGGCAAAAATGCTGCATAGCTGAATTCTAATTTTAGTTAAATGGATTAATCTGTTCATGAAGACATGCTTTGCAAGTTGCCTGTACTAGTATTTTCTTTTCTTAGAAGATACAGCCATCAAAGAGATCTTACTTTGATGTTAAGCCTTTTATCTTTTTCACAATTGGTATCATACCAGACCTTCTAGGCACAGATCTCCAATCTTTTCCTGAATGAATGTTCTTCTGTAACAGTCACTGGCCTAGGGTGTGTAGTGTTGTGGTTTTTTGTTTTTTTTTTTTTTTTTAACTAGTATTATTTCACACTCTTATTGCTAACAGCAATAGTTCATTTCCTGAAAGAGGAGGTAATCAGTGACCTCTTTCACTTTATGGTGATATTAAAAACAAAAATTTAGTTACATTGCTGTCTAATCAATGTATTAGCTTTACAGGAATCACAATTCTCATAACACTAACAAAAATAACCAGCTTTAATGTTTACTACACACTTAATGCATGTGCCAAAATGTAAAGTTAACCTATGGTCAGTTTTCTAATGTGTACTGAGTGCCATTTTAAATGTATTCCATAAAAACATCTAAAATTCTGAGTCTTGTTCCTGTAATATCCCTGAACATCCAGAAAATTCTCTCTGAAAACTGGGTGAGGAATATAGTTCCAGAGCTCAACACTGTCACACAAGATCAGTTAGTCACACATATTCCTAATGGGGTTCAGTCTGTTTAAGTATAGCTTGTATTACAGTGACCCATATCTTACACACACAGCATATATTACTTGCTAGTCCAAGTAAAAAGGTTATTAAAAATCTATTACACATATCTAAAGAAAAAATAAGATGTCTTTTCTTTGTTCTTCCGCACCCCCCCAATAGACTAATCTCATCATGTCCATGGATTACATATTTTGACAAGTGTTTTACGTTAAAATCTTTTTCAAGTACTTTAAAAATTTGTTATACCGAAAAAAGCTGCCTTTTTTTTTTTAAAAGTACTTTCTACAGTTTAACACAAAATTCAGGTGCAAGAATTTTAAACAAAAAATGAACTAAAGAGCTTTATTGACATCACAGTACATTCAATAGTAATTTTAAGAACATTACAGCTGAAAGAGAATGGCCTGGTTTATATTCTTAATAAGCACTACCGTTCTTGAAAAAATGTAATACAAAGAAATCCTATTAGGTATTTAATTCTGAGCAGCATTTGGAAAAAATACACCTATTTACAGATAAAAAAAGGATTCTGGTTTCACCTACATAGCCACAATGTGCCTCTATAATGAGACAAGCCTTTTATAACTCATGGAATTTTTAAACGTCATAGCACTGGTGCCATAAATTCCTCAGCGTTTACGACGAAGAGGAGTTGTTGATCTGAAAAATAAAGGAAAAGGGGGAAAAAGTTAATTGGAAAAAATAAAAGACCCCCAAACCCACACACACTTTAGGCTTAGTAATTAATACTTTTAAAAGATTTTCCAAAGTTACTTTGCCTAAGACAAAAAATTTAATAAATGCCATACTTCATTAAAAAAGTTCATATGCCGTACACATGAAGACGAATATCAAAAAATAAAAAAAAGTCAGACAAAATACTTAAAAAGTATACTACCTTGATCGTGACTTAGACTTGTGTTTGCGGCTTGCCTTCTTACCAGACCTTTGAGATTTCTCCATGGAGCATGACCGAATATGCTTCGATTTCTTAGCCTTCTTTTCTTTACTGCTTCCTGGTGATTCAGAACTACTCCTTGCACTAGATTCGGAGCCTGACCGTTTTTTGCTATCTTTGGTAGAAATTTTTTTGCTTTCTTGTCTGGAATCCTGTCTTATTATTTTCACACATATTGAATCACTGCGAGAGAAAGTTCTTTCGCTGTCTCTTTTTCTCTTTAATCTACTGTCGTCATGATTGCCAGCCTTACTTTCTTTTTCCTCTTTTTTGGGCTTATCTTTTCTTTTTTCCTGATCTCTCTCCCTTTCTCTGTTCTTTTTTCTGTCTTTGTCTACACCTCCACCCTGCTCCTTCTTCCTTTCTTGATCTTTACCCTCACTTTTATGTTTGTGCCTACTTCCAGTAGGGCTTCTACGCTGGTCTTCAGTTTTACGTCTATCCCTGCTTCTGCTGCGGCTCGCACGGTTAGCTCGTCTGTCCCTTGAACGGCTACTACTTCTACGTCTATCCCAGCTTCTCTCTCTCGAAGGACTCCGATTTCTTCGCCTCTCCCCTCTTTCAGCACTGCGATTTCTACTAGATCTTCTCCTTTCCCTTATTTTCTCCCTGCTCCTACTCCTCTCTCTCCTATTTCTGTGGGAGTAACTCCGGCTTCTACTGCGCCTAACTTTATGTGAAGGCGTCCTACTGCGACTGTGTCTCTTCTTCCTTTTAGGAGAGGAAGAACGTGAAGAGCTGCGACTACTACCTGAGCTGGTGCTATAGGATGAACTAGATACAGTGCTGCTACTGCTACTGCTTCTGCTATTGCTGCTAGTGCTACCACTGCTAGAGCTTCTTGATCCACTCCTTCCTGTCCTCTCTTTACCCTCTTTTTTGAGTTCTATATCAGGTGCAATTGCATTTGGAGATCTTTTCTTTTCATGAACCATATCTGCTTCAAGTTCTTTTGCCTCCTGTGATGCTGAGTTACTATTTTGTTCTTTGTTGATAAATTCATTCATCTCTTTTGAAACTTTTTCACTTTGTAGCTTTTCTTCTGAAAAAAGTATACAAAAGAAAAATGCAATTAATTTGGAGTAATACATCAATAATTTCCATACTGTTACTTTTGGCAAAACCAAATTTCCAAGCACCTTTCATAATACTTATAATTAATACACTGTCTGCCACCATACCAACTACCTACCAAACAACTTGTTATTTTCTTTTTTCACAATTGTAGAAAAGTTGTTCTCCTGGTTTAAAAGAAATAGTGTACAACCCAGACACTTTTAAAAGTCCTTGATGTTATTTCATGTTTCAGTGGTTTTAAGACGAAGTTCTCAAACAAGTATCCTGGAGCACCAGAACTCCTGAATTCATCTACACATACATACTTTTTCCTCCTGCAACCTTTTGACACACCTGAGTCTCCCCTTCTCCTTCCTACAGCCCTCCTCTTATGGTACCTACACTTCCTGCCTTCACTCCAGCCCCGCTCATCTGGGTTTGAATAATCACTTGCTGGTCTGAAGAAGCTGTATTTCCCACACAGTGCATGGGTGGCCTCTCAACCTCCGAACAACACTGGCTGTACCTGTATGGTTTGTAGGCCTCGCTACCCAAAAAAGTCTTAGAGGAGTACCTTCCGCTATAGTGATGCATGTTTGTTTTTTGAAGAAAATATCGGGTTTATGGCATTTTCCAAGGATAACTTAGATTAGTCCTAAATGCCAACTAGTACAAGCAATTTACATTTTTCCTTGTTTTTAATAGGTTTTATAGCCAATGAATTCCAAGGGAGGGAGCAATAGCATAAAAAGGAGACTTTTAAATAATTCTTTGCTTAAGACTCAGCTCAAAAGTTAAGACCATGGCATTTAATACAGTCAGATGGTGAAGTTCTTGCAAAATAAAAAGTTAGTCAGTTGAGATTATATGTAAGCTTGGTAGTCAGCAAACACTATAAGCATGGTAAGATGACAACAGAAGAATTAAAAATACACTTCTTGAAAGTAATATATTGAGCATCAGGTCAAGATTTTCATATGGCAAAATGAAGAAATTCAGACCCTCAGAGCATTTTCCAGAGGTTTCCAACTTCAAAAAAGTTTAACTTATTTCTATTCAACCTAGGATCCTTTGCATCACTGGCCAAGTTTATCTCCCCTTCCCATTTTAAACTGAACCCGGAAAAAACAGCTGACGTAACATTTTTCACCAAAAAATGGCCTTCTGATGTGGGCCATTGGTTCCTGAATTAACTTAGGGAATAAAACTGCATCCAGAAACCCAGAGTGATCCAAATGGCAACTGATGGTCAAATCTAACCCAGAAAACAATTCCGTCTGGTCCCCGAGTGATTAGGTAATACAGGCAGAAGCCAGTGTATGTTAGAAGATGCTGTATTGTATATTAGAAATCTTCTGTCTTTCCTAAATGCCACTACAAATGAGACCCTGCCTTTAGTATTCTTCAGTATTTTGGATGTATAGAATCAGCTTCTTTACTCTAGATTTATATTTCCGTAAATAGCCCCACGGAGATGTCCCCAGGCTGACATCTGGCTTCCTGCACTAGGAAGACAGAGGTCATAGGCCACCACTCAGTCATTCTCCACACAGCTGTCTTTTTATGCATAAATCTTAAAACACTCAGAAAGACACAGGAATATTAAGGAAACCAGAAGTTTAGCTAGTTCAGCCTTTTATTAAGGGATCCATATGTCTTATTTCTAGGCCTTTAAAATAAAAAGGAGGAAATAATCCATCTTAAAATAAGAAAAAAGTATGCTATCGTAATAGCACTTTTTTTCTCCTGCAGCTTATGAACTTACATCATGACTTCTTACCATTGTATTCATCTGTTGATCTAGACTGCTCTTCAGCAGTGCAAGGTGACTGTGATACCCTTTTGACCTACATTATTGGTACAAAAGGACAAACCTTACCTTGTATGGAGAAGCAGAAGTAAATCACAGATTTTTTTATTTATTTTTTTTTAAATCAAGCCTGCCACCTTCTCAGAGGCTAAGTGTGAACTGACTGGGTTCAATAATCTTTCCCCGGTATTAGGTATAAAAATCCATTTATGAAGATGCAGCATATGGAAACAAACTTCAACTATGACTGAGAACAGTGAGTTCAAAGAAACTGCAGCCTCCCACTGCATGTTCTGAAAGGCGCACCGCTCAAGGTTATGTAACAGAAAAGCAAGTTTTTCAGATGACATGACATGTGCTTCATATGCTTAAGAGTATACAACTTTAAGAAATCAAGTTTATATAAACTGCAGTCTGGTGCAGAAAGGTGAAATTTATCCCCCAGTCGCAACTGAGATACTAATAATTTTTAAAATACACATTATACACACATGCATTTTTAGACAGCAATACTATTATTTATATAGTATAATATCTATAGCATATAGATATATATGCACCATGTCTGCTCTTTTAACACTGAAGTAGAATAGTTTATGGGAAACACTACATGGATTTTTTTTCCTTATTAGAAAGAAAAGAAGTAAACCCCATTTTGATCAAGTAGCTCAAACATCTTTTTGGTTAAAACTTTTTAATTGAAGAACATTATTTCCAAATTTGGCTTCATATTTTTTGGCTTAAAATGCGTTTTTTCTCCCACTAGTTTGCATATACTAAGTAGTAAACTCCATATAGAGCAGCATAGTAAGAAGACATTATATGATTTACCTTCTAGCTGTTTTTCTAGTAGTAGTTGCTGTTCTCTCTCTTTTCTCCAAAAGGCTTCCTGTTTTTGCCTGATTCTGTGTCGTAATTCCTCATCATCAGTATCAGATGATTCAGAGCCTCTGTCACTCCTCTCATCTTCACTGTCTCCTGATCCATAACCACCCAGTCCACCTGCGTGCATAAAGTCCAGTCTATCACGAGGAAAGATTAAGCTTTGTTCTTAATATTTCTGTGGGGCAAAGAGGAGAGTAACATTGCCCTTCCTTCACTTCCTCTTCTCTGAAGAAGTCACTTTATTCTGGTAAGTGCCAATGTTCTTTGACTGGTGGGATCAAGGACCCCATATCTGCATTGATGCTCACTGTCTGGTTCTACTCCTTCTGGAACAGCTTGTCTATTTTCAGCAAGCAACCACTGTGATCACGGTACTTTTTCCATTGTATGGAAGGGCAAAAAAGCTCCCTGCAGAGATTGTAACAGTGCCTGCCTCTGTATCAGCAACCGGACAGAAAATGCCTGGGACCTTTCCCAGAAGACATCTCTGAAATGACTTCAGCCGCCTCCATAGTCCAAGGCTACAGAAATTCTGAATGCCATAACAATTTTTCTATATTGATTTAGAAAACACTGCACTTTGACAGGTACGGAGATGGAACAAAAATGGACTTTCTTCTCCCCTAGAGATATTAATAACTACTGGACTGATAAGAAAGATAAAGTCAATTTAAACATCTGACATGGAGATATTTTACTTTCTTTCAGTCTGAGGTTCTTATGATCTTTATTGAGTTAGCTTTAAAACACGTGAATACTTGTGATGATAACATTCAATCTAATTCATTGGAATTCCACATAACGAATACATAACTGATCACTGACACTGCTGTAGTATGTTTCAGATGATAAAAAGCACGTTGGGAAAGATCTTTTGCTGTTGTGTCTCAAGCTGGAATTTCAATATCTTTTTCCTGTGTTGTTTCTGGTAATATATGATATGGGAGCCTCTGTGCTTATGTAGCTTTTCAATAAAATAATAATTCCAAAGATTATAATATTTTTATTTATAGACTTCCACATTACTCTATCAACTTCCCCTTCTTGTTTGGATGGATGAAAATAGGAGAAAAATATAAAACAGTATTCTCTGAAGACTGCAGCGTGCTTCTGAAACAATCATACTTTGAAAAGTAAATTTATCTAAAGTTTGTATGTATTTTAAAAGTTAGGGCAAGATTCTCATACACTAACTCACACTGACTAGTCCTTTACTCCAAAAACCATCCCACTTACATCAGTAGGATCACCTGTGGAACAAACAAAGGTGCTGATAATGATAAAGTTATCGGAAAGTGACCCATACTCCTGGGCAATTAAAATCTAGTTTCAAAACGCAATTTCTAGAAACGCAAGGCAAGAGTGAAACTCCCCCTTTAAGCCCTCTCAAAAATAAGGAACATACTTACCGAGTCCAGTGAGGGAAGCCAGTGCACTGGACTGTGCCAGCTGTTTTGCAGGAGCTTTGTATCACATCAACAACAGGAACAACATGTTAACACAAATAGCCACGATTTCATAGTCATGAGTCTATGGTATTGTTAAATCTACTACTATTGCTGTTCTTTGGAGGGAGAGAAGAAACATTAAAAACGCATCATCCATTTAAAACCAATTCTAGATTTTCTGACCACGAAGATTTAGAATTTAACTGCAAATTAATAGTGAACAGAAAAAAACAAATATATACTCATAAATCACTTCCCAAGTTACAGCATCTGCACATAATTTTCAAGTTTCAGTAGTTACATATTTAGATTAACTCAGTTATGTTAAAAAAATCTGTTATGTAAGTACAATACATGTTAATAGTGAAAGCAAATGAATTACTAATTGAGGACTCAAAGTTCGTCTCTTTTCACTTCTGAACAGCTAAGAACTTGAGGTAAAGATGATAGCATTAAGAAACAGCTACAACTCAAGAGCCACTGACACATAGGTACCATTTTAACTAAATAAATGAATTGTATGAAAGAAATGGAATAACTGAAGTAACTCACAATACACTGCACAGGACAACAGTACATGGTTACTGGATTTGAACTCTACCAAGTTGGATGCATTATACTGGAATTGTTCTTGGGGGATAACTATGGAGGTTAAATGTTCTAGAGACATGCAAATATAGAATATTCATAGAAGAAACTAAAAAAAAAAAAAAAAAGAAAAAAAAGAACTGGCATACCTTTAGTTGCTTTACGGTGAACATCTTTGGCCACATAATAAATTTCTTCATTTGTGACATCTAAGAGAATCTCTGTCAGCAGCATTTTTGTCAGCATCATCTGAAGAAAATTGTATATACAATTAAAGGCTAAAACCTCTTGAATAAGTGCTGCATTCAAATGATATCCATAGAGCTTCACTGCTTCTGACGGCTATGAAAATACTCTCCTGCACATTTAATGATTTCTTTCAACAGCCATGACTTAAAAACATTAAGTCTGAAACTGTTTAAATTTGACCTGATTCCAAAACTTTCAGAACAGTTTGTATTTTGACTGCGAACTGTATCCACGTCTTACACAGCTATCCAAGGCACTGATTCCTAATGTCAAAGACAATACAACAAATTCATATGTACATCAGAAATGTACTTAAACTGATCCCATTTATTCTTTTAAAAAGTAAAGAGCACATTTCTGTCTGGTATGCTGCCTCACTGACCCCAATCCTGCAAAAATCATCAGAGGTTACTTATATAGGATTTTATTATTACATATTCACTACAAAAATTGAAATGTTGGTAGCTAGTTCTCCAAGCTGCTCAGTCTGGACACGTGCTTTACAAAAATACATTCATCAAACTTTTTAGAATTCAGGGCCTTCATTAACAAGGTTTCAGTTGTACAATTAGCATACAACTATGATTTCAAAGAACAGAGTTTCTGCAGACGCAGTGAAATTGTAGCTGGTCTAGGACTTAGGTTTCTAGCACTTCCTTGCAAGAATACATTTCTTAAATTCCCTTTCACAGGAACTGAGGTTGAAGCATAGATTTCAGGAGAGTGCATTTAATCATTAAAAGTTTTCAGGAATGTGACAAGTTAAGCCAAACCACAGAATTAGTAATGATCGAGGTAAAGATTACGGTCATTACATTCTTTCACTATCGTACTAAATCTTAGTTATATAACCTATATCCTTGCCTATATGAGAAAGACAGCATTATACAGAGACATGCAAATATAACCCTGCTTTACTGTATGATATGTGCTATACCTCTATTGACAGTATCAGGCAGTGAAAAAGTGTTTTACTTCGCTATGCCCAAAAAATATGAGCAAACAGACAGAAATACTTAGTGAGAACTCCATTATTAATACCATTTGATACTCCTTTTCTTCTTCTGTCATTTCTGGTTCACTTTGCTCCTCTTGAGGAGCCGGGGATGGACTCCTGCTGATTTTCCCAACGCTTACAGCTTCTGTGTTTTCAGCTTCTTCATCTTCCTCATCACTGTCCTACAAGAACAGCATCATACATTTCAGGAAAAACTTAGATGTAAATCTCATTAGTTTCTATTTATGATAGTCAACTTGATTTACTTTGTACTGAAATGTGTATTACAGTTATCATAAAACTCTATTTCTTTTCTCCCCTCCTAATAAACATGCCGGTACCTCTCTACCCACACAACATAAGTAAATATATAGTTGTCAGTTCACTGCCATACTCAGAACTGCAAACAAACGAGGTAACTGCTAAAGTTAAGGCAACACAAGGCTTCCTAAATGGGCTCAATTTCGCAAATACAGGTATCTGAATTTGCTCAGCTAGTGATTTAGAATTCAAACCTTCAAAGACCATGTACGTTCCCAAAATACAGAAAAGAAAAAAGCCCGATTTCAATGTTGTTTCTTTACTACTACAGATCAAATAATATACTTTTACCTCTCAGACATTAACAACTTCAAAACACCAAGTAAATATCAACAAAGCAGCAGCTTAACTTTACTTTAAGCAACAGAAACAAAGAGATAACCAGGAATACACAGTCTCTCTTTTGAAGAGACCAAAAAGTTGATACCTTTCAGGAAATACAAACCTGAGCAAAAAGCAAACCCTTCTACTTACAAATTTACTCTTCTGAGGTAACCGTGGGCCATCCCCTTCTTCCGCCTCCTCACTTTCCTTTTTTTCTTTTTTAGACATCTGAGAACGTTGCTGCTCCATCCTCTCTTTTTCCAATTTTTTCTGTTTTTCTCGTTCCATCTTTTCCAGGCCCTCACGAATCCAGGCAGGCAGAGTTCTACGCTTCACAGCATCTACATAAGCAAGGTTTACAGTTTTGTAAGACAGAAAAAAACCTTCCCCCCCAAAAAGAAAAAAAACCCCAAGAACAAAGCAGCAAACCCTCCACCCCGATCCAAACAAGCCACACATCTGATTGTGGGGAAAAAACCATTTGCAATAGCTTTTTCGTTCCCTTCTTTTTTACTTTATGGAAAAAAAAAAAAATCTTCAAATTTTGCAATTCTTTTCAAAACACAGCTTTTATGTTTTTTCATTAAGGAGTGGTTAACATGTACCAATCTGTGGAGGCTCCTGCTTCACAGGCATCGCAATAGGTGAACGCTGTCGGTCTCTGAATGAGGGTCTTTCCCTTCGATTTTGAGGAGGTGCAGGAGGTGCTGGTGGACCTGGCGGCCCTGGTGGTCCTGGCTGCCAGTAAGGTGGATGAAATCCACCTTGAGGTGGACCAAAAGCAGCCCCATGCTGAAAGAGTAATGCAGTTTATTTTTCTTCACATGTAACACTAAATACAGCATGTGCGCAAGTCGGTCTACAGAAATCCATGCAAGTAGGAATCCACGATTTCTAGGCTACTGAGATATCTCAATCTCTTTTTCTGTAGTCCCCAAGAAACAAGTTTTCCTTAAATATTTAATGAGTAAACTTAGATTTAAGCAGGGATACTAATGAAGCTGAAAGGGCTTCAACCAATCTCCTTTCATATTGTGCTAAACATTAAGCCCTATAATCACCATCTATCTCCAGCAGTTCCTTGCCAGCTTATCATCAGAGCATGCAGTTAAATGAACAGTATACAAAATGAAGGTTTAGAAGTCTAGCTATGTTAGCAGTCTTTCCTTGTAACTACAACATGAGGACAAAAATGAAAAGTTCAAGCTTTTATTACAAAATAATTTTGCACTGTGCACTTTCCAGTAATCATTCACGGATGTTATTAGTATGGCTGATTAAAATATTAAATGCATAAATATGTGAATTTAGTACAGACCCTGGGTTCTGAGCAAGCTGTACACAATCCAAAAGTCACAAGTCTTGAGGCATACATGAGGGGTTTTTTGTTTTAATATTTGCTGCCCAGAAATGCCTAATGAAACTATTTAAGAGGAGAGTGTTTAGGAAGAAAGTTATAGCATCAAATATATTTTTATTCTATTGACTATCTATTTAAGTCACTAGTGGTAGAAGCACTCTTCCACTACAACTTCAGGCCAAGCATCCCTCTGTTATTCACTGCAAAACAAGTTTTCTGTAGTACTTGGAGAAATTAATTTTAAGAGTTGGTCCCACAATAGTAAACAAAGGAAATTACAATAAACTAGTGTATTTGAAAATACTGGTTCACTTCCTAACAATATTGCTGAACAAGATAATTTAATAATAGAGAAAAGTAGGCCAGAAGACAGAAACACATTTCTGCCCATCTTCCCTTGGGTTTGTTTATGAACAGGAGGTAGGTGTTTTAACAGGTACAGTTTGTCTTTTATATCAAGAGTTTTGAAAGAAAAGTACTGAAAATAGGGGAAAGATCCAAAACTTCTTTGTGTTTAAAGATTTGTGCAATGCCCCCTGCTATTATTAGTGCTAAAACCACCTACAGATTTATTATGCTATGCAACTTATATGCCAGAATGAAGAAAAAATTGGATGTGGATTTTTTAGAAATACCATTGTTTATTCAAAGAATCACAGTAGATAGATACGGAAAAGATCAATGGATCATCCAGTCTATCTCCCTGCAAATACAGGACTGTTCCCTATGGTACATTATCTAGTGTATTTAAGTATATATTTCTGAACTTTTTTCCTCCTCCTCTTTTTTTTTTTTTTTTTAAACACAAAACTACATAATGTTAAGTTATATACTGGAACACAGTGATTCATTTTAATATTGCAGACAACAGCCATTTCTCATTACTAGTATAGAAAAAAAAAAACCACCTTTGGCCTCAGAACAGAACTGAAAACTCTAAAGTCTCTTCTGTAAAGTATTTGGTAAAAATGTATCTTAGCAGATAACAGATTCTGTAGATGTTTGCAGAACTGAAGAATGAAAGTCGCCGCTAGATGATATTAGAGGAACACATCCACGGAAGGGACTCTGCGCGTCTACAATATTAAAGCAACAAATATGTTTCACCTGATAGTCAAACTGGTTCACTGGCCCCATTGCAAAGTTATCGGGAGGTCCCCCAAAGTTGTGATTGTTCTGGTTAAATACATGTCTGTTGTCAGGAGCAAATTCCCCACTGTCCTGACTGTTGCTGTCTTCAGATGGAGGAACAATTTCCATTTGACCTGGGGTTGGAGTCATCCACTGCTGATCTGGAGGTGGGTGAGGGGGTTGGTGAGGCATTCCCCATTCTGTTTAGGATTTAGAATACAATTCAATACCAAGTTAGTATGATTTATATGAGTCACCAATCACTCAGTGTTCTTGTATTTATCACAAGGTTCCTCAAAGCAATGCAGATGATAAAAGTTATGAAGAATCATCAATCTACAGACTGTATTATACCGTCTCAATAAGTTCATCAACTAAATGAAGGAAACAGAAATAGGTGTAGCTGAACTAAAACATGGCGGGGGGGGGGGGGGGGGGGCAGAACTGGATGGACACAGAGACGCTGTAAATTTTTATAAATTTCCAGTGATACTGAATCCACCATAGCACTTCGAAATTGTGTAAACTGTTAAAGAACTGTTCCTACCTCTCTATTTCGAAGTTGTTTCAGCTTTCAAAGTAATGAGCTATTTTATTCCTTTGCATAATAGACTTAAAAGACCTATTATGGAAAGCAAATGGTTTTGTGAGCAGCAGAACCACTGAAACGCGCTTTCCAAAGCGTTGTGTCTTGATAATGGATGATTCCCTGGATTCGCCAATATCTAGCAGAGGTCCCAGCATCAGCTACAGTCATAAGCTCTCAAACATAAGTTACAATTGGCTAACAGAGTGAAAAGGGCTTAAGGAATGAATTAATAGCTCATGTGGCCATAAGCTTTGTCTTCTTAGGAAGTCAGTCTAAAAATTATGTCCGCTATACAGATTTACAGATAGCGACAGAGCTACCTTGTAACTTTCACCAGTAACAGAATTAATATCTAGCCTCTTAGGTTAACTCCTACCTTCCATCCAGTCCTTTAATAATTCTTTCCATTTGTCTAATTTTTACTGTCCTTCTCATCTGCATCATAACTGGATCCTTTACTGTAGCAACTAAAAAGGGTTAACATAGTTTTTCTACTTGGTTGTTCTTTTTTTGTTGTTTGTTCAAGGATTATATCACTCCTTTCACTCTCACTGTCACCCTGGTAGGTCATGTTTAGCTGATGTAATCAAATCTCTTTCCAGAGTCAATACTCCTAAAGTATTCTAAGGGACAGAATCCTTTATCCTTTAAGTACAGCTTACAAGAGTTACTGTTCATAAATGTATGTGTTAACATTTGACACTATTTAAACGCCCAGTTTACTTCAAGTCAACTGACTTGAAAGCTTGCAAGTCGCATACAACAGATGCTGTTTTCACTTGTGGAACATGAATCCCTTCAAAATTAATTGTCTGCTAGTTATGCAGTTGGTTTTTAGATTGCCATTCTGCTTTTTTATTAGTAGCACATAAAGGACTTTTGGATCCAAAAAGAAACTTGGAAGGATATGGAGAAAGATGACGCTTTGTAGAAACAGAGTAAATAGATGAAGAGAACTTTGGCTAGCCATGCATGCTATGATATAGTTTGTCTGCTGTGACTACTTTTACACATTAAGAATGACATTGCCTAAACTAAGGGAAGCCGAGTCGTATCTGCATCAGCACAATCTTTATCAGTGTCCCAAAAAACTGGGAAAACAACGTATTCTTTGAATGATCTACCCAATGATAACAAAATGCATTGGCACATTGTTTCCCGTTAACAAAAGGTGTCACATTATTCTCACTCCTAGATCTAAGATGTTTTCCTGTTCTGCTTTTTCTGGGTGAGCTTGGGCGTCACACATTCATAATTATCAGTGAAATGTCTTCCTCACTTTTACCATTCTGTGACTATTTGCAAAAACTACCACTGAAGATATTATTCTCTTTCACCTCACAGATGAAAAAGCATAGGAGGAAGAACTCACCACCACAGGATCATATGAAAAACAAAGTTGTCCAATAATGACACAATATTTCTGTGAAAACCTCTACTTACTATAGAGAAATACAGCTAGAATACACTCTATGTACTGCCACATAGTAAAGTTAGAATTCTTACGTGTGGCTACAATAACTTATAGCCCAGGGCAGGTAGGTGAAACTTAAGTGAAGCCTGATGGCTACCTCCCTTTTGTTATGCACATGTAAGAACTGCCAATGAAATTTTAAGCCTACTTTTATTAAACATTGCACTTAAACAAATTTGAATAGTCACAGTGAAAACTGGAGGTGTTATTCTCTCAATCATTAACAGAATTGAGCAAGAAGTGTGGTTTTCACCAAGACAACAGAAGGCATGCATGCAAGCTTACTAACTACCTTGCTCACACATTTCAAATTGCATTATAGTGTGGTGACATAACAAACCTTTCAGAAAACAACTTCAGAAAAATTCTTAGCCAGAAATACCCAATCTCTACCCCATGCTTATTGCCAGTGTTATTTTATGATGTTTTAGAAAGAAAATGAATTTTTGGCCAAAACTGAAATTTTGAGGAAGTTATAAAGAACTGAAAATAATCAATCCTAACAGAAGTGTTCAACCAACTTTAACTTACAATAACCGAAAAATTACGCAGATGACAATCAGATACCTAAGTCAAAAAGGGGAAATACTAAGTCCATGAAACATGTAATAAAAACATATTTTACACACAGAATTTTGCTCATCTCCTTTTTCAAGATTTTAAGACACTTAAAGCCAGCATCTGCCAGGTATATTGTGAATTCATTCTACATGTCAAGATCATGCCAGAAGCAGGTATTACACTACAGGAGAGGGCAACAGATGCCCTTTAATTCTGAGGCGTCCTGTTGCTTTCAGTGCTGCTGTTCCTAGTGCAGTGGGATAAGCAACAAAACACATAAGATGTAAGAATAAGATCCAGGGAAATAAATATATAACTGCAATTCACACTTTATCTTTCTACAACTTTCAGGGACAGAACAAATCTTTTGCATATGTATATTATAAAACCGATTTATTTATTCTATATAGAGATTACTGAGTTGTGTTATCAGACCTTTGTGTCTGTGCTGTTACCCATTTTGTGGAACACCTGACTGGAAAGTAGCAGCTGTGATACTCAGTTGATGCTACTGGTAGTTTTGAATCTTGAAACCTGAGAGACAGGGCATATTCACACCAAAAAATGTCTGACAAAAATAAAATGTCATTACATGAAAAAAAGGAATGAATGAGAAGGAAGACAAACCTGGCTGCCACATTCTGTTGAAGTTGGGATCCCCCTGAAAATTACTATGGTTGTTTGGACCAGACTCTATTCCTGATATATCCTGTCCGTTTGGCATCATTCCTTGTTGTTCCACTACACTCTGTTGCCCTGAGGCTTCTCGCTGAGCAATCCATGCTTGAGCTAATGCAGCCCAGTCAATCTGGCCTAAAATAAACAGAGGAAATTTAAAAGGTTAGTATTCGCATGTCTGAAGTTTAACACTGTTTCTCAATTACATGTCTCATTGCTCAAGAGAAATGGGCAACGTTTACCTTCAGCAAGTACCATAAGCATCATTAAAACTTATTCACAGTGTACAGTAAAACAAACTGAAAGCAAATGTCAAAGTATACATACTTGCTGAAGTAGTTTCTCTGCATGTGTTCAAAATGCCATAAGGCAGTTTAGGTTCACATTAGCACTGAATGGGTGATAGTAATACACTTTTTTTCATAAGTGAACTAATTTTGATATCAGAAATAAATATATATAGCCCTAAATTCTAAATTCATGAAAATTAAATGTAAGAAAGATACACAGTTAGAAAACTACATTTTGCAATGTATTCACTTTGTATAACCCCTGATTTCTGGAATGCTATTTTATATTATAGTTATCTCCCCCATTTTTTTCTTTACTATTCCTAACAGTAAGTAAATAAATTGCACTCTCAGATGAGGACACTAGTATGTCTTCTGCTCATTATCAAGTCAGGAAATCTCTCTAGTGAAGTCACAGAAATTGAAGTGACAGAAAGCAATGTAAAACCAGTGTGCTTGATCACTCTGCCCGAGTATTAAATACACGCCTCCACTTTCTTTATCCATTTCTGTATTTCTCTTGATACTTTGTTGTGACCTCCCTCTCAATTTAAGGTATATTATGTTCTATTGTTTAAAATGGGGGGGTTTTTGGTAGGGAAAAAAAAAAATCCAAACAGGATCATGATCATCACTGCTGTAACCTAAAACAAATATCATACTAATCTTCCCATGAGAGTTTTTCTGTGTATACATCTGCATTAGTACTTCTGCCACACAGGCACTGAATAAAAAGCAGATTTTCTCAAATAAATTATTCAGCTTGGCTGACAGGGATACAGATTCTGTAAAAGTACATGAGGTCTCAATGTTGATCTGTATGACTGGTAAATGTTGATAATTTGTTCAGGATAACTCAGGTTGCTTCCCTGTTAGTTAATATTTAATATGCAAAATATGTCAAAACATTTGGAATCAATGTATGTTTTTTATTTTTTCTAGTTGTTCAGAAAAGCATCATAAATGTATTATCTTGAAAGCAGCTACAAAAAACCAACTATCAATCATGCTCTGTAACAAAGATTCAAAAATTCAAATGACAACAGATTAAAAATAAATCAATCGACAAAGCTTTCTATATACTTACTTGGATCTTGCTGGTGCTGAAATGACTGCATCCACTGCTGTTGGTTCAAAGGCCATTGCTGCCAAGGTTGTCCACCTTGATCCCACATCTTTTAAGTCTTTATATAGTCTATATTTCAACTAAAAATAATAGTTGTATGTTTAAATAGATGCCCACGAAATATCACATAACTGAAACTTACATAACTGCAGATATAGTTAAGCCTTGCAAAGCAAGCTGAAGCAATGCTGGCTTAATATTTTAAGATGGAGGAAATGGTTCATCCTTTAGAGTAATATCTGAAAATATTACTGTAAGATTTCAGAAGCCTAGTATGCTTTCTCTGTATTTTCGCAAAGAAATTAACTACAAAATGACGTTCAAGGAGAGATAAGCCAAGTTTGTAAGACAAGAACTCATCTGACAATAAATGCAATTTAAACTAAGTCAAAATATACATGACATTACTTAAATGATATCGTTGCCTGTTTCTTAGGGAAAAGATGCGTAGTTTTCTACACAAGTGTCATGCAAGGCTGTTAAGCAAGACAAAGGAAAGTCACCGAATGGTAAAACACATTGTTAACGATTGCACTGGAGAACTGTACAGGTACAAGACGGTGTCCACATGCATTTTATGCATTGTACAGGCTCATTATAATCTCTAAATAATATATGCCTTCAAATCTGATAAAGAAAAAAAAAATCACTGCATAAGTGCACATTTACCACATGGTCCCTTAAAATCACGAGAAACACTTTTTGGTGCCGTGTTGTACATGCTCACTGAGCAGGCAGCAGCAGCCCTAAGACCTGATGGCATGGGAGCTCCACAACCTGCGTTAAGTGAAGCTCCAGGACCAGCTTTGCAAGAATTTGGTGAGGCACAGCAGTCTACCAGGTAGGTATGTCTATAATGGCATACCAGTTCCTTCCAGTCATTTGTACCTCCTGTGTACACCTAACCTGCTACATGTGGAGGACCAGAGAGCAGCCACCGACACTGCTCCAAACAGCTCTTCTGAAGACAAAGCCTGGGCACAGTTTTGGGAACACTTCAGTCCAGGAACTGTTCCCAATGCCAGTACGGGTAAGACTGCACCAAGCGCGACTCCTTCTGCCCTTCCCAGTCTGTTAACAACTTCTCAACAGGCTTTCCACTCTCAATGAATATATCCTCACGCCATTCAACACACAATCCTTGATTTCATCCTAGAGAAGCATCATCCATGTAGGCCATTTCAAATGCTCCAAACTTAAAAGAACCAGAGAAAAATTAATTCCCTGAGGTCACAGGAGCAGCACACAAGACCTAGTCGACGCTCGCAGCCAAGTGCAATACAGAATAGATGAATAGAGCCTGCCTGCTTCAGAGGAAACTAGCTCAAAGCAGCCAGTCCCACTCGGGTGGCCAGCCAGGAACATAACCCCAACCATTCTTACTGAGCAGGACGCACGCAGCCCCACAGACAGAGCCGGCTTTCGGCAGACACAAGAAGAGCAATTAGAGTGGGTCCTGCTTGCAAAGGGATCTCGTGCTTTGTGCTTACACATTCATATGAATAATGGCATGATTGCAAGGAAGAGAGCATCACGCTACAAAAATGCACAACAAAAAAAGCTGTACATAACATTGTGGGGTGTTGGGTCATGTAGAGATGAATGCAAGCTCACAGTTTACATACTTCTGTCAAATTTTATTTTTAATCTGAAAAACTGGAGATCACCTTTGTTTTGAGACTGCTTACATTCAAGACAGTACAAAAACTACACATGTATGGCTCAGAAAAATTCAGCTGCAAATGCATTTTTGGGGGCTTTAAACAAGACCAGATCAACTTTGGGAACAGGGGGGAGTATCGAACAAAACTTACTTTTCTACTTTCACAATCTTTTCTTGCCAAATTAAGTATTTGGTTTTTTTCCTTTTCCACAGTATCTTCATGATATTCAAACTTATAGTAGGTGAAGACAGTGTCCTCCTTTTGGTTTTTTGGGGGGGTTTTTGTTGTTGGTTTGTTTTTTTTTTTTTAAACATTTTTATCTTTACCTAGGAAGTCAACTTTCTTACACCAGTTGAGAGTAAAAAAGTGGCTAATGCACACTTAATCCAACACTTAAGCTGGCCCTGCCACTCCTAGCTCTCCAAGTACTCATATATACATATTTCGTACACAAAGTATGAAAAAGTAATTTCTCATACTATTTTTACCCTCAAGTAAGAAAAAAGTAACTGTTTCTTCCTCCCCTCAATTCACCTTTCCATCCAGAATCCAAATGCTTTCAATTATCAAAATAAACTTTTTTACATCTTAAATCAAAGTTTCAACAATTGTGGTTCAAGATAACCACAAGCCTTCAAAGCACTGCACAGCCTCACAGTGCCGCTCCCTTGTTTCCAGCTGTTAAATCACATTAGTGATAATAAAAATGTATTTCAGTAATTCTGGTATCACTTTTTTACCTAAATATACAATACCTTGGAAAAAGCTTGTGAAATGTCACTAAAATAAACTCAGCAAAAGATTTTGAAGATTAAATTGTTCCACCAATAATGTAAGAGGCAGGTTTGCATATAACTGAATGCCAAAAAAAAAAAATCAATTTTTCAAACAGTTAAAGAAATTGTCAACTTCTCTTATGGAAGTGTAGCAATATTAAGAGCACCTCTACAAATTCAGCTGAATTGGAACCTCCTACACACAGTTTTTACTTGACTGGATCAGATGAGATTTATTTTTATTGGACTGGCTATATCTCTGTCCTAAAATCTTGGACATTCAGGATTTTTTTTTTTTTTACATGCTCCAGCTAAAACAATTAACTTGCAATAAACCTTTGTACCTGCTAAAACACTTATTGGTTATCTGTTTCTCATGGAAAAGGATGTTTAGTATTCTAGCCTTTTTTTCTTTATTCTCTCACTATGGACAAACTGAAGCACTAGTTTGGAGTGTAAGAACGTCTAAGGTAATAAATTCCTCCAAACCTCCTCTGTATAACCTGCCCCCAAGACAGCAACTACCTTACTATTTTACAAGGTGTTCAAAGAAATTAATTCAACCTTTTTTGTGGGGAAGATAAATTATTCTGCAGGTATATCAATTGGCATCTGAAAAGGTGACCAAGAGAGACAGAAGACAGACAGTGACTTTAGGCAGCAGCAGCATTCGTTCTCCTCCTGGCTTCCCTCTCAGCAAGTTATCGTGTCCGTGCTCCTAAGGGAAGCAGTGCCAAAGGACTCTACCGTCTCCCCATTAGAGAGCAGCACTGACCCAAGCCACCTAGCACTCCTCCGGGCTGCTCCCAAGCACGTTTCAGGTGTCATCGCAGACCTGGGACCCAGTGGGCAGTTGGGACGTGTCCGTTCTGGTTTGGAAGGTCAGAGACTTTCACTCGGTGCCAGCTGGCTTCAGGGCCAGAGAAAAAAACCCAGTCAGGTTTTAGTTGTTAGCATACATAGCTGCTTCTCCATCACTCTGCAATATAATATGGCCTACAGTCTTCAACTTTCCCCAGAGAGATTATTTCACCTTATTATTGCTATTTTGGGAAGAGAAATCAGGTGGGGAAATGCAAAGCAGGAGGTCAGGACATGGAGTTGATTTCTATTTTGATGCACAACAGTATGACAAGACAGCAACAACTGTGTAAAACCGTGAAGAACTTCAACTTTTGGTTAATTCAATTTATGCCATCCAGATCAGACTGATTTAAAAATCGCTGACATTTGAAACTGATAATTTTAGTTTGTGAACTGTATTTGAAAGCTTTTAATTCTGTATTGCATTTGTACTTTCAACTGTTTTCCTGAAGAAATGTTGATTTTCATACATTGGCAACTATAAAACATGCTGGCTTTCAAGTACACAGATTTCTTACCAAATTCAGTGTAAAAACTTTCTTTACTAATCAGAAATATGTACTACACAAATACTTAAGCAATTACATCACTTACTTTATGCATCTGTATATGTACACACAAAAGCCCTTTTTCAAATATCATGTGAAAACTGGCCAAAACTATTTCGAATTTTCTATTTATTTCAACTCATCTTCATTGTTGTGCTATTTTTGGACAAAACAGGAATTGGATAAGGAAGGAACAAAATTAGCATCTTAAAATGTTTATAAAACTAACCTTAACCTGGCTAAAAGAGAAGACCACACATACTCAAATTCTTTTAGTATTGAAAACTAAATTATGTATTTTAAATATGCACTATTCAAAGCTAGTGAACAGAAGAGGTTTGTTCTAAGGCCTCCTTCTATACGGTGACTTGAAACAGCAGGACACCACTTTCTAAGAAACCGATTTCCCTGCTTTTTCACTCTCTGCTTGGTTTCCTGCACTTTTTCCAAGTTTTCACTAACCAGTATATAGTAAACATGAAAAAGGTACTTGATGAAAAGCCTTTTCACTCACTACAGGGAGGCTACAAGCATTTAAAGGTGGTTTGTCTTCACAAATTGTTTTGCTAAGCACTGCAGTGTTTAATGGTTTCATCTGCTTTTAAGTTTCAGAGGCAAACAAACTGGCTTTAGCTCTTAATTTTAAGTTATCATATTCTCAAAGATAACTAAATAAATCTTATATACACACATCTATTAAATGACATGCACGCAGGCTATTTGATGTTACTCTTTTTTACATAAAAGTAATGTAACTTTGTATACTGCTTGTGAAACTTTACTGAGAAGAGTATAAGAACTTTTCAACAGAAGCTCAATACTGTCCCATCATACATCACTGACATTTTATTCTGCTAGTGATGCCATTAAAGATGTGAAAAATAAAAGCAGACAGAGGCAAATCTTACCATAATGGACAAACCAGATGTGAGAGTTAACAAAATAACACTTTTGAACCTCAGTGCCGTAACTGGAAAGGGCACAAATTACTTCTAAAAGAACTCACAAAACACAGCAAAGAAAATGTAGCCTGTTCTCAGTAACTTTAAATTTACTACAAGGGATTCACTCCCAATACTGAGGGGGGGAAAAAACCTCAAAAACCCAAAACCAAAACAATGCCTCTCCCCCACCAAATCAGTAACTTAAAGGCTTGAAACAGCTGAAACCTCTTGTACTAATGTATGTGACTTAAAATCTGCATTGCCAAAACTAACTTAGGAGGCTGCCACACAAATTATAAACAAGTTTTAATTTCTTACAAAGTTCCAAATCAGTATCACCTGAAAGAAAGAGGCTTCACCTAACCCAATGGACAGCTCTAAGCCTACTTCCCACTAGTGACACAAGGCCAAATACACAGCAGAGCATCCAAATCGCAGTGAAACAAGCTTTATTTTCCACTGAAAGGCGTGGGAGAGATGAATACTGGCTAAAATCTACTAAATTCAAACATTAGCAAGACAGTCACTTACTGACAGAGGGGTACATCAACTGAGAAGTCATTAAGACAGTCTGGTTCTGATGTCACCAGTGCGTACAACAGGTTTTGAAAAGCAAACAGGTTCAAAGAATTGCTCCATTTTACAGGTACCTACTTCCAAAGGAAAATTCAGATACTACCCTCCCTTATGATGAGGGGTTAAGGTTCTTTTACTTAGCTGTTCTATCCTCCAGTTCAATTTGATATAGCCTTTCTGCTTTCTCTCTCTCTAGCAAACACAAATAAACAAAAGAACATTTATTGGTGCTTCAAGAACCATTCCCTGATGTCAGATCACAGAACAGGAACCTGAATCTATTAACAATCTGTTTACCAATGAAGAAACAGAAGCCAATTCAGGATTCTTTTCGTTTTATACAGAAACAATCACATGGGAAAAACACCCCGTCAATTCACATTTAATTTCAGTTACACGTACTTAACAGATTATGAAAAGTTAGTGTAATATCTCAAAATTTTGCTAGAGTTTTTAAGAGCAGACATGTTCTGAAGTATGTTCTGTTGTATGTTTAAAAAAAAAAAAGATTCCTATTCAAAGGCTGGACCTACTGGAACTTTATTCAAAGGCAGGATCTGCTGAAGTTTTATTATAGCAAATTACTGGTACTAAAACATGCCACCTTTGAGAGGATTGCTGGTGAAAGCTCCCCTGCTGGCAATAAAAGCTGATGTAGTGGCATAGATAGGATTTACCTTGATCCCCAGCAAACAGCAACCTCTGAGAGCCAACAGCACCCAGAAAAATTTAAAGTTGGTGTCGAACTCTCTACTGTACTTTACCCAACAAAAAGCTAGGTTAAGACAGAGGAAGAAGAAATATTTTAAAAGGCACATTTCCATTCCTCTCCTCAATTGTGCTGTGCATCTCAACTACAGATTACACCTCAGTGTTAACCTGTTCTTTTAGGAAAAAAGGCATCTCCTTCAACCTGCCTACTTGTTCACAAAATAACATATTTTCCAATACGGTTGTATGATGTGTCCAGACACACCACACACACTGAAAAGTATACAATTAGAAGCTACTTACCACTAATCAGAGTTTTGAGTGATAATTCATATGCTCACCTTTAACTCTGGGAGACTCCCCCCAGCATTCCCCACAAAACACAGTTACCTTGAAGCAAATTACAGACTTTCGCATCAATGGGAATGCCACCCTGTCAAGTAGAGCATGGTTTCCTGACAACTTCCCAACAGCACAGTACTTGGTGAAGGCCCCCGTACTCAGTTGCCCACTGATGTCAAAGATGGGCCTGTTTTTTAGACAAGGCCACCAACAGAACTTGAGCTCTAACGGACTCGCTCAGATTCCTCGGACAACTCTACCTCAGCAGCTTCACAGTGTAAACTCAAAATCTGTTATCCAGTTCAACAGCGCTTGTGCAGAGGTAACTATGCTTGGACTTCTCAACAACGGAGAGGAGCAATCTTAGGGAGTGAGGCTCAGTCCTGTGAATGTCAAAAGACAAATCTCACTTGTCCTCCTGGAGATGCTATCTTCCTTACATGCCTTATGGCTGCAGCAGAACTGAAAAATAGCAAAAAACTTCCCCTGGAGAGATAAGCAAGACCTGCCCCTAAATAAAATGTAATAGAGCTAATGGATAATCTGAATTGCTCCAATTCATGCAGATGGTCCAAGACAAGAAGCACAGAGGCTTACGAAGTCAGCTCAGCTCCAGAAGAGCATCAGGAAGATAACTAACCGTACCTAGTTGGTCAGATGACTACATCTAGCAGATTCTTTCTTGCGCCTTCAAAGAACCTCCCGTCATTGTGACAATATGTTTCTCCTCAATATGAACGTTACACAGCATCAGAACTACGCAGAACTACCTTACACATCAACAGCTTCTGCAGCAGAAGAGATCTAGAGATTCTGAACGGCTTGTCCCAGGAAATTAATGGAAGTGAAATATCTTGGCAATGAAAAACAAATATTATTTGGAAGATGAAATTACATAGGATATTTGTTAGAAGCAAGATTACCTCAACTCCAAGAAATGAGGAGACAGCCTAGGACTCAGGCTGTCTCTAGGAGGAAAGTAACAGGCGCCTTGTGCTGCTTCATGAACTGACGAGATCGAGGTTAGGAACTCCTACATCAGACAACAACATCATTTGACCAGATCTCCAGGACACAATCTGGCAGTCTGGTTTATTCAACCCTGTAGATAGGTAGACTAATGACAGATGATTCTGGAGCCCACAAAACCAGAGCCAATAATCAAGTGCTTTCTGATGCAGAAGAGAGGCTGTTACATCACCTTTCTGATAATGTTACTCATCATCCCTGAATGGCAGGTCCATACGTAACACAAGATGGCCTGACAAGTTTTACTTGCAATCTGAGCTCTAATACATAGCTGCAGAAGTTCTTCTGGTGACTAAAGATCTTGTCTTGCTGGCCTTCCAAACAGGCACTGCATTTTAGCAAAGAAGTATCCATTACCTAAATAAACAAAGAAGCTGAAACCGCAGGCCATCATGCATACTTTGAGAATCCCTACACAGCTAGTCTTTGGACCCCAGGGTTTAAAGACAACACCCTCTTTTTGATATTCCATTCATAGGTCAGATATCTAGGTAAAAAAACCAGACGTTCCATCTCCTCTAAGATAACCTGCCATTGCAGCCATGACTTTTTGACTATCTTTAGGTCTACAGAGTAGCTGAAGGGAAGGACCCCAAGAAGTAGGAGTCCTGATTTGTAATAAACTGCAAGTACTGTTTTTGAAACAAATTAATATTAAATAATCAGTGTCATTAGCTAGGTAATATTTTGGCATGAGCTCAAGACAACACAAGCAGCAAAGGTACATCAGTCTCTGTTTGATGCTCTTTGTGGAATTCCTGTGCTGCAGGTAGTCATCTACGTCACACCTTGAGAAGGATCTCAAAAGCACCACATGCTCTGTGGGCAGAGCTTGTCTGTCCCATATAGGCTTAGGCTCTGGACCTAAAGGAAAATGGAGAGGTCTCAGAAGCAGAGGTCCCGGAAATCAACAGCCTGATCTCTTCATCTTTTGTGCGAGCACCTTGTTCTAATGTATGGTCTTTTCCTTTCATTCAAGGTAGCTGATATTGACTCTGTGAAGTTTTAGCACAGTGACTGAAGGTTTATGGTGAATTTCCATGATGAATTTTGTGGAACCGCTCAGTTGCAAACAGGATAAATCTAGCCACAACACCTGGAGCAAAGCAGTTAGTAGAAAGACAGGAATCAGACCAATGCCACCAAGAGTTCAAGCTGAACAGAGTTGCTTGAGAGCTGGTTTTCCCCCCGCTTCCTCCCACTATGCTACTGCTTCATCAGGGTCATGACAGCATAGACATCACTGATAAGGCTGGAAGGACTAGTGGATAAATACTCTAAGGATACAACCCCGACAGTTCACATTTCTCCCAAAGAATTACATAGAGCAGCTCATCCATGGTATTATCGACGTGCAATCGTGCTGGAGTCCAAAGTCAATAAAGGACACAGACTGTATAAACTCCAAGAATATCTATCTCAATGTGCTCCAAACCGGAAGGAAACAAACCGTGCACTTCTTCCACGACTGTGTCACTGGAATAAATAATACCTTACTGTAAGAATCTGTACACAACAGATGTGACTGAAAAGAGAGATGCAAAGGAAAAATGGCCTTGCACACCTCGAGAAGCCACTCTACCAAGAAGAAAAATTTAATGCAGAAAGGGTACCACAAGAATCATCAGCTGGTGGTCTTAATGTGGGAGACCCAGGTAAGTCAGAACACCTCTGCAGCTGAAAAGATCTGGGAGTATGAAAAAGCGCTGCACCCTATGCACCCTCATAGGAACAAACTCTAGGAGTTACTACAGAAGGACTGCAGACACACATTCACTCAAGAGTCAGAACAAATGCATACCATCACTCAGACAAAAACATACCAGCTTCCATTTTATTTGGGAAAATGAGTTTTTACTACTATATTATATTCAGCTGCTGATAAGTAAATGAAACATTTATGGGTTAAGTTTGCAACAAATCAGGAAAAAAAGTTAAAAATCACTATCTTGACTGCTACTGTTTCACCCATCCTACTTTTAGTTGGCCAAAGACTTCTCTACATCACCTAGGGCATCACCCTAAGCTGTCATAGGTATTTAATGCCCGGATACCGTGCATCTTTTCCTGAGAACCAGAAGCAACACCAATGTGCCTGCTGAGATCTGTTAGCAAGATGTCCAGTCAAAAAACGTGTAAAATTCTTCCAGTCCATTTACAGTTGTGTATCACTAGAATGTTGGAGGCCAAATGAAGTTACTCCACTGCATTTTTTAACATCAGAACTATTCTTTCTCAGAATGAAGAACAGAGGCTTTCCAAATGTGTAACCAAGATCCAAAATACAGAACCAGAAAAAGAACTGAAGAAAACAGCTTGTTCGGTATCTACAAAGTTTTCCAGAACCTGGTTCACACGTCAGCATGTCTGACTAATATTTACAGTGTTACCAAGATGAAATAGGCTGAACAAAGGCCAAATTAAAAAAAAAAAAAAAAAAAAGGTACTATGAAAACTTCTTCAGTGAGTCATTCAAGCAGTCTAGCTTCCAAGGTCTGTTATTTTAAACTTAAATCTACATATCCACTGAACTGAAGCCAACCCTTTTAAAAGAACAAAAGGACCAGATATTGGTAACCCAGGTATCATTTACTTATTTTTTTGTATTTTGAAGACATAAGGACAAATACATGCTTTGGTTATCATAAAGCACCAAAACCACTGCTAAAACATTCACTGTCAGAGAAACATTATAGTCACTTAAGTAGTTTGAATCAAAACTCTATTGGGTTTGGGGGAAAAAAAAAAAGTCTGATCTGATTATTTTTTGCATGTATCATTCCACTAGAAGACCTGATGCTAGATTTTTAATTAGCCACATAACACAGCACTAATTTTTTTCTGAACTGTCCACCTGCAACTTCCTCCTTGATGAACATGCTCTGTACAAAAAATGAATAGTATCAATAGCTAAATAAACAAACAACTATTCCTTGCTGCTCATGAGCAGATATTACCCTCAATGATAAATACAGTTATCACTTAAGGAGGAGAGATCAGCTAGTGATGAAAGTAAGAATGTTTAATAAAACCTACCAACAGTATTATTTGTTGCCAAAGGCAGACTTACGATTATCACGTACCTCAGTCATGAAAAGAAGGGAGACTGGACACTCCTGTCTCCATAATATCTTTGCATAATCCTGCACCTAACTGAAAATTAAACATGGTTAAGACTCCTCTCCACCACTACAGGTTATATGGCGAGTTGTCCAGTAAAACTTTGTGGAACTGTGCTAAATTTGTGGTCTCTCAAGCCCTGCAATACCTCTGAGCCCAAAAGTGGAGAAACCACTCTTTCAGAACAGGAGTTTGCATGTCCCATGTGACAAAGACAATACAGGAAGTCTCGTAATGCCATAATAGCAGAGATGACACAGGTTTGCTGCTGCCCCACATTAAAAATCAGTAGTTTGTCTTCTGATTCGCCACTGAATTGTCAGTAATGCTAGCGACTTGTCCCTGGACAAAGCCGAGGCTCCCTGTTCCTCCCGTGTTCTACAATCAGGGGGAACCGCAGCGTCTGTCACCTCCGTGAGAGGCACCATCTCTCAGCGCGGCCTGACCTCAGAATTAAAAAGGGGTTTCTTACGCCTACACACGATACAGCTATTCAGCTGAACTGGACTGTTATTTGTAACCCTGTCTTTGTAAAATGATGTTTGAATATTGTTTGCTGGTAGACATGCCTTATGCTCTGATATGCTTTATGCTTATACCATTCCTCATCTTTAAAAGGTGGCTGGCTCTTTGCCTTAAAACAAATCCTTTAGTGCATCCCTTGCTCCCTGTATCCCACACCTTTCAATAAAGATTGTTTGCATACAAACATTTACAGGTATGACTGTAAGAGAAGAAATGACCAAGGTGGCTGCATACTCTGCATAGTAATTTGTTTCAGAAGCTTGGTAAATTTCAGCTGGGGTAGCACATCACAGAACCATCCAATGGTTTGGGCTGGAAGGGACCTTCAAAGACTATCCAGTCCAGCCCCCCTGCCGTGGGCACGGTCACCTTCCACTAGACCAGAGCCCCGTCCAACCTGACCTTGAACACTTCCAGTGATGGGGCATCTACAACTTCTCTGGGCAACCTGCTCCAGTGTTTCACCACCCTCGTCATGAAAAATTTCTTCCTTATGTCCAGTCTAAAGCTACCCTCTTTCAGTTTAAAACCATTGCCCCCTTGTCCTGTTACTACAGGCCCCGGTAACAAGTCTTTCTCCATCTTTCTTATGAGCCCCCTTTAAGTAGTGAAAGGCTGCAATAAGGTCTCCCTGGAGCCTTCTCTTCTCCAGGCTGAACAACCCCAACTCTCTCAGACTCTCTTCAGAGGAGAGGTGTTCCAGCACTCTGACCATTTTTGTGGCCCCAGCCTTAACTGTAAAGTCTAGCACATCTCAGCCAAGTTTAGTTCAACACTGAACTTTGTGGGATTTTCTAAAAAAGTACTGAGAATCTGTGCAGATAAGTGCTTAATGCAAAAAGGCCTACAAACCTGTGGTCTGTTTAAGGGTCGATTTAGAAACATCCGGCACTTGCCAAACTACTCAACCAGGTTCAGGTATCTTACAAATGTTGCTGCGTGCGATGATACTGTTAATGTTAGTTCTCTGGAGCCCTCCAGTGGAACGAACTCATGAGAATAGCCACGAAACCCATGAAACAGCACAAATATTCCACAAAGACATTTCATCCGCAGGAGCCAGGCTGCTGACAGAGTCAACTACCGAATCCTGGTGCACGTGTTGCTTCCTAACTAGGGTACTGCCTAAATAAGTAGATATTCCCCCCTGCGCACCGAGGGGCGTTACTTTACTGGCAACGAGCAGCGTTCCTTCCGCACGTCCAGGGCCAGCTGCGCGCTCCCCCCGCCGGCCTGCTTACGTGCGCCCCGCACGGGCCTCGCCCGCTCACCCCGCAGGGCCAACAGCACCCGCGGCGGCTTCACCAGCGGCGGCTTCACCCGCGGCAGGGGCGGCGCCGGGCGGCCCCGGACCCCCGCGCGGCCCTGGGGCATGCGCACTGGCGGGTAACGGGACCCGTCCCCGGCGGCCACCGGGGACCCCCCAGCGGGGCGGCGGCGCATGCGCGCTGGGCGGGACGGGGTCCCGAGGGCTCCCCGGCGCCGGCCGCCCCTCGTCCCCCCGCGCCCCCGCCGCGCATGCGCAGCGGGCCACCCGGGCGGCGGGGGAGGGCGAGGAGCTCGAGTCTTCCCTTCTCGTCCGGGCCGGCGGTTTCCGCTCGGGGCAGCGCGGCGCCGCCGGCTCCTCACGCCCGGCGAGGAGCTGCCGCCACGGCGCGCGGCACCCTCCAACGCCTCCCGGCTCGGCTCAGCTCGGCTCGGAGGAGGAGCGGAGGGGAAGATCGGGTCAGCTCAACACCCGCCGGCCCCCGGGAGCGCTGGCGAGCGCAGCCTGCCCCGCTACTTACACTCTCCCCCGCCTCCCGCCGGCAGGCGCTGCCGCTGCTACCGCTCCGCGGCCGCTTTCTCCCCTCTTTCGCTCCTCGTCTTCACGAACAAGACAATATGGCGCCTACTGGCGCTTACCCGGAAGTAAAACGCGTCACGGTGTTGACCCTTGCCTGGAACACGCGAACGCCTCTCGCCACCATCTTTGCTGAGGGCTCGCGGGCGGGCGGTGCCTCCCTTCCCCCCTCCCTCGGCGGGAAGCGGCCGGCCGCGGGCAACGCCCCGCCGCCGCCATCTTTACTGTGGGCAGCCACACCAGTTCCTGTCGCTCGCCGCTCTCCATGGCAGCCGCGGCGGGGGAGGAAGGCGGGGCCGCGCTCTCGCCAGCCTCCCCCTGCGTGGGGAGAGAGACCCCGGCCGGCAGCACCGCCCCGCCAACGGCCGCCGCTGAGGGGCGCCGGGGCCCGGCCCGGCCCGGCGCGGCAGCTGTGTGCTGTCGGCGGTGTGCCGCCGGCGGGGCCCCGCCGGGAAGGCCCTCCCTCGGCCCACATCGCCTTATCAGCGCAGGACGCCCTAGAGGCCTCCCGCGGCCGGGCTGCGGGGCGCTGCGGGGCTGGAGCGCAACTGGGAGCGGCGGGAAGCAACCGAGGTTCACCTTCCCGCCTGCATGCGTTAGTGTGAGGAGACCCGTGGGAAGCCCATCAGCTCTGTGGCCTCCACAGGTAACTGCTAGTCAGAGAGTATGATCCATGTGCGGAGGGTGGAGTCTACATAAAAGAAGTATGTAAAGCGACTTCATTAAGTGGATGTAACTCTGGGCAATTGAAATATATCAGTAACTGCATTGAAGTTATAACTGCATATACTGCATTGAAATATATCAGTAACTTACACGTTGCATAGCTGCAGGGTGTCGGCATTCTAAGTAAGTCAGGTCACTGTATGCATACCTGGAGCATTCGTGGAGCAGGGCAATTCTTTAACTAGTTTATTCAGAATATCCAAATTAACTTCTAAGCTATCATGATATTTACCTTGAAATTATCGTTGTATTTTAATGTATGAAGATTAACCAAAATCATCCTTGGTAAATAGCTCTTCTTGTATCGACATTGGGGTTGATTCTGTAGGCAAGGACTTAGTGGTTGCATTGCTTTTTGTGGAACACAGATTTTCATTAGCTAGCACATTACTTACCGCTGTGATCACTGCCTTCCTTCCTTTAGCATCATTCTACAAACGCCTAATGCCTAAATTAGGCAGCGTAATGTAGCGTAAATGCCTAAAACATCCATAATGTCTTTGATCATTGGATAAAGTAACATTAATACCCACATGGAGCAACAGAATAAAGTCACTTTTATAAATCTATAGAAAATTGAAAGCTTCAAGAAACTTGTGCTTTACTTTATGTAATGATTTAATGGCAAGATTTATTGGTGCTACATATTACTGTTAACTGAAGTGTTCTAGACTTTTCCCTTTTTGTGTCACAAGGAATAGCAGGACTGAGAGTGCTTTCTATGGACAGAAGTGTTCTGGAAGTTTTAAGTCTGTCCAGCGTCAAGTGATGCACAGCTGGAACTCTGGAGCGGTACTTCCGGATGTGCAATCTTTAAGCTACTACTGAAACTGGGGATGTGAAGGGGACCCACTCTTGATCCTGGTCTTATCACAGAACTGCAGAACTCTGTTCTTGTAAAGGCAACAAACTGCCTCTTAATCTATGACCTATGCCACAGATGGTAAGGCAGGGGGAACCAAGTGGTGTGGCTTAAGTGTTCAAGGATATAGACTCATCTCTGGGTAGCTCTTCCAAGTGCAGTGAAGTTGTGACACAAGATGAAAGGAAAAAATATTCTCTCTTCAGCTGGAAAAAAAATGGGAGCTTTGTGAACTCAATTGTACAACATACAGCTTATATTTAAACAATATAGTTTTCCAAATGGTTGGATGTTTTATTTCTACATTTGTCAAACATTATGTAACATAGATGAAAAGACAAAATGAATAGAAGACAAAAGGCAGCTTTATTCTGAGAAACTTGTTAAAGCACCTAGGATAGATTGGAAAACTGATCAGACTTTTGTTTGTTTTTTAAGTATAGTCTGTGTTTAAGGCCCTGTTTACTTAGTAATATTTGGAATTAGAAATCTACAAATAAAGTGTACAATGTATCAGTACTGTAGTAAAATTCTAAAAATATTATGTGTTATTTAAATACCTGCAGAGTAGAGTTAGACTATTAGTTCAAACAGATGAAAAAAGTAAATGAATGAAAACAAAGTGAAACTTTTAACATGCTTGATTTATTGCTCTCAAGTATTTTGGATTTAGCAACGGGGTTTTTGATTACTTGGCTTGTCTTTTGTATAAGTGCAAGCACATATGAACACATCAGGGATTATCCCCATGCATAAATGACAGTAGAATCACAACTCAACTTTGTGAAATGTCTAAATAGGGAATGGCTGCCACTGACATGGTGGTTTCATTACGGAGTTCACTGTAATGATCCCCAGGTTACACAGCTCAAAAACAAAGCAATGAGGTAAGTGTTAAGAAGTCATAAACCTACTCAAAATAAATGCTTTTCTGTTTTCTTTTAAAAGCAGTGCTGCACCTTTATATTTTGTACTAGAAAAATATTGGAAGCTGCAATTGATGTAATAAACATTCCTGACGCTTAAAAAATAGTTTTTTCTACTAATATCAATGAAGACAGAAGTATTTATCACTTTATATAAATGGAATGTGTACCAAGTAGTCTTAAAGTGGTTACAACGCATTGCAATTGTTTTATTATAACAAATAAATTCACTTAGGCTTTTTATATAATTTTGTGCAAAGGAAGTGTTTTGACTTGCACTAACAGACTTCTGTCTGAAAATGTATTTTATAATCTCAGTTTACAAAAATAATAGATTTTGAATCATTTTGAATAATCACTTTCCTACTGTTTCTGCAGTTTATTTATACACCAATGGGAGAGGTACAAACAGCTAAAACAGCTGGCAAAATGACATCCTAAGACACAGTAAATAGATACAGAGGCAAAAATAATCCATTCTAAAATAATTGGGCTGAAATGGTTCTACTGAAAATTAGTGGCATGTCTTTCACGTAGATATGTAAATCTTTGTTCAAATGCATAAATGCATACATAGCACAGCAAAAAAGTTTCCAGCTGATGAAAACTGAGGAATATCAAATTTTTGTTTAATCAGGGCTGTTGTGAAGTTGTTTTGTGAAGTATGCTACCACTTTTTAATTAAAATTGGATTTGCTAATTTTTGCTAACGAGTTGTATTCAGATGCTTTCTTTGTTCCCATTTTAATACATCTTAAAGTTTGTCCTCAAAGAAATTATTCCTTTCCAAATCTTAGTTTGTTATTAATATGTTCAAGTAAGATTTTTATAAAGGGTTGAGAATGTAGATGCATTAATTTCATGTCCCTTTACGATTCAGTTTGTGTGAGTATAAAAAAGAAGTCCAAAGAGAAGCAAATGGTGAAGTTAAGACATTTCAGCCTTTTAATGAATTTATAAACCACTCTCACCTGCTACCACTTGAAATCCATAAGCAAGAGCACTTCATTGATACACACGGAGGGTGCAGATGGGAATAGGGGAGGAAGGTTTGGCAGACTGCCTGGATTGCATTTTCTAAACAAAGATGATTACAGCGTGTACATTTTGGGCAGGGAAGTTTAGGGTTGGTTGGTTTGTTTTTCCTTCACCACTAAGTATTTGTAGCCCTCTCTTAAGAGAACAGACTTACACAAACATGACGTCTGTACATGTATTGGTGTAGATAGGTTAGTGTAATAAATCTTTTCCCCATCACTTTTTGTCATATTTAGCATAAATGTTATATAAATCCAAAGATAACAAAGTTCTTTCTGAGGAGAAAGACTATAATCTGGGCTAACTCCTTAGCTGATACAGCCATCTTTGTTGATGCTTCCACTCTGGGGAGGTTTTTGTAGGGGGTTCCAGTTGTCTGTATGCGACTCAAGTACTTCTCATAAATTAGGTTTACTTACTGAAGAGTGAGGAACTATTTGCTTTCTTTCTCATTGTTTTAAAGGCACTGTCTTGTGACTGGTCAGCAGAGAGCTGCTCAGGAGTCACAGCTTTTCTCAGATACCTGTATTGCAGTCTGTAGGTAGAGCCAGTGTGGTGGTAGGGAGAGGCAAGACTATAGTTACAGTAGCTCTTCCAGTAAGAGTTCCAGCTAGTTCATGGAACACCAGTGATGGGACTAGGAAACATTGTTAAGGTTAAGGATCAATGAAAGAAAAGACATTGACACAGAGGCTTATGGAGACCCCAAAACCACAAAGAACAGATGAGGCTGATGAAGAAACCAGTGGTGCCCTTGTGAGAACAGAAGGGTGGGACGAAGAGAAAGCTGTTTCTAAGCTATCCCACATAAAGAAGCAGGATACTGCACTTTCTTGGGGGAGGGGGGACAGGACACGGACGGGGACCACAAAGGTATGGTGTAGCTCTATGAAGAGTAAATGCTGTAGACCTGAAAAGATTTTTGGTCTCGTAACAGAAGATATTTTAAGGTGAGTCTTAAACTTTAGAGCCCTTCGGTTAAATTCTGAAAACACATAGCTTTTCAATAGCATGCATGCATCTGGCAGTTGCAGGAAACTACAAGTTCCTAGACTTTGCAAATAGCTTCTAGAATCACGTTTAACATTTGTCCTGGTTTCAGCTGGGATAGAGTTAATTTTCTTCCTAGTAGCTGGTATAGTGCTGTGTTTTGGATTTTAATATGAGAATAATATTGATAACACACTGATGTTTTGGTTGTTGCTAAGTGGTGTTTACACTAGTCAAGGACTTTTCAGCTTCCCATGCTCTGCCAGGTGCACAAGAAACTGGGAGGGGCACAGCCAGGATAGTTGACCCAAACTGGCCAAAGGACTATTCCATACCATATGATGTCATGCTCAGTATAGAAACTGGGGGGAGTTGGCTGGGGAGCAGCGATCGCTGCTTGGGGACTGGCTGGGTGTCAGTTGGCTGGTGGTGAGCAGTTGTATCACTGTCGGGTTTTTTTCCTGGGTTTTGTTCCTCTCTCACTCTCTTGTTTTCCTTCTCATTACAATTTTTGTTGTTGTTGTTGTTCCAATTATTAAACTGTTCTTATCTCAGCCCACGAGTTTTCTTACTTTTGCTCTTCCGATTCTCTCCCCCATCCCACTGGGGGGGAGGGTGAGCGAGCGGCTGTGTGGTGCTTAGTTGCTGACTGGGGCTAAACCACAACATTTTAGCAAATATAGGATATACACCCGTTTTCCTGGAATGCTCTGACTGTCTCTTGCAGTTCCTGATAAGGAACAATAACAAGTCTTCAGTATGCATATTTATGTACAATCACTTGCTTTGGAGCCAAATTTTGCCACAAAAAAAAAACCCCAAACCCTATGTCTTAAAGGACACAGTAAGTGTGACTTGCATCTAAAATTGTGTATGACATAGCACGTTAAGTCATCATTTCTTCATTCTAAAGCTGTAACTTCACTTCTTTCCCTCATTTTTACAGAATGTTTCCTTCTATAATATTTTCATACCTGTTCCTGACTGAACTTACTGGAGCTGCTGCTAATATTGCTTTTTATTTCAACTCAGGAAGCCTCATCCAGAAGCAACAGTGATAGCTATCTCGGATAAAGGCATTGGCTTTTTTTCATGCTATTTTCTCTCCATGTTCTATAAAATACCTTAATAGCAAGGAAATGTTCCCTGGCTGTTAATGAGGAAATAATCATTCCAGCATCTTTCATAGCATCCTGGTCAGTACGTCCCCTTGGGAGGATTTCAGTGGTCCAAACAGTGTGTTAACTCTGGTTAAAGAGAAGTGAAGATCACCTCAAGGGTTTCCTGAAAATAGCATTAAAAATAAGAAATAACAGGTTAAGAACCTTGTTCTGTTTCTCTCCTAGTTTTGTACTCTAGGGAGGTAGTTCTAGGCTAAAAAGTAGGAGATTAATATAGGTACTTCAGTAGTTTTACAGAAGTCAGCAAAACTAGGAACTTCAGGCCTCATCTAGTCAGTCTGCTTTAAGGTAGATGAAATACGCTCCATCTGTGGTCTCCTAGCAAGATTGTGTCACTGAAGTGAAGCTTAGTTAGTATGTGCTGTGACTCTTGCCCAGAAATAATTCTGAGTTTTGATCAGCTATATACAAAGAGGGGGAAGGTGTGTGTAGGTGGATGAAGGGTATGGGAAGATAAGGAGGTAAAAGAGAATTAACATATTTTAACCAATTCTAGTCTAAACATGATTTTTTTTTTCTTTCTTTCTTAGTGTAGACTCAGGTTAAGGTGTGTTTAGTTGGAATACAGATGGCTAAAGCTGACTGCTTGGCTTCTCTGAGTTTTACTACTTTTGGGTAAACTGAGACAATTTTAATCTGTGGAGGAGAAAAAATGATTGCATTGGCCAAAATGCATAGCCTGATTTTGACCTAAACAGGTTTGCCTTTGGAAAATAAAAGGAGTTTTCCTTTGGAAAATAAAAACCTGTGCGACCAGGGGCTCACTCCATTACAACAATCAGTTGTACGGCCTAACAATCCTTAGTGCCTGCACAAGTATATACAAGTAATGTGGCTATAAGATATACCTCAGCAGTTTGAGCAAATGCAACTATGGCAGGTTTTGCTATTTTCTTATGCAAAAGAGTGAATGCAGGTGGGATGAAGCTCTGAAATGGAACTAGAGAATAGAAAAGTCATGCAAGTCGGTATGACAATGCGTGGTAGAGATAGTAATAGGGACAGCATGTTTTTTCACCAAAAAACATTTCCATAAATGAAGATAGTAAGCAGAAACAAACATAGTCTTTTCTCAACCAAAGAGCAAGTTGGACAGGATGGAACTGTTACAGAAGTAATTTGTATTTAAGTAACTGCTTATTAAATAATGAATGACCACATAGCTTCAAAGTAGTCATCAGATTTTGACCTTAAAATGTATCTATTACTCTCTGGGGTGGAAATGAGAAATTACCAAAAGAAGTAACAACTCAAAACAGGGCAGTCAAACAGGATACAGAAACAAGTTCTGCCACCAGGACACCTGCTGTCCTCCACTGATGACAAAGGGAAGTCCAGGCATCTATCAGAGGGCAAAAGTCATCATTTACTGTCCAACTCACACAGTGCAAAAATAATTTATAGTTTATTACTCCTGTGAGAAAAGTTTTCAGGAACAGATAAACAAATTCATGTTTAGAACCAAAAGTAACAGAATTACCCAGTTACACTTAAACCCCATACATATTCATACACAAGCTTATATGCTGTACATTGTCATAATTACGAAGTTGAAAATTTACTAAATACAGAAGTATTTGCAATTCTCTTTCCTAGTAGGTAAAATGACAATATATATCGATGGATTTATGGTGTGCATATATATATATATACACACACATATCAGAGGATATACATATGCACACCAAGTATATATATGAAAACAAGGCGTAGGTTGCTATACCAGTGCCAGCTGGAGACAGCTGCAAGGGTACTGGGTATCTGAGGATTTGCTGTCACTTTGTAGAAGCTGTATTCTCCCATTCTCTTCCCAGCTCTATCAGGAAAGTGCACTGCAGCATCACCCAGAGAGAGCTGATGTTACTCCATTCTGGAAGCACTGTGCTTTCCAATTACTACATGTGGAAGCAACACAATTTGAGAGATTCTTGTTTGCAGAAATCTTAACAGCTGACATCCAACCCAGTGCTGGGAAGGATCTGAACTAGATCACAAAAAGTTATATTGTTACTTTATTTTGTTTATATTGTTACTGTACACCAGCAAATCCAGGCACTTAACACTATCAGTATTTTTATTCTTGGCTGTTCTAGAAATATAGGTGAAAGCTTATCTTTATTAAAATCAAGAACAAACTTTCCATAGACCTCAGTAGGATAGGACATCATCTTACATTCTAACAGTACGGTATTTTAATGAATCCAGGAATTTTAAATGTTTGGCAAAGTGCATACTTTAAGAGAACCATTCAGATATTTATAATAGCTTCACTGAACTTCAGAGTCAACATATGATAAATTCTCTACAAGATAAAGGCACAATATTTACAGGTACTCTTACCACTGCAGCTTTAAATAAGATAAACTAAATAACCACTACCATCTTTTACATTAAACTGTTGAGAATTATAGTAATAATCTTTCGTAAAAAAGTAGATATGCTTGTGCGTTTAGTACTCTTGATTCTGGAACCATCTGAACATGGGCATCACTAACATACACCCACTGTCCTCCTGATGCTCCCATGGCTTCTTTTAAACCTGAAATGCAAAAGCAAAAGAAGTTGTTTCTTGTCTTTCACGTCATCATCAAAAAAATACAGTGGATATTTCAAAAAGCAAGAGAAGCTTCTAACCCACAAGAATAACTCATGACTTAGATGCAGTCCAGTATTTGTAGTTTGAAATTTACATGTCAAAGAGTACCGTAAGAGAAATTGGTGGAAGGCAATGATTACAAATGTACACTGCCATCACTTTTTTCATATTTTTTTCAAAAAGCCTAAGACATTTCAAGTACAGCTTACTGAGATCTAACAGTAAGTTATACTAGCATGCAACAAGTTCTGACGTAGAAAAAAATCATATTTAAAAAGCTGACCAGTGCGAAATTAAGAACACAAAAAGATCTAATCTGTTCTAATAATCATTGCAAGGGAAGCATAAGACTGAGGGGGACTTCCGTTTCAAAAATAATATAAAAAATTGTCCTTCTGGGAAATAAGCTTCAAATGCAAAGCGATACTACTACACAGCATAGACAGGATAGTGCTTGGTTCTCACGCCCCCCATGAAGGGAAACAGTAAATACATTTACGTTACTCTGACAGCTCAACATTCTTGCCTCCACAAATCATTCACTAACAGATTCTATCCTAGAATCTTATTTCGTTCTGCATATCGAAAACATATTAATAAGAACTAGTGTGCTGTTCTCAAAATACCAACAGAAACCCAACAGCAAATCTCATATCCTCCATGAAAAAGTTTCTTGCTGTTCACATTAAACCAGAGTATTCCGGTTTTTTAAGCATTAAAAAATTTCCAATCCTAAGATAGGTAAAATGCTCAAATATAGGGAAAACTTAATTTAAATTGTCATGGATTCGGCTCTTGTACTAGAACATTTTCAAATACCACATATGCCAAATAATTACATTTGACCAGGCACAACTGTTCATCTGGACATACTATTTTGACTGGGGAAGAGAGGAGAGTTTTCTGTCAATTCTCTGTTTAATAACTGAACCAAAATTCCATTATTCACTCAGCTCTGTTAGGGGTTAATACAGAAGTAGGTCACGTACTGGATGTAACAGAAAAAAACCCAACTGATCTATGTGGCCCTAAACATAACAGAATATTTTGAGCTAAAACAATTATTTGCTATAAATCCCCTTAAGGATAAGGAGCTGTAGCCAGTGGTTGCTTTTGGTTTTACTCACAGAGAAAGGAGGCTCTGTTTGTACATACCCAGAACATTTTTAGTGGTAGAAATATGTTCTAGTAATTTCTTGGAGGGTGTCCTGACTTTCACATATGCTGCATAATGACCGCCTCTCATTGACCCACTGTGCTCCACTATTCCGTAAAGACTATATAGCACTCTTGCACCATCTGTAACATTCTGCAGTCCCAGAAACACAGAAAACAAAGATAAATTATTTCACAATGAATCTTACAGATATCTTAACTAGCTGTCAACAGTATTACTTTAAAAGAAGCAAACAGACATCGACAGCATTTCCAAGGGTGAAATACATCTATTAAGACTACTGAGTATTTTTATTAATTGAATTTAGTTACCATGGAAGCAGAGCAATACTTGTCCTTAATGCTGTTAGATAGACTAACACCACCAGGGCAACATAGCTTAACTAATACTAGTTAGCATAATTGATATTCTTGATACAAATGGAATTTCAATTAGTTAAAATTCTGATCTCGGCATACTATTTGAAAACATTCACTCTATAATTTCTCTAGGAAAGAAAGGAATAATAAACATCATCATTATCTTCATCATCATCATCAATCCAGTTTAACTTGTCCTTGGAACAACAATGGTTGAAGTACAATAAAAATAAAGATTTGAAATGTGTACCTTGCAAGATGCAGAACAAAATGGTGCTAAGTCTAAAATCAGTGGGAAATCCACGTGCCTATTTACTTTCCGTAGACTCAAACCGGCCTTCAAAAGAAAATTTTAAAAAAAGACTGTAAAATAAATATTTTTACTAGGAAGCTTTTTAAAGCTAAGGTGTATTACTATACTATTAAAATAAAACAAAGCCAAGAATAAGATTGTAACTGATATAAACATTCTTTGTTATGTTTTCAATACAGTGCCTGCTACACATAAGCATGATGGACACGTAAGGGGTTTCCCTGGATACATCTGAATGGTTAAATGCACTCTGAAGGTATTAGTCAAAAAAACATAAGCATGTTTCAAACAGTGGTTCTACCAGTTCTCCATATAAAAAGCAAATATTGGGTATGCACAATGACAAAGAACTTCTTGTCCACCAGTGGGGCAGAGGAATATACAAGAGGGTTTTGGCCTTTTACCTGGTGGAATCTTTTCAGATGGAGAATAAGAATAGCAGGAACTGAAGAAATCAGCAGCTGTTTCCGAGCATTTGTGTAGACACCTTCCATTTTCTTTTCTGTATTTATGAATACCAAAATAATTTGTAAAGTGAAAGCAGTCACACAGAATTTAAGTATTTTTTAAACATCTGACAGAATAGTTCTATGTTGCAATGATTTTGTACATGTTATATGAAATGCAAGGGAAATTTTGTGGAGTAACAGAAAAATATTTTCTCATTTTTCCAGTTTTTAATAAACATAATCTGCCAAATCTGAGCATTATTTTAGCCTACCCTGTGCAAATCAGATCAAAAGTTGGAAACATGTACACTATCTAGGTCAGCTTGCACGCTGAGATACCTACATTGTCTGTTACTATAGCACCCAACTTTCCTGTTAAAACCATTTCACCTGAAATAAATGGATGATCACTGGAACAAGAAATGGAAGGCACAGGTCTCTATCTATGCTAATGTCCTAACCACTAAGACAGAGATTAATTTTCCATTCTTCAGTTCTTTCTGAATGACTACATACTTTGTGCTTATTTACGAGAAAGGTCTGAAGAGGGGTGTCTACTTCAGGATTCCTCATAACCTGCTGGCTTGAGTACACAGGATTGGGACTCCAATATGTGAGTCCCAATTGGGAGTCCAAATATGTGGACTCCAATCCCCCTATGGTGCAGAGGGAATTGAACCTGGGGCTCTTACCAAAAGTAGCTCAGTGTTTAGCTATACAGTAAAAGGGAACATGCCACCAGCATTTTTTTCGCTGAAAAAATGAATTAATTTACTGGTTTTACACATGTCCAAAGGAAAAGATTTCATCTGGGGTAGAATGGAGCATTTCATGTAGGAGTAGGTGACTTCATAAATCTTTTGTTTTAGAAGGAAAAAAATTAATAATTATTAGTTATGAACTTATTTTCCTTTTCCATTTTTCACTGTGCCCATGGCAGCAAAATATTATTTATATAGCACTTACTCTCAGTCCAATAGTGATAAATGAATTATTATAAAATACTATTTTTAGATTCATTTTTCTGAATTTACTCATGCTTAACTTCTGTCTCTCCAGGTATCTATAAATGCACAGCAAATGGGCAATTTTTTGTTACTGTAAGACCTGCCTTTATATTTTATTTACAAATAATCAGAAGACCTTAATTTTTTTATCCTTCTGAATTACTATACATTAAAAAAAAAATCCTCCAGTCCTTTTTAAAAGTTTATTTTTCATTATATTTTAATTGTTTTTCTTACTCAGAACCTTAATGATCTGCTTGGGTGATACAAACATCAAGGAAAACATTGCCACAAGAAGGTAGTTCTCTCTCATCTCCATTCTTACAAATCTTTGTAAGTTTTTTTTCCCCCCTCTTCATTACAAGTGTCTTTTTTTGCCCCTCTTACATACTTAATTACATTACTTCCCTGAGTATGTAAGTTGCTAGAGCTGAATATTACAGCATTTATTTCAAAACTTCTAGGATTGTGAAGAACAGAAACAGCAGCAAAGATTAATATCAAACAATAAGCCTATTCAGTTTCTGGTCATCTTTAAGTTACTTATCTTGGATAAAATAAAGAAAAGATGCAAAATAAATTCTCAGTTACATCTACGATTATGTTCTAATATAAAATTTAGTGTTGCTGCCTTCGCAGGATGAAGTTTTAAGTTGTTAGAAGCAAGTTCTGCTTGAGGAGACATTTTCTATTTAGCCGCAAGGGGGAGGCCCGTGCTGGAGCAATGAAACAGCAGCGAGTGCACAGGTTTTGAGAGGCAATTTTGTAGTGTCCAGACACATACAAGCACTTTACCTGTGGAGTTGGTTTTTTTCTGATACTTGTGTTTCCTTTCTGTGCAGCTCTCACATAAAAGCTTGTTATTCCCCATTAGGAGCTCTACAGAGGTGAACTGGTAAAGGCAGGACTGAACAGAACATTCCTTTGAGCTAGTTATGTAGCTTTGGGAAAGCGTCTGGAAAGCATTTTGAGGGTTTTGGGATAGCGGGGATTTGTCTACTGAGAACACAGAATTATTCGATAAACCTAATGCTGGATCCCCACGGCTCGATTTTTTATCTTCAGTTATAGTACCACAGAGGCTGAGTTTGGATATGGCACTGGAAATCATCTCATCATTACTGTCACTTGGTTTGTTGTGCGGCATTTTAACATTTATGTGGTTGACATGCAAACCAGACACGTTGCTGGACGGGCTGAAAGCTGTTTGCTTAGAAGCGCTTTCGCTTTCTGAGGCTTCGCTGTCTGCATCAAAGCTGCTTTCAGAGCGGCTGGCTTCCTTCTCACTGCCGTCCGTCTGACTTCCATTTACAGCAGAGTCAGCAGTTGTGTCTTTGGAGTACAGGACGCCAGAGCTACCTTCCAGCTCAAGCTTTTTGGTTTTTTCCTGCATGATAACAGGACTTTTTTCTTCTTCGTTACAGGAAGCTTTCCTGGCAAGCCGTCTCTCCTGGTTCAATTGATTCTGTAAATTATGGCATTATTATTTCAGTAATATAGGGGAGAAAAAGAAAACAGATCTGTGATCTAACATAGCTTTTGAAACATGACAAATTCAAAGCAAATTAAACCTATTATTTTATATTCTCCATCTCTCACGTGCTTAAGTGAGTTGATCTCCTTAAGATCTTTTTAAACCAACTTAGGATTAGAAACCTACACCCCAGTCAGCTAAGAGCATTATACTTACTGTGAAATCAATACTTCCCACAACTAATTACATTCACTTTGTGACAGCTGTAGATGGCACATTTGAAGTGGTATTCACTTAATCTAACTTAAGCTTCTAAAAGGTTCTCAAGTTTAAGCTAGTCCCCTAGCCTCCCATCAGAGGCCTTACCTAATGAGCAGCTCCAGAAGAAAATTCAACTCACCTTGTAGGCATTTGTCTTAGAATTAAATAAAGCATCCCATGTCATATGTTTGCTAATTTGTACATTATCTGAAGTTGATTTTTTTAATTTTATCAAGATTGCAAGGAGGAAAAAAAAACTGTGCTGCCACAGAAAACTACTACTGTAGATTTAAAAAAAACAAAAAACAAAAAACACCTTAAAGCTGCCATAATTTTAAGTGATTTATAAGCGTTCATGATTCTTTCCTTTTGTTTGGCTTCTTTCCAAAAGAAATGAGCAAATTTCCTTCCCTTTTGCTTTTTCCTTTATCTGAGTTGGATCAAATTCCAGTGATGCCAGTGGGAATCCTTCCATTAACCTCAACAGTTTTGAGTTGGGCCTTTTCTCCTGTAACAATCAGTGTCTGCACTTTCTTTCCATTCTTTCCTTTGCTTCTACCACAGGTCATTTTGCTACTTCTGTCTCATTCTCTTCTCCTATCAGTTTTTTATACGGTTACTCTGTTACATTTTTTCTTCACATGTATTTAGTGTGTTAGGACCTGTTTCAGGAGAGTATTTACGGTCTCCGGCAGGGCACAGACCCTTCCAGTGGGGCTCACTCAGACATGAGGTAAAAGAATCTAAAATTGTCATGACCTCATAACTTACAGGCTAGGCCTATGTCGACCCTAAAATAAGGGTCGACATTCCCCCTGAGTGTCAGGAGCCCTGCACTTGCACCTTCCACTTCCTGGCATTAATAAGAAAATACCTTTTGAACACACAAAGTGACACAGCACGAGTTAAGCTCCCATCAGTGCTTTCACAGAACAAACCACAGAAACTAACTTTCACAGGTGGCTTCCTTAACAGGGAACCTAAGTGGAGTGAAATACCCTTCTGCACCCCTGGTCATGTGCCTAAGCTGCAGCAAAGGTGTAATTCTAGACATGGCTTTCTGTTTGGTATTTCCTACTGACTATCTTTAAGTAGCTTCTCATTTGGAAGAGAGGGTTTCTGGACTGTTTTTGTTTTGGATCCCACTTCAGGTCATGGGTACCAAAATGTTCAGCACTACAGGTAACTGCCCAACTTGCAGGCACTGAACTTTGTTCAGTCTATCCCTTAAATATATACCATAGACCCAATTCATGAAGAATCCTCAAGCACATATTCAGTTTTAAACTTTAAGCAAGAACTTAAGTCCAAATGAAGTCCATGTGAAAGACAAAAAACATTTGTGAATATTTTCTTAAACAGGGTTTAAACCCACACTAAATGTACGCCTTCATATTTCCAGTCCTTAGACTCAAAAGCAAGTGAACAGTTTAGCAAAAAAGGGAATAAAATCCCAATAAAAATCATTAGAAACCCCAAAAACTGTTTTCCATTAGGACCATTTCTTGTCTTAGTTAAGCTTGCTTGCTTTATAAATAGAGAAGAGGGAGAGGACCTTGTCTGAAATTACTGCTAGTGTTCAGGGGTATTATGCAAACAGTAGTCAAAAAATTCTTAAAATTGTGACGCTCCCCATTTCAGGAGAGAAGCCTAACAACCAGTGTTCAGGTACTCTGTTGCCTACAAAACCACCCACGGGACACCCCCCATTTTCACAAGCAAACTTACAAACTGATGAATTGAAGTCACAGAACATCAACAAACACTGACTGAACTCAACAATTGTTTAGTTTGCATTAGAAGTTCTACTGCAGAACAGATATATTACACTGAAAATCATTTAAAAAAAAAGTCTAAAATAACGATAAATACATACTGGAAAGATGGAGGGAGAGCGGAGAATCACAAAGCCTCACCAATCAGACAGACATACTTCATAGGTCACTTGATCCATTCTTATCGAAAGCAGAGTTATTGCTTCCTTTATATTAGTCTGTCTAGTCTAGTTTATTGAACCCATACTATATTTTATTTTCTTAATTTTGAAAGCATTTCAGTAATCGTGTTTTATGTATCAGTATTAACACTATTATTAAGATTCTAATTGGCCACATAACCCTATATGGATGATAAGGCTTATTTAAAAAAAGAACGTTAATAATGACAGTATAGGACCTATTATGATATACGACAATAATGACAACGAGAGCCTTTGTCACATTTCATTAACAATAATATATGTGCACAGTAATTATTACAGATTTCTTTTAATCTGTAAACACTAATACATACAAATAATCAATTCTGTTAGGCTGGCATATTTGCAGAACCCTTTGGCTACCGTCAGAAAGAACAGTATTAGGAGGCTGCACTGGAGACGGGCTGAACCGAGCTCCCCGGCCCTCGTGCTGCTGAAGGCCAAGTGGGTTATAGAAACCATGCTCTCGGTCTCCAAGAGTCTCTGCTGGCTGTACTATTTTTGTTGTACCCCCTGCCAACTAATCCCTCGGACGGCACTAATGCAGACTTGCCTGCTCTCTTAGCCAGCATTACAGTTCTTGGGATTGCAACCAGAAACAAACTACAAGGACACCAAAAGAAAAGCAGTCAAGAAAACCAAAAGCAACATGAATTGAAACTAACTTGCAGATTATTTTTTTTTTCCTTACAAATGAAACCCTGTAACTGAAAACTAAACGGTTCCCAATGACTGTCATTTCTCACACTTCTAATAATGACCTATTTTAAAACAACTCTATCTTAGCTATATGTATACAAAAAAAACCCCCATTGACAGGTGTCAAAATTCCCACCCCTGTAACCCTAGAAACTCAAGAATGCCTGGTTAGTGCAAGTATTTGCACTATTTATTCAGAATAAACTCAAGATGCCTGGTTAGTGCAAGTATTTAAGTTCTTACCTTGTCTTTTGTTAAGGCGTGTTTCTTGACAAGTTTGGGTTGATTATTCAGTGTAGTGATAGAAGAACAGTTATACTGACCAAGATCTGCCTCCTGTACACTTTTACCTTTACCTGTTCTTCCCAAAGGCACAGGCTTTGCAACCTAAGAAATTATACAGGAAATTAGGAAAGGAAATATGCCAATTTTGTATTCCTTTGCAACCTACAGAAAAGGTGAATATAGGTGGGTTGTTTCCTTTACTTTAGAAAATAGTAACCTAAATAAATCCAATTAACTGGCCCCTGAATTGTGGTATAAGACTACTTTCTAGTTTTATTTATCATAAACTCCTAAACTTTCATCTTTGAAAGTTCAGCTGAAAGCCACAAGAAATAGGAATGATACAAAATTCCTGTACAGAATACATACCAAATAATCTATTCTAGTATTGTATGAGCACAGACGTAGCTGTATGAGATGTGAATTTATCAAAGGGGAGACAGCTGCTCATAAGTCTCTGGTGCAGCCTACCACCTTATGACGTGATGAAGGAGCTGCCGCACATCCCCCATGACATTAAAGGCAGCAGCGTACCTAGACTATAAAGGAAAGCAACAACCATAAAGTAATGCACGTCCTGAAGTAAGTGCAGCGATTGCTAAAAGCCACCACATCTCTCTCTCAAACAGAACCCATGAAGTTCCCATGTTACACATGTGAGCCAGGAAGCACAGGGGCCCAGATACTCAAAATGTTCTTAAAGCTTTAATTCCCACAGACATCTGCACTCTGTGCTGCAACAAAGATGAAGAATTTATTATGAACAAAACTGGTGTTTGGAGACAAGTACATTTTATACAGGATTAAATATTACATTAAATACTCTCCCTTAAATATACATGAATATATGCAGGATGGGGGAAGAACCACTCCCAATGCATCCCCCTACTCTCAAATGAAAAGCCCAAATCCTGCAAAACTAGAGTATATGCCTTCAAAGGAACACAGTTCCTCTGCAGCTAATGGAGGCATTCTGTGAGCTACTTATGCTGAAAACACAGAAAACACCAGAATGAATACATTCAAAGCCTATCCATTTTTACACTGTCTCATCCCGTAGGTACACTTCAGTCCAAAGGGACTCAGTTCTCTAGGTGCAAAACAAAAGGCTAGAATCTAACGTTCTGGACCTTCAAAAAAGTCTATAATCATTCTATTCATATAAGTATATACTAAAAATAATACTAAATTAAACTAACCTCAGACCTACATATACTGTAATTACAATGGTCATTTGTTCAAACTTCGGACTAATTTAAAAATATATGTACTTGTGACATTGTATGTCTCTATATATGTATGTATATATATATATACATAAAATCATATAATGAACACACAGTATGACAGTACATGTATTTATGGACAAGCATATATTTTTAGGCTTGAAATCAAAACTGTGAATATACCTAACCATCTTCATAAAGGTATGTAAAAACAATCCACTGGAAGCAATAGTTATTTATTACATATTCTGTTTCTTACCCTCTCCTCTATTATAGGAAGTGAAAGATCAATGAAAGGTTCTTTTACTGTTGAAATCTTGAAGAAAAAGAGAAAATGCATATTAAATGCAAAGAACAGTATATGGGTTCAGCACATAGCTCCCATTTTAAGTCAAATTATTATCAGAAACTATACAAAAAGCTAATTAGTTACAAGATGTATCCAACTACAATGAAGAACTTCCCAAAAACATTTTTCCTTTTTTTTTTTTTTTTATTTTGAGTTAGCTCAGATTTTCTTTCTAACACTGCAGAAAATTTCAGCATACAGATGTAAAGGGCAAGGCCATTCATCTGGGCATGAACTGGGCCTAGAAGCAGTGTGGTGCTCAGTTTCTATGAGCTCCAGACAGATTTTCAAGTCATGTGGGCCTTCTAGATGGTACAACTCTGCAGAAAGCTAACTTTTAGAGTTTCCTGATCCTGGACACTTTTAGTGCAGGCGTTTGACCTCGTACACTGTTAAGCAGCAAGGACTAGTTAATGACAGTTAGATGACAGGTTCTAACCTGATGCTCTCAGAAAAAATTAAGTTAGGCTTACTGGTTACAGCCAAAAGCTTTATTAGGAATTTTCACATCATAACATACACTAGTAAGTGTTAAAATAAATCAAATTACTGGGGAAAAGGGGATTAAAAAAAAAAAACAAAAACCCCAAAACAACCTTCTTTTCTTTACTGGAGTTTTATTTTGCCAAACCATATAAAATCTAAGCTGAAACTGGAAATATCTGGCAAATCATACCTAAAGACATTTTCTCTCAGCACCTCCCATCTGCCTTTACGGCTAGAACATCCCTTCCAAGCCTGTTCCTTAAGCTCTCTCCCATGCCGTTCTCCAATCCCTTCCAAAACTGACTTGACTTACCTCTGGAAAGACTGTGAAAAACAAGGCCTTAAAAAAACATAAAAATCATGTTGTATGTGTAAGTTACTGAACACAGTCATGACCTCAGTTACTGTCATCGTTGCCCTTCTTTTGTATTTGTGACCCTATCTTCCACCTGCAACATTTAATTTGGACTGTAAGCTTACTTTTACCTGTTGTGCCAGGGACTCAGCATGGTTTAGGTTCCCGTAAAGCAATAAATGAGATCAAACCTATTGTAACTATGAGGACAGACTGCCTGATGAGCAATGTTCAAACAGGGGTTCCTCTAAAGAGTGAGTTTGCATCAACAAACATTAGTCAAAAATAACTTTGCCAATGCAGACAAAGGAAAGCGAACACTAAACTCTTCCTCAAAGGGCTACAGCTAGCAAAGTTCCGAGTCCTGTGCAGGCAAAATATAAGAATCCAGGAAAAATAAATGAGACACACAAAACACATACAACCTCTATTTTGTATACAGTCGAAGTTCTTCATTGATACTACTAGCACATTGAAGTGTAATCTGCCCATCACACACAGGGATGTTTACCTGGCACTGCAGGACTGTGCTTAATTACTCAGACTGATTGATTTACTTAATCTCTATGATATGAAATATAATGTTGTAAACCAAGCACAAATGTAACATTCAATTAGGAAAGTCATGCAAATAAGATTTTTTCTCTTCCAAAGTTAAAGAAAATTATAAGGATCATGGAAAGCATTTATGATGAAATGTCAGTAATATTAATTATGAAAGGATTATGCTGTTCATTAGAGTTATTACATTAATTATCAAAAATAGTTCAAGAAACAAAAAAGTAATTTTAGCATTTCCCCACTCATACTAATTCAAAGTATGTAATTCCCAATTTTCAGGTATATCCCAGAACAGTAGGCAGGAGGATTTACGTTTTAAGATAGGTAGGTGTTTTAAAAATATCAAATAAAATTGGGGTGTAACGCAGATGATTATAGAATTTGGAACCTCCAGCCTTAAGTTAGGCATAAAATCAAGCCCAGTACTTGAATCCTTTTTGAATTCAAAGGACTCCTCTTCTTAGGTTTGGGAGGATAATGCTTTAAAGAAGGAATAAATCATTTTAAATGAGAAACTTTCAATAAAGTCTTGTTTTTACAAACAAACAAAACAAGTATAAAATTGGCAATACAATTTTATACTTTCAAGACAACGTAATCAAACCAGTATGTGATCTATTCCACATCAAACCAAATTCCAGAATACCTACATTTTCACATTCCTCACACATGACAGTGCTAGTCAATTCACCAACAAAGATCCTATCTATGAAGTTCATCTTCACACCCTCTCTTCCATATGCTGAAAAAACATTGCCTTTTTTAAATGTGAAAAATAACAGATCCAAAGCCACACTATAAGTACAACAAAATTCTTTCTAAGATTTATTGTGAAAGCACAATTTTAAACATATTCAAAATGTTTTGAACACAATACAATAACTAATACATCATACACTGTATTATCTCAACATTTTAAAATAATTTTAGTGATACGATTCCCTTTTATCCTTCCCTTCCCCACCTACTGTAACAGAGTAGTAATACCGTATCTCTCAAGAAGAAGCCTTTTAAATAAAATCTCCATTTTCTTTTGAATACATAATATTGTATTGCCTTGATATAGACACTAGGGCAGCAGACAGGTTGTTACCCTCTCTAAATGGTTTTTGAAACGATAAAACTCTAAAAAATGAGACAAAAGCCTGTTCTCGTACATCTCTGTGCCTTAACTGTTGCAAATTTGGGAAGGGTGACTTTCAGAACAGCTTAATCATTATTAAGACTTTAATTAAAACAAAATCCCCAAAATTAGAACTTTTGCATAAACACACACACACACGAATTGATTAAAAAATTATTGTTTTGAAAAACCTGCCTTCTTTTGAAACAGCCTCCTATCCTGGCTTTGTAATCATATTTAGAGTGCTCGTAGTATCAGTCAGCTGACAGAAATCAGTTTTATTTATGGGAAGTGGCCTCTCTGAGTGATACAATAATTGTGGCTATATAACAAACCTGAAGATGCAGCAAACTATTTTAGAAAAAAAAATTTAAATTCTACCTATCATTACAAGAGGCATTATTAATACAGGGGAAGACCTTATCCCCGATACAAAGATGCAAGTCAGCACATATTAAGCTCTCTATCCTTTAGATATGCACTAGGTGGCACTAGAATAATACATAGTAAAAGTCTTGTAACTACAGTACTTCGGGATTGCTGTTTGCAATAGTCAGTTTTGAAGAAAATGGTATTTAAAGACTTGTGCATTTTTTAAAGTATTCAATAGAGGGTTGCATACCTTTGACTTTTCTTCTAGTTTCTTCATCTGCCGTCTTAGTAGTTGGATTATTAAATGCTTTTAAGATACCAGTTTGTATACGCTATAATTAAAAACAAACAAACAAAACATTTAGCAAGTATTTTAAGTGTAAACATTCTAAAAACTATTAATATATGATTAGATTTTATCTACCCTTATTTCAATAAAATAAGCATAATTCAATATTTTAAAACTACTGTTGTTAATCACTAACAGTGTCAAAGCTACATGAGCTGAACTTTAGTAGGTAACCATCCAAAAATTTCCTCCCCTTAAAAAGGGAGCCGTTGTAGAGCACTTGAGAGGTTATCAAGAAACGGTCAGATTTTCAGTGAACAAATACATTCCATTTCTTCCAGTTCTCTAATCCACAAACTTCTTCCACTGCTGGGGCGGGGGGGAATGCTGAAGAAAAATGGACTATTACTGATTGACTAGCATACACAATACTTGAAGGCAGCTAAGTATCTTTCAATAGCCAGACTTCAATGACTGTGTTTGGGCAGGTTTTTTATTACTTCTGTTTACTTTCTAACACTGCACATTTCAATGTTAGAACACCTTAGGAGAGACACAAAACTTTTTATGAATCCATATAAACGTCATCAACATTTGCTCAAACAATCCTAAAAATTACATTTTTGAAAGAAGAATCCGAAAGAAGCTAATTCATACAGGTGAGCTGTAGCTGCACCTCAAAACAGGGGGTGCTTCTCCCCCCCGTTTCTCAGCTGCTCCGGGACAAGGAGATGCTGTATTCCCGAGACGCGTACCCTGGCAGCAGAACTGCGCAGGCTGGTACCAAAGGCGGCTCAGCCCAACCTCCGACACGCTGCAGAGAGGGAAGCCGGAGGCTGCATCAGGTCCACGGCCAGAGAACACTGCAGCACGTGTGACCCGTGTTTCTCTTTTTCCTGGCAAATGTACTGGTTCTCTAATCCACAAACTCTAGTAACACGCACGAGTCTCTCGCGTTGGTGTGCAAATGACATTTGCAATTACACGTGTCACTGAAGTCACACTTAGAGCAAAGTACCATTCTAGAGACAAATAGTGATACCAAAGCTTCGGCAAGAAACTCAGCCCTCTGTCCTAACAGGATAAGGATAATAAATAACTCTTGTTTGCAGGCAGCAAATAACACTTTCAAGCCATATATTACAAAAGAGTTACGATGACAGACAGCGTTGGAGGTTCGATTTCCAGTTCAGGCACCCATCAGACCAAGTCATACTCCTACCTTACGAGTATGTGACCTGGCTCGTGAATTAACTCCCGCTGCCCCGAGCTCGGCTTTGTTCATCTTAAAGCCAACAATATACTAAAAGGACTAATCAATAGGTAATTCATGAAGTTGAGCACCATAAATGGGTTTAGGGCCATAAGCAACCCTTTTGTTGGGATTAGCGCGTTGAACCATTTATTTAGGTCAAAGAAAGACATAGTCTTTGAATGGGCAGGGTGCTGCCGACAATGGCAGCAGACATTAATCAATTAGCAGCAGGGTTCAGCCACTTCAGGCCCCGGTGTGAAACCATCTCCGGCCCACATTGCTGGAAACGGCAGACGCTATGTCATCTTTATTGTAGTATCGACAAGCTTTTATCTTAAAAAATCCACTTGCGTACATACGCACTTTCTAACTGTTTTTAGCGTGGATAGGAAAAAGTTCAACACTGGTGTCGGAAAGCCTTTTTATGAGATAGAAAACCACGGAGAAGAGGCAAACGCGGAATGAGTTTTTTTGATAGTTCCTATAACTAGCGCCATGTTATATGTATTTCTCATCAAAACTCTTAGGGTTTAAAGAAAATTTAATCCCGGTAGGGATAGGGAAGCAGGGACGGCCGCGTTCAGCTTTCTCACAGGTGGATGGCAGAGCAACCGGCTGCCCTTTCAGCAGGGCTGTTCCCTCTTCCGAGAGCGAAGTTTAAAAGCGGCGTGAAAGAGGAAGGCTAGCAGCCGTGAAAGAGGAAGGCTAGCGGCCGTGAAAGAGGAAGGCTAGCGGCCGTAACCCCTGCTACAGCATCCTGGTGGCAGACACGTCGCTGCAGGCTGTACCCAGCCGGAGCCCACACGGTGGGGAGGCCACGGGGGCAGCTGCCGGCTCCCACGGCAGGCAGAGCTGCTCCTGCCTGTGCCCGGCCAGCACGGTGGCCGGCACTCACCACAGGCCGGACGTTCACCATCTACAGACCCGAAACACGGGATAATAAAATAAAAAAAAAAAAAAAAAAAAGACGGAGAGCTTTTACTAGTACTGACCCTGGCGGAGCAGCCCGAGGTGATATGCACCATTAGGGCAGCAGAGGGGTGCAATTGCAGGGCAGGGTGGGACCAACCTCTCCCTGCCTGGTGATGGGGTGGCAGAAATGCTCTACTGCCCGAAAGGGCACTTAAAATTCTCACCGTCTTCCATTACTCTTTTGTGGTAGCTACCGTAGCTGTTGCCGCTAACAAAACGATTTAAGAGACAAATCCAAATGCGGGTTATCATAATGATAGCACATTCACTGGTGAAACAGGAGACTGACTTGAGGGGAAAGCGCAATCACCCACTGGAGAAGAAGCTTAGTTGTAATAGTTCTGCTTTCGGTGAATCCTCATTTGTGAAGCAAATATAGTTTCCACCTTTGATTACAGGAAAATCAGCAAGCAACAAAATGGTTTCCCTCTACTGCAAAAACATGACAACTGGTCTTTAACTGAAGTCAGCTGCTTCTGTTGCGTGCCCTGTTCAACACCTAATTTTGCAAGCGTGACCATGGCAAGGTTTAGCTGTTTCTCCCTGTAGTTCAGTTCTGGTTATGATCAAGCGTACTCCTGACAAGACCAATATACACTAATATTCTGGTAGGATGGGGATGCATTCAGCACTAACTCCAGTGCGAGGAACTGGGCGCAGATACAGCTTTATATCTCATCTCCAAGATAATTCAGCTCAGGATCATGACATTCATTGTATTACTAAATGAGAGGGAAGAGGAAGTATATTGGTCAGTACGAGATTTAAGGACCTCCTTTCGATGAGACTTAGAAAAGGCTATTTACCAAAATATCATCTGAAAAGAAGGTTCCAAGACTAAGTCAGGCAGATGAAATCAGATATGGTCAAAATAGTTCAAGCAAGCAAACACACACTTTCTTGTATTCAACAATGCAGGAGGCAGAAATAACAAAGGAAAAGAAACATGAGAAAAACCACACGGGGACATTTCTAATATAATATAACTTCTTATATACTTAGCATACTTAGATGCAGATTTTAAATAATGAAAAGCAGCACCTTATTTATAAAACAAGTCGTTCTTCACACTTTCAAAAGATAAAAGAAACTTTGCAAGATTTTATTTTTGTCCTGTTTTTTTTCACTGAACTAGATTTCAATGAAAATTATGGGCAGTCCCACAGCTAGGAGCTGCTAATTTCTGTCCCAAAGCTTTAAAATGCACTTTGCCAGCTAGATCAGAGGTTCTACTTCTACGACTCCTCAGAAGTCCTTTTTTTGTCCTTTTATTTTTTTTAATAAAGGCAAACAATTCAGACTCTTAAAGTTATCGTGATCTACTTACCATACTCTTTCTATTGCTGACTGAAACGTTTATTCCAATCAGCAATTTTAACATATCAACATGAACATAATTAAATCCTCTTTCAAAAAAGTCATTGTTTTTCTCAAGATAACAAAAATAGCCACTCCTACTCCATTAAGTACATCTTTAAAACACTGGGAACATGAAGAACACTGAAGCAATGACTAGTAGTTTACCATACAGTCAAATAAGTTATTTAAAAACACACACAAAGATGCTACCTTTGTTTCTTCAATCCTCATCGCATCCAACAGATAGTGCAGAAGCTCCTGGCTGTCCTGCTGCTGGAACCCTTTAAATCGAGGAGCTCTATGAAAGAAGCGGTAAGGAATTTAAATGTACCTTGGGAGGTTCTTAATGAGACAGTGCCTACATCAGACTCTTGTTGGATGCCAGGGGTACAGTTAGGTGCAATGGGGCTTTAGGAAGCTCCTGGTGCGGCTGCAATTACACCAACAAGGCTGCACTTTCATCTGGGTAGCATTTTGACCCTATGGGGGATGGCTTGACTAAAAATACAGCTTTGCCAGCAGAGTTTCATCCATGCTAGCAGCGCTTTGCTGACAGACTACACCAGTACTTCTGGATGTCCCAATGTCATGGAGGAGAGGGAAAGAAGATTTTCAAAGCGCTTAACCTCCCCCCCCGCTATCTCACCCTTCTCTCTACCAAGAAGAAATCTCAAATGTGCATAAAACAGTCTGCATATAGGAACCCAGAAACAGCACTATAATCTGAACTGAAAAAAGATAATCTTGAAATGGAAGGGAAGTCACAAGGCATCAAACAAACAAGAACTGCGGGTCAGAATCAAAATGAGCATTTCTTAACTTCTTAAACAGAAGTAACCATCTCTTCCAAATGGCTCTACAGTCAATCAATCCAGTAATCTGCCACTTACTGAGCTGAGTGAACGGTCAATGAGTAAGATGGTAAACATGCTAAAAGTAAGTAACATCACACAGCATATGAATTTCAAATGCTATTAAAGAACTATAAGGAAAAAACGTAATAGTATGATACTCTGATATATGTAATTTACACTGTATTCAATCCATTTTTATTTATGCTAAATTTCTTCAATTAATATTACAGATGTTGGTGATAAATGCTCTAGACATAGGATTTCCATTCTAAGAGCATCACTAATGAGAAAAGCCAGGGTTTGGGGCAGGTTTTCTTGGTAGGAAGGGTTAATCACTCTTACGTTATCAGATCAGAGTTATTCTTATACTTGCTTCACAGAAGCTTTAAAAGGACCTTTTAGCATCGTGAATTATCACCTCACACCATATCCACATGCAAACTTCTGTCCTACAGTCTAACAAACTGCAATATTTCACGCCTGAAATTCGTATTAAAACATGTAGTATTACCAGAAGCAAATGAAACACAGCTTCATACCTAAAATGGAAAGAGCCTGAAACGGATGAGACAACCTCTTCACAGTTGTTTTGACTGAGACAATATATTTGAATCCAGCTTCCAAAAACTATAAGGTTTGCAAAGGCAGGTAATAAATTGGCTACACATTGTCTGATTTTTTCCCCCCACAGCTGCCTACGGGAACTGTATACCCAACCGGTTTTGAGAGCAAAAAAATCTGAGATGACAGAGGTGGAAATTTCACAAGTCTTCTGCACTAATTCAAAGGAACCTTCCTGACTCACCCATCATAACAGCCAAGTATATAACATATTTTGCTCCCACTGCATATTAAATACAAAAACATTACAAAGTCTAGCTTTTTTGCAATTTCTAAGTGCACCAAAACAAGTTATCTGGACAACCCATGGAAGAACATAAAGTATCCACACTGTTACTGTGATTTAATATCGTTCACAATATACTGTGATTTAATATACACACAATATACTGTGATTTAATCACAATATACTGTGATTTAATATGTTTCCTATCATCATCAGTTTACTTTACTAATCTGGATAGCCAGCGTTAAAAAGAAAATCCTGATACAATGCTCTTTTCTCACGCTATCCAAGTTTAGAAGACAGGGGATAGTGTGGTCCATCTCATCAGAACTTTATAACCCTTGGTAAAATCTTTTAAAGCCTCATTTCCATGCCACATCCGTAAGCACGGGTGGCAGATACGCCAGCCCCAAGCCCACCAGAATCGGTTCCTGCACAGCAGCCCCCTGCGGGGATTTCCCTGGCCATCCCCAAAGCAGCATCTCAGGCTGAGCGCGTGAAGTGGCCTGCAGGAGAAAGCCACGAGCCTGCAGCTCTCCAGCGGTGATTTTGTTGGTGAGGTGAGTGATAAGCACTTCTTGTAGAACCGTGTGCCACAGCCTTCCTTTTTACAATAAAGTTGAAGGAAGGAGGGGGTTTTTTCATGGGTTTTTTTGGTTTTGGTTTTTTTTGAGATCCTCACAAGCCAAAAAGCATTAGAACAGCAACTGAAAAAGATACTGCTTCTGTGTAAATAATAACGTCACTACCTTTTGGACATGCGATACAAAATGACTGTCAAATTCCCAGATTACAAGCCCACCTTCTAGAATAATATATACTGGCTGCTCAGGTTAAACAGAGATCTAAGTCACCAAAGACTGCAACAGCTTCTTAAAAAAAAAAATCTGCTTACTTTTAAACTTTTCATCTCTAGAAACTAAAAGTCTTGAAGGAAAGGGTCTACATGCCTTGGAAAATACACATCTGGTGTCGCCCTTGTCCTCTCAGACTACACGGTCCTTTGAGCTGTCCTCCTCCGTGGTGTCTGGCCACAGCACCAGCAGAGACGAGCCAGCTTGCGAGTCAGCCCAAGGACGCAGAAGGGACACTGGCACTGGCTGAGTTTGTACTGTTAACGCTTTACTACGCAGGACAAACAAAAACCGAAGGCTCCACAGGAAAGGCAATTCTCATAAAACGACCACCAGCAGCATCCACATGAGCCTCATAAACCAAAAGAGGAAAAACCTCTGTTTCAGGCTATGCCACCATTTACACCAGTGATTTTTTAGTCAACTGCACAGGGGTAACGTTGCATCTGTTCATAAGCCAGGCATTCAGTAGTCTCAATCACTGCTATTCAAAAAGTGTAGATACCTTTTGTACTACCCACAGCATCTGAACATACTCTAAATATCATATTTTGCAGGCATAGATTACATAGAAATTACAAAATGCCCTTGTGAATATGTGCATAGATCCTTAAGGTGTTATCCTTACGAAGATAACCACAGCTAAAAGGTTTCTCATAAACAATTTAGATCTCCAGCTTCTTGCAACCCCAAATAAGACTGAGTAAATATTCACTATTAACATACTTCTATTCACATTAACTGGCCAAACCATGCCTGTCTTTCCAGACAAGACACCCTTTAGATCTTCAATTAAAGTCCTGGACTAATTCATCTAAAATGGCATTTGAAAGGGTGGGTTTTTTTGCATTTCCAGTAATGCCACCAAACAGCAGCTGTGGATCTCGCTGCACAATGGGAAGAGTACAAGCAGGCGTAGCCATGTGCACCCCTTCCAAAATCTAGCCTAGGAGACAACTGGCTGAGCAGGGCTCAAACAGGAATTTTATCAAACTAGCAGAGCAGCCAGAAAACCCAACCACTTACTGGGTTACTCAATTTTATTAAGCACATGTTGAGCCAGTTTTCGTGTTCAGCCTCGGATTGCGTGCTCTGGCTAACCAGTACATCAAGCTGTAAATACCTATCAGTATTTTCTCGAAGCACAATGATCTCAGGTGCCCAGCCATGCTCTTCAGCTGTTCTACAGTTCCTGAAGGTGAGGCTTCTTTCCCATTCATACACTAAAGCTGCTCAGGTTTGCTTCAGAAATTTGTGCTCATGGACAGGAGAAATTAAAGGTGATCAGAAAATGCATCAGGCGTGCAACATGCCTACAACAGTAAAACCTAAAGCTGGGCAAGATGTCGAGATGCCAAGTTAGGGCAGAGCAGCCCTGGGCTACAGTGATACAAGGGTCTCGGTTTTGAACTGCTCGCTGGAGGCACTCAGGGATGTAACTGGAGAAAGACCTAAGGTGACAAGGCATCTAAGGTCAGTGCCTAAAAGTAAGTGGAATAAATCTGGACCTGCATATGCAAAACAACGTGTTCACATTTACAAATAGGATACTTTCACATTTGTACTTCGTATCTACTTTTTGACACAAAGTTGACAATATCCCTAGTTTAAAATGATTTAATGATGCTGCTTTACTATGAGGCTTACTATAAAATCTGGAATCAGCAGAGTGGGTGATATTTTTTAGCATTCTTTTTAAAGCTAATTTTTTTTTGTATGTGCAGGTCAACCTAAAAACTTAATTTCAAATTAAAAAAGAAAATCAATAAATTCAAACTTGAAATACTCCTCTTTAAAAAATATTTTTTTTAGTATTATAAAAATGCAGGGGTTTTCTTCTATTAATATCAAATGTTTTATTTCCAAATAAATTTATTATAAAAACCAAACAAATTCAGAAAAGCACTAGGCCCTTACTTTGGATCCAATAAAACACTCAATATACATTAAAAAAATAAATAACATATGTACCTGCATGCACGTCTTTACAGGAATGTGAACACACATTTTCACTTTTAAATTTGCTAAAACAGTTTCTCATTGTTTCTTTCACTGAATGGACAGGAATCTGAAATAATCTTTTTTTTTTAACCCAGATGCCAAAATCAGTTCAATTCTGAGAAACCTAGTTAGTTAGCCACAGTATTATCATTAGTTTTATTTATGAGAAACTTCTTTTTTTCCTGAGACAGTGGAATCAATGAGTATATTCAGCCTATCTCCTTCAATATATGCACATTAATAGCTCCCGTGTATAGCGAGAAAACAAAATCTTGCATTTACACAACCTGGATCCTGGTACTAATAGAATTTTTTTTTTTTTTTTTGGACCACAGAAGCAGGGCCACTGCAAGAGACATTATAGTAAAAAGGAAGAAAAATGAATAATTACTTGACAAAGAAGCAAGCAAAAACTCCATCACTGTTACAGGAGGTTTTTTCATTGTAGGCACACCTCACAGAGCTAGATCTTCAATGCAAATCAGAAAAAAGCCCCACACAGACCTTTCGTTACTGTTTATGGTTCGCAGTGTGACCTCCCACTGATGAACATACAATAAATTCATTTACTAAATGATACTTCAAGGGAAAATAGTTTACCTGTATGTTCCATACCGTTCTATTAACTTAAACGAAAGGAGGAAAAAATGAACTCAGCCATGGCAGTTTCTAATTTCTCGTAGTCTTTAATTTTACTAGCACATAGTGCATCTACGAGGACAAGATTATTTAGGCTTCTCTGTGCTTGTACTAAATCCTCTTCCAACCTCACATAAATCTACATGCTTGAATTTTAATGGAAACAAGGATGATGGGAATGTAACAGCTACCACTTTAAAAGTGAAGTGGCAGGGAAAGTGACTTGTAAAGATGCTATGTAAGCTTTAAGTCATTGACTTGGACTGACAAATGATGTCAGTGGTAACACTCCTTAACGTAGAGTTAATCTGTCATTCAGGTACATAGCATGCTATGTAATGTATATAATTCTAAATATCTCATGTTCTGTGGAAAAACATTTCAGATGAGTGCATTTGTTTCGGGGGGAAAGCCACAAAAGAAAACTAAAAAACAACAATAAAAAAAAGAGGAGGGAGGGAGGGAATTTCACACCACGCAATGCATTTACGGGAAACTTCCTGCACTTATAAACCAGTATTAGGGGGAAAAAAAAAGAATTAATCCATGCTGATACACAGAAATCTGACAACTAAAAGATGTGCACTCTTGTCTCCTTGAAAATATGCTTCAAGCGAGATCCTTGGCAAAAGTGGGGGACTTGAAGATGGTTGGTTGAGTTGACCGCTCACAGATGTGCTGACATATGGAAGCCAGTGCCAATGCGATACAACCTGTTGTACAGTGTCAGCAGGATAATGACAGAACAGGTTGAACTCCTGCTAATGGCCATAAGTGGTGAAGGACAACTGTGACATCTACATGCATACGACTTATCTAGCTTCTTGCTACTCATCTGGAGACCAGTTATAATTGCTTGACTGTCAGTTAAAGAAATCTTTTTTCATGATGATCTACTCCTAGAATGTTTTAATGACAAAAATTACATAATAACATAAAATTTTAAAGGAAAAAAAACCCCAGTTCTCTAAGCATTAACACTTTTAATTCCTATCTTATATTCATTTGAGGGAAATTAAGCTATCCTTCAAAAGCAAAATCGAGATACAATTCCAGTCATTCAATCACACTGCACAGAACTGCCATACCTTCACTGTCTCTAATAAAAAATCCTCTCCAAAATAATCCTTTCAATAGTTACTATTTTTGAGCAGAAGATATCCTCATACCCTGGACAACTTCAGAAACAATATTAAGTGGTTGGAAACAGAAAACAGAACATACTATCTGATTTTTTCCAGTAATGCAAAATGCAGAGGAACACCTTTAATACTGCAGTACCCTATAGAGAAGCAAAGTAAAATGTTTACTTAATGTTACACTGAGAGAAGAACTTCTGCTTATCTGCAGATGATGTTAATCTCTCAAGACTGATCAGTTACCAATGAAAGTTACAAAAAAGCATGCAAAGGACCATTTTATAAAAGTTTCCACAATTCACAGGACTTACCTTTCTTGGTGATATGATAAAATATCTATTCATTGTCATTATAGAATAGCTAGAATGAGAAGTTTTGTTCTTCCTATAGCAATCATTCTCATTAGTGATCCCAAGTTACATGCAGCACTATGACAGAAAAGAGAGCAAAATCCTAAAGCATTAGTCCCCATGATTAATCTTATCTCAAACTTGCCTTACAGACAGAAGAGTTCTGCTACCACGAGGTGCTTGGTAGGAAAAAACCCAACCAAACACAGGCTTGTCCCCACGTGTAACTCTAATAAATAACAACAGACATGGCTGTCCTACCTCAATGGCATGGACAGACAGGACTTAGCTCTGCTTTGGCCATGCTGGCTGATTTCTTTCATCTTTTTCTGCCTCACCTTCCCCAAAAAGAGAAAATAAGGCACCACCACTTTCTTGCAACACACTAGATCTCTGGTACATGAGCAAAAAGCACTTGTTAGAAGTAGCTCTGAACGGACATAATAGCTGACATGCTACAACAGAGCCATTTCCCACTTGACCATCAGAGGGAAAATACGGCTTTTTTTACAGAGTAATGGAAATACCTGTCTGGGGAAATTTCTTCCTGACTACCGGCTGGTAGCCAAGAGAAGGCCTTTATGCGTGAGGTCTTGCATCCCTATAAAAAAGGCTTCCTATGTATACGGATGTCTAATTCTTCTTTCTTCCTTTAAGTCCTGCTAATGTTTTCAACAGTGCTCTGTGACAGCAAGTTTCACAGGTTAGCTCTATAGAATGTTAAAAAAAAAAGACTTTTTTTTCCCCTGGCTCTAAATCTGTTGCCTTTCAGTTCCACAGACAGCTCCTTGAACTCTTATGAGGGCAGTTAAATAAGCACAGCTAATTTATCTTCTATCATTTATCATCTTCTCTTGCTGTCATGCCTCCTTTTCATGTCCTCCCCTGTCTAAACTCCCAACATTCAAGTCCCTCTTGACATGAAGGCTTCCTGTTTTTGTTACCTCTCCCTAAAGCTCCAAACTGGCTTTATCTTGTAATGCTCTATTCTGGTTAACCTGAACATTGCTACTGAGGATACACCTCCGCTGTACCTAATGAAATTATTGTTTTCCTCCTTCATTATATCTACAAACATTGCTTACGTAGCTCACCAATACCACACACATTGCAAATACTTGTATTGTCCAAAATGCTGCACAGGTCTTCCTCCTGAGTGGAAGAAGTGAACACAAAACTCAGGAAGAAGTGCAGATGATTCCTGCCAATGCACACTACTTATATATGCATTTAACCTACTTTGCACTCATAAACCCCATCCATCCAGCTTTGTTGACTTGTTCCTAAAATTAAGGAAACTCTGACAAAGTTAACTGAAATAAAGACATGCAATCTCTCAACTGCTGCTGCATAGAGAATATTCAATCTCCTCTGTCAGAGAGCTCCTGAACATGACACAGCACCATCAGCAAGGTATGTGGAGGCGTAGGAGGGACCCAAAATAATCCTTCACAACTGGGTAAGGAAACATCAACTGTGTGTTCTACTGCTATTATCTTTAAATGGTAAAAGTCAAATGGGAAAAATAAGGAAGTTGGAAATCTTTTCTAAAAAGCGATTTTTCTCTACAGCTTTATTATTTTAAAAGAAAAGGCTCAAAAAGACTCCTAATTAATGAGGAAAATCCTGTTTCCTTCACCCCTTAAATCTTGTACAACATTACCTCAGCATTACCCCTCAGAAGTGATAAATGTGGAACGCTCCGAGCATTGTTTAGGTTTCCCTCCAAAACTAACTGCCTATGATCTCTGTTCTGTCTGCCCCACACAAACCTGTCTTGAGTTCTACTTTCTGCACCAGAGAAGGAAGGATGAATACTCCTTGGGGAGGGAAGACCTGTGTGTATTTTGTGACCACCAATAAAATCTTTACTAGGCAAGTATTTTTTCCTGCATGTTAATGTAGCAATACAATACCCCTAATAAATAATTATTTGGTGGAGGTTTGAAGCAGCTAAATTCTGTAACTACTTTCTGGACTCATCACTTATATGCTGCAACATTTACTTGCTACACAAATCTAAGCTTTCTTCCACCAATAAAATTATTGAATCATAACTAATAAAGGAAATAAAATTTATGTCCTCTTAATACATCAGTGTTGCATTAGTCACTAAGTCTCCAGATAAGTCAGAAGTCTGCAGTCCTGATATTCAGCATAGTGGAAAACCAACAGAAGGGCCCCGTAGCTATGCTCACAATCTGTCCTCGCAAAACATCTGACAGCTGCAACACTAACAAAATTAACAGTGGATGAATTAGTACCAGACGCTAAACAGTTGCTATAGAAAGACTCATCCATTTCTTTTCTTCTTCTCCCCTTCTTCAACCTGGCTACCCCACCACTTGATAAAATTAACACTCAGTATCATTTTTTTTCTTTTGTTATTTAATAAAGAAAGCACCACAAATACCCTTTCATACACAAGATGATGAACTTCACGCTGTGCTCTCCCTAGACTCTTAAAGATGCAGTTCGCAGTTGAAAGGACCGTGGCCCAGTTCTCTTATTGCTTTTAAGCAGCAAACGTGCATCCACTTGCAGAGTTTCTCACTTGCAGGTTTTGGGATCCCACCTGGTACAATGACGGAGCTGCAGCTGAACAAGGCAGCGCCTGCTCCCTTTCTTTACAGGCTCTCTGCCCATACCTAGCTGTTATTCCTACATGCCTTCGCCTGCTCCTTTTTTGCTCTCCCTTCCTTCCCTGCCTTCTCAGGTCTTCTTTCACTGAGCACTTTTCAATTTTTGAATAAGGATGCCCAGTTCAAATGTGAGCATTCAAACCCATACTGCAACATCTGAAGGAGTGGTGTCCTGTGGAGTCCTGTAGCCCTACAAGGACATCAAATTCAGATGCGTTATTCCACCACTGAACTGCAAATAAGAGCAAGTGTCAGGTGTTAAATTACACAGCTACCTTTACTATATTTTGCATCAACTGATCCAACATGAAAATATGTCACCATTCAGCTAGGAGATTAAAAAACAAAAACCCACCCAAACTCATCAATATCAATTTAATAAAAAGTTATATTTTTTTTTAATATATAATCCAATTATGTCATCAGGGAAAAGTAACCATTTTTAAAGGATCAGCCTTCTGCTACAAATGAGAAAAACGTTATTAGGAAATTGCTGTGTTACTTTTTGGCTACATAGCATACTGTAACAGTCCTGACAAACAGATAGCTCTAGGTATATAAAGAACAACAGCATACCATCACCTGCTGACAGCTTCAGCATTTCAACCATTCACATTTGTAAGAAGCCTAGTAGGATTTGGAAGTGACTATACTACGTATTAAGTAAAAAGCCTATACCTGCATAGCCACTCAGTGTGCAGTGTCCCTGTTTTGCAAGCTACAAGCAACTACTCGAAATAATGTTATAGGAAAGACTGGGACTGGGAAGACAATTCCTGGGTCACTGAGTCCAACTCTTGATATCATAGACAAGTACATCCTATACTATCTGTACAATCTGCTTCATAAATTCTTTACTGAAGAAAGGTATGGTCATATACTGCAGACTGGGACTGTCAGCAAGATCTGTGTTGGGGAAAGAATAAATTAAAAACAAAACCAAAAAGGAGGTTGCAACTGGAGTCAGCAAATTCCTTTCTCCCCGGTAGTTAACTGACTTGTCTTTCTCTGACATATCTCTCTGAAATACGAACATTTTTTTTCAGTGGAGTTCTTCCTTTTACACACTCATCCTGTCATCTCTTTAAGAAAGATGCTCTTGGAACTTTACTTGTTAAGTAAAAAGAGTTTGTGCTAATGCATGTGAAGACCACAAGTAGTGCATGCCTTTCGGATTACTTTATTAACACAACTTCTTGGCAGGATTCAAAAAGCAGTTTATGGACAATGCTGAAGCAACACAGATTTCTTCCTAGCTGAGAGTCCTGCAATCTTGCCATGCTCTATCTTTTATTTCAGCTTTGCTCAAGAGTAGAAAGCCAACTTTAAAAGATGAAAAAAGGCTTTGCAAAAATGGCATGACAGAACACTGCATTCATATTGTTTAAGCTAATATATAGTAAATGTATTCAGTTTGCAAAGATAAAGATTTCCCGTTCTCCTATTTCCACCACTGCAGACTGCTGAATTTGCTGAAATTCTCCTCTTCTTCTTTCTTGCTTACGTCACCATCAATAACAAAATAATCAAAAGACCAAAACCTTCTGTCATATCTGTGCAGCCACTTACTGCCCCTGAACACCTAATTTCTTGCTAACAGGATGTAGCTTGACACTTTTGTTATTGATACTAGAGCTAGTAAAGGATTTATATCTAAGTTGTGTTCTGCAAGGCTAACAAAAGTAAGAAGTAGGGGTGAAGGCAAGAGACGGCAGAAGCTGACAGAGATATGTCTAAACAGCAAAAGTCTGCTGCCCGCATTAAAATATGTTTCAATTTTAGCTGGTAGTTAAAGTATATGCCCATCTTAAAGATCAAAAAACAACAACAAAAAAGAACAACTAGATATCTCAGATTTAATACCGATATATTATGTAGCCATCACTTGATGACTATACAAATACAAACACATACACACAGAGCACATACAAAATAGCTATCACTTCAAAAATACAATGCCATCTGAAGTGCACTGCATCGTGATTATTTTACAATGAGTTTGCTAAGGTGGGGTTTAAAACATGTTTTACATCATCTTTTCCCTTCTATCCTTAATACTTACAGATAAAAAACCTACTATTCCTATTTAATAATTTCCCTTCTATTTGTCGACCAAATTTTGTTCTTATAATCACATTTTTGAGTCAGCCTCAAAACAGGAGGAGGAGTGAGGAAACAACATATTTTTCTTCCCTATGTATTTTTCTTCCAGGTAGATAATGTGAAACAGAGAACACTGCTGTTTCACTCAAAATCACTATAAGGACACTGTATACACACTTCCTTTTACAGCTCAAAAGAATCAAAAGGAAGTCAAGTAAAATAGGACAAATACATTAAGTTTCTGAAGTTGAATTTTGAGGATAAAAAGTAATAACTGATTTCTTTATCAGAATTAAATTGTCCCTGCTCTAGTCTAAAAGCTTTTGTTTCTTTATACTGTATTTTAAACCCATGCTTCCACAGTGAGGTTGCCCTGGAACGCCATGGTAGGAGGCTGCAACTTTCCTCCTAACCCTCTTGCTGCAGAACGCTTAAAATTCCATACAATAATATTGTAGCAAATAAATTAACATGTGTTATTAAATGTGAGATTCAGCTATGTCATCCTTCAGTTACTCTGCTTCTACAGCTTCTTTTACTTGTAAAGTCAATATTTAAATATTTGTATCAACTTTTAAATAGGTATTCTCCAGGTGCATTTAAAAGCAAGATTGTTTGCATCATAATTGAAGGCACCTACAAAGCACCACTGTAAACGTTTTCCACGTCAAGAAACAGGAGTTTCTTTAGGGCTTTAAGCTCTTTGCAATCTGGAGCCATATGCCATTTCAGTACTGCTTCAAGTCCTCACTTGTTAGACCCTTTTTAATTTTGAATTGATGCCAAGGTCAGACATCATAGCAGAGGCTTCCCATTTAAAAGCTTACCCCTTTTTTCAGAATACCTGCATATGCTTCACCGTATTAGCACAGCTTTATGCTAACATACAACAAAAGCTGAAAGGTGATTCTATTTTCTTCAGTTTTACCATGCCCTCTTCTGCCTCCTCACACTCAGTTCAAAGCCCATTGAAAGTTAGTGGTTATGGACTGGGCCATAAGTTTCATTAAGAGCAAGTACAACCCTGGAGCCCAACCAGGAGCCCTGCAACTTCAAAACATGAAGACGACATTTTCTGGACTGCCCAGTAAAAATCTAATGGCACCTGAGAAAGGACAACAGACACGGCACACTTAGAAACATATCACTAGAAATTAAAAATAAACAAACAAGTAAAAGATACTGACAATACGTACTTTTGACAAAGCTGGCTGAACAGCACTTTGGGAGAAAGAGGACCTTTTCCGGCCTCCCTCATGCTGTGAAGGAACAAGAACATCGCTGAAGTCAAGGGTCCTGGGCTGGAGAGGTTTACCACCAAAGGATCCTTCAAAGCAAAGGTAAATTGCACATCAGATTTCAAAGCTAATGACACACAAGACTTATTTCAAGTTAGTACATTTATGACAAAGAACAATGTAACTTTCAGTCTCAGAGTGTTTTGGTTTGGTTTTTTTTGAATGTTGATGTCACTACATGATTGAAATAGTTGAAGAGAAAGCTTATTATTTAAGCAGTAATAGTTGCAAAACCAAACAATTCTTGTGAAGCAAATTGGTTGGTAACCAATAGTTTTGGAAACAGGCATGTCAATGAGCCAGTCTGATTCTCACAAAAACAGACTACCTCCTGTATTACCTGCTTTACTCTTACTCCCACGTGCACTGAAATTCAGTTGGAGAGACAATACAGGTGACCTCCTCTGTGGGCCAGCGTAAGATGGAGCTCAGCGGCACTCTGCCTACGCAACCTTAGGGAAGGGGTGTCCAGCTTCTCTGACCTGTGAGCCGCACACCGAAATTTTCACACATCCGACAGCCACAGAAACAGACCCTGTTCCTCCAGGAACCAGGCGCCCAGAAGGTACCGGCAGTGGTTCGCAGCAGGGGGGGACCGTAGACCCCACAGGTCCGCTGTGTTGGTGGGGGACAGGCATGGGGTGCATCCCGCACAGCCCATCCTGGTGTGAGATTCACCTCAGCCAGCAGGTCCCGGGGCTGGAAGGAGCCGGCCAGCAGCCACCTGAGCCAGTCTTAAAGCAGGAGACACTCCTGTGCTGCTTACATGCCACATGCGTCTCAGCGGCCACAGATCACCAGCTCTCCCTAACATGGTCCCAAGTTCATACAGGATCCCAATGCTTCCTACTGGCTGGCTTGACTTTCACAGAAACAGATTACAACTGCCGGACAAACAATTAGAGAGGCTGCCTTGTCCAGAAAGCAGATCCACACAGAACATAACCACTAGGGATTACACACAGATATGAAGTATTTGCATTATATACACCATCAGAAGGTGGAAAAATGCCCTTTACCAAGCAGGAAGCTTGGAGTTTCTACATTACTGTTAGTTAGACTACTGCAGCCCTCTAATCCTCTGCTGACATAGAAAGACCAGAAAACACAGTCTTTGCTCCGAAGATCTTATTTACATTGTAAGCATTGTCATTAAACAAAAACTAAATCTTTCGACCTTATGGCTGTGCAAGTTTCGCGTCAAGCATAAGCCAACGTACTACTGGCTTTCTAAGCCTCTGGGCACAAACAAGCTCCAGACCTCTGTTGTGGCTCAGGATAACTTAGTGAAACATGTTGCTGCTCAGAACTGCCACTGGAGGAAATATAGACAGCAATGCAGTGAATTTCACACTGTTCTTGCCTGGAGAAGCTATGAACATCACCGACAGCAATATACAGAAATCTTCATCATTTCAGAGGTATCTGAAACAGAATCCCACCCCTCAACCCTCACTGCCACCAGAAAGCTCCCAGCGAACAGCAGAAAAAGAAAAAAAGAAAAAAAGAAAAAAAAAATCCTCTGTAAACTGCTTTATTTAGCTAGCAGAGGGAAAGGGGTATTATCTTTATTGCCAACAACGTATTATGAAAACCCAAGTCTCTAAGACATGACTGGGAACAACAGCATATTCTTTTGATAATAACCACAGGAGTCTCTTTCCCATACACCTGCAATGAGCTTGAAGACAAGAAATTTGGTCCTCACTGAAATTTTCCTTCTCTCAGTTTAATCCTCTGGCATGTGAAGCACGTAATAAACTTTACAAGCCATATCAATGAAGGGCTGGGACAGACTGGAATAAAATATTTCATGAACACTTTCTAGAGCCAAATATACTATTTCCTGTATTATACATGCATACTGAAGAAATGAAATAAGAAACAAAAATAAGCCAGACACTCTTTCTTAAGGTCAGGCATTATTTGCTACTTCAATGTCACAAAATGTGAAAGGAAGTGATTATTCCTCCTCCAGGGCTGAATAATTAGTTTTGTAAAAGGAGTGAGTTCACAGATATCATAAACCAGCTAAACAATGAAAAGGCAAAAGAAACAGGAGAGTAAGACTGTGTCTTTAATGGAGATGCGCTTTCCCATCCTCCAGCTTCTTCCCACATTTCCCCAAATTTGTATTTCTCACTGCATACTTACCAACTGGGAGTCTGAAGTATGACAGATTTTTAATTTTGTTCCTTTCTCCTTCATCTCATACATCAGTTCATTTAGTATGTGAGTCTGTGCCAAGTTCTTAAAGAAAAAAATAAACCCAAGAAACACATGCTGATCTTTCAACTATACATTTTTCTTTAGTTATAAATTCTAGCTTCAGGGATAGACAAAACCAGAAGTATATCATAATGTACAACTGAGGTTTAAATCAGACCACTAGAAAAAGCAGGTATTACCCTTATAAGAGCCAAGATCATTGATCTCGGGCTGTTTCTAAAATTGTATCTACTGCTGTTTCTGTAATTCCAAAATAGTTTCCTAGTAATAAATTTGTTATTTTTGTTGAACAACAAGATTCGTTCTTTTTTTTTTTTTATGGTGAGGACATTAGTATCAGAAATAATTTGTTTCTTTTAAACTTCGCAGTCCCCCACATTGTGCTCCAGAAAGCACAAGGGCTCTAGCACACTGAAAAGCATTACCTCTCCAAATTTAAGAGAGAAACCAACTCAACATATCTCAGCTTTGTTTCTTTATTTTTGGTTAACTTTGACTGCAGATGACTTAGGTTTCTACAATCCCCTAAGTATGGACAGAGAACAATTAGCAGTAGTTCTGCTCGTTACAAATTTACTATTTGTTTGCTGAGTTTTGTAATCACCAACTGGCAGTCTTTACACAAGGTAAAGATTGCCAGTTCAGAACACCTTTGTCGCAGTTCTCTCTCATTTGCTCACTCCTCTCTGCAGACATACAGATGTCTCTGCTCAACTGACAAGCAATAGGATGTTCAACATAAAACCCACTATGGCTGCTGCTTTTCTGAGGACGTTGGATTAGTTGTACACTCAGCATCAATAAAAGTGTATTAGTATAGCTCATTCCTCTTATTCTGGTCAGAAAAAAAACCCATAATCAATAAAAGGAATTTTATAACTGCATCCATTGCAAGGGCTTAAAATCATCACAATGCACTGTGCAGACATTTACATTATGCATAAAGTACCACTTTTCACACCCACCGGTATGGTAAATACTGTGCATTACTCATGACTGCCTAATGCTGAACTACAAATAAAACCATATGCTAGAGTACAACCCACACACATATGCAGTGTGCAAAACACTTGACATTTTCATTTGTCTCTTTACTGTGAAAAACGCTACTGATCCAATAATTCTTTTTTGCTATAACAGAAAATATTGCTTGGATAGCAAGGAGCGAAAAGAATTTAAGAAGGACCTTCAGAAAGCAGAATGAAGACTAGTAACAGTCAGAACCTTTCCTGAAGCCCCCAGTTTATACAGATTAAGTATTTCTGAAATCTCTGAAGAGAAAGCTGTATGATCTTTCCATCTTACCTGCATGACAGCATTAAAAAAACACGTGTTTCCTAAATTATTTATTCCTTTGACTGGAACAGATGCACCATTACCAGAACTTTTTCCTTTCAATATTTCACTTGTTTCACTGTTTTCTTCACGGAGTCGTATGATTTTTGATGAACCTATAATTAAACTGTAGATTAACATTACTATATAATAGCAGAATTTAATCAATTCAGTTCTTCCATAGATTACGTTTATCATTTTAACATATAGGAAAAGACACCTTGATGGTTAAAGCAGTCAAAGACTGCTTAACATAGTCTTTTTTTTAAAAAAAAAAAAAAAGGAGATATCAGCAGTTAAACCCTTGGAAAAAAAATATATCCAACAAATATATCCAAATATATCCAAAATATATCCAACAAAACCTTCCACAACAATTACATTGTCCCATAAGACTGTAACTTCTTCAATTACCCAAGCAATAAATAAAGTAAAAATGGCTCTGTTAGTTTATTAACAATAGGCAGTTTAGATGTACATTCATTAGACACACTAGAAACACCACATAAAGGCTGCTTTTTGGTGCATTTGAAGAGAGGTAACCAAAAGTTACCACCTGAATGCTGCAAGTTTTTATCAGTTATTGCATTTTGTTTGAATTGCCTTGTACAACTCAGTCAACGGCCGAATCAGAGTTGTTATCAGTTTCCCCAAACGCTACATTTGCTCCTCCACCCACCTCCCTTTGTTACAGCCTGAGGAACTGCTAACACAACCCAAATGCATACAATGCTGTTTTAATTTTACATTTAAAAAATTTGATAAAACGGCAATGGAATATGCTACCAGTATAATGTCCACGTATTTCCTTATTTACCTTATTATTTAAATAGATGAGGGGCAGCAAAGTTAGATAGTCATTAACTTGTAGCCTAGAGGTAATGGCAAGACTTGAGATAACAATATTTAGCCTCAAATTCTACTAGCAACTTTCATATTGTCATGGTTGCAGGACTAAATATGAACATTACTGACATCTGCAGTGTCTTAAATATTGATTAACAATGCATGTCAATGTAAACGAGTTATGGACTTAATAGATGCCAAGAACTGTGATGCTGCAATCTCTGTCTTGACATATGAATTCATATATTTGTTCTAATGAGTTTCACATTGAAGTCTCATTAAAGTGTTCTTGAGAAATAACTAACAGACCTATTTACGTTAATGAAATCCTCATGCCGAAAGGTTCTTTTATGTACACTCCTAGATAGTTTCTTGCTTAGAAGATGAAAAAATATAATTAAATAAAAAAGAAGTAATTAAAATATCTATTGTATCTGGCAACAAGCTTCTGACACAGTCTGTCTGCACCCTATAGTGCCATCAAGGCACAATTATTTTTCCAAATTGTATCCAAGTTTGTCGAAATGTAGTTAGAGGTGCTTTGCTGTCTAAAAACATTTTTAAAATGTTCTTGGTAATACTGCTTACACAGCTTTAAAATATTCTCCTTTCCATTGGTGGGGATAATTAAGATGGTACAAGGACAAAATAAGAGATCAAGTTCTCCTTGAAAAAGCAGACAATGCAACAAATGACAAATAGCTTGGGAGCTGCTCACGCCCTGAAACAGTCAGAGTTTTATGGGCTACGTGCAGCAACACCTTTTCATTGACATGCTTACAAGGGGCACGCTACAGTGTCTGAAACACATCCACCCACGCAGAGCTCCAAAAGAATCGTAGCAGGAGAATGGGAGCTCCAAGTGTCTGCAACTCGAAGGCACTGCTCACTCTTAGAAATTTAGTAATATAAGCGGAGACTTCTTCCCCTCAGAAAAGTGTGCCATACAGAGAAAAGCTGGGGAGAAGAGATGGTTAAAAAGAAAAAAATGAAGGAAAAAAAAAAGCCAAAATTGTGTAAATAATTTGTGTATTAGTATACCACAGTTGTTGCATTTATCCATCGGCATTCAAAAACATCTGGGACAGCATCTTAAAGTAAACAATGTTCACAAGGCCATCTGGACAAAACTGCAGGCAAAAATTAAAGCATAAGCATATGGAAAAGCAGATTTTTCTCTTCCCTTTAGCAGTACAGGATGACAAATGTCAAACCTAGATCTGTCCACGCTTCACTGTGCTATGCTTTGCAGCACCACCTGGCTCTCCTTGCACAGCCACCAAATATGGACAGCACTGCCACAGCGGACCATATCTGCAGGGCAAACTCGATAAAAGCATTTCACTTCATGGTTAAATGGCAGCTTCACACAAGTAGCAAGGTTCCATTTGCTGAACCTTACATATAAATTATTTAAGGGAGGGAAAACAAAGCCAAAGCATCCAGCTTTGCGATAAGAGCTGGATGAATATGCAATTATAAAACACAATAAATGAGAACCAGACATCCGATTGCCACAAAGCTGGATAATTAGTACAGGGATAAGAAGTAGTAGTAAATTAAAAAAAGGCCTGTATGTCGTTACTGAAGTCTAGGAACCTCCTTTCATTCAGAAGGTTTTAATTACCGTCCCTTGATTTTTCAGTAGATTTTTACAAACACTATCCATGTGACATTTCACTAGGATTTTTGTATCTGTGAAAAAGTCTTGACAGAAAAGCGTTGCTTTGCCATTACAAACATTATCTGCTGCCTCGCTTATTGCACGCAGATATTTTTAAGGTCATATACAGAGCCAGCGGAGGGACAGCAGTTTTTAATTTAACTCTGCTCAGTGTCCCCAGTTCAGTGATAAATGACAGACAGGCCTGAAGCTGAATGTTTAGTTGACATGTGAAGAGTTGGTCAGTCTTAATAGAAGATGCTGGTAATGACTGTGATAGCTAATACTTCTCCAGATTGGGGCTGGAGGGTCCTTCTGCAAGATTAACCCAAGGCTACAAGCATGTTATTAATCAAAAGGGTAATATGTAATTTTTTTAAGTGAATTTGCACTGAACTGTTTCATGGACTCTTGCCGAGACAATCTTGCAATCCTGTAATGTTTTAACAGGCGTGCTTTTGGATATGGAAAGTTACTTTTATGCCTGTATAGACACAACAAGGACCCCAGCAGAAGGATTCCATCGAAATGGCTGTCATCTGCTGCTGCCCACAAGAGCCTTCAGCTCCTGGCCAAACAGTGTTCTGAGAAAAGAAGTACTCCAAGCCATCCAGCTGCATGCAGTAATACCTGTTAAAGGACCTTGTTAATATTAACAAGAGCAAGGCAAGTGAAAAGCACACAAGTAATTAAATTCATAGACTGATTTCTGTCTGTAGTTCACTATTACAGCTTTTAGAGAGTTGACATGGTGCCCCTCAGTCTCTCTGCCCCTCTCAGGCACTGTGGACAGCAGCCCCAGGCAGGCCCGTCCCTGCACAGCGGGGACAGCATATCTGACTGTGACTGTTTTGGGGCTCACACCTTCAGACTACACCTCTCTGTCAGACTCCTTCTGCAGTTTTGTTGTAGAGGTGGCCTTTCTAATCCAGTCACACAGGGAAAACTCTCACCCAAGTTGTGCCTTGACCACCACAATCTCCTTTTCCCTCGACAAAGGGTATCTGGCTGCAGAGATGCCCTACCGGAGCACTCCGCCAAGACCCACTGCCCAGCTCTCCACCCGACTCATCACGCCCTACCGACCACCTCTTCCCTGGCACCAGGTCAGTGCCCGCCTCTGGTCCCACCACGACGTCCACCTCCAGCGCTCACTCCTTTGGCTCTCAGACAGCTGCATTGTGCTTAGGCGCAGCCTTCGTGTTCAGCAAAGCTTCTCGACATCACCCTGCTCTCCCCCATGCTGGCAATCCCCTTTCCCACCAGACCCAGAGGAAAGAGGACAGCAGTCAGAGACTGCCTCTCTGGTACAGCTCTTGCTTGCAATGCACTCTTGTCTTGCCACGCTTTTCTTCAGCTTTTTTTTACCTACTTCTGCTCACCTGTAGTCTTGTTTCGTAAGCCCTCTGGAGGCAGGGAACATCGTTTTGTCCCACAGCTGCACAGCGCCGGTCTCATGGGTATGTGACTGAGATTCCTAAGCCCAACGTTAACACAGACAATGATTCAGCCCATGAATCAGAGCAAGTTGCCAGACCGGGTGTACAAACACACACAGTGCCGACGCATCCTCTTGCAAAAGACATTCAGAAAACTTATCACAGGTTTCCTATCAATTTCTTTTGCCAGTATTTCAAACATTTGCACCGCACACGGACTTCCATACCGCCCTTGCTGAAACTGAGCTGTGCCTGGGGGTGCAGATGGTATGCAAGCAAGAAGATAAATGACATCCAATTTTTCTTTCAGCCAGAGGAGTAAGCATTTTTGCTGATCTTTTCAATGCAACTTTTTTTTTTTAATTAAAAATGAGGGTTCCAGGAACACGCACTTTTATTCCAAGGTCAAGCCTTTTCTATTGAATACAACTCTGGTACTTCAGTTTAAGATCTTCACAGTAAAAGCAAGGTTAATAGATTGCCTTTCTTTTACCAAGTTCTCATCATGCTGTATTATGAAATGCTACTAAATTGTCTGTCACTCCTTTTTTATTTAAAAAAATTAATTTTTTTTTTCAGCACTGTACAACAATGAGAATCTAACCCTTAGAAAAACAGCACAGTTCTCTTTTGAAATGGTCACTAGCTTTATGTTTTAAAAGCCCAATTTCTCTCTCAGTGTTACAATCCTACCAAATTAAAGATTACAAACTGCAATTTTATTTCTCTGATTCTGCCAGAATGTTATAAACTAAAAAACATGTCTGCACAGTGTGAAAGAGCAAGCTATTCAAGCACCAGTTTTGATCCTCTACACTCAGATGACTTGTGCTACACCTCACAAGTAAATAAGTACGTGGACAGGAAAGGGAAGAATCCGTGGATAAAAGTGACATAGTGTCTAAAAAATTTTTTGCCAATGATTCAGCTTTCATTTCTTTGCAACAGGTATAATTAACAGTAGCCCCTAACAAGTGAGTAAGTAAACTTGAAAGAAAATTTATGACCAACAACAGAAATGTCTTTTTGCTGAAGTGTATCTCAGATTTGGAAAATCAACATATTCTGCTTTATTTTGCTAGTTAATTTTCTTTTTAAGTAGATCGAATGGGCTTATATGACTTCAAGCTCCAAATTACAGGTAGTGAAAATCAATTATGAAAGAACAATTATTTTTTTCAGTGCAATCCTTTGTCAACTGCTAATATCCACAGACAAATGCAAATCTGAAAAGTTATTCATCATACTATTTGTTTTTCCATACAAGTTAACACCTACTACTTGTACTGTAAAATTATATGTTTTTTTAATCCTTGTTTTATATCAGTTATATCCATTAAAATAGAAATCAAGTTTCTAACTTTCACCTATTGGCAAATCTGCGCAGCTGAACTTACTAGCAAAATCTCATACCTCTTCTTGACCTTCCCAACAAGAAATTTAACTACAAAATTTGAGAATAAATATTCTTCCTTCCCATTCTATTGCCACACAAACTGATTTAACTAACTGCTCTATAAAAAAAATTGAGTATGCAATCTTATGTCTTCACTGATGTCTAATTTGGCTTTTGTAAAGAAAAATACGCGTAATATTCACTTTTAAGACTGCAAAACAATTTATTTTCTCCAGCAAATGAGCAGACATGCAGATCGCAATGTCTCAGCATGGTTTCTGTGTACTACATGTGCATTATGTCCATGTGAAGCTCACAAGTGTGCCACACGGACAATACTGCACCTGCCTTTCTGTGAAAATCATCATGGCCTGCTAACCTTTTCCACAAAACAAATTTCTGGGTGGTACACCCTAGAAAGCAATCTTGCTTTATTCTTCCATCTTGTGCCCAACATGACCTCTTAACCAAACAGACGACTCTAAAAAAAAAAAAGGAAAAAAAAAAAAAAAAAAGCAGGCGTTGCTGGGTACAACAAACCATAGGATCAGATGCGAAAATCACACAGCTGCAAGCATTCTTTTGGGAACCCAGCACTGGGATTTATCTCAATCGCTTAATGTAATTACAAAAGTCAGTCATGTAGTAGTAATGTAATTTGCACATTTTTACAGCTGAAGTGAAGTTGAATCTTTATGAGAGGCTGAGTGAAAAGCAGGGATCCTGCTGCCACACTATTCCACCACATTAGTACCAAATGACAAGCATTTTGCTTTTGTTTATTTTCCAAGATGCATTAATTAGGAAATCTATATAACCGTCCCTTACATGTTTAAGCTGATTAGTTTATTTTTAAATGACTCCTGCACTTTTGAGAACCAAAAAAAGAAAACCCTAGCAGCCCTCATCTGTTACTTATATCCATGTTCATACTGCATTTCTGCAGAAATTTCTACACAATGCTATTTGAATTTTAATGACGCACCATGCCAACCAGTTGTTACAACAGAAAGACATCCAGACATAAGATGAATTGTTGTTACAGTGCCACATTCTGATATGAAAATTGTCTTCACTTGGGCTAGTTTTTTAGGAAGAAACAGAGAAGCAATGGGGAAAAAGCACAAGACTGATTTTTAAGTGGGAAATATAAATTATTAATTGTCAGTTCTACACTAGTTGTTTCTCACAAGTTATTTTTCATTTAATTAAAATTAGTTTATTTTTATTATGGGTGAATATACAAAATGAATTTTAAAAATGTAAGCCAACTCAGAATTTAAAGGATGATAGTTACACTGAAAATATCACTGTAACATGAAATAAAATGCTACACTTAAAAAAATAAAAGATAACTTGTCAACAGTAGAGTTAATTTTCATTGTTATACTTTGTGTCCTTTGTTTTCTGGACAACAGCATGAATTACACTTTGATTTCAGGTTTTATTTCTTAAAAATTCCTTAAAGGCAGTCTAACTTTAAAAAAAAAAAAAAATCATACTTAAGTTACATTTCTTTAGGGGAAGTACCAAGCGTGTCAGCTCAAGTATTTGACGTAAAACAGAAAAGACATTGCTGTTACATTTATCAAAGTGAAAAAAGAATGCCAATCCTGCTTGGGAATTCCCTCTCACACACACCACTTATTTATCAATACACAGCTGTTTCCCAGCCTCTTCCAGAGAGCAGCCTGGCCCAAAGCAACAGGCCATGCCAGGCAAACAGCTTTTTCCTCTTTTCCTTGCCACTTCAGAAAACCCAATAAATCATCTTTGGGCCAACATTCCCAGAGCTCTCAAGAATGGGATCCAAACTGCTCAGCACAGCCATACTCTCTGCCACGTAGAGAGGGTCCCTGACTTTAAAACATTTTAAAGGTAGAACTACACACACAGATGCTTGCTTTTTGCGTGTAAACAGGCTTGCACGTGAGCCTTAGCCCCTTCCCAGCACGGAGCAGGAGACAGGACAACCCTGCAGGAGCAACCTCCACACGTTGAGACCTCTTGCTGCCACCCTGCAAGGCTTGCCCATGACTTCCTTGGCTTTGAAGGATGCCAGCATATCTACTCACTCACTCAAAACCAGGCACGTGCATGAATTTGAAGGATGAAGCGTAACTGTGCAGACCGGTAACAGACGGTCCGAGACACTGGCAAATGGGTCTGTCACCGATTTAAAACTGCCCTGCACCTCCCACCGCCTTGCAGGAGGACCCTCGCACTGCCTACAACGCATCACTCGCCTGGCACCGCTGTTGGTACCCAACTCTACCTTTTACATCACTGTCGTGAACCTCCTTTTCCAAAGCACCAAAGCAAGCAGGGCCAACTCAATGCACTGCTACCACAAAATGCGTGACCACAAACTGAAGCTGGATGATAGCCTGGTTTCAGAAACTGAAGGGAAAATTGGTTTAACTAAAACAGGAAAAAAAAAAAAAGAAAAAAAAAGGAAAAAAATGTTTATGCCCTAAACAAAACCAATTCTGTTTCCAGTTATAGAAAAGAGTTTCCAGTTATATCAGGCAAATGCTTAAATGAAATATATACATTTTCAAAACAGAGTATCAAAATGAAGCACAAATACATATACAGCAGAAATATATTCTGCCCTGCTCTACTATAAACACCTGATTTTTAAGGCCTGGGCCTAATTTAGGCTTACTTTTCCTGAGTTAGTTTAGAATTTTGGTTGCTTAATTTAAGACATTTCACAGAAAACTTCTAAGCACCACATTCTGAAAACTTTAGATAATTCATAAATTAAGAATCTAAACCATGAAGCACACAGAGTCATATCACTCTGAAAGTCTTATCCAGCAATACAAAACCAGAATGAAATTGTTTCCATTAAATTAACTGAAACAAACAGTACAGCATTTTCATCTGCAAGCAAGCTGCAACACCCATTTATTACACGTAAACTGGAAACTGAAGCTGTGAACAAAAGTGAAATCACATACTGTATTTTCATTGCTCCAAGCAAAAAGATGCAAAAAGTAGCAATTTATCAATTTATTACAATTGAATAATTTAACATACAACTTGTGACTAGATCAAAATATAAAATATGTATTCCTGAGTGGCCCTTCACTTTTTTCCCCTCAAAAAATATGTAACACCTCTTAAAACCAGAAGGATTTACGCACATGCAGCTAGAGGAATACCTAGTCTAATTCAGTAAGGCAATTCTTTTCCATTCTTACTTCTAACCAGTTGATTATCTCTGCTAAAAACTCCAACTAATTATTTTAAAAGTTTACTTAAGCTGTTTTTTGTGAAGAAAATCTGGAATCCAATGCACTCTAAGTCACAAGCCAGAAATGCTGCCGTGTGTGTTACAGTAGGGACGAATAACATCAACATTATCAAGGGTAGACGTTTGAGGGCCACATGTACGAAGTTCTATCTACTATTACATATATTAGGAAGACATAGTAGGCTCCTAACATAAGAAAATAATTTAATACTATTTTCTATTAATAGAAATGAGCATTCTATCAATTAAAACCCAATAACATAAATGAACAGAAAGCACTACATCCAACAACAGGGCACTAGAAAATCCACTTAAACAAATTTAATTAACTGTGGAAAACAAATTTAAATCAGAAAAAAATTTAAGATGCGACACATCCACACTAGGAAAATTCAATTCATTTATGCTTCTACATAGTTTTTGTGCATTAATTTATATGGCATCTTATTTAAGGTAACATCTTCTCTACAATAAACGTTCTTCATTAAAGACAAAATTTGGAAAAAATGTCCTACGGTGCCCAAAATATTTTTAAAATGTAATCATACTGTAGAAAAAAAAGTGAATTTATGTTTTGACAGGCATCACTTGCCCAAGTAATTGTGCAATTACAAGCTGTATTACACTCACATTATACATCATTTTTCAATTGTATGTTTAACATGACTCAAAATCTGAAATGCTAATTTTTAGAGACAGTACATTACAGATGTCTCCAGATAAAACTATTTGTGTAAACTTACTTGGTTCAGCCCTGGAACCATGTTTCTGAAGAAAGTCAACTATCTGAGCCAAAACCTTTTTGTTGCAATGTGTTGACAGTTCTTCATCACATTCATAACACCTAAACAAAAGAAGAAATTAACTGGAATTCAGGATATCTGGATACACCTCCCAGCTCTAACAAACCTCTCTAACAACCTTATGCAAATTACTTAAGTTCTATGTTACAATTTTTAATACTAAAAAGAAGAATAAAATTGAATTCTCTCATCCCACATATGCTCTTCTATAGATCAGCCCCAATTCACTGTGATACTTACAGATTTAAATAACTTCAGCTTATAGTCCTGCAAATAATCATATAGAAACAAGCAGGAAGGACGAACTCCTATAACCAGCCAACTCTCTACAGAACACAATGGACTCAAACTTCTATCTTAGTATTGATTTGTGACCCTTCTGAGAGTCCTAAGGACAAACTAATTTTCTCTCCAGAAAGCCTGCCTTTCCTCTATATAAAGTATTCGTTTTATCTGTCAGAATCATTCTTCATCATGAGAAGAATGTCCTTATACACAAGCATACATGAACACCTGCATACTCATTCTTACCATATGATCCATGTGCTGAGGTTGATAACAATGCAATGAGGTTCTGCGCGTGCTGTTTGGAAGTGTTTCAGAGAGTGCTGGCCTTCCGAGTTTTTACTACATCCCTAAAAATGGGAACATCAACACAGTAAGGGGGAAAAAGGGAAGTAGTAAAAGACTATATTATTAGGAAGTAAAGTGCAAAAACTTTACTTTTCAAGATTAGACAGAAAGCTACAGTGCCCTAAATACTCATTTAGCATTCTCAAGGATGGAGAGGGTTTAATATTCTTTATAATCCAGTATTATAAAGATATCAATTAACTTTTTTTTTTTAAATTAACACCTTTTCTTTTTACTAATAAAGGAAAATCAACAACAACACAGAACTAAAATCTCATATTTTCTACTTGGAAAAATCAGTTAAAAGTATGGAAAATTATTAGATTTGTTTTATCTTAATAGAAATAATTCCTAGCTTTTGAATAAGTATTGAGTAAGTATCAATAGACAGCAAATTATGCCATTCACAAACCTATGAATTATCTAAAAAAACGTGAATCAAATGACTATGTAGCGTATTTAGTCCACAGAATATCAAGGAAAGGTCAGCATAGGTAACCCTCTCTGCTCAAGAATGCCAAATGCATTCCAGACAGCAAATACAAAAGGCACATAAATTGGTTTTGTACTAAAAAGCTACTCAGAACACAACATTTATGTACAGCAACCTCGAGAGAAAGCATTTGCAATTTTTCAAGTATCTACAGAGAGGGACTTAGAAGATTCAGGACTGCTCTCTGAATGAGGCATGAGTTTTAGAGGCTATTGATAGCACAAACATGAAAAAGCACACAGATTTAACTCCTTTTAAAAGCCCTCCTTAACTACAAATTTTCAGAGACAAGCCTTACTATAGCAAGACCTACCGAAAGCCTAAGAAAATTGTGAAATGCTTTGTTCAGGCAACTATTAGCTGAACCAAGTGTGAAACTGCCTGTAAACTGAATTTTTCTGTATCAGGCTTTACTTCACTCACAGGATAGAAACCTGCGCAAGCCCTTGGGGTTAGGACCTGCCACTTTAAACTCTGAGGCCACGATTTGACATTATAACTGATCCAATCTAATGGCTAGCTGCCACAAAAAGCAGCACTCTCACTCCTGCATAGTTCTTTCTCCCTCGTTTCAATCAAATCTAGCAACTGAGTGTCCATAGTATAAGTTGATTCAGCAATATACATATCCATTTTTTCATTCACTTGTATTTGCGGCATCTTCTGCCAGATGAGCCAGCTGAACAGATTAATTTTGCAACCACACAGTTCCTGGAGCCAATTCTCCGTAAGTGGTAAGAGCATGCAGATGAAGAACAGAGAAAAAGTAGGAGCATCACTTACTACTTGTGATGCTGAACTGCACCGTAACACATAAAGCTAACCCAAAACACTGACAAAAACCAGACAAGAAGAATGTAAGGCCACATCCCACTCCAATGAAGAAGCTGAAGCATGGACTCTCTCTCATAACTAAGCACTTAGGTCACACTGTTTCACTGAAGGTAATGAGATGCCAAACAGACAAGGATCCATACCAGTCATATCCTTTAGAAAATCAGGGCCTATCCACCTCCGTAAATTTCCAACATATGCTTACCTGAGAACCACATTTGAGACACAGCCATATGTCCGAAGGTGCCACAGGCTCACCATCACTCATCCGCCTCTCCTTCAGACATTCTGCACATATTGACCAAACGCTCTGAGCTACCGCTCTCTTCACATGATGCACATCCACTGCTTGGCTCACGTGCTGGCAGGTTAAGCCTAGAGAAAATGACACATACTCACTTTCATCCATTAAAAATAATAGCTATGAAAGGGAGCATGTGCACACTAAAGGAGCATAGTCTTCAACAAATTCAGCATTAGGAAAAAGAGTGGCAAAGAACTAAAACAGGAAAAATCAGCCAGCTGCTCCCCATATACTGAATTTTATGAAGGATCTATTTCAGTCTTTCTACAATGAAAATCGTTTTCAAGTCAATAAACACCACCTCTTAAAAACAGATAAATTATTTTGTACAAAAGTACAAGGACAACTTTTGCATAAAACTCTTTTCCCTGTTTTGGGGGTTTTTTGGGGGGGAGGGGAGCTGCCAACAGAAAATACTACATAAATCTGTTTTTGCATATAACAACAAAGGCAGTTGACCTCCTTTCCCATCCCTAAAGACAGATTTCCAAATACCCATGCATCCTTAATACAACTTCCCATTCTGAACATGTGCACTGACCACCGTTCTTCCCTGTCATATTTTTGTACAAATTCCACTATAATATCACAGAATAACCTAGGTTTGAAGGGACCTCTGAAGGCCATCTTGTCCAAACTCTCATTCAAAGCAAGGTCAAATACAAATTTAGATCTGGTTGCTGATGGCTTTGTTCAGCTGACTGTTGAACATCTCCAAGGACAGAGGTTTCATCACCTCACTAGAAAATCAGCCTTCTGTTTGACCATCCTCATGGTGAAAATAAAATACATTTTCTCATACCTAGCCAAATTTTCCTTGCCCTAACTTTTGTCTGTTGCCTTTAGTCCTTTCACTGTGGACCTCCTAGAAGAGTCTGGCTCTGCCTTCTCTATAACCACCTATCAGGCAGTCAAAGAAAGAAACTATACTTTCACTCCTTTGAATAAACAAATCCACTCCCTTCAGCCCCTCTTCATGGATCATGTTCTCCATCTCCTTAACCACATGGAGGGGGTCACCCACTGCTGGACTCACTCCAACAAGTCAATGTCTGTCTCCTAATAGGGAGCCCACAACTGGACACAGTACTCCAGATGAAGTCTCACAAGTGCTGAAAAGATGGGAAGAATCACATACGTTGACCTGCACTCTAGTTAATACAGCCCAGCATACAGTAGGCACAAGCCACACCACTTACTTTTATTCAGCGTGTGCGCTAGGACCCCCAGGACCTTTTCTGCAAAGCTGCTTTCAAGCCATTAGTTCCCACCCTCTAACGGCATGTGGTTAGTTTGGCCCAGGTGCCAAACTCTCCCACTTGCCTTTGCTGAACTCCGTGAAGTTTTTGCCAGCCCATTTCTCCAGCTAACCTAGGTCACTCTGAATGGCAGACCTACCCTCCAGCGTATCAACTGCTCTCCTCAATTTGTTGTCATGAAGATAACGGAGCATAGCCTCACAACGACATCACCCAGCTCTCTCAGCACCTTCAGATGCATCCCATCTGATCCCATGGACTTGTGCACGTCCAGTTTGCTTAACAGCTCTCAATCTTCCTCTACTCTGGACAATGCTTAAATCCCAGAGTCTGCCACGAGGCTCAGGGACCAAGGTGGACCGAGTGCAGAGCTTACATGTGAAGACAGAGGCAAAGGAAGGATTGAGCTCCTCAGCCTTTTCCCATGTCTCACGTCCCTAGGTCCCCTGCCCCCTCAAGCAGCAGGTTTGCACTTGCCTTAGCCTTCATTTTACTGTCACGGTATCCATACAAGCCCATCTTATTCTTCACACCCCTCATCAGATTCAACTCTAACTGAGGCTGGCTTATCTAATCCCATCCCCGCACACTCAGCACCCCTGCAAAGGCAGCCTAAACCTGCTTCCACCCTCTCTGCCCTTTCTTCTGCCTCTGAGCTCAGTTGGAAGCTTCCTGTTCGGCCAAGCAGCCTCCTGCCACGCGTGCTTGACTGTCCACATGCTGGAAAGGACCATTCTCCTGCTCTGAAGAGGTTGTCATAGAAGATCAACCAGCTCTCCAGCCCTTCAGGGCAGTCACGTGGTGTAACAACCGATCACGTCATAAACACCTAACTGGGGATATTTCTGCTATAAATTCAAACAAGGAAAGTATTTCATGGTACCACTGATTTGTGGTTTTCATCAGTCAACACGGAAGTTATTAGCCCTCAACCTCAGGGCCAAACATCACCTAATGTATTTACCTGAAATATCATCTGAAGAGTCTTCATCCTGGGGCCTGTTAGGCCTTTTGCTTCTCTTTGGTTTCTCGGAGTTGGCTCTTGATGGATCTTTCACCCGCATCTGTTACTCACTGGGAAAGAGAAACAGGGGTTGCTTTATTGTCTAAGCACTTCATCAAATGTAGTGAGTTTGAACTCTAAAAGCATGAGATCAAATCACACATTCAAACCTCACGAACAGAGTTTTAGGCTTTACTAATGTCAGCTATTGTGTAACAAGGAGTATGAATACATCAGGAACAAACTCTTAGGAATGCCGCAAGATCAGTTAGTTATATTACATGACATTATAAATTGTATCTGCAGCTACAGGAGACACACACTTCCAGGCATAGGTGTTAAATATTTGAGATACCGAGATTTTCTTTACTTTTGTTATTGTAAACCACTGCAGCACTCCAGCCATACCTTACCAGAATAACTTCATTAAAATAAAAGCTTCTCTTCCTTAACATATCTCCCTTAGGAAAGTTTTCTGCCATCATTTACCTTTGCACATTCCCTAAAAGCTTCTGAGCTATTTCAAACACTTTAATAAAACACAAAAGTATTCCAAATCTCATGAAAGTGTCCTCTCCTATGACTGAATACAGACTGGAGTGCGAGCTGACCCCTCTATTAAACATCAGAGAATCCATATGGATGAAGTCTCTCATAGGAAATTTGGGTCACTAATCAAGGAGTCTTATGAGGAACAGAATTAAAGGCTAAATATTTGACACTAAACTAAAAAAAAAAATCCTCAGAGATTTCAGCACACCTGTCATTTAATCAAAATCCAAATGTGAATTCACTGAAGGAGTGTAGCTGTGCATCACTCAAACAGCTTCTGAGGTTTAGTTTACAGGTTGTCCTTTAACGATGTGCTTCATAAAAACAAATTTATGTTTTCATATGCAAAGCATATGAATGTAAGATAGTCAAATATTCATACACTGTAAACCTGTGAGCCATTCTGTTTAGAAGAAAAATGATGTCTTGTTGTGTACCACATACAAGTTAATAATGTCACCTGAGCCACCAGTACCAAACATTTTCAGCTGTGCTACCTCAATTTATGTACAGGAAACCTCTAAAATGCCCTACATTTGGGACAGCAAAAGATACATTCTTGCTACAGATCAAGTAGGTAAGTTTGCCAAGGTTTAAAAAGTTTGTCTGTCTAAGTTTTTAAACCTTCTCTGTATATGCATTTAGTGCTTTGTACTACTGAAGCTCTGAAAGACATGGGAATTGATCTGTATATCGAACTCAGTATTCCCTCTCCTTTCTTATCCATTAAGCCAATCAGCAGAATGGTCATCAATATCGACACTAGAGCACCACTGCCACTGGTATCTGAACAGCCCTTAGTAAAGTGAAGCAGGCAATCCACACCCCAGAGCTTCTGTTCCACGTTCCTATAGATCTGCACAGACGTCTCTGCATCTGCCACGCATACTGTTAGTGCTGGAGGTCTTCTGCATGAACGTATCAATTAGAGATTTACTTTGGACAAGTGAAATTTCTGTAGAGTATGAAAGAAACCTTTACTCTCTGCTTCCTTGCATCAACAGCTTCATGTCTCCTCAACCTTTCAAAATGCACTTCATTTTTTTTCAGAATGCTACATTTACATAGCAATCAGTTTATACTATATTAAATACAATTATGTTCTTAAATTATAGATTTCAAAATTTCCTGTACTTAAGGGTATAAAGCTTCAAATGCTTAGACATGCAAGTGAACAATGCCACTGAATTCATCTTTGCTGATTTTCTAGGTTCGCAATTCATGTTCATACAGTAAGAAAGATCTGAATATTCCAGCTCTTAACTATTTATATTCAACAAATTTTAGCTTGCCTAATGTACATCAATAGCCACACATCACAGCATCCCTAGAACAGAAAAAGGTGCTTCAGACCCAAACAACTTCAACTGTGTATTTCTGCCTTGGCATCTTATCATATATAACTAAGGTTCATGCGAAACTACCCTTCACCACTTGTCACACTGCCACTTAACTGAGCACAAGATTCATTGAGACATTCATGAAACAGTAAGGGAAATAGAGCTACTGTTAGAAAACCCATGATTTTACACTAAATTATGTAAAGAGTCAATAGCAAAGACAGCAAAAATGTCCTCCCTAAAGGAACATAGTTGTGTTTAGGTTATTCAACATTGACATAAATGATCTATGAGTTCATTTCAGCATAACAATTTTTATCTCTTTGGACAGATTATATAAGACTGTCCAAACCACAGATTTCACCCAAATGAAAGTCATGTTCATTTCAGTACATTTTGAGAGCTCAGATAACTTCATGAAAGAACAATTACGGGCCCAACCAGCTGAAATGTAAGCAAGTCTTTACCACCTGTGAAATCTTGTGGCCCATAGGCCCGGTGATACTATCTGGATCAGGGCACACACAGCCCACCGCTCAACCCACTCTTTAGGGTCCATCAGGACGCATGGAAAAGACAGCGTGTCAGCTGGTACCTGCAACAACTGAAAACGTGGCATTTCTAGCCCAACATAATCAACATGGCATTAGAAACGAACACTGGCATAAGAAGCTGGCGTTCACGCTGCAGGTTGGGGAACCTACCAAGCAACCCAGAGACTTTTCTGTCTTCTTTCAGTAAGAGCAGGCAGAACAAAAGATAACACGGACCATTAGATTAATCAGTTTTCATGAACACACATATACACAGGCATCCATCAGACAATGTTTACTGACCTGTGAGCTCTTGGAAAAGCCACAGCATATCAAGGACGTAGCCAGCCAGGGTTTGTGCCTCATTTTGAAAAGCATATAAGAGCAACAAACTACTCAGCAACCATCTACGATGCAAGCAGCACAGTACATATGCCGTACTCTCTGCCCTCTTCCAGTACATTTTGGGACAGAAAACATCACAAGTAAAAGATTTCATTTAACAATTAAAAACATGATCAACATTTCAAAATCAAAATGTTAACGCCATGAATTTTATTATTATATTTAATGGAGATAAATGAGGAAGAAACCTAAGGTGCTTCAGAAATTACTTCTCAGAAATATTTCAGTTTATGGGAAATAAAAGATTGAGATTTTATTGGCATGAAAACCCTGAACAAACATAGACCAAAGAAAGCATAAAACACAGCTAAGAAAAAAGCAAGAGAGAAATTCCCTAGGTTTCTCTTGACCATAAACACAATCCATTCAGGACAAGCAGGTAGAGGAGAAATGAAAAATTTGCATAAAATGAACTTGATACAGTGAAGATTAAAAACTTTGGCAATACTCCCATTATTTGCCTCCTTCCAACCCATTCTCCTATTTGTTTAATATGTTCAATGAGTAATTTGTGGCTACAGCCATCAACTGTGGAGTGTCGCAAAGGAGACAGACTCTCCCTCTTTCCCTATACAGAAAGAAGTCTCCATGAATCCTTGCTTGGAAGTTTCTTTTTGTGATGGAAAAACACATACGGTAAGTTTTTCATTTTGTATACACAAAATCAAGTCACAGTGCAAATGATATTTGACTAATGAATCTGACAAATAAAAAAACCCCTGATTTTTGTGGTAGAAAAAGCTGAGTATGTTAGCTCCACCCTGATCTCTATTTGGCATACAGTAAAAATCTTAAGTAGAAATTATGCAGTTTCATGGGGAAAAAACTAAAAATAGAAAGAGCTAAATCTCTTCCTTTTAAGCAATCATTTCATACAAAACTAAGAACTAGTCCTTGCCAAACGTGTTCAGATTCTTTGAGCTCAGCATACAAGAGTTTGAAATGTAATCATCATCACTTGCTATTCTCGGTTTTTACTTTTTACTTCTTAAAAGACTCCTAATGGCAGTCTGCCTACAAAAAGCTGATTAAGATCAAAAGCCCCTCACTACAACTGCTCGTTTCCACCTTTCTAGAAAGAACAAACCACTTCAAAAGCAGCAGAATGATCTGCCTACCTAATTTTAAAAGCTTCAAATTTGACAAAGTGCCAAGAATCAACGTGCTAAATTTGTTAAGTTAAATCTAAGGTATGCCTAGACTATTCTAAATGTAAGGTATGCCTGAAAGAGTCTGTATTTAACAGCATGAATATTTCTATATTTAGAAATGCACCCTCTTCATAAAGTATATATTTAGAAACTAAAAAGAGCTGGAGGTACTTCCTAAAATAAATGTTATTTTTTAAAGTTTTATATTTTATTGGAACTCAGTAGAGCTAGGACCAATAAAAGATAAAAGGCGAGTGTGAACTATAATTCACTTTTCTTTTGGGGAAAAAAAAAAAAACCAAAAAACCCAAAAAACCAAAACCAAACAGGTTCTTTCTCTTCACAGCATCTTTATGCAAAAGAGGTGAAGCAAACCATGTCTTCACTGTCTAGATTCTCCAAAACCTATTCCCGTCTTATCATCTTGCACTCCTTACTTAGAGGTTGAGTCCTCCTCCTACAACGTCTACAGCTCACTTGCTAAATTTTGAAATGTGCCCCTTTAGTAAGCTTTCCCATGCTGTACCTTCACTATGATGCTTATAAGAAACCTGAACCAGATCATCAGTATGTTAGAGGAATAACCTGCTGTGCTGACTACTACCACATCACCGCCTCCATTCCATCTTCCAAGATCCACTTCCCCCTCCTCTTATAATTAGGGTGCCAGCTCTTTCAGGCAAGTGCCACATTTTTGTTCTTATCTGTATAATATCGATCACAACGTTTTTCCTGATTCATGAATAACCGGAGGATTACACATGCATTAGAATGCAAACAACAAGATATAAACCCTGTAATAACCAATAGCTTATCTAAGCATACTTACCCCATGAAATATAGCCAAGTGAGTTTACGGATAGTCTCCAAGTACTATTCTGGATACAGGTAAAACTCTCCCAGTAGGACTGGCCACTAACTGTGAAATCAGTATTATTCATTATTCCATCAGTGAGCACCTGAATTCAAACTAGCTGGGGCAAATGCATTTACCTCAATCCCTCAATTCATCTGAGGTATGCTAAATACCAACCATCTCACCACTTGTAGTCAAACTCTCCAATTAAAGTGATGTGATTTTATGTTGCTAATGGAAAAAAAGCCTGCATCACACCAAAAAGGCATAGCGCACTGAATGCAGCATTGAAAAAATTAGCACTTTCATGTAACTTAACAAAACTGTACAGCTGTCAACAGCAGCCTAGCACCAAAGCAAGGGGCTGAGGAACAGCACAGATGTGCAGATTAAGTCCAAAGGCTCAGACGTTCCATAGCACATTTGTGAAGGGGCTTTATGAGCTTCCACATAACTGTGAGAGTACAAAAAGAAGAGCCTTCTATGGGTCAGTAATGCCAGATCCTCTGCAGAATTGCTACATGTTTTGATGTAAGCTGCAAGTTGATGTATTTTGGACATCTGTTCCGAGCGTTACCTGTGGCATTTTGGCTTGCTCGCTTCTAGATCAAATGTCACCCAATCAGAACAAGAACCGCATCCGTCACGGTTAGCAACCAGGCAGTGTCACCCATCAGCGGGCCAGGAGGCTCAGCGCTTTGACAGCCACCAAAACCTTTGCGGCAAACAAGCCCCTGCTGCCTGCTAGAGCAGTAAAAGGACCAGAACTGCTGACTGGTAGTGGCAGCAACACTTCTTCCCCTGGAAAATGTCATCTGAAATTCTGAAAGTGTCATCTCCAAGATTTCCTAGCCCAAAGGCACATCACACATCCTACACCGTCACTGGAACTCAAACGCCAATCCTGACATTATATTACAGTCCTAAAAGTGTGAGAGACTGATGTACTTTTTGTGCAAGGAGTAAGAGGGAGCCTTTGGACCACTAGATACAACTTTCCAAGTGACAGTAAAAATCCCATAGCATTTATCACTTTTATTAATCCTTTTTATCCAGCTGCCCATGCTAAACACGATCTGTCAACGTTCATGTTTGCATCCTGCACAATCCCCCTCAGATTTCCTACTGAAACCTACCTGCCACAGGAAACCTACCTCTAAGGATGAACAGAAACCAGATGCATACAGAAACAAGAACGAAAAGACCCTATAACTGGGTTTATGACTAAAGTAAATAAAAGGATTGAGTGGGTAAAAGGAGAAGTATTTTGATGACATCTTTTTGGTAGTATCTTATAGGAAATGTTTTGCTAGTGTCTTATGCAAAATTCCAGGGATCCCTGTCAATATCCAAACTCATAAAGTAAATTGTAACTTTTCCTTATGCTCTCTATCCCACCTTAAATGTATTTAAAAAAATATGAACGCACCAAGAGGGAAAAACGTCTGGGTGGATGGTCTAACATGGGTTTTCCTACATATTCATATTCCATACATATTCCTTTAAAAAGCAAAACACTTAAGTACCATAAAGAGAGCCATGGCTTCTAACTAATGATGTTGGTCCGCAAGTTAAAATTTTGTGTTTGAAAAGGCAGTCGGATGACAGAGCTGACAGACTATGCACTCGCGTGATATGAACACCGATGTAAACAGTGCCATCACCACAGAAAATGTGAGGGTGTAACAACTGAAACAGCTGGCAAATAGCCACTGAACTCACAGTATCTTGGCAGGATAACCATGTGGACAAAAACTGGGAAAAAAGTGGTTCAAGATGTCATAAGAGAAAATGAAGGGCAATATGAGCAAAGGATGAACTTCAGAGAAACATTAATTCTGTGAAGTCTAAAAAGAAAAGAAGAAGAAATAGTAAAGTAATAACAAGTAATGAAAAGGAACTGTGGTTGCAGCACAGTGTGTGAGATAGCAGGCTGAAGCCCACACAAGATAAGACGTTAAGCTGAGACTCACGCTGTACCCCTGCCTAAAGGGCTGAGTTGGCGCAAATGAAGGAAGACAACGGCTGCGCATAACTTCCCATCTACTCTGGAAGGGTGTTGCAGGAGTCAGCTAATTAATGGGGGTAAAAACAGATAAAACCGTAAATGACTACAGAAAACTAGTTTGAGCTCTTTGAAAGTCAAAGTCTTGCCGCCGAGAGCAAAAAATTTCATTCCATTTTCTTCCTCCATACTAACTACCCCAATTTGTTTTGATGACACATCTAAAGTGGAACAACTTGTCCTTGATCCACGATTGATGCTCACAGCAGGACCCGTGAGACGCTAGCTACATTTCTGTGAATCTCACAGAAACAAAACTACAGAGCGCCAGTTCTTCAATATTTCATGAAGAAATCTGACAAAATATTTACAACCATAGTAAACTGCAATTTCACAAAGGCATATTCCGCTATCAATCTGGCACATGTTCATGCCACTATTATGCTTCCATTTAAAAAGCTAGAAAATGAGAGCGGAAAGAATCCTTTAAACATGACTCTGCTTTATATGCTTGTATGAGAGGATTATTTAATCGAATTAGGAAATACTTGTAGCTAAAGACGACACGCAACAAGAATACAGTGCTACCCCTGGAGTTACTGCCATCCGCTTCTACGTTCTTGACGTCTTACTTTATTCTTGTGCATCTATGTTTAATATGCCATCATGAGTATCCTGTTTAACCGTGTGAGTAGCAACACACCTATAGCAAGAGCAGGATGAAATCCTAAAGTCAAGGACATCAACAGCAAAAGATCGAATGAAGTTCTATAAAAAATCCCAGAATCAGAGAATCAAAACATTAACTCAAATACAACGTGCAATGTTGCAGTTATGGGTCTAAAATACGACATCGCCGATTAATCCAGAGGACCGTCACCAGGCTGCCATCTAATCACCAGGCACGTACCGGTCTGCAATTGCTGAAAAAGAAACTTCAGGTAGCGGAGCGGCAGCGCTGCGGCCACACGCGTCGCCTGCTAAAATACTCAGTGTGGGGAGCCCACAGCCTGTGTTCACACAGCCACGCAGCAGTGGCAGCAGGCCGGCAGTGGCACCACCAGGCCGGCATATGCCACGCTGTCAGAGCGGGGCAGAAATAATCACGCCAGCCTCATGACACAGAACCGCAAAACCATTTCATAACTGCATTTGCTTGCCAACTTGCCTAATGCAAAGTGAACGGAGCTTATGTTTAAACCCGACCAAAGGCGATGCTACCGACTCTCTCTCATTTAATAGACCGAGAAACTTACTGCAGGTCACGGAGACGGCCCGGTGCTGCTGTTTCCATGTCACGGTAGGGTTAACCTATTTTAGACCGACAGCGGACGGTCGGCACCAGCAGCTCGTCGCCGGCTACCCAAAACGAGCCCACGCGAGCCGTACTTGGCTACCAGTTCAGCACACCGCGGGAGAAGCGCCGGGCAGGGCTGCCCCGGGCGCCCCCGGCAGCGGGGAGGGCGGCCCGCCCGGCCCGGGGCACGGCGCGGCCGTGCCCCCCAGCCCGGCACAAGCGTCGCGCCCCCTCCCCGCGCCCCGCCCGGCTGCACCTGCGCGGCGCCCTCCGGGACGCGGCTCCGCAGGCCGCGGGCCCGGCCGCCGCCATGGCGGGGCGGCTCGGCCCGGCCCGGCTCGGCCCGGCGCGCCAGCCGCGGCCGCCGCGCGTCGGCGCCGAGGCTCCGCGGCCCCCCGGCTCCGCAGGAGGAGCCCGCCGCGGCCACGGCCCCCCCCGAGCTGGGCCGGCGGCCTCCCCCCTCCCCGCCCCGAGCGCCCCGCACTCACGGAGCGGCGGGCGGCAGGCAGGCAGACAAGCGCGGCGGCAGGAAGCGGCGGAGGAAGCTGGGCCGCAGCCAGGGCCGCGCCGCTCCGCTCTGCTCCGCCTGGCGCGGCCCGCCCCCGGCCTCGCCGCGCCGCTCCCCGCCCCAGCCTCAGCCCGGACGGCTCCCCGCGGGCCCCAGGGCGGCGGACGGGCTGCCCCCGGCGCCGTACGAGCCGGCAAAGAGGCGGCGGCGGGGGGCAGGTAGCGTGGAGGGCGGGTGGTGCCGGTTCGAGGGCAAAATGCGTCTCCCGGGTAGGAAGGGCGGTGGGGGAGCGGGGCTGCCCGCGGCTGCCGGCTGGGCGGGAGCGTACCTGGGCCCGCTGAGAGGCAACAGGTAGCAGCAGCTCTGGCCGCGGGGCACCTTAGAAACTCAAGGCAAAGAAGGGAAGGGGGTGCAAAGGAAGGGAGACATGGTGGGGTTACCTTCGCATCTGAATTTGGCGGGGTCTTGCTGAAAGACCTGGAGATACTGCACTGGGTTTGTGCATGTGGGGAGCAAGCTAACAGGCTTACCTGTGCGCAAGGGTGTGGATGGTCGTACCCAGAGGTTATGCAGAAGGGTCTGGGCCCTGCGTGGATTTTCAGGGTAGCCACCGTGGGAGGGACTGGAGGGAGATCAGAATCAAAGGTGCCCATCCTAGCTGAGGGACAGGCAGAGTAAAGGGTGTTCAGCACACGAGGGAGGAGCTAGTAGAAACTGGGATTGAGATTAAACTCAGCATGTGGCTATACAGCAAGGGGGGCTTTATTTGGACAGAAGGCAATTCTGAATTAAGGACTGAGAGACAGTAGTTTTATTGGAATAAGATTATCCAGTGATAAGGCATAGAGCAAAAAGGGGGAAAGGGTGAAGTTGCTGTGGCACCCCTCAAGAACCAAGGATGGAGAACCTGTAGTGGATCTGCTGACAAACAGGCTGAAAGAATGGTTAGAGAAGCATGTAGAAGTCATTGGACCAAGCAAAGTCAAGATGTCAAGAAGAGTATTGTTGAAAGAGGTTGACAGATTAAGTGGGATTTTATTTAGGTAGGAGGAATTCTTCAGGCATTTCAATGACAGTGGTGACAACTGAGCACAGAGATCTGCAGGCAGATTGCAGGCCATGTAACAGAGGAGCCCCGGACATGGGTTGTGAACACCACGTTCATGGAGTCTATATGTGAAAGGGAGAAAGAATATGGGACAATAATCTGAAACAAACTGGATCAAGAAGTGGGTCCTTCCTCTTCCGCACAGGAGAGATTAGAGAATTATTGCACTGCAAAAGCAATAACTAGATTAAAAGGTTAAAGAGAAGGAAGGAAAAGTGAACATGTGTGAAAGGGGGATAGTGTGATGTGAAGAGGAATACGTTCATTTAGCACAGGAGAGGAGAACAGAAATATCTGGAAGAGGTAGAATGTCAGGGCACTGGCGGAAGGGGAAGGCAAGCAAAGGAGGTGGAAAAGATGAGGTGAGAAAAGGCTACCCAAAGGAAATGGTTTGAATTCTGTGCAGAGAGTGAGGACAGCAGGCTGTATGCATAGGTTCCCGTTGTGTTGGGAAAAATGATATATAAATTACAGCTGCATGTTAGGAAAACAGATTTGTCACAGAAATCAGCCAGTCCCCAGCTTTCCTCCAGAAGCACTCAACAATGCAAAAGCAGAGCCAAAGAAAGCCAATGTTGAGATTGAATCATGTCTGGGGTTTGGTAATGAGAGAAAATGAAGGGTCAAGGGCAAAGAAGAAAGAAACATGAAGAGCATCAGCAATCAGAGGCATGAAAGAAAGAAAAGAGAAAGCAGAGAGGGAAGGCTGAAAGCAAATAGTAAAGCACAGTGAAGAATACTATGGGAAGGCTGAAAAGTTTGTGGGGGGAAAAAACCCAGATGATAGAACAAGAAGATGCAGTAACAAAAAAATCAGAAAGGCAGTAAGACCTGATGAAGGCCTAGATCTGTGAACCATTTCTTCGATCAACGAAGGCTTCAGTCGAGTGAGAAGATGAGCATAAAGAATGTGCAACGGTAAATGCAGCTAGGTAACCAGCTGGGAAATTATGCCACCAGGGATGAGTGTGGGAGGCTGGGCAGAAATTGAGAGTGAAATGAAGAAGAAGTGAAACTGAGAGAGTCCCAAGAGGTGAAATGAAGAAAGCTGCTGAGGAGGGGTTGAGTGAGTGCTGAATGACAGTGCCACGAAGGCAAGAGGAGAATTGAATGTGCTGCTTCCCACCCTTTCACCGACCAGAGGAGTTTGCCTAGCTTGATCTCCTCTGATGTCAAACTCTCAGTCTTTCACAAGATGGCTAGTGGATCATTCCTATTTCTGCAAGCAAGCTAGTGTATTCTCTCTTTGTGCGTACATATGTATAATCCAGGGTCAAATTAAAACCATAAATTAATTTCTAAAAATGCAACTTCATGTGAATATGCGTTTCATACAAGTATCCTGACATTCCACATCACATGCTTTATGGTCCTTATAGTGATATATGCAATAAATGGAGAGTAACTCTGGTTATTATTTTACTACAGATAAAATACAGAGTAAATTACACTTCAAAAGATAATTTCTAGAAGTAGTGCATTCTACCCATACCTTGTTGAAAATGGAAAACGCATAAAACTTCTACTCATATATAAATACTCTGCTTCAAAGAGACAATTTGCAAATGCCTGTCAAAGAGGCCATATGGAGAGGCTGGCAGAAGGGCAGCTAGTGAACCAGTTGTATGTGCCAGGTTCAATTTGTCATACTTTACAGTACCAAGAAATATTTTGTTCTCATTTTGAGAAGGAAAACTCTCATTAGTAAAGATTCAACAACAAACTCCTCAAAATGCATCTTTTATGAAGAGAAAAGATCCAGCACGCCTGCCTTTAAAGACTGGAACCGCTGGTACATAATGTATCTGCAAATGTATGTAGTAAATAGAGAGTACTGATTTAAAACACATTGAACAGAGGGACCCTCATTTCTCCACTTAAAACATGTCTTGGCCATCAGTCCTTGGGGCTGGAAGACTGACAGCATTCAAAACCAAAGCGTATTGAAACTAGGGATGCGGTTATTACCCTTGGACCACAGCTCCTGTGGCTGTAAGGGGACAGTGGCAAGGGTGAAAGCGGTGCAGGCCAGTGCCAAGATCACCATTTCTCCTCAGGTGTAACACTGGGGGGGGGGGGGTAATTACTTTGAGTGGATTTGGCACAAAATTCCTCATCCCTGTTCAGTCTCCCAGCCTTTGGTACTTTAAGGCCTCTCAACAGCTTGGCTCAGTTGTGGAAATCACCCTGCGCAGGCAAAGCGGCAGTTGCTCGATGTACCGAAACCGAAGGCAGTGGCTGCCTAACCCGGCTGCGTCTGGTGCCGGCAGGTGCCATGCGTGGCGGTGGGCCGCTTGCCTACGGCTTACCTGCCCAGGCCGCTCGGCTTTTTATAGCTCCGGCGAAATCCAGGCCTTCCCTGAACCAGGGGGATCGCCCCACACGCAATGCCGAGATGTAAGTTCATTGGGTGCGAGCGTGCAAATATTTTATCGACGTCGAGTCATAAATTGTCAGAAATCGGAGGGATTCACAAGGAAAAAAAAATTATTGTTTTTAACCGGTGGTGCCTCCCGCGCCCCTGAGCGGGCCAAGGCCGGATCAAGGCCTCCACGCCCCCGCCTCTGAGGAGAAGGCGGTGCCGCCCGGGGAGCCGTCTCCTCCCCGGCGGGTGTGGGCGGGCGGCTGGCGGCAAGCGGCAGGGACGGCCCGGGCGGCCGCCATGTTCGGAGGCGGGCTGATGGGGGTCGGGGGCTGGGGCTGGTGGCGGGCGATCTGGGCCCTGCGGGCGGCGAGCGGCGGCTGGTGGCGGGCGGCAGCGCCCGGTGAGGCGGGGACGCGGGGGGCGGAGTGGCGGCTGGGCCTCTCCGAACGCGGGCGGTGGGGTGAGGTTTGCCGGCGCCCGGGGGGAGCCCCGTATGAATATGTTAAACGTTATTAGGGGCGATGGCCTTCCCCGAGAGGCCGGGAGAGCGGGGGCCTGCGCTGGGCTCACGGGCTGCGCCTCTCTGCCAGGTCCTGGGGCGGCGGGTGCCCCCAGCCGCAGCCTCTGCGCCGGCGGGGCGCCGAGCCTTTCCTACCAAGAGCTCAAAGACTTGAAGAAGACCAACGTCCTCCACATAGACGTGCGGGAGAGGTGGGAGATCGACAGAGACGGAAAAATCCCAGCGTCTATCAACATACCGCGTAAGTTATTAACGCTGCTACGTGGGGACGTTGGGTGTTCCCTTTGCTTGATGGTCAAGTCTGTGGAGGCTGAGCAAAGAGGAACTGTGCTAGACAGCTGCTAGTATGTTGTGAGGCTAAACTTTTCCTCCAGAGGAATTAGAAGCCTTACTAAAGTGTAAGCCTGTCTGTGGATGGAGAATAAATGAGACTTTTTTTCTGTATTTCCCAGTGGGTGAATTAGTGGGAGCTCTACAAATGGACCCAACGGAGTTCAAGGAGCAGTACAATCAAAAGATGCCATCCAAGTCGGACCCTGTGGTTTTCTCCTGTTTGGCAGGAAAAAGAAGTAAACAAGCACTCAGTTTTGCCATGTCCTTGGGTTTCAGCAGGTATGACATGGGTGTGTAAGGGTGGGATTAATGTAGCCTCCCCCCATGAAGCAGATCTCATGCTCAGCTTCTTGTGGGCAAGGGTAAAAATTTAAATGTGGAATATGAACAAAACGACTGGTATTTGAGTTGGACACCTCCTCGTGTCTCCACTGAACCTTAAAGACGCTATTGGGTGTTCCAGCAAAGTGAGGTGTATCGCCCTGTGAAACAACCCCTCAGCAGCTCTGCGCAGGTGACGCAATCTGCTGCAAGACCGTGCTGCCACTGAAGGGTCCTTCTGCCTCTTCGGGCTCCCTCGCCGAGACGTTGCTTCCTTATACAGCTTCATAAGCACTAGCCCTGAGACACAGGATGATTGGAAGGGTGGAGAACCGCTCACTTTGGTAGAAGTACAATCTTAAATTAGATTAAATAGTTTATGAAACCACACCCTTTGTTAAATTGCAGTTCTACCTGTACAGTTCACTGGTGACAAAGTATGCCTTCACTTTCAGTAAAGCATTGCATTGTTTGCCAGGAGTAAAGCAGTGAAGGCAATAGCTAAAAAGACAATGAGATTGATAGAGTGGAAGCAAAAGCAGCATTTGGTTGGCAGAGTTTTGTTACACCCGTGCCAGAAGGTGCCTCACTGCCCTGAAGACTGCAGATAGAATTTAAAAAATTGGTTGTTTGCTCATGTTTTCGCTGAACTGCAATTCATGAACTGGAATATCCCCGCTAATTCTAGTCAAAAGTATGGAACCACGTTCTTGTTTTGCAAATATATTGTTTTAATAAGTGCAAAATATTCTCTATTACCTGTTTTTCATGCTGCATAATTGAAGGAGTCAGTACTGTTTTGCATGGTGGGTTTTTGTTTTCCAGAGTTTAGTTTTGTGCAGGCTTATGTCAGATCTATAGAGCATGTAGGTTTGCAAGGAAGTAGAGATCAGTGTGCTGCATTTATTTGATGACATCTGAAGTATTAGACATAATAGCATGTAAATCTCCCACTGCAGTGAGTCTGTTCTGTCTTTTTAAAAAAAAGAAGTGGCAAACTGTTTCATTAATCCTGCTGCTACTACTTGCTTGATGTTTTATCTCCAGCATTGTGTCATGTGGAAGAAAAGAGTTACAGAACACACTGCATGGAAGCAGGCAGTATTAGAGTACAAGGAATGTCGATCTGGCTCATTGAAGCTAGGTATAAGCGTATTTGATTGCAGAGAATTTCTGCATGTTTTTTTTTTCTCTGATTTTTTTGCCATGTCCTCTTAGATACCTTTTTCAAGAAGAGTCCTTCTTAACATTGTATCTTCTGCATATTTTCAGAGTTCAGCAATATGCTGGTGGCTTTGAGGATTGGGTAAAACATGAACCTCCAGAGAAAAAATGAAGATGACTACCCCAGCCCTTGCCCCATCACTGCTTCAGCATGGTTTGTAGGTTTTCACATTGAAACTACATGCATTCCACTTCCAGAATACAGGCCACTCCTGTTTTCTTGTGTAAATGGACATTCACCTTCAAATAGCCATGCGTATCAACTGCTTGGTTTAAATTGTATCTAAATGAACAGAGGACGTAACACTTGTTCAACCTTTACTTTGGGCTGTGTTTTTTGGTCAAAGTATGTGAAGAGAACCCAAGTGCTTATTATGTTTACTAAGATTTTTGTATGATGTAGTTTATGACTGTTTAAACTAATGATGACAGGGCAAATAAAATTACCCTTCCCCAAATAACTGTGTTGGGTAGTTTGTTTAGAATAGTTAAACTGCAGATATTCTAATGGAATTGGGGTAACTGCCCTAAGCACAGATTTATTATACTTCATGTGTAGCTAGAGTTTTACAATAGTTACTGTGTTATCAAAGAGTACAAGTAGAGTACAAATTTTTAGGTTTGTACTATGTGATTCTAAGGCCAAAACTCCACTACGGGTTAGAAAATACAAAGGGAAATTGACCTGATGCTAGAATCCTCGCCGTTCAAGATGTTGTGTGATTCCTTATTTTAGAAGTATATCCATTCCTATATGCAGATCTGCTTCTGAGCACAAAATGCTGTAACATTCAGTCAACAACTTCTGTTCCCTCAGCAGCTCAGTATCAAGTGAGAACTTGCCTGTATTTGAAGTTATTATTACAGAGATGTAATCATTTTAGGCTGGAAAACTTAAGGTGTCCAAGGAAGTTACTAAACTCCTTTCTTTTATGTACGTTAATTTGCATGTCTTAAACTTTAAAACCAAACCGACCCATTCCATCCCCACCTATAAATTTGCATAGTCATAATTTTAAGGATTTTTTCTGTTTGTTTTTCAATGCTGCTAGCAGCTCAGGGGAACTAGCAAGGGTGAATTGCTTTGGCCTCTAGAAAATTTAAGTCCTAGCACAGAAGTTCAGGACTCAGCAGGATGTCTGGAAAAAGGAATTAAAATTTCTGGTTCTGCTCTAATCAGTATTGCAGGCAATGTGCACTTATCCTACAGCTCTTCCATTCTGGCGGTGCAGTCTGCATGGTGAGAAGAGGACCTAGAAAATATACCCTCTCAAGTTCAGAGAACAGAGAAGAAAAAGTAACTAATCTTACTAGAATTTGTCCTGCAGTCTCTCTGCACTCATTTGTTTCTAGAGGAGAACTCCCGTAGTTGGCACAGCCAGCTGTGTTAGCTGCACTGCCCTGACTGTGTATCTTATGGGGGTTTCTGTTCTCTCATCTTTGCTAATAATTAGAGACCCTGTAGCGTAGCTGTCATAATAGTAATGAGTGCATTTTTCTTCAAAGCATCACTGACTTTTTAGCAGTCTTATTGCTATACCTTATTTCCAATCCGTAAAAAAAACCCCAAACAACTTAAGAACCAGAGTTTAGACTAATTTCCAAAATACTGGTTTAGTTTAACTGACGAATTAATGGGAGTGAGGTGAAATTAAAATGCCAGGATGAGTATGGGTGTTACCTTGTGGTCAATTACTCTGCAATTCTCACCACCTTACTCTTGAAAGGTCTTTTTCAGACTGGATCCGGAGGAGTAACAGATGCCAACAGTTTTGTTGGATTTAGCCAAATCCTATGGTCTATTAATTTTGCCTGTTTACCATGACCTACGCTGTCAGTTTCACAGTGCTGTGGGCACATAGTCACAGGGGCAACTGAAGCCCACTCTTGGCTGCGTTGTGCCAGGCCTCACCGGGACTAATGATGCCTTTTTATCTAGATCATTAAGGTCAGATTGTATAGAAAATTTGAGACACACTGAAAATATTTAGCTAAATGTGTAATTAATCATGTCTAGCTGTATTGACCAAGCCACCAAACTTCAGTATACAGATGAACAAAGCAGGGAGATCTAATCAACTAAACTTAGTCACGATTTAGGCATAAGTGGCCAATGCTTCCTTTCGTAGCTACATTAAAGTTTGGTGGGAACATCTAAAACTACATAACTACAAAAAATGAACAACTTAACAGTTACATTGGGTCACACTGAGATCTGTCTAGTCCACTATTTTCTGTTCGGCAGCAGCTGGTAATAAACATCTGAGGAAGAGCATAAAACAGGATAAGAATGTAGTGATACAATCCCCAGATTCTTCTCATTTACAACTGAGAGTGCTTTGATACTTCCTTCAGGCTTTGCAAGTCTTGGTATATTTGGGCATTTGTAAATTTTCAACACAAACTCCCAGCAGTCACAACAGGCTGCATTGGGTTTAACAATGCATTGTGAGAAGTCTTTCCCCTTGTTGCGTCTCAACTTGCCATGTATTGTTTTCATCAGATGCTCCTGCTTCTTCTGTCAGAAGTGATGAACAGTTGTCACCTCATCAGTCTTCACACCACTCATTATTTTTCTAGATGTCTGCTATCTTTTCTGAGCTGAAGAGTTGTAGATTTATTGTTTTTTAATAGGAAAGCCACTGTATACCTCTTTCTTTTATTTTCATTAGTTTTTATTAGTCCTGGTAGATTTAGTTTTTATTAGTCTCAGTAGTTTTGTGTAAGGTGTTTCTCAATCTATTTGTAGCTTGTCAAAGTTGATGATCCTTTCCGTGTCTTCCTCTGTGTCTTCCTTATGTGGATATAGCTTCCTTTTCAAATGATGCTTTTTGAGTTAAATAACTTCTCTGATCCAGTTCAGTTTGCTTCCTTTTAGATTTTTCCTTAAGTCTATTTGGCATAGATGGCCTGTGTTGGTTTTGACACTCTGCTATCACCTGTAACCATATAATCTCTGAAGACTTTCATCTACCTCTCTTTTAATGAGAGACCTCATTTTTATGCATTTCTCTCCTTTGAAATGAAGCACAGTAAAGGCGATTTTTTCTGTCCTGTTGGTAGCAAAGCTGTTGAATTCACATTACAGGAATTCACAGGAATTCCATTTTCTGTTGTTCCAATTTACAATCTTTCTTTTTATAACTGTCATCACTGAATCCAGTTCCTTTGACTGCACTTAATTATTGACTCTCACTGTTTACACTGGAATCAGAGCTGGTAAAACTATCCTCACCTCCCCAGTAGAGAAATGACTTAAGATACTTCTCTTTACCATCAAGAAGTGCCTGGTATTTTAGCTCTGAGATTTAAGTCACATAGGTAATTTAGGTGTGAAAGTCAAGTCTGCAAAGGCTCTTGAGCAGCAAGAAAACTTTTAATCACTCCAGCCAGAATTCTTCATTAATAGTGTGAAATCCCTACTTTCACAACATTAGCCTTCTTAGCAGATTATGTGGTATATGTGAGAAGACTGATGTTTACCTAAAGAACAGTTCCTGTTTAAGAACTCCACACAGTGGTCAAGTTGCATTGATTTATTTCTACTCCCCAAGTCCACATGACAATAGCACACTTTAGACTTCAAGAAACAAAGGCAAATAGCCAAATTCCACTTAATCAATCAAGTGTCTATAAAAGGTATGGATCAAATGGCAACAAAAGTAGCAAAGACCAAAATGTATGTATTTTCTATCTCACCAGTGGTTTGGGCTTGTTTACCTAATGTTTTACAAAAATAACCTGAACAGAAATAAATGCTAGTAGCCTAATAGGCTACATGCAAGCACACTTCCGTTGTATTTCACTGAATGACCAGCCAATAGCAAAGACAGGTATTTGCAAAAACAGGGTTTTTTTAAGGGGCCAGTTTTTTGAACCAAGACGCATCAAAGAGCAAGGGTTTTCAAGAATTTCCCTCCAATATTTCAGACCAGTGAAATGTGTTGCTTCAGGGAAAAAAAATTGAGAACAACATTACTGCACTCTATCATTCAATTTTTATACTTGGGCAAGTCGGCATTATCATTCAAAATGACATTGTACAGAATTTAATTAGAAACAAAGTTATCTAAAAAAAAATCAAGAAATTCAATTTAGGCCAATTCCTGACTTCAGTGGGATATCTGCCTGAGTAAGGAACACAGGATATGGCCTTCTGTTTGAAGGAATCTCATTTTCTCCAGCACATAGTTAACCAAGGAATCCCATTTTAGTTATTCTAAAGAGTTGCTCCTAACATCACAATTAAAATTAGCCAGTATGAAGCTCACTGAAAGCTTGATGCTCTTAAATAAACTCTATAATGAACCACACAAATTCACACTAACAGTGAAGGCAGACTAACAGTGTATATCTTTTGTACAAAAAAAAATCCACCATAAAAAATAGCAATCATATCCAGATTTGTACTTGATTGTGAAAGATTCCGATTGTACTATACAGTACATTTACTTGAAAAAAAAAATCATAGTATGTTGGATTTTTTTAATTCCTAACACTTGAAATGTTTAAGAAAACTGCAGAATCACTATACATATTGCACTTCTCTGGTAAGCTGGGCTACTACGCTTCATGGCAAAAATATCCAAGTACATCTACTGAGTAAAACAGCATTTTTCTAATCCACAAAAGGAACTGAATTTCTTTCCCGCAGCTTTCATTAAAATTGTAACAATATTCTTTGCAGGCTCTTCTAGGCTTTGTTTCTGAAGGATTGCTGTATTACTTGTTACAGAATCCATATTTATTATTAAAAAAATCAACAAAACTCAAGGTAATGAGTAGATTTAACATACAGTGCACTATCTTCCTTCAGTCACAAACAAAATGAAGACAACACAGGTCATTAATACAGTTACACTTAGGCTTCAGGTTACTGTCGCTTTAAAAATAGCTCACTTCAATGGCAAGTTACAATTTTCTCAAAGCAAACAAAACCAATAATTTATTTGTTTTGAGTGGATAGTGTTAATCTTTTGCAGCTTGGTTTAACGTTTGATTCCTTACACTGAAAATCTTACTACATTTGCTCCAGCGTCAGAGAAAATGATGCAGTTTTAGAGAAAAAGCTTTCAAAATGCTTGACACAAACAAGCTATTTATTCTTCAAGTTCTTTGTCAAAGATGTTACTAAAACCTTCTGTCCATTTCATGAACACAGGAAAGATCCCAGGATGTCTTGAGTCAAAGTGGTCCATAAAGAAATTCTTTGGAATGTCTTAAGATTGGCTATAACTAGAGTTCTGGCTACCATTTGGACCCTGTTCTCCTTCACTGTTTGGAAGAAAAACAAACAAAAAAACACGTGTCTTCAAACAGAAGCATCATATTACGTTTTTGTCTTTTTTTTTTTTAATTAAAAAGTACAGTATTCTGAAAGTAGGAAAAACCTTTTGAAGGAAAATACTTCAACATATACACAAATAGGTTAAGATATGCTGCTCAGTTTCATAAAAAATGCAAAGGTTACTCTCAGCATGCATAAATAACTTCAGTGTATTTATTTGAATAGTAATTTCAATATATCCCCATGCAGCTTCCTGCTGAATCTACTTCTGAAGTAAACATTTCAAAGTTCACATTACCTAAGCATGTGCACAGGAATTTGCATGTGCAGATTCCCAACAGTGATATTTAATAACAGTAATTAAATACGACATCAAGCAGGCCCAGTTCCAACAAATCTGGTCCAGCCACGGAGCCCCACACTGCAGTTCCTTACATTTGCTAAGCTTATTGATCACATTCTAATCACATTAACGCTCTCCATAAAACAATGAATGTTCTGCTTCTCACTAGCTCCTGAACAATCAGTCTGGCTGTTTGTAATAGAAAGGTCTGCACTGTAAAAACATATGCTATACCTCAAATTAAACATTTACTCATTCTTAAGATAACCTCCAGTTTTTCCATATGAAAGGTATATTAAGGAAGTACAGTACCTATTTGGAGGTGGTTTTGGTTTAGGCATTTTACTAAGAATAGTAGCCATCTCTTTCCTCTCATCAAAGTTCTTCCACTGTTCATACAGCTTCAGAATAACCCTGATTATTTCTAAAATCTGATTAGAAAGAAGAGAGATCCTAAGGTCAGACACAATAGCAGTTTCATCTTTGTCATAGTCAGTTTAAGTGTGTAATTAATTAAACATGCCCCGAACTGAAATTAAGCAGAACAATTTTCATATTATAAACAGAGCTGTCTCACATTTAATCTGGTCTGGCAATCAACCATTTCTATAATTAGTTTTTTGATTTAATTGTGAATGGAAGCCTGAACAAAATACTTTCCCTCCCATTCAACTGTATATACCACTTCTCTTCCCCGGAAGCTAAATAGCTTTTTATTTATTTATTTGCAACTACTGCCACAGCTTATAACTATGCTACTGGGAAAATACAGACACCTGGCAGCATGATTGCAGCTAGATGATCATGGATTACCAATACAGTAACTGATGATTATCAATGTTCTATACACATCGGAGGCACAGTGTAGGAAAAAAAAAGCCCAAATCCAGAAAAAATTGGTCTGAATTCTTTCCTTCCAAGAAATAAAGAGCCAAGGAGTGCCTAAATTCTTATTATTATATTCTTATATACATATAATAAGAATTGTTGAACTCTTATAATCCCCTTCTGGAAGCATAAGCATTCTCTACCAGTTTGGACATTTTCTATCTCCTGAACCTCAACTACCTTAATTTCCTATTAAACTTCTAGTACAATATTCAGTATAAAAGGTGGATAATGTTTGGTTCGTAATTTGTTTCATCATTCTCTAAATTAATAAACTAGACTTCTTTCTTATTTTTAATACATGGGCTTTGATTAAGTGCTAGAACAATATATATCCTTGAAACAAAAGTCATAGTTGGCTAAGAGGTCTGTGGTGTTAATGTAAAAAAAATCAAGCTTAGATTGTATCACTGGCATGAGAACCAAGACATGTAAACATTCAAACATGTTCAGTATCAAGCTTATGGTAACCTTATCTGTCAAATATAGGTTGGTTCTCCTCTGCTGCCAATTTATTATCACCCTGCTTTTACATGCATGACAGCATAATTCACAGAGCTCTTGGTGCAACATAGCATCTACACTGTGCTTAAATTTGAAGACAAATCCTGGAATACAAATACAATGCCAGGATATCATCAGTGGGATAAAGGGCAATACCGAGGGCACAGAGGACAATGGTACGTCTCATCTGTAATATGCTATTTAATTCCAGACACTCAGTTTCAAAAAACATAGACTGAAAAATATGTGCAGAGTGAAACAGTGTGATAAGGAGTATGAGCACTAGTTTGGCTTGCTTGCTGGAGCTAAACAAAGGTTAAAGAAGTCAACCTAAAAAGTAAAAGGAACTAGTGAAGATGAAGAACATTATTGGTATGAGAACAACTGCACCTTGGAACCTGATAAATTTATGAAGGGGATTATTTGACATGGAATTTGCAATAGCAGGGAATTCAACTGAATGATCTTGGCATCCCCCTGTTTAACATTGACTGAAGTCACCATCCTGGTCATCCCAAAAGCATTAAGAATGTTTCACGCTCTGCTATACTACATACATTTATAGGGAGACAATGAGAACAGTATGTAGGCACAATGCTGAAAGGCAAATCAGAAAAATTACATGAACTAGAATTTAAAAGTCAAACTCCTGCTGGCAATCCTGAATGACGAAAAACACTGGGAATTCTTTTTCTGGCAAAAAATGCAAAAGGATATTGGTTTTATATTTCCAGCTGAAAAATGTCAACACCAGCAACACTCTGCCATTATGCAATGGCTCCATCTTGACTTTCAGAGCAGGGTGATAACCGAATGACCTGACATTGTCTCCCTCCCTGAGAGATCTACCTAATTTCAACAGCGCCTAACATATGATCACTCGATGAAGTTCAAATCAGTACTGCAGACGTGTAAGACAGTAGTTTTATAACCATGACTACCATTTCTGGTCAGTCCGTAACAGGTGGCAGGAATTAAAAACAGAGTACCTTTTCCATATCAACGGATAGCTCAGCAAACCATTGCCTTGCATCCTTCTGCTGGACAACACAGGCCACGTGTAGGCAAGCTGCAAAGATCAGGTGACACGGATATTGAACAAAGATCCATTCTTGATACAGTTACAAACATTCTATTTTTTATAAACACTATACAGTTCAAGAGAGAAAATTTGGGATTATCTGATTTTTCTTCAAGACTTTTTAAGTTGCAAGGCTACACTGTCAGTATTGTATGAAATGCAAACTGAAGCACCTTATGAGGGTACTCTAAGGAATGCTTGTTGATGGGACAGCGCACAGAATACATCCATTTAAACATGACAAGAGACATTACTTGTGTTACGTACCTAGAGCTATCATGAAAGGAGGGTACAGCAGACAAAGATCAGTTCTATATGTGTCATTCACTATCCTCCTGTGCAAAAAAGAACTTGTAAGTATCGTCCTATTCACCTTTAGACTATATAGCTTCAAAAACTGCTGTCAGTTTATAAATATTTTGTTAGTTTCCCAGATCGTAGAAGCAGTGAGGCTGCAGGGCAAACCAGCAAGGGAAGAGATCTCTTCCCTTGTAAAAATCTCTTAAAGCCTTTCACTTTTTCCTTTGTAGTCACAGCAGAAGTTTATTTGGAAGCACTATTATAGTACCATAAATGTCTTTCTGCAGAGGGTGTTGATGTATACCATAAAATAATTATCCCCATTTCACAAATAAGTAAGGGCAAGCATAAAAGTAGTATTTTTACTGTCTTTCTGTATTTGAGAAACAGTTCAAGAATAAAAGTTCTGCTAACGCAGCTAAAAACCCCTGTATACTGCTTCTACCTCCTACGACAAGATACAACAGAAAGCTGACGTTGATAGAAAAAGATTACCCCTACTCATAATCACCATTCAGTAGTGTAAAAAACTGTGCTATTAGAGCTAGTCTAAAAATAAAAATTAGACCACTGCAAAGTAAAATCATTACAGAATAAGCTAAGTCAGGGACATATACCTGCTCAGGTTAACTAGGGCACCCTTTGTATTCAAATATGGTAAGCCTGCTTTTGCTTAACCACCTTTGAAGCATAACTGTTAAAACGCTTGCTTGCTGAAAGGAGGCACTATTGTTAATCACTGTCTTCATTACCATGCGAGAGGTAGCAGCATGTCTTCTTGGCCCATATCTTGCACATATTGGAGCAAAGGTCTATAAGGATGATATACTATCAAACAGCAGTCCTAGGAAAAATGTCAACGGGATAAAAGTTAGATTACAATGCAGAATGTGTTGTCAGTTCATATTAAAAACATTTGGTTTACAAGTCAATTACTGATTATTTTTTTTAAGTAGTGTTCTGACACCTAACCCTGCCCTAATGAGGGCAGTGCTCTCTCTAGAATACCATTACATAGCATGGTTGCCAGTCTGTCAATGTCCTTCCCCTAAGAGACAGAGAAAGCCACATCTGCAGCACACTGAAACCTCATTTGCTTACAAACCCGTAATTCCCACTTGGAAATACAAAACACTGCCAGAAAACAGTCTGTCACTAAATACCATACATGGAAAGCATGCCAAAATAATTGACACTGGCTTGGAAAGAAAGAAAGAAAAGAAAAAATCCACTGCTCTCAAATCCCCTCTTTTCAGGCCCACGTTGGTGTAAACAAGAAGGAATAACCCTCTCACTGAAAGCAGCCAACTGTATGGATACTATAGGGAAAAGCCACATTAAGTTACATGTGCTGAACACTGAAGTGAGACAGTTATTATACATACTATATATTGCATAGCGTACTGGAAAAATAAGTTAATCCCCAAAATGTAACTTCCTGTAAATGCAGTTACTTGTGATAAAACTCCTTTGTACAAAACTCAAGAGTTACTGCCATGTATAGCAGAGGTATCAAGGACTAAATCTAAACAGGATATCTAAAAAGGAGTTATAGCAACTGTAGACATAAACAAAAACTTTGATCCAACCTCCTCTGTGTCCTGTTCCCAAAACATATCCTTTCTCAGTTGCTGCCTAACTCACTAAACTCCTCCCTGGTTTCTCTCTCCTTTTCTATGCACTTGAGCAGAACTACTCTAGTACAGCAAGCTCGGCGCCTAACCCATCCAAGTCCAACCAATATGCAGAAATTAGGCATCTACTTTACCAAGCCCCCTAAGAAGCCTGGGCTGCATCCTTTCAGCTGCCCTAGAAAACAAAGCAATGGGATAGCAACCCTTACAAAAAGCAGGTACAGCTCCTTTCTTTGAAAGTGCCTGGAAGAAAATGTCACGTTGCGCTCCTTTCATCCAACAGCCTAATAGTTACAGCACCATCTCAGAAAATGGGAGGCCCTGAATTCAGTTTCTTCCTCACAGGATTCAAACCCACATCTCACTTCCTAGAAGATTACTCTAACTATCAGGTTATAGACTAGCCTGAGTGGGATACTCCATACTGAAGCTGGAACGTATGTGTAGCTCCAGATTCTTCCAGGCAAGAAGCAGAGGGCATAGAACGAATACAACTCTTTATGCTCTACTGGCCATTCATCTGGGGAAATAAGGACACTGACATCCTAGTCTCTGCATCAGGACTCATATACAGTTACCTTTCTTTTAAAAACAGAAGCAGTTCTGGAAACAGAACTTATGCTTTACCCTTCCCAACAGTGCTCTAACCACTAGGATGCAGAGCCATACACAGTCCTCCTGTCCCCACCGCTCCCGCAATCTGCCCTCTTTCTGTTGAGAAGCCCAGCTTCAACACAAGGAGGTGAGAACGCCCTCACTCGGCCTAGATGACAGCACAGTAATTACAGCATTCTGCTAAAAATGTAAATGTTAGACCTGCATGGACATCATTCTAAAGTTGGAGTGGGGAAAAAAAAAAGGACAGCATAATGCATATTTCATAGCACAAAATTCAAAATATTCTTCATCAGTAAAAAGTAAACTGAGGCAACAGTTAAAAAAAAAAAAAAAAAAAGGCGGCAAACCACCAAAAAGCCCACCTACCATTAATTCTAAGAGATAGAATTCACATTCTAGTATCTGCAAAGAAGTAAAAATCACAGTTAAACAGCAGCATGTTTCAGACAGCAGAAAGAATTAACTGGCATCCAGTTTATCATCATGAATGCACAGGAATTCTCAACAGTCCTAAACGCATTTCATCTGAAACTACAAAATGAAACAAAAATCAAACTATTATTAGCCATTGCCTTACCACCATTATAACTCAACTCCAGTCATAATAACAATGCATTTAAACATTTTGGATCAAGTTTACTATGAAAGACTACTTCACTGGCAGTACTTGTCTGATTTGTTTCAATACCTGGCAGCAGCAAATTGTTCCCACTGTATAAACACTTAACAGCAACAGAGAAGTCCTTTTGTAGAATTAGAGCCTCTTCATCAGGCCACTAACATGCCAAATGGCCTTTTACAGTATTTTCAGATTTAATTTCATATGAAATATTCTGTCCAAGTGTAGCAATTAAATCAGCTCTCGTTTTCCATAGAGATAGTGATGTATTAGTGATATCAAGGAAAAGACTGGACTGCTTTGGCTACAGGAAAGCAGTACTCAGAAATACATTTCCATTTGCCTTTATCTGTAAAATAGCACTGCAGTTTTATTGCAAGGTCTTAAGATAGTTTATATTCTGATATATCATTTGGCTTTCTAGATCGGGTAAAAAGCAAACCAACAAAAAAGTAGTATTTGTCACAGTCGATCTAAAAATAATTAGATCTGTTTAACTTTCAGAATACTACAGCACAGGTCAAAACTGGTTTCAAGAAAAACTACAAAATTTCTCAGCATTGTGACTGAGAATGCCTTGAAAACCACTCGTAAATCCAAATTTTAAATAAAAAATAAAAAATATTTTTCAAAAGCTATTACATTTTACAGGCAAAAATAAAACTGCTTTCTGGAAGCCAACTGCTCCTGCATGCAAGTTTGGAAGCATCCCAGGTGCAAGGGCTATTTACCTTCCCTGGAGCAATGTATTTGCAAACAAGAACATTCAAAAAAAGCTAAATCTCTTTTATCATCATGCTATATAAAAATTACTATTTCAGTCACCCAGTCACGTCACTTCTCTTTATAGCATTCCTGACAATTTAAGGAAAGGAGGTTATATAAGATTTTTTACTTTTTTTTAAAGTAAATTTCCCAATAATCTATCCAAAACTAATTATGAGCAACCTGATATATGAGTATGAAAATATTTCTTTCTTAGAATTTAAAAGACAGGATTTCCTGCTAACAATTATTTGTCTTTTAATTTATTTGATCAATTTGTATTTCAAACAGCATACTTACATGGTTCATCCTATAAGGAAACTCCTTCGGAAAGGCATACGAAAACCTAGTTTTCACTACAGTAAAGAGAAATCAGTATGTTAAAAATGATGTAGTTAATACTTTTACTTCTTTCCCTTTCTCTTAATTCATCTGTATACAGCCTTTCAAATCCATTTGGCAGCATAACTGCTTGCAGTACAAAAGGTTTGTATTTGAAAGAGAAAAGTTAAGTTATAAGATTTAAGATCCTGAAAGGGAAAGAGAAATAAACCTGAAACCCAGATTTGCACAGCTACTCGGGCGGACACTTGTCTGCTGCTTTGGGCACTATTAAATCTTCTGGTTAACCACCAACTAGCTTATGGGCACCTAACTTTCCACAAGTTATCATTCACAGAGCTATCTGCCTACTGATGTCACTCCAAAACTGGTGATCTCTTCAGGATCTCAGTTCCAACACTAAATCCAAATGGAATTTTCACGTGGGGTTTTTTACATAGGCTTGATCCTTCAACATGCAAGATTTTAAACCATGTAATGAAGTCTTAGAAAAGCAAGACTGAGGGCAGGGTGAGGGAGCTCAGCCAAGAGATCTTGTATGTCCACGATGTAAAGATTTTGGATATGCAAAAACCAGGCTCAAATTCAAAGCAAGTCAATTCACCGCACCGCAGATTAATGTCCTAGGCACTGGATTATCAGACATTTCAAGGGTGTTTCTCTCCTTGAGAGAGACACCTAAGCATTTGATTAGGCATATGATTCAAGACACTTCCTCCAAGAGAATGTTCAAATATATCCTCAGTTTTCTAGCTTATGATGATCCCTGACTTAGATACCTAATTACCCTCATGCATTTTACAAGGAGAACAGGTACAAATAGTGCACTGTTAAGAATTATGTTAAGTTGCAAAAAACAGTGATCCCATATTAGAATGCTGAGCAAAGAAAAACTTAAGTACACTTGAGGATGTGGATTTGAGATTTGTACAAGTGAAACATTTAAAAATCTATTTTAAGTCCCTGTCCTCCAAGGAAAACAGGTTAACATTTAACATCCTGGAAGTGGACAATATTCCTTATATTAATGACAGACAGTATATTATGCATTGATACTACTTCCAGAAAATCAGTAGGCCATTCACTTTGGTGAAAAGATAGTGTCAGTCCTGTGGACTAAAGACTTCAACATTTAGACCTATGGTGGACTTGGTAGAAAATTTGCTGTAGGACAATAAGACTAGGCTACTGGTTGGAAATTTTAATTATTTCAAGAAAGAGCAGAATTAATAAAACAGTTTTCTCAAGAAGCATGCAAACTGAAGAGATATGTAGTAAAAAAAAAAAAAACCACTTCGAGGGGGAAGATAGGGAAACAAAACATTTTTCCCACAAAGCAAGCTGCAGACACAACCATATGGAGCTGTCCTTTTAGTGAGCTGTGGAAACAGAGCGAAAAGCTTTTGAAGAGGTTGCCAGAACCCAATCTGAGATTATCTTCCTTACAAAGGAAGCGTGTGTTACTAACTTCACGTTTCTACCTAACTAAAAGCAAACAAACCTTTTCAACCAACCACTATTACGCTAGTCATCCCTTTTTTCAGCTTTCTTTTACTTGTCTCGCCTCATCTTTTTTCGCGTTTTGTATGAAGACTTCAAAAAAATTTGCTGTGTGCTACTGAAGCAACTCTGGTAAAGGAAGACCAGGTAGAATAAAAGACATAAATGCTAAGAGAAAGCCTGTTGCTTTTTGTCCCCACTTCCATGAAATGCAGAGTACTTAACAGGGCAGGCAGGGCTTCTAGGTCTGACAGAAGAACTGTGGGGGAAATCTTCTGTGGGATTCCGAGACTTGAGATTTTCAGAAACAGCACAGCTCAGGACTAGAAGTCCAAGTAAAATCAGCAACTGCATATTTACCAAAATCCATCTAACTTTCTCACTGATGCATCGTAACTGCCACATAGATCTGTGCTTTGAGATGCTACTGACGTAAAAATAGCAACTCTTATCGCTAAATCCAGTACTGGTTTTGGTCATGCTGGCACTGAAGATGCGTTTCAGTTCCTGGTGGTGGAACTGTCATACGGCCAGCCCCATGGACTGATATACTTACTGCATGTGGAGGCTACAGATGCAGCCAGTCACCTGTCCCCTCAACGGCTAAGAGGGATTTTGAAAGCACTGACCTACATTTTGAAGAGCACAGCCAGGAACTGCCTATTGAGAGCAGCTGGACCTTCTGGGTCAAATTATAGCATTCAGTTAAGGAAGCCCTCACTTTAAGACCTTGATGCATGAGATGCAAGTTATGGGAACTGGGAAATATAAGGCAAGTGGGAAAGATAGAGAATTAAGTAACTACAGTGTGATTTTATTGCATTTATTTGTGAACAATATATAGGTTATAAAATGTATTTTTAGAAATAATTACCATGTGCAAAGACTAATTTTATGATGGGGAAAAAAGGATTTAAAAAAATTAGGAGGTATACAGCCTCCCAAAAATTCTGAAAACAGGTACTTCCACGGAGCCATACCTTTTATAAAACAGACGAATAAAGCCCTAAGTTTACAATTCTATCTTTGAGTAGTTCAGAATTCAATTTACTACTCAAGACTGTTTATAAATCTCAATAGTTTAATTTCATGACTTTGTTTTTATTTATGCTTGGCATAAGTTCCAACCAGAATCAACCAAAACTGATACAGAAAGGACCCTTCTGTTTCCATATTTAGAAACAGAGGTTATTTATTCTAAATGGCTTAAACTGGCTCCTAGCAGTCAACAGGCAAGCCTCCCACAACTTGATAAAAAGCTACCTTTTAAAAAAAAGCAAACAAAAAAACCCACAAATAAAATGTCTGATCTCCCTATAGAGATACCTAACTACAGTATAATGAAAAACACCGATACTTACATACAGAAGTAGCAGCAGAAATCAACCTCGTATTTGAAACAACACCAAATTCCTGAAGAAAAAGAATGGTAAATGAGGTGAACCACCTGAAATACCATATACTCACACTGTTACCAAATTAAAATTAATGGCTTCTTACTAAACTGTGCTTCTTTATGCAGTATTTCTTTTTTTTTCCCCCACCCCTTTTTCTTTCTTTTTTTTTTTTTCTTAAGGTGAACAGGGTAAACTCTTTACCTAAGAGTTTTTTCACTGATTAGTTACTTTGTTGTTTGAATTGTGAGGAATAGTAAACATTTATGAAAGGTACTAAAGCCACAAAAGCTCAGTTGGCTAACACTCTACATATAAAATAGACAAGAGGGCTTCAAGAAGGTATGTTGTTTTTCCTTAACCCACTTGGAGAGAAAACTGCCTTTAGAAATCTGTCCTTAACTACCTTTGTTTATTATGTTTCCATGAAGCCTTAGCTCCTCTGCTGAGACAGTCAGCAAGCTGAAAATTTTCTGTATATAGTGTTCTTTCAGAGAAGTGCATAGCTGAATCATTACTGCTATAGCCGCCCTCTAAAGTTGCAGCTTTAGCATAGGGAAGGCTGCACAGACTCTAGTATTTGTTCTAAAATATAAGGTACATCTGTACATATACACTCTATGTCTGTACTTTCTTAAAGGCTTAATTAACAAACTGATGAAAGAATACTCTCTCCAATACTCTGCATCTTTCTCCTTTCCTTCATCTCTTCCAAACACTGAAAAGCATCACAGTATTTGTACAGACAACAGCATCACCTGTAGACACTGGTTTAGTAGGACTGCTTCTACCATCCACTAGGTATTTGAGTTCCTCCTGTAAAATTCATTAGTGCTGACATATCACAAATTGGCCAATTTGATTTTTTTCCATTACGCAGACACTTCTCAAACAGCTGAAAAACTTCTTGCATTACAGAGGACTAAGAGCAGTGCCCAGTTGATGCTAACTCCTGGAAACATTCAAAGTGGACTTCTAATGGTGGAGGCATGGAGCCTTCTCACCACTATCCCTAACGGGTCAGTTCCTTATAATAATTTCTCAAAGGCAGTGTATGAGCTACAACATACTTTTAATTAAAGTAATGAAAGTGTGGTAAACTCTGAGGATCCCTCACTATATGAAAGGGAAAAGGATAATTATGAAAAAAATTCAAATTACGTTTTAAAGTTTGAGTAAACATAAATAAGGAAAAACACACCAGAAAGGAGACACTGCACAATTCAAGATATAGTGTATGTAAATATGTAAACACTGTATCACAGTGAAACAGCCATTTAAAATAATCTTTCCAATTTTCAGAGGCCCTTCAGGATTAGCAATTCAGACAAAATTGTGAAAGATCAAATACTAAATAACATGTTTGAAGGCCTTCTCCATCTCCTTTTCTTAAATGCTATAGAAATCCATACAAAAAAGAGAAGGTTTCAACCCCCAAAGCATGAAGAATGACAAAAAAATTTAAAAGTCCTAAACGTTTTCTCTCTCTCATACATCACATAATTTTACATTAAAAAATTGTAATACTTCATACCTCTACTTTGGATGCCAAAAACACACACGTAGGAGCCATTAATACTGGATCTATACTTTTTAGGGAATATCTGAAATGTTATAACAAAATTATAATATGTTGTTTCATACACGTAGAACGATTTATCTATTAAGAGCACCACACTTCCTTTTGAAAAAGCAAAGCTTAAGTTAACTTTATTAGCATAAAAGCTTTACACCATCCAGAAAACAAAAGTGGCACTGTTTTTAATACAGAACTGCATTTTAAAAGGGCTACCAAAATGTGCCTAGCAAATGTTTTATTCTTGTACCATCATAGTAAACAGTCCTACCTGGCATAGAATCTCTTGAAGTAGACTGTAGCAGTGGCAATAACTTGTTGTCTTAATTTAAGATGTTCACCTAAAGCCTGGATAACTTAAAAAAAAATGAACAAAAGCTTGAGTTGAGTTTTTACAACAATTTGACACCAAATAGCAAAGGATCTCAAAACATGACTAGTGCTGGGGATTCTAAGGAGCAGCAGCACAGTCTTCTCCCTCAGTTCAGATACGTTGTTCTGGTGAGACAACGTGTTGCTGTAAACCTACAGACCTGTGGGTGAAGAAGCAGCACTGCATCCTGAAGCTTGTGGACACCTTCAAAAAGGGAAAGGTAACTTGACTTCACTGTGTACAAAGTGAGTATGACCTTTAAGAAGATGACAACACAAATCTCAGAAGGGTAAAGCTTGGGTATTCCATTTCAGAGCAAAACAAATTCAAACACTTAAAATATAAGTCTACGGCTTTTCAGTGCCGTGCAAAATGGATGGGTTTTTTTCAAACAGCTAAAGCTGCCAACACAAACATGGTCATTAAATTTGGCAGAGGCAGCAGGTGTTAAAAAAAAAAATGACATATTTAGTCTAGGGAGAGGGGGTGGGAGACCAGAGGATGCAGTCAGCTGCTCCATCGCAGTGGTCCTCTGCCAGTTGGCCAAGAAACAACCCTGGTGTCATCTGTGCAGGTAGCTCTTGTTTGGCCTCCCAGGCAAAGGAAAGGTGCCAAGCAAATTAGATGCATCAAGCTGGGATTAAGAGCAGGGGTTGGATATAGAGAATGGCACAGAGAAACATAAGGTTGTTACTTGTTATTTTTCCCATACTTCTTCGCAGACATTATTGTGAGCAAGGCTTGGCTGTGTTAAGACTACCTCTTCTTTTTTTCCTCCCTCACCAGAAATGTCCAAAACAGTAATTTAAAATACACTTAAGTATATATTTAAAATATGGACAGCAAGATCAAGACAGCGACCACTGATGGGAAAAGCAAACAATTCTGTTATCAGTCATCGCTAAATTCTTAGTCTCTACTTAAGCACACAAATCCAAATTTTTTTCCCTATGCTCTTATCCCGTATCCCTTGGGAACAGTCAGGGTACACCCTACTCTCACTTTTAATGAACAGCACAGCATTTTAAAACACGCAAATATCAAGGACATTGTTGGCTAGAAAAGGACTGAACATAGGAGAAAAGGAGAAAACTACCCTGAACAGCGCTGATGATTGGCAACATTTTTTTTCTCTACAGGAAAAGGTAACTAATTCGTCACCCAGTATGACTACCCAAAGCAACATTAAGTCCCTGTCCGTGTCATATCACTATTTTCCTAAAGAGAAGAATGCCAAATTGAGACTAGCTTGCCAGTGACAGTAGGACGAGCAATACTGCCAGAAAGGAGGTTATGCCTGGTATGCAATGTCTGTACAAATATTAAAATATTTATCAGCATATCTTGAGAGGTTTGAGAGGATTTTTCCCTTTTGATTTGACTATGGGGCTACAAAGCTGTCCTACTACTAGGGCATCAGAAAAATTCAAATATTGAGCTAAACAGAATTCTCCAAATATGTTTCTCACTCCCATGGGATTTTCAGGAATGGTTAGGCCATCTGCTGTCAGAGAAAAATCAAGTGTGGTTTAGGGAAAAAAAATGGGCGAGAACCTAGAGAGACTTAATGAAATAGAAGCTTGTATATGCTGGGAAAAAGTCCAATACTTGTAATAATTTTTTAAATATTTTAAAAGAAACTATTGGATTATTTATTCCCTTATGTTTACAAAATAAGTGGTTTCAGTGGTTTTTTTTAGATAAAAATTGTTTTAGATCTGAATATCTTGAGTAGCCTGTAACACAAACATTACAGCTTCTGCCCTAAACCAGAAAGGGAAATCAATTAATGCGCTTTTCAACCAAAAACTCTATTAAGACTTGGTGAGCCAAAGGGAGAAATCAACATCAATTTCCTTTTTCAAACTATTTTAGAAGATGATAGTTTTCCTTCTCTGCAGTATTAATATTCTGAGTGGTTGCACATGGCCATACAATCAGTTGGTGATCTATTGCACTTGTTTTCCAATGAGGAGGCAGCAGGAAACTGCCTCTCTCCAGGCAATTTTTCGGTTGCCTTAGGGAACAACCATCTCCTGGGCAGACGCATGCTGAATGTGACAAGCCATGGCTGAGACTCATACCCCTACCCAGGTAATGCAGGAGGTGGGAGAGAAGAGAGGGAGGCTCTATAAACCCAAAGCAGGGTCCCTATTCAGAGGCAGGTGATGATACAACACATATCAAGCATTTGAACATGGCAAGCTCTGCCTGAGCTCCCACCAGTACAGAGCAGCCCCTGACTGTCCTCCCTGTGAAGGTGCCTCTCCTTGCTACAGAAGGGGTGAAAGCCCAGCACCACTCTCTCCTCCAGCATAAACTGTGTTCGTACGCGCACAAGGGAGATGCTGGCAGAGCTGTTCTCCAGCTGCTGCAGGTCACACACTGTACCTTCAGGGGAGGCAAGGAACGCCAAGGAAAAAGGAGCCTGAGAACCACAAACTGAAACCACCTTGTCTACTTTGTAAACCTTTGTTTACTCAAGAAAAATACTGAAGTGAAACATTTAGAAGAGCGTATTTCATAATTCAAATTAATACTTATGAAAGTTAGCATAGAAATACAGTTTCAGAAATATCAGTACCCTGTTTTCTCTTTTTGCATTATGAAGCTATGGCACTTTGTTTTAACCTCAAGGGATTTCAGGAATTGATCAAATAGGTAAATCATTGCTAGCTTGATTTCCTCGTGCCGTATAAGCGATAACGCAGAGGTATCCATAGCAATCAGATTTGCAGCATAGGCAATTATTATAAAAATAGCTAAGCTATGAGAGAAGCTGGGATAAGTATCTTCCACAGATATCATTCCAGCACTGACATAAGATCTTCCAGGGGTCTTGGGAAAGTCACCTAACTGTCTCAAGTCTGGCCAGATAGCTGAAAAAATAAGCATTCTGTACTTTAAAGGGCTGCTGTGAAAAAATATTTAAAGAGCTGTCTGCAAACAAATTACTATTTAGCAATATCCTTTGCTTAGGGAGATTTTTTTTAAATGCTGAACAATTGCACAGAAAAGAGTTTAAGTGCCTGCATAATCTGATATGCTCCAGTGCGGCCATTCATATGGTTAAATGTTTTGGAGGATCAAGTAAGTCTTAGATAACTTCACAGACAAGCCCCAAACTCTTTGGGAGTACAGGCTGCCTGCCAAGAGCTCTCAGAAACTTGTAGACAATTTGAGAGCCACCCGGTGCTGGGGAATCAGTCACAAGGCAAGACACAGGCTGTGGCGCAGGTTTCAAAGAACATTAACTGAACACAAATAACAAGTTTTCAAGCTTTGCTGTTAACAGGACTGCACAGATCAGCTAAAATACTTATCCTAGCCTAAGAGCCCACCAAAAGCCCAGTTTGAGTATTAATGCTTGACATGGAGCCTTTCATATGCTAGCTTAGCAGTTTCTGCTTGCTTCTCCTTCCTTTTATGTTTTTGGTAAGAACCTCTTGAAAATAATAAAATGTACTATGTTTTGTCCCATCACAGGTTAAAATGTTATATATGCAGCTAATTTGCCTGCAAGTTCTCCTAAAATTGTGTTAATACAACTAACAAATGACAACGTTATTGATATTCCAGGTTTTTTGTTAAAATTGGTTGTGAAAGTATATGAAATATCACAATGAAAACATTATATTCTCTAAGCAATTCAACCTTGCATTTAGACACAGCAGATACTGTACAGATTTTATGGCAGAAATAAAAATAAAACAGTTTTACCATTAGTAAAAAATATCTGTAGTTTCCAATATTCTTCTTCAGTCAAAAATTTCAAGTCTTTCTGGCGTTCCTTCAATAGATCTTGTTTATCCAAAATCCATTGTAAACTAAAGGAAGGGAAAATTATTTCAGCAACTCTCTGTCAACAGTATATCGAGTGACTCCTGTACAGACTACAGATTGCAGACCGGGGCTAGAGGGCTAGTGACCTTTAACCAAACCACATACAATCTTCTCAAGCAAACGTTCACCAGGGTTTTCCAAGTTAGATAGCTAAAAAAAACGCTAACGAGCAGGGACTAAGAGTAGCCTTTACCTACCGTAAACCAAAGTGGCTGTATAGCTCTCGCGCACTGTCGGTTCCTAGCAAGGTTTACGTTATATTTAGCACACCACAGGCACCCATTTAAACCTCGACGCGCTCAGCCTTGGCTGCCCTACCTACCTTGGCTGGGGATAAATATATCACACCCTGGGGACTCCAACTGCCCGCACTCGATCGCTTGAGACCAAGGCAGCGCGGGCACGGACACGGGGACGCGACTCCGCTCCCGGAGAGCCCAAACGCTTTGGAAGTCAGGGCGAGGCGAGGCCGGCCGGCTGGCACGGCGGCGGCACGAGCCGGAGCGGCGGCGGCGGCAGGAGCCGGAGCGGCGCCGGCGGCTCTCGCACTCCAGCCCGGCTCCCGCCAGGGCTCTGCGGGGAGCAGGCCCCGCCGCCCGCCGCCGCTGAGAGAGGCAGCCCAGCGCCGCGGCGCTCCCCTCGCCCCCGCCGGGCCTCCCGACAGAGCCCTGCCCCGCGCCCCCGGCCCGGCCCCGCCGCCCCGGCCCGGCCCGGCAATGAATGGACAAAGCGCGGCGGCGGCCCGCAGCCCCCTCGCCCCCCACCCCGCGGCCGCGACACCCACTAGTGCGAGCTCTGCCAGAAGTTCCCGGCCATGGGGAGCAGAGGGGAGGAGGCGCCCGGGCCCGCGATGCCTCGGCCCCGCCGCGCCAGCACCGCCACCCCCGCGCCGGCAGCAGGAAGGAGGCGGCCGCCGCCACCGCCCCGCGCCGCCGCCACCGCCGCCGGCCGGCAACACGCGGCACTGGGAACCGTTCCCCTGCGCGCGGGTTCCGCCCGCCCCCGCCAGGCCCCGCCAGGCCCGGCTGGCGGCCGCCATCAGCGGTCCGGGGGCACGGCGCTGCTGCTGCGTCCTGACGGCCCTCACACGGCCCGCCAGGCTGCCGGAGCCCAGCCAGGCGCCGTGGCGGTGAGGTGCGAAGGCACCAGGTGCACAAAACAAGCGCGTTACTGCCGCGGGTGGCAGGGGCCGCTTGAGGTCCCGCCGCTGTTGCCAGGCGTCCTGCGCGGTGCTCGCTTCGTAGAGACACGGAGCGGCTTGGGCTGGAAGGGGCCTGCAGAGACCATCCAGTCCAACCCCCCTGCCGCGGGCAGGGACGCCTCTCACTGGACCGGGTTGCTCAAAGCCCCGTCCAGCCTGACCTTGAACACGTCCAGTGATGGGGCATCCACAACTTCTCTGGGAAACCTGTCCCAGTGTCTCACCACCCTCATGGTGAAAAATGTCTTCCTTGCGTCCAGTCCAAGCCTGCCCTCTTTCTGTTTAAAACCACTGCTGTCTAAATTCAGTACCAGTCTGCTCCCAACAAGATCCCAATAAGACCACTTACTTGTCTTGCACTGTCTCCACCTCACCTAAATTTCCCTTTACCTTTCCCATTGCCAAGGTTTCAGGGTTTATCCTGATGGAATTTTCTGGAATTTTTCCTCCGTGCTGGCATTTTCCTCATTGTAGAGAGCCTCTGGAGGTAATTTTTTTTTAAGTTTAACAGGAAGAACCTGGGCCTAAATCCTTTGCAGCTTTCTTTCCATGCGCTTTCCTGTGGCGGCATACGAAACGCTCACAGCTCTCAACTTCTGAGTGGGACCTGAGCTGTACTAATCCATGTACTGCTGGGAAGGGTGCATGGAGGCAGGAGCCGTGGGTGCCCGTACCTCACTGCCGCGGGGACGCAGTGCTCCCGTCAGGGTGAGCATGGAGGGAGGGAGGGAGGGATGGTGCCCTCGTTTCTTCAAGAAGCACTGTCGCTAGGGGAAGTATGCCTGAGTTTTGCAGCGAGATCAGTAAAAAAGGACATATTTAAAAAGTCTGCAGGAGTCTAGCTGAATGCTAGCCGTCACCTCCCAGGCGAGCAAGCCTGCCTGGCATTTGGCAGAGCTGGGGGTGCATGGCCACCACCGAGGGACCCTGAGCAAGGCTGCTGGGACTGACGCTGTTACAGGCCAAGCACCCACACTCCTATCACACGCTGGCTAAAACCCCGCTCCTCATTTGAGGAGGGGGCTCATTAATATCATTTGACAGCATATAGCAGTGCCTGACGGCCCTGGGGGGCTGAGATGAGGTCCTGGGCTGTGGGCAGGGTGAGGGGAGGGACATCCAGGGCTGTGGGTGCCCTCGGGACCATGGCACGTGGAGCTGGTGTACGGTGTGCCAGCATGGATGCAGTAAGAGGGACCTCTTTGTTTCATGAGATTTAATATTTCACCCAAGCATGTTTGCATTAAAGCTGCTATCTAAATCATTAGGTTTTGCACTTTATTGCCTCAGCTTCCCAAAATGGTTTCCTAATTTGCTAATTAACCGAGAATGTTAAAGATGTGAAATTCTTGGGATCTTGAAGGCAAGCTCTACCCGTGTTCGCTGGTGCTAGAAGTTACATTCATCTCTTCCTATCCCCTGTCCCCCACATGCACCATATATCAAATTAGTGGATTGAGTAAGTCAGTCCCAGGTGCGTTGCCCATTTCCACACCTTCTACTGCAAAATCAACAGTCTGACTTGGTCACCTCTAATGAGGACCCTACTGTGGCAGAACCTAAATCAGAGGGCTATTGCCTTCCCTACGTAGAGACATACATGTGTGGTCTTATACCCAGATAAGTGTGTGTACTCATCCCTCCTGCAAGCTCAGTTTTCAGGGCTGAATGTGGCCAGGAAGGGGAAGGCTGCCTGGACATAAGACAGACAGACAGAGAGCAGCTGGCAGCAGCTATGGGAAAGCTGCAGCCCTCATGGCCTCCTCATTCCACCATGAACCCAGGCTGGGCTTCAGACCCATCCCTGCACCCAGAAGAGTCAGGAGAGTTTCTGTCAGCAATCATGGTGGCAGCAAGAAGCACTTCCACAGGGCAGATCCTCGGCGAGGTGAAGTAACTCCTGGTTTATCCTGCTGGGAAGGTTGTGCTTGGTGCTAATGGTTGGCAAGACCTGTGAGCACACGACTGTTTTTTGCATGGTCTGACAAAACCTATTTGTTCTGAAATTTAAGTATGCCTTGTCCATGTGCACGTGCAAAGAGCAGGCTGCTTGTTCCCTAGGGGTTTTCCTCACAGTGGGCAAACTCTTTCCCTCTCTGTCCACCACTTCACCACTTCAAACATCTCCCTCAGCTTCATCAGCCTGAACTGAGAGGCTGTCTGCAGAGCCAGAAGTAAATATTCTGCAAGGCAGCCAACACTACCACCACCAATAAGCAAGGAAACGTCTCCATTCAGCAAAACTTAACATAGGAACTTTCTGCATATTAAATGAGCAAATCGTTGAGAATATAATTAATGTAGTTCTGGGTATCTTTTGGGATATTCATATATTCATATATTCATCTACATATGAATATATTTGGCATTGTGTTAGGCAAAGATGGGCCTAGAGGTGTGCAGGTGTATATACATATACATAGACATGTTTGTGTAGAGGAACCTGAATGCTATCTTGATTTTGTCATGACAGAGATGGTCTGTGAATGTCCCTCCCTGTCCCTGCAGCATACAAGGGGTGCTTAGTTTGGGCTTTGCCTTGAAACTGGCAGGGGCTGGGGACTGGAAGCAGTAAACCAAGAATTTCTGGGTGGCAGGAGCAGTGAGAAGCACCCAATGGTTGTCCTTGGTTTGACCAAGTACCCTGAAGGTCATTTCCTACTCAGTCCCACAGGACTCTGCAGTGATCTGTTGCTGATGGTGTAGCTAAGATGCTGCAGATGCATGAGGAACTATGAAGTGGAGAGGCAAGATGCACGGGACAAGATGGAGACAGTGGTATTTCTAAATGGCTTTGCTGGTGGAATGAGACATGTTTCTTGACATGTCAGAGCGAGTGTAGGTTTGAGACCCTGTTTATAAGTAGGAACATGAGAGTGTGGGTGAGGTAGGGAAGAAAGAATTTGCATACCCTGGCTGCATTTCCTTTACTTCTCCCTTCTCAGTGCAAGGAGACATGATGGAGACCACAGGCTGAGTTCTGTGGGATTTCTATGGAGGCTCTCTGACCTGACACCTTTCTCCAAAAAGCCATCCAGACCTTGCAGAACTTGCTGAGCATGTGAAAACTCAAAGGAGAAAGTCCTTATTCCGCTATTTCAATGTCACAGCTACAAAGAGGGGAACCAGATTGCCAGCACATGCCTTTGGATCACAGCCACCCACAGCTGCATCACACCCAGCTTAGCACAGCACCCAGGAGCCAGCAGAGAGAGAAGCTGCTGTGCAACAGAGAAGCCTGTCATTGCCTCACTGAACGTACTAGAGCAACCAAAATAGCAGCAGACCTCATGCTGCTGCTTATCACATCAAGCAGGCATCTCTTTGTTTCACCATCCTTCTCTACCTGCCCCCTTGCCTTTTTCTTGCTTTGCTTTGGTACCTGCGTTTTGTTGCCTTATGTCGGTGGTTTGTGTTTCTGCATGCTGCAGTGTGGCAGCAAATAATTAGTAGGGACTGGGCAGGAGACTTACCATAGCTATGATAAATACCATTGCTCCACTGCACACTGGGCACGGGGGACAGCTCTGCTTGCCCTGCACCTGGCACCGCAAGGGCTGCATAACAGTGCTGGAACAGGAGCGCCTGGCACCGCAGGCTCTTGCCAGCCCTGCTCCCAGACTGTCTTTTTCTCGGCAGGACAGGCCTCATATTGCATGACCCCATTTCACAGCACAGCAGCAGACCACGCCAGTACCAGAGCTGTGGAGGAGTAAACCCTCCTGGTGCCCTACAAAGGAGCATCCTGCCATGCTGGAGAGCCTCCCTGCGACATGGCACCCAGGGGACTCCCAGTGCTTCAGGGGGTCCATCCCAGCCCTGCAGCATCCCCAGTGCAAGGGGCAAGGGCTCCTCTCAACTGGGGCGTGCTGGGGATGCATGTTGCCAGGCCAGGAGTCCCACGGCTGGTGTGGAGCCATGGGGCCGTGTTACACGGCGCAGGGGGGACGGATGGCCATGTGTGGTTTCCCATGTTTCTTGGAGGTCGTGGATGCCGCTGCAGCTCCATCTCCCCGGAGGCCCAGCTGGGAGGTGCTTTTCTGGGCAGGGGCATGGCGGGGGGCAGACAGGGCAGAGCTTTTTCCGCTTGACATTGCTTTGCAGCCTTTCTTTTCCAGGAGCTGTGCGGAGGATCGCTTTATTTACCATGTCTTCTCTGTGTGTTTCTGTCAAAACAGGCAAACGAAGATTTCATGAAACAGATGTGCAGTGCTGCTGTGTGTGCCAATGTCTCCTGCTCAGCCTCGGACCTGGCTGCTGCTCTGAGGGACATCCAGATATAGGATGAAAAAATCACAGCCAAGAACCTGCAGGTAAAATTATACTTTGTCGTATTTGTGAGATGAAATTATCTGTCAGCTCTCGCTGATCTCTTCCCCCTCTGCCCCCCTAATAAAACCCATCACAAACATATTGAATACACTTAGTAGTCCATCACTAGATATAAATATACACAGAATAGTTGGATAGATTCTTTTTTTTTTACAAAATAAATGCTTCTTCCAATCCACATGTTATAAATAGCATTTAAAATGGTGGAAGGATGATGGACATTCAGTTCATGGGTCCTCTTCCACAATTCCAAATACAATATTTCCTTTAGCCCTTTCCCTTAGTTGCACACAAAAAATAGTCTCTACTAATACTCTCAGGTTTTTTACATGTTTACATATTCATCTAATAACTGAATACAGTATGTATCTTCTCACAGACCTGACAATAAGCATTCCTGTTTGGCCTCTTCTATTTAATATCCCCTCAGGAAATGAATGAGTGGTACAAAACCAGATTTCCTGACTTTAATCAAGCTTCCACAAAACATGCTGAGAATGTGAGACATTTCAGGGAAGGAACGGGGAAAAGAAGTGTAAGTGGAATTGAAAACCCCTTCCAGCTTATGTTATGTCACTTCTAATGGATGCCTTTGTTATGATTTCACTAACTTAGGTAATGTGACAGTTGTCTGATATTTTTCCCAATAATGGTGGTCTTCTAGGCAATATTCTGCAATGAGGGAGGTGGATTGGAGCAGTGGTGACTCTGGATGTGAACCCATGTCAAACCAGTAGGAAGTATCCACAAATAATGTTTATCCACAGACAGTGTTTATACATATGAAATAAAAATTTGGCTGCTCAGTAGCACATATCTGAACATAAGGATCCTGTTGTTCTTGACTGACAATTTCAGGGGCAAAGGATTGATATTGGAGAATTTTTTATTTGAAGCACCCTCACCCCCCTGCAACGCACACACACACAAAAAGACTCCTGCAAAGGCAACCATTTAATATTTTATGTAGAAGATATCCAGGATAATTTCACTAGATGAGGGAAAGACTTAAGAATAATGACGGTTCAGTTTACAACACGAGGATAAATGACAAGAGACAGAGGCATTATTAAAACCATCAGCTCTGTTGTGAGAACTCCTTGGTGAGGGTAGCTGGTTCAGAAAGATGCTCTCAGCCACGTCCTACCAACCTGCGCTTAAAATCATTTTTTAAAATCGCCAGCGTTCCCACAGAATAACCTGTTATTTCGAAGGGTTTTCCTTTCTGGGTCACAGATATTCTGGCATTTAACCCCACCTCCTCTCAGTAAAACATACACAGCAGGAACAGACGCAGGACGGAGTATCAAATCAGTGGTATGTTGGTTTGATTTTGATTTTTTTTTTTCCTCTGGTCAGCTGAAGTGCATCCTCCACCCCGATGGCTCAGGGTTTCCAAGCAGCGGGGGTCCCTGGCCCCGGCGTGTGGGGCCGGATCCTGAGCAGCACACCCGGCCCAGGCTGAGATGGGGGTTAAGCTGTCCTTCAAGCCCTGGGAGCCACAGATCAGCCTGGGTCCAGACACCAGGTGGCCCTTCGCTCACATGGGGCATGTGTCCCATCAGGGAGGACTTTCCCTCCTGGAAAGGCCAAGTTCCCAGGGTGAAATGCAGCCCCCCTGAAACGGTATTTTGCAGATCACCCCCCTTCTGCCCCCCAAATCCCACTGCTGAGCAGAGTCACAGCTTCTCCTTTCCCTGTGTTGGTGCTGCAAAGGGAGGGTGGCTCCGCTGGGACCCCCACCGAGACACGAGGAGGGGACTGAAGGTCTCTGAGGTAACCTGCACCTCGCAGGCAGAGTGTACCTCTCTCTTACCTCTTCGCAAACGTTCAGTTACACAAACATTAAGTCGTTGTGGGCCATGAAAGGCGCCCTGAGAAGTCAGGAGGCTGCCCAAGGCTGCTGCCTAGCCCAGGGCAGGAGCCCTCTCTACCTGCCCCTGCACCCCTGGGTGCCTCGGGGGACCCCTCCGCACCCTAAACACCTTTGGAGAAAGCAAGTCTGCCCCGAAGGTGTAAGGTTTTGCGCTGAGCTCTTGGCCCCTCCGGAGGAAAGGATGCTGCCGTAAAATGGAAACGGCCCGCGGCCCCCCCGCAGGATACCGGGGATGCTCCGGTGCCACCCCAGGCTTGCACAGGGGCTTCCCCCACCTCCCCAGGACCTCTCCTTCCTTTCTCTCTATTCCTCCAGGTTTTCACTCAAAAACCTGCGTTTTCCCCCCCGAGAGCAGCTCCTTCGCCTTCAGCCCGCGCCGCCCGCGGTTGCAAACCTGTTGTGTCGCTTTTATTAACTCGAATAAAATTAGGAACACGTATTTTCTTGCTCCACTCGGTCCCGTGGGACCTCGGGAGCCGGGTTTTCTGCACGACTTCGCGAAGGTATCGGGAAACCTTGAAGCAAGCCGGCGGGCGGGAGCGGGGCTGCGGCTCCCCGGTGCGCACGGCGGAGCCTGGCCGGAGGAGAAAGCCGCCCTTCCCCGCCAAGCCCCTGACATTACCGGAGGGAAATGAGCGGAAAACAGAGAAGCGAGTTAATTAGTTGCATCGCCGCCGGATCACGCTTGAGAGACGCTTTTCCGAGGGGAGGCTTCGCTGCCTCGCTCTGTCTGGTAGCAAACGGTTTCTCTCCAACCCAGAAGCTCAGAGGGGGTTTCTGAAGCTATATAAGTGAGGAAAAAACTATATAACCGAGGAGAGAAAATATATCACTGCCGCGTTATATATTTCCATGTCTGTATTCCCCCGGACAGGTTTAATGTACGTGCACACACATGCACATGTGGATGCGCATCTTTTCCACCCGGTTTTGCGGGCTCCCAAAGGGAGTTTGAGGAAGTGCCGTCTTCTCGCCCCAGGTTGCAACCACCTCCAACACAGCCCGCCTCTGGGGCCGGCTGGGGGGCAGCGGGACGGGGATGCGGACCCCGCGGGTCTGGGCCGGTCTCCTCCTCCGGGCAGACCGCGGGGGGAGCGCCGGTGAGGCTGATATTTATAGGAACATAAGGAGATATACGATATATTATAGGATATATTATAGCGAGGCTCGCCGTCACCACTGGCACAGCGGGGCGGGGTGACACCTTCAGGTGCGCCGTGATGAAAATCCGGATATTTCCCCTCCTGGGAACTCATCCCGGGGGACAGGCGTATTTTTGCTCTCTCGGAATTTGAAAAAAAACCCCAAAAATTAAAAAGTGGTATTTTTTTTCTTTTTTCCTTTGCAAGGTGAAGCAGTAGTGGAAAATCTCAGCACACCGGCTCCGGGACGCCCAGGCTGTAGGTCGGGGCCGCCCTTTCTCCAGCAAACGCTGTCCGGGGTTGCGGGGTCTTCCCATGGAGCGGGCAGGGCAGCGGCGCTCAGCCCGCAAGCCCGGGGGGCAGCGGGTGCGGACAGCGTGGTGCAGCCTTGGGAGCCGAGTACCGGGGGTGCGAGCACCTCGGGGCCTGGCCTGGGTCTCAAAGTCCCGAGGAAAAGCTGCCTGGAAGGCTCGTGAGGGATGGCTGAAAGTCAAGCATGCCCTCCATGTGGGGTTACGTTTGCAGAGGGTCCAATCCTGCGCCCATCCGAGAGCAGTATCTGTACCTGGGGGTGAGCCCGCCCTAAAGCCTGGGGAGCTGCTCTGGCTAACGCGGGCTGCTGAAAAGCTATTCTTAGCGGTAGCTGAATGTGCACACTCGATTTTTTCTTAAAATACTCGGGACACGGGTTTAAACGCAATGGTGGCAAGTCACCTTTCTCAGGCAGAAATACCTATACGGCCGGCACCGTAATTTACCTTTAAAACCCGTGACTCAAAAGCAGGAGTTAGTTTGATATTTTGAGCGCAGCTTAATTCAAACCCGATTTTAAGAAGGGTGTATTCCACAAATAATTTAAGGAGGTCAGCTTATTAAGCAGACGCCCCCGCCAATATTTCCGCCGTGATGGAAATATTCAAAGATAAATGGGATTTTTCCTCCGAGTTTTGGAAGAGGTAATCCTTCTGTATGTGCGTGCCCGAAGTGTGCCTTTATTTTTCTGTGTGAGAGACATACAGTGAGACAGAAACTTTAAGGTTAATCTGTCGTCTTCTTCTAAACGCGTATTTGAATATTTAGACTGAAAGATGATGACACTGAGGAAGCTGAGGGCAGCGGTCCACAGGCGATCAGGCAAAAATACTGAATAATTTTATTTAGATTTTATTTTAATAGCACAAACAATGAATAGAAAGAACAACATTATATCTACAGGCTGTAACGAAATATTATTTCCGACAGATGACACCTACAAGTTTCTTTGGTTTCATAACTCCGAAGCTGTCAAAAATGATGCATATTTCTGCAGCAGAATATGCAATGCCGGAATAAAGAGAAGGAAAAGGGCTGTACTTCGTGGTGTACTTTAAGATAAGTCCTAGATAACGTGGGTTTAACCTCCGTTATTCTGCATATCTAAACCAAATACTTTCTTGTTTCGAATATCTTTACTGTGTTCAAAAAAAAAGAAAAAGGAAAAAGAAGAAAAAAGAAGTCAAGTCACAGGAACCAGAGGAAGACCTTTCAGTTTGTCAAATTCATTAATTAGAGAGCTGCACATGCTGGAAGAAGATGCGTTTTCTTGCCCTGCCTTCCGCCCCCACCAACAATTTCACCATGAGGGGATGTCTACCAGAGTGTAACGAACAGTTTCTGATGGCTGCATTTTTGCTAAAGTTCTATTTTTTTTCTTCTTGCTGATAGTCGTATCTTGAAAAGCATAAAATGCGGAAACCCTTTACAACATTATACGCGCTCATTAGGAAGTCAGCTCTCTTACAGCCCTTTCTCCCGCTTGCTGGCAAAACCGATCTCTTCCTCCGTTTACATCGTGACCAGCCAGCCAGCAAGCTCTGCCCTGCTCTCTGGTGCCACTGCAGAGAGAGATCTTCCTTCCAGCAGCTACCATTTTTTCACCCCTTCCTCTCTTCCGTGCCAATGATTTATTTCCCTGCCTCTGCTCAGACCAAGTGCTGGGTTCAGCGGGAGCCCAACGGGCGAGATCACCACCGTTTTCACCTCCCGGCTCCCGAACCGAGGGCATCCGCGGCGGGAGCGGGTCGGCGCCTTCCCTCCGCCGTGCCCCCGGCTTCCCGCTCCCATCCCGGCACTGACGGCACTTGCTTCTCCCGGGGTCCTCGGCATCTACCTGCGAACCACCCCTCCCTAAGCGCCAGCAATGCCGTTGCTGGTACTGTACCGTGACCCTGCCCCTCGGGGAGAGGATCTACAGGAGTTAAGCGCCTCGTGTTAGAGCTGCAACGCTTCTGTAAACACAGGGCTGATTTTAAGAGATGAGCCCCCCTGTAAGCTCTTGAGGAGCAAGCGAGAAATTTACGCTGTGCGTGAAGAATTTTTTTCGCCGTGAGCCGAGCTGAGCACGGCAGAGGGGTCTGAGGAGGAGGAGGAGGAGGAGGGGAGCTCTGCGGGGTGCGCGCCCTGCCTGCGTGCTTTGGCTTCCTCTGTCGCTGCACAATTTCATCCCTGGACGAGATTCAGGGTCGGGCTCGGATCTATCAAGCTGTCAGGACGGAGAGAGACAGTCTGTGGAAATGCACAGAGACGGGGACTCCCATCGTATTTAAACAACCCAAACAATTAAAGCCCAGGCTGAAATAGAAAATCAGTGCTAACTTGCCTGCCTAGAGGTGGAAGGACCATGTGATTGAAGTGGTACAGCCACTGTGTTTACAAAGCCCGACTCAGAGGGAACTCAGATCAGAATTTAGCTCTATGAATTGGATTCCCGGGGGTATCTTTGATGCTGGAGGACGGGGAGGGAGGGAGAGAAGCACCCTCTGCTTCTTCACCCTGCTGCTCCTCGGAGCACGGGAGCAGCTCGGTTCCTCAGCGCCACGCAGACCTCTGCAGATTGCTTCCTAGCGCATTGCTCCGGTATATGTTCGGTAACCTGTATGTACAGTATGCTTTTCCATAAGTCACAGCCCTGTCTCTCAGGGACGGCCAGGAAGGAGAGGAAGGGCCTTCCTCCCTGCCCTCCCGTCACGCAACCCATCGGAAAAAAGGATGGCGGTGATTTCAGCATACCGACTTGTGAATAAATCTGGATGTGTGCAATGCACACAGACACACCCGGGTGCCTATGTACGGACACGCAGGCAAACCCGCCTCCCTCCTGCCCCTGAGGTGCCTGTGGATATACGCGTGATACCTATGGATGCTGTAGCCATAAGCAGCTGGGCGCAGCTCTGCCTTTAACCCGAGGAGCAGCCTCCGGGTGGTGGGGCCTCCCTCCCGCGGGCACCCCGGCAGCGACAGGCAGCCGGGGGCCGGGCGCCGGTCCCCTCGCCCTGACCCGGGGCCGCGCTTCTCTCCTCGGGCTGGGGCGGGGACAGAGGTTTGGCTGCCGGGGGGGCAAACACAGGTCGCCCCGGCTGGCCTCGGGCTGCGCTGGCAAACCCGCCGCGTTCCCCCCAGGAAAGCCGGGGCAGCGCTGCCGGCTGGCGCGGGGATCCTCGTTCCTTTTGTGTTTAAATACCGCAGCCGTCCGGGGGCCGAGGCATGCCAAGGCTCCGCATTTCCCCCGGCCCGTAGCCAGCGCGGTTGCGGCGAAATTACGTCGGGGGCTTCTCCCGGGCTCAGCGGCGGCCACCCGGCGCGACCGCCCTGCCCCGACCCCCGCACACCGCCACGCAGGACCGTGCCCGCCGCGCCTCCCGCCGCCGCTCCCTCCCCTCTTTGTCTTGCAGAAATACCAACGTCGGGTACCCGGCGGTGCGGGAGGAGACGCGGAGGGCCCCGCTTCGCCCTGCCCTGCCCGGGCTGTGCGTCTCCTCTAAACCAGACCTTCCACTTACCGGGGACGGGTTGCAGGGGCAAACCCACGCCAGAGGATGGACTTCAGCCCTTGATCTGAGGCTTCAGCAACATTTGCTGTTAAGAGTCACACTACTGCTTCCCAGGCCAGCCGGACTTCGCAGGTCGCATCCCGAGCCCAGATCAGCGCTAGAAAGAGGTCACCGTGCCCGGGACACCGGGCACGCTTCGTCTTGGGGCAGCCCCGTTTCCTCTCCCCGCCCGGGCAGAACCACGGGGCATGGGGAGGTGCCCACGCAAGGGAGCGGCGTTACTGCCTGATCGTGGGGCGCGGGCAGGGTGCTCCGCACCGCTACGGACCAGCCTGCAGGCAGTGCCAGGGGATTTCCCGTGCGGAGGGGGCACCCGGCTCTGCATCGCCGAGGAAAGCTGTCGCCGGCCGCCCCGGGGTTGCCGTGCCCTCCCGGAGGCCCCGCCGGGGCTGTGGAGCCCCCGGGGACGGCAGCGGGGCGCGGCCCGGGAACGGCGTCCCCTCCGGGGACGTGCCTCCAGCGGCACACGGGCTTGCCGGGGACGCGGGCGCAAAACCGGCCCGTCGGGGCGGTGGGTGCTTTGCAGAGGGGACGAAAGCAGCGCAGAGGGGACGAAAGCAGCAGGCGGTCACCAGCTCCCGGTCACCTCGCTGCGTCAAAGTAGCCTCGGCAAACAAGGGCCCTGATAGCGGTGCAGGCTCTTCTCCGTCTGATTATGATGGGATTAAACATTGTCTTCCTGATAACCGACCACAGAGTTTAAAAATCACTAACCTAAATAATATTTTTCTCCCCGGGTTTGGGGTTGCCGCGTCCAGACGAGCCCGCACCCGGGTTAGGCACAGTGTGAAGGCCAGGCCTGAGCTTTGAACGTTGCCCCTCGCTACGGCTCCGCAAGGGCAGGGCTGCCAGCGGCAGGATGCTTCGCCCTGCCAGGGCTACTCGTGCACAGCTGGCGGGCAGACGGATAGACGGGCAGACAGGGGGCTGGGCGGGAATGGACTTTGAGCAGCTTCGAGTTAACAGCTTCATAGACCCACAGGGTGGTGTGGGTTGGGATCATCTAGCCCAAGCCCCTGCCGTGGGCAGGAACATCTTTCACTAGATGAGGCAGGCCCGGCGCAGGGAGTGCAGCCCCCGGCCAGCCCCGGGTTCCAAAACCCTCGTTTCCCCGGTACCGGTGCTGGGCTGGGCAGGGAGCGGCGCCTGCCTGTGATTCACCTTTCCCCTCCCTCCCTCCTCCCCTGGGAGCCTGCTCCTTAGGCTAGAAACACCGGGGGAAGTTTCCCCGTGGGCTTTTTCATTCCCATCCCATATGACCCCCAGCGTTTCTAAGCCCGAATACAGGCCGGGCGTGAGAGAGCCGAGGCTTGCTTCCCTTCCCTCCGAAGGGAAACCCGGCGCCAGGTCCGCTCCCGGCCCCGCCTGGCCCCGGCCCCGCCTGGCCCCGGCCCCGCCGCCTCGCCGGGTCCCGCCGGGTCCCGTCGCTGCCCCCGGCAATTGCTGTGCTGGCAGCCCCGCAGAGGGACATCAGCCCGGTCATTTTCTGCGTCTCCTTTATTTCCTCAGTTTCTCCCTGAAATCTTTATAAATCCCCCTTTTCCAGGGGGAGTGTCCAGGCGGGTGGAAGTCTGAGCACAATGAAACCTGAGAATTTCTGTCACTCTCTGCATATGGTCCGAAGTGCTTTAATCCCAATTAGGGGCGGCTGACACACGGTCCTATTCATCCCAATCAGCTCTTGAATACATTTGCCTAGAAATGAACTTCACAAATAGACTCTCTCCTAAATGTGCCCAACAGCAAGGAAAATCGAATTGAGGCAGGGGCTCATTCTGAGGCGATCGAGGGAGAAAAGGTATGAATTTATAAGGTACACCGAAACATTGCAATTCAGCAACAAGTTTACTGACTTTTATTTGCACCATGTCAACCGAAAGAACCAAGAGATATGCTGGGGGCTGCGGGAGGGGGAGAATCCGGTTAAAAGGCAACTTTAGACAGACTTTGAATACTTTATGCGGCAAGTTTCGCCTCCAATTGAAGCTGGGCTAAAAGAAAAAAAAATCTCAGCCCCTACACTGGAATTTTTAACGAGCACAAAACGTGTTTGAATCCGATCTGGGCTGACGCTCGGATTAACAATACGAATACCAAATCGAGCTCCTGTCATCTGCCCGGGTTCCCATAGAACCTGAATTACTATTCAAAAGCTGCTTTAATATCCCACCCGCATCTCGTCTGCACCGCACAGCTGGTTGGGGCCGCCGGCCCGGGCCGCGACCGCCCGGCCCCGCCGATCGGCCCCGCCCGCCCGCGGCACCGGGCACCGGGCACCGGGCACCGGGCACCGGGCACCGGCAGCGCCGCGGCGGCGGCTGCGGGCGGCGTCACGGGGGAGGAATGGATGTGGTGGGAAGGAACAGAAAGGGGAAAGGGCGGTAAAGGCACGGGGGTTTGAGAGAGAGTGGCTGAAGGAGAGACAGTGAGCGAAATCGAGGAAGCGATATAAAGAAATTGCACAGGGAAGGGAAGGGAAGGGAAGGGAAGGGAAGGGAAGGGAAGGGAAGGGAAGGGAAGGGAAGGGAAGGGAAGGCAAGGGAAGGGAAGGGAAGGGAAGGGAGGAAGAAAGGAAGGGAGGGGAGGGGAGGAGGAGGGAGGAGAGAGAGGAGAAGAGAGGAGAGGAGAGGAGAGGAGAGGAGAGGAGAGGAGAGGAGAGGAGAGGAGAGGAGAGGAGAGGAGGAGAGGAGAGGAGAGGAGGAGGAAAGGAAAGGAAAGGAAAGGAAAGGAAAGGAAAGGAAAGGAAAGGAAAGGAAAGGAAAGGAAAGGAAAGGAAAGGAAAGGAAAGGAAAGGAAAGGAAAGGAAAGGAAAGGAAAGGAAAGGAAAGGAAAGGAAAGGAAAGGAAAGGAAAGGAAAGGAGAAAGAAAAGAAAGAAAGAGAGCGAGAAAGAGAGCGAGAAAGAGAGCGAGAAAGAGAGAGAGAAAGAAAGAAAAGAAAGAAAGAAAGAAAGAAGAAAGAAAGAGAGAAAGAAAGAGAGAAAGAAAGAAAGAAAGGAAGAAAGAAAGAAAGAAAAGAAAGAAAGAAAGAAAGAAAGAAAGAAAGAAAGAAAGAAAGAAAGAAAAGGAAGGAAGGAAGGAAGGAAGGAAGGAAGGAAGGAAGGAAGGAAAAAGAGAGAAAGAAAGAAAGAGAAATAAAAGATAAAAGAGAAAAGACGTTCAGGCCGTGTTGCTCTCTCCGGCCGGTTTACAGGGGATTTCCACGTTTCAGGGTCTCAGCAAGCCTCCCCCGCCCTCAGCCCGCTCCCTCGCATCCCCATCCCCTCGCGGCGGGGCCGTGGCGGCGGGCGCGGGCCGGAGCCCCGGGGCCGGGCGGGCAGGGCGGGAGCCCCGGGTCTGGGCGGGCAGGGTGGGGAGCCCGGGGCCGGGCGGGCAGGGCGGGAGCCCCGGGTCCGGGCGGGCAGGGTGGGGAGCCCGGGGCCGGGCCGGGCAGGGCGGGAGCCCCGGGCCGGCCCGTCCCGCAGCCCGGGGAAGGGCCGCCTCGGCGGGGCAAAGCCGCTTCGGGAAAAGGTCAGCCCGGGAGCCGCCGGCCGGGCTGCCCCGGCGGAGGATGGCCTGCTGAATGAACTTGCAGCGTTTTGTTCAAGCCTCCGCTGCGGTGCTCGGCGGCAGAATGGGCCGGGCCCTGCATCCAGGCATTCATGCTGGTCTGAATGTGGTGTTGAACCTTCTCTGTGCCGCAGCGGCTTGATGGTTTGAATGGAGCTCCCTGGTGGGACATTGCTCTCTGCAACTGTGCCGCTTTGGATGGCTGTTGTTCCTTAACATTCATGCCTCATTATGGGGCAACCTGTTAAATCAGGGAGAACAGTGTGCCAAAGCGTTACTCAGGGGCACCGGCAGTTCAGCGGTGGGCATCAATGAGGGCCGCCGAGGAAAATAACTTTCGTCGCATCTCTGGGCAAAAGTGATCTGGCTTTAATGGTGCCTCTAGTAGCCCGTTTAGGTATATAAAGAGCGATAGTGGAATGTTTTGATTGAGCCTAAACATTGTCTTTGAATAAAGCTGAAACCATGTAATTAATGTGTCTTTTTAATAAGGGACAATACGGTCGTTCAAGCTATTTAATTTCATTTAATTTTCCATCCCATTTGCTCCAAAGGCTGCTTTTACTTTTAACACCCGGCCTTTCATGCTGCATCTTGCTCCAGTGGGCACATTAGATCGGTTTCACCCTTCCTTTTTAGGGAAGGAAAAATAAAAGAAAATGTGGTTCCTTTCCTCTTTTGTGGACAATTTATTTCACTTGGGGAACTTCAACTTTGAGCCACAGGACAGAATAAAAATTGGAGAACTGGTGTGAATGCTTCCAGAGCAAGGGCTTTTCTTTTCTGAGTGGATGGGAACCAGCCACAATCGGCTATATTAATAAATAACTTTCCTCACAGTCGGCCTTTACATGGTCCTATTGATAAAATTGTTCGCGTGTCGTTCACGCTTTTTGACTCATTAAGGCCCGGGAGGGAGCGGCTCCCGAGGCGGAGCAGTAGGGTACCTTGGTCGCCTTGAAAGCCCTCTCCCTACCTCTGCGGCTCCCGGAATTTCGACCCGGTCTCATCCTCAAGTGGCCAGGCCAGAGGTTACAGGGACATGTTCATGGCTTAAATTTATTGCCCTCAACTTCTTGTTTATCCTTTTTTCCCCATTCAGGCCGCTGATCAAAGGGGTCATCTTCAGTTCCCCACATCCTCTCCCCCCACCCCTTCCTTCCCTGAAGTGAAAGAGAACCCCCCGGCTCCGGGGACGGTCCCTGCCGTTGCACCCCGGAGAGGTGCCGTCGGTGGTCATCGATGCTGCTGGGGGCAGGAGCGACATTTGCCTCGTATGTATCATTACTAAAAGTGCATCCACGGCCCACGCGGGTTCAGTGCCGGCCAGCGGCCCCCGGAGCAGGCGGCGGCAGCGCCCCGTCCGCGTCCCCGTCCCCGTCCCGTCCCGGTCGGGTCCCGCCGTCCCGGAGAGCCCCGCTCTCCCCGCCCAGCGCCCGCGGGCAGCGCCGAGGGCGGAACGGGCGGTGCGGCCACAGCCCCTCGCTGCCCGCTGGTCTCAGCAGGGATGCTGACCTTGCGGGGATGCTGACCTTGCGGGGATGCTGACATTGCAGGGCTCGCCGCGACTGTGTGAGTAGACGCCGGTGCCTTGCGGAGGGCAGCCGGCTGGCAGCGGGCGCAAGCGGCGACCGGCGTGGGCAAATGTCACGGCGGCAGCAGCCCCGACTCGCCCGGCTGAGCTGTCCGTGCTCTCCTGGCGCGGTGCCGGGCAGGGAGAGGGGAAAGAGCGTCTTTGCCATTGCCGACTCGTGAGACGCGAACCGGGTCGAAATCCCTCTCGTCCCCCCTGCGCATCCCTGTGGCCCTTGCTCCCACGGTGCCACGCGTGACGGCGGCAAACAAATCCAGAGTAAAGCCCACACTATCGATTACATCGAAAGCGACTTGCCAAGGTTTATCCCGCAGAAAGCGGCGTTACTTGAGAAGAGCCCGCTCAGTTACCTGGCACCTCTCGGCAGATACACCTCCGAGCGCAGCTTTTTGGTTTTTCTTTTGCAATTTGTTAGGTCTGATTATTACAAAAACGGCAGGGAAAAAAAAAAAAACACAAAACCCTCCGTATCTGCAATTGGTTCTGAAAGCGATGGATAAAATCTGCATGTGCAACTTCTCCGCAGGACAAAGGTTCAGAGATCTTCTTTTTGGAGAGTTACGAGGTATGGAGCAGAGAAAACCTGCTAGCGGGAATTAGGCAGGACTATAAAAGCGAAAGCGGGAAATTGAATTTGTTACTCTACTCTTTGGTCTGACACGCACATCTGGACTGTTGCATGTGCGTAAGAAAAAAGTCGCACACCTTTCCTTTTCAGCTCCTGGAAAATTCTTGGGACATTTAGCCAGCCGGAATTATAGGGTGACTTAACCCTAGCGCCACGCTGTACCTTAATTAAAATATTTATGCGAAGAGGAGGGCCATAGACGCACTCTGTTCGAGTCGCTTCGTTCTGGCTTTATTTACAGTCGCTTTTTGTAGGTTCCACCTCCGAAAGCAGCCTCGGTGCAAGCGATTTTGCGTGTGGGAGAGGAACCTGTGGACGTATTAAACGAGGAATCCAGCTGCACGCTGTTCGCTAGACATGTGTGTTATCTGCTGGCCGTGCCTCCCTGTTTCCTGGTGGCTGTATGTCTCTATTTCCTCCCGTCTCTACTCCTTAATCGCACCAACTACAGGCACAGCTTCCCCAGCCCTCGCAGATGCAGCGGTTTGTGTTTTACAGGGGCTACGGCGGCTCATATTTTGTGCTATTCATCCTCCTTAAGGATCAAAGCTCTTCTGAACAGATTACTGGCCTGAAACCAACCCACTGAAATGGTAATATGGTCGTTCTTTAAAAAAAAAAAAAAAAAAGTGTAGGTATTTTCTGGTGTTTTCCCATCAAGTACCTGCCCAATTTCTGTATGGCACACGCCGGGAATCAATAGAAGTTAACAAGTCCTCAAAACATTCCCCATCTCTTTGTTTAATCTCCTTTACAATAAAGCCAAGGGAAGAGAATTAAAAATCTTTGAAGTATATTAAACCTCAAAAGGCTCAGCCAAGTAGACTTAAAATAGTCACTTATTTTCCAAAACTGGTTTGTCGAGGAACAATAAAAGGAAGTAAAATTTATGGAGAAATTATACAGTGGATTTGTCACTTAAAATATCGTAACTGTCTCGGGGACAATACCCCATGCTGAGGATTAATGGTCCCTCCAGACCTTTGATTCACCAGCGCCTTTTCTTTGCCCTTGACAAATTGGATTTTTAGGAATGGGAAGGTCGCCTGGCCCTTTGTCTGCCAGCCATTCACTCCGCCTGATTATGCAGGAGGGTTAGGGAAAGGCTCCATGTGACCCTCTTGGATGGGACTCCGCAGCTGCTCGAGGAGCCAAACTCTCTCACCGAACTCCGCGCCCCAGAGCATCCCCCTGCCAAGGGGTACCCCTCCTGCTCCCGTTGAAAAGCCGCCGTCCACACGCGGCCGCGTCACTCTGCGGGCGGAGATAGGCCGGTGCTCATCCTCCCGCCCGCCGCCCGCCGCTGTCACTCCGGCCCCCTTAAGTAGTTGGGGTTCCCGAGCGCTCGCACCCAGAGGCAGCGATGCAAACCAGCAGAGCGCCGGCCACCAGCGTGAGCGCGGAGAGCTGCATCCCGGCGGGGCTGCGGCTGGGTCCTGTGCCGGGCATCTTCAAACTGGGCAAGTACCTGTCAGACCGCAGGGAGCCAGGACCCAAAAAAAAGGTATTTTCCTACCGCCTCTCCTGCACCGCTGGACCTCGCTCTCTCGTTGACCCGGGGAAGCCGGCTTGGGAGAAGAGGCTGCTCTTCCCCCCTCTCGCTTCGATCCTCCCTCCTTAGAGCGAGCCAGGAAAGGGAAGCGCTTCCAGAGCCTCCCGGGATGTCTCCTCGTGGCTTCGCCGGGAAAGCCTGCCCGCCCGTGCCCTCTCCCCCTCCTCCCCGGCGCCGGGGCCCCGCTAGCCCGGCCGGCCTCCGCGGCGAGGCCAGGGGCCCCGGCGGCTCTCCCGGAGGAGCGGACGCGCCCCCGCCTCGGACACAGACGTGCTGCAAGCGCCGCCACAGCCCCGTGCCCGGTGCCCGGTGCCGGAGGGCGCTGGTCCCGCCGCCCGGCCCCCGCCCCGCGGGGCTCCGCTCACTCGGGCATTGCCCCTTCCCCGGCAGGGCCAGGACGTGCCACGGCTGGCTGCTCGCCCCTGCAGCCCCGGCGAGACGGGGGCATGCGGCTTTCATAGCCCCCGGGTTTTGTCCGGGGAAGGAGCAGGGGGAGCGGCAGACGCACCGATTTATTTCTGCGTTTGGCTCGGGTTTATCCCCCCCCCCCGCCCCCGGCATGTCCCTTTCCTCGGCCGCCGCCGGTCCAGCGGGTCCTTTGGCTGGGGCCGGAGGGGAGCGCGGGGCGAGCGGGCCGGGGCTCCCCCGGGGGCCGCGGCGGGGCGCGGGTTGCCGGTGTCGGGGCAGCCCAGCGCCCGGCGGAGCACAGCTCGGCCTCCTCGCAAGCCAGCTCCTAGCCCCGGAGCCGCAAACAAGCCGCACAGCCGGAGCGGGAGGGGGTGACGGCCACCCGGCTACCGGCTCCGGGGTCAGTCGATGTCCGAGCCGGGAAGGAGCGAGGAGGAGGCGGTGAAGGGTACTCGCCCCGTCCATCGGGCTCTGCAGGGGGCTGCGGATGAGAGCCCTCCTTCCACCCCCCGGGCAGCCGCGGCTCACGCGTTCCGCTCGGATTTTTAATGCCCTTTAATTGTTTTTAAACGCTCTGCCAGCCCACTCAAATTTATTTCTCATCTGGCTCCCTTGGTTTCTCGCCTTAGACTGCTTTGTTCCGATGACTTTTATTGCACGGTCATTCAGGGAACGGGCACTTCATTTTCTCTTTGTATGGGCAAGCAGATTATGAAGTATGGGGCTACAGAGACTTGGTAGCTAAGCAGCATCCTCTCCCCTTTCCCCCTCCTCGTCTCCCGACAACTCCTATATGTCGCAATTGTTTTGCACGGACTCAGAGGCTGCACAAACCCTTCAAAAAAAAAAAATAGCATCTTACCTGGGCGTTTAATACAGCCTTAAGCTAAATGCGGCAGCTGCTACCGAACAACGTGCGCTTGGGCCCGTGCGACCCGAGGGAAAAATCCCGTTTCCCCTCGCAGTGCTGCAGGTCCCCGCCGGGCCCGGGCTCTTCCCCCCTTACCCCCGCAGAGCAGCAAGCCCCTCCGGGCCAGCCGCAGCTCTCCCGAGGCACCTGCGAGTCGAGGAAGGTCCTACCCAAAGGCGGGTGAGGATGGAAGAGGCAAACCGGCGGCAAAACGCGATGCTCTCGCCGCTGCTTCCGAGCTGCGATGCCCAGACACCCGCCCGCTGTGTGAGAGCGGGCTCGCCGGGCAGGGCAGAGCGGGCAGGGAGGCAGGCAGGGGGACGGGAAAGCTTATTCTTGCTTTCTTTCTGTTTCGTCTCGCGTGGCAGTGACAGCGGTGCCGCCTGTCTTCCAGGTGCGGATGGTGAGAGGGGAGTTAGTGGATGAAGCCGGGAGCTCAGCTCTGGAGTGGATAGGGTTAATCCGGGCTGCCCGAAACTCCCAGGAGCAGACACTGGAGGCTGTTGCGGATCTGCCAGGAGGACAGGTACCCCACTCGCGGCTCCGGGCCGGCCTGGCACCGCTCTCCGCCACCTGCCTCCCCTCTCAAGCCTCCTGAAGAAGTTTCCTTTCTCCCCCTCGCAGATTTTCTACCGGGCGCTGCGAGATGTCCAGCCGGGAGAGGAGCTCACCGTCTGGTACTCCAACCCGCTGGCGCAGTGGTTTGACATCCCCGTCACGGCCACCCCGACGCACGACGAGAAAGGTATACCGATACGGGCGTTCACTTCAGAGCAACCGAATTAAATGACACAAAACAAACCCCCTTTAATTGACACCTTCACCGGGAGCTCGAACCGCGGTAGGCAAACGTGGGCTCTCAGAAAAATTAACGCCAGCACAGCTGCAGGGACTCTTAACCTGCCACCCTTTAAACTAAGACTCCATCTGCTTATATTTAAAGGGTGATCTATTAACTGGGTAGCGTATGGAAAGGCCCCCGTGCCTCGAGTCGTTCCGTCATGGGCACAATTTAATGATCTTCTGAGAGGCAAATGGGATTTCCATGAAACAACGCTCGTGTTGTCATGCGAGACAGCAATTTGGCTTCCTGGGTTTTCAAAATAGCGCTTTCGCCTTGCGTGTTCCTCGGTCAGAGCTTCCGAGCCTCTTTTCAGGTTATCTTAGGGACAGATTCACGTAGTTGAGGGTAGTGGGCAGTCCCTGTAAATTAGGATGTATCAGGTAAAACTTAAGTCGGCGTCAATTTACACTCAGATAAGGATATCCGAGGATATCGGGAAGGGGAAGACACCCGCCTGGGACCGCTTGTTTCAATCTGCAAGCTGATTCTTAGCTGGAATTACACCGATGTTAGCACAACCGATAAGGCGGCAGCACACTACACGGGGGAACAGAAGAGGAAACCCCTCAGCGTTCATCCGTCGGGCTGCTCCGGCGGCAGGCACGGGCTCCCGCTGCTCCCTGGGCCCTCTCGCCGCTGCCCGGCCCGGCGGGCAGAGGGAGGCCGGGTCCGGCCGCTCCCCGGGGCGGCGGGGGCTCGGCGAGACCTGCGGCACCCGCTCCCCTCGGGCCGAGCCCGCTCAGCTGGCGGCGGGGGGACCCCACCTGCTCCTGCCCGGCGCAGAAGATCCTTCAGCCTGGAGGAGTCCCCGAGAAGGGAGCAAGGGCCCGATCCGGGGAGGGGCTGAGCCCTCCCCACCCCTCAAGGCTGACTACTCCGCAGGGTAATCGGGATCCGGCCTGGAGGGATGATTGCCGAAACGCCGGGCGCTGGCAGCTCACGTCCCATCCGACTGGTGCGATGCGCAAGAGCCCGAATACCTCCTTGCACTAAAACTATACCTGCAAAAGGAACTCTTGGTCACCTCTTTGTCCCCCCCCACCAAGGGCAGTGAGGGAATGGGTCTGCAGAGGGTCACCCCCTCCAAAAGCCCGGGCTCTGGCGAAGTTTTGGCTGCAGGAAGGAGGACACCGTGCCGGGTTCTGCCCCCCCAGCCCAGCAGCCCTTGCTTGTGGGTGGGCACCAGTGCTGCTCAGGGAAAATAAGGGCAAGACAGCCCAGGTCTGCGAGAGGCACCCAGCGTGTGGCATCTTCTTCGTCCCGTCGAAGCGAGGCTCGGTTACAGACTGGCCCTGCGGACCTGCTGTGTCTCCGGCCCCACAGTTTCCAGACTAATTAATACGGACTCAGAATAAGCGTATCAGAATGCTGAAGCGCTCTTCTTTTAAGAATAGTACGCTGGGAAAAAAAAAAAAACAAACAACAACCCAGGGCGGAAGAAATTCAGAGAATTTTTTTTTAAAAACAAAGCAAAACAAAACTTTGGAAATCTTCTCTGTTTGACCCCATTTATTTGGGTTTACCGTGATGAAAAAGCGATGGTTTTCGTTTCTTTCTTTTTTTTTTTTTTTTTTTTTTTCCTGAGCGATGGGTGCTGGACTGGAGCTGAGCTGGGGAAAGCGCCGGGCCGGGCTCGGTGGCGCTCGGGAGGCAGCCGGTCCCGCCGATCCCGCCACGCTTTTGCCGAGGACAAGCGGGGCCAAACCGCGCCGCTGGAGAGACCCGCGAAGGCAGAGGAAGGCAGGAGGAGGGAGCCCGCCGAGGTCTGTGGCCGTTCGGTCCGTACCGGTCCTTTACCCGTTTTCCAGGGCACGGCGGTGGGATGGCGGCCGTGGTTCCGCCTCCCGCGGCCGCTGCCCCACCCGGGCCCGGGCACACACGCTCCCGCCTCCCTCCCTCCTCGACGGGGCGAACAGCCACGTCCAACGACTTCGTAACGCTGCACAGCCTGGGACCGCCGCTACACGGCAAGCGAGGAAGGGCTGCGCACGACGGCAAGGACGCAGGCGACGAGACACACGCACCAGCGCCGGACCTTTCCACGAGAGTTCGCGCCCGAGTTTCCCGCGGAGAACGACGACTGCGTGTTTCACCCGCAGCGGCTGATCCCCGGTCCAAACACTGCTTTAAAAGCCCTCTCGGGGGGCTGGTCGTGGCCAGCGTGTCCGCCTCGGTGACCCGCCGGCCCCCGGCTGCCGCAGGGCCGAAGCCCCCCCATCCCCGGCCGCTTGTGCCCCGTCTCACCCCCGTCGCCCCCCAAGGGACCCCCCGAAACGTGAGGAGCTGGCCCCAGGCCTGGAGGGGCCCCTCGTTTCTGTGTGGCACTGGGGCTCACCTTCGGCGTTTGTGTGCATTAACTCAGGAGTGCGGATCAGCTGGGGACGGGCGGGGTGGGCGGCAGCTCGGGGGAGCTCCGGGAGCTCCTGAAACGTCTTGTGGGTGTGTTGTAGTGACTGGGGTGAACGAGAGAGAGATGGAGACATGCAGGCAGAAAAAGAGAGAGAAGAAAGGAGAGGAGAGAAGGGGAAAGGGAAGGGGAAGAGGAGGAGAGGGGGAGAGCGAGTTAGAAAGACAGAAAAGGAAAGAAAAGGAAGGAAAGAAGGGAAAGAGAGAGAGAACGAGAGAAGGAAAGAGAGAAAGAAAGAAAGAGAGAGAGATAAAGAGAGAGAGAAAGAATATAAAGCTACCCAGACAGACAGGTTGCCCTCAGAGGCAGCGTTTCACCGTCGGGGCTGGGGGGATGCTCCTCCCTGGGAGGACGCTCCCGGCAAGCAGTGTCCGGAGCGGGAGAGCGAAGCCTGTGCCTCCGCGGTGCCGGGCAGCCGCCACAGCCGCGGCGAGCGAGGTCTGTTCCGCCTGAGAGAAGCCGAAACGTTTAGGGGACGGGGCACAAAGGGCATTGTCCTCTGAAAGGGAACGATTACATATGGCCCATACATATCGGATATTGTCTCGCCGCGTAATGAGGGGCTCACGATCATTAGATTGGCCTTTGTTCGGTGCAGCCGACTCCCTGACATACGCTACCTCCCCTGCAAACGCCAACAGATGGGCCCCCCGACAGACGACTCGCGGCAGCAGCTGCTCCCCTCCGGCGCCACGGCGGCCCGTCCGCGGGAGCGCAGCCCGCACCGCGCAGCGCCCGCACGGCACGGCACGGCGGGGCGGGCCGGGGCGGCGGGGGCGCGGGGAGGCGCGGGGATGCGGGGGGAGGCGCGGCCGCCGCTGACGGGCCCCTCCGCTTGCCTCCGCAGGGGAGGAGCGGTACATCTGCTGGTACTGCTGGAGGACCTTCAAGTACCCCAACAGCCTCAAGGCCCACGTCCACTTCCACTGCGCGCTGAGCCACGGCCGGCCCTTCCTCCACCACGACCACGGCCGGCCCGCCGCCGCCGCCTTCGGCCTCCCCCCCAAGGAGCCGCCGGCCGCCGCGCTGCGCGGCCACCCGCCGCCCGGCTGCGGCCCGCGGGAGGCCGTCAAGCGGGAGGCCGCCGCCGCCTCCCCGCCGCTCGGCAAGCCGGGGCCGCCCAAGCGGGCGGCGGGCAAGGAGGAGCAGGAGCGCGCCCTGGACATGAGCGTGGGGGCCGCCCGCGGGCCGGGGCCGCTGCTGGGGCCGGCGGGCGGCAACGGGCTGGCGCTCTGCCCCGGGGCGCGCTCGGCCTTCCGCCCCGCCGGGCCGCTGCGGGAGGAGGCGCGGGGCGCCGCCGCTCTCGGCTTCTCCAAGCTGCTGGGGGGGCTGAAGGCGGGACGCGCCGCCGCCGAGGCGCCGCCCAAGTGCGGGGCGCTGCCGGGCGAGGCCGCCCCCCCGGCGGCGGCGGCGGCGGCAGCGGCGGCGGCGGCGGCGGGGCTGGCGTGCGGCGGCGGGCTGCGCGCCTTCCCGCTGCTCTCGCCCCTGGAGGAGGCCTCGGCCTTCCGGCAGGTGGAGCGGGGGCTGCCCGCCGCCGCCGCGCTGCCGCCCGCCCGCTACCCGCCGCTGCCCGGCGGCGCGCTGGAGCGCTTCGCGCTGCCGCCCTTCGAGGGGCTGAAGGCGTACGCGGGGGAGTGCGGGCTGCCGGTGATGCCGCTCACCGTCTACAACGGGGAGCTGCTCTACGGCGCCGCGCCCTACTACCCGCTGAAGCTGCACCTCGGCGGCCTCCTCAAGTACCCCGAGTCGGTGTCGTACTTCGGGGGGCCGGCGGCGGGGCTGCACGCCGCCGAGCTGGGCTCGCTGGCCAGCATCGACCGGGAGATCGCCATGCACACGCAGCAGCTCTCCGAGCTGGCGGCCGAGAAGGGCCGCGGGCGGCTGGAGGCGCTGCCGGCGGGGGCGGCGGGGGCGGCCGGCGGGAAGCCCAAGACCGGGCACCTCTGCCTCTACTGCGGGAAGCTGTACTCCCGCAAGTACGGGCTGAAGATCCACATGCGGACTCACACCGGCTACAAGCCGCTCAAGTGCAAGGTCTGCCTGCGGCCCTTCGGGGACCCCAGCAACCTCAACAAGCACATCCGCCTGCACGCCGAGGGCAACACGCCCTACCGCTGCGAGTACTGCGGCAAGGTGCTGGTGCGGCGCCGCGACCTGGAGCGGCACGTCAAGTCCCGGCACCCGGGGCAGAGCCTCGGCAAGGCGGCCGAGGACAAGAGTGACTCTGGCTACGCGCACCCCGAGCAGGAGCAAAAGACTGACAACGAGAGCGACGTGGACGTCTGCTTCACCGACGACCAGAGCGACCCGGAGAGCGGCAGCAGGAACCGCCCGCAGTGATGCGGGGGCCGGCCGGGGCGGGGCGGGGGCGGGGTGCGCGCTGCAGCCCCCCTCCCACGGACTCCGAGCTCCCGGCCTCCCGGGGCGGTCCCACGGGAGGCCGTGTCGCGGGGGAGAGCCCGCCGGCGGCGGGGCGGCCGGGAGTGCGCGCCCGTCGCCGGCGTCCCCGGGCTCCCGCCGCGGCGTCGCCCCCGGCGCTGCAGCCGCCGGGCCGGGAGAGGGCCGGGAGGGGGGGAGCGGAACCCTGGCGGGCCCGGGATCCCACCGGGCGGGCGCGGCTTCCCCATAGGCGCCGTATTTCAGTGGCCATATATTTTTATTGTACCTTTGTGTCGAGGAAATTGTGCCTTTTGGAAACGAGTTTTTTCTACTTGCTCTCCCGTCACTTGTTCCAGCGGTCCGAGCTGTGGGGCTCAGCGGCGGTCCCGGGTCTGCAAGCGCCTCTGGCATCTGTACACTTTATTTGACACCTCAGATGTGCTTTCTCGGGTCCTAATAAAGCAACACCAACAGCTTTTTGGAAAGAAAGGAAAAAAAAAGGCAACAAAAAGCCACACTTGCCGCACTGAAGAGGTTCGCGTACGATAACAGGTGCACCATTTGATCAAGTTGCAATTATTTATAACAGATAATATTTGAGTAACAAATGTAAAATAAATATTGAAAAGCATGAATCTAAAAGCACGCACTATATCATTTTAAAGGAAATACACTCTCTGTTTGGTAGAATACAAATGTGGTGTATGTTTGTTTTCTAATGAATGATGTACAGTGGATACAGTATTTTGGTCTTGGTTCCAGTTTGTCATGAGATTTTTTTTTTTTAAATAAAGTTACTGACAAACTACTGTTTGTCTAGTTGTTCACTGAAGTGCTGTCAGCAGGATCTCGTGTTTCTCCATAACGCTTCTGACGATCGGGAGCTCGACCCAGATCCCGCAGTATTCAGCATCTTTGGCTCAAGCTCTAAAGAATTTGCCCCTAAATATTTCGTCTGGGGCAAATATTTCGTCTGCCCCTCAATATTTCGTATTTTCCTTCTCTGACTCAGCAAAACAGACCAGCAAAACCCAAACCAAATCCAATCCGTTCTTCCCTATGCCTACAACTTCTGCAAAACAATTTTTTTTTTTGCACAGGGCCGGCGCAGAGATGTTAAAGGCTGAACATTGTTGCTCTGCTTTATCTGTTTGTGTTCTGTCTGACGTGCCCCTTTTGCAAACACTCCTCTTTAGAATCCTTGCTACTTCCATCTGAGGGAAAAATCCCCTTATACTGTTGGCACGAAAAACCTGACACGCGTTCAGCTTAAAAAAGACTGCCAGAAAAATATCTGTTTCCCCTGGAAAATCCTCCAGGTGACCAGGCGAAGCGATGCGAGGCTGCCGACAGTGACCCGCCGCTATGAGGCTCTCCCCGCCCAGGTCCGAGGGGGAGCGTTCGCTGGGAGTTTGCACTCGGGCAGGCAGAGGAGGCGGGAGGGAGCCCCGCTCTTTGATTTTGGCTGGGTCGCAACTCTGAAGCCGGTGGTAAATCTCTTCGACTGTTGCGGATAGTTAGAAGGCTGTGAGGTGCCAGGATCGGGCCCTGTTTCAGTCCAGGACGTAGGTGACGCAATGTAAAATACAAACAAATCACTTCCAGCATCTGAAAGAATCTGAGATACAAAGCTGAAAGAATCTCAGATACAAAGCTGATCCTCCGTTTGCTCATTTAAGGCTAAACGTGCTTGACAGTAATAGGAAATGAGAATTCAAATGACAGGCTTGGGTTTCCTTTAAAGGTTTGATTTAGATTCAAGAAGCTGTAGGATTCAGGACTTTTTTTTTTTTTTTGTCTGGGCTAGTGCACTAAATGCCCACTCACTCGATTGGCTTTTGTCCCAGGACGCAAGTTGTGTTTCTGTCATGAAAGCAAACGGGAAAGGTCTGTCCTGCGGAGAGCGGGATCTTGTTCGTCTGTCGGTGGAGTCGAGAGTCCAGTTGTCATTTATAGCACCGGCAGCGGGACCCGGAATTTAGCCGGCCGGTTCTTTATTTCAATATTTATCTGTTGCCTTCCCAAAGGAAGGCACCCACCATGGAGCTGCTGCCGGGGAGAGATGCGTCCTAGACGCTGTGAGGTCGTGGGAAGGGGAGAATAATAATAATTCTGGAAAGGGTCGTGGAAAGGGTAGAATAATAATTCCCCTGTGATCAGGGAATTATTTACATGCCGGTGGAGTTTGTGTGTTTTAATAGAAGCGTCCTACCAAATCGTCATACTTGGGCTACCTTTACAAAAAAAGGTACTCCGGGCAGTCAATTTGTGTGAATTAACAGTCTGTAGATCTAAAGATTAATGTAGTCTTTGAGTTACGAAACAAAACACAAACCGAACTAAATATAACCGACCGCAAGCAACCGAAGTCGAGAACAACGACAAAAAAAGAACGAAACATGTTTTGCCTTTTTTTTTTTTAACTGCTATGCAGCGGCTAAATGGAAATACAGAACACAGGAGGAGACACGGGGAGAAATTCTGCCACGTTTCATTTTCAGGGCCCCATCCCTGCGACGGGGGAAGGAGGGACGAGCGGAGCCGCGCCCTCCAGCACCGAGTCCACCGGCTCCCCGTGCGAGGGCAGCGGGCGAGCTCCGGCCGCCCGCCCGGGGTGCGCACCGGCGCGGCTCCGGCGCCGCTGCACAAGCCCGGCGGAGCTCTCCCGCCGGCGCTGCCCGGCCCGAGCTGCCGGCCGCGCTGTCCGCCGCCCCGGGCGGCTCTGCCGGGCCCAGCGGGGCCGGGCAGGCGGGAGCACGGCGCGGCTCCGGCGCGGGGCCGCCGCGCCCGGGTGCGGCTTCCCATCTGTCTGCTGTGCCATGCCCTGCCACAGCCCTCGCCTGAGAACGGCTGGCGGCTTACTATTATTTTTTAATGTGCTCGTGTTTTTAAATTTTATTCTATTCTGTTCTATTCTATTCTATTCTATTCTATTCTATTTTGTTTTATTCGAATTAGTTTTATTTTGTTTTATTGGCCCCCTCGGGCCAAGGATGAGGCGACAATATTCTCCCGAAACCTCCGTGATTTGGGCAGCGTCGGAAGCCCTGGCTGCAGCCGGGGCCACGGAAAGAAGCAGCCTGGGGGTAAAGCAGGCGCGGATCAGCAGCCGCCGCCCCGGGGCTCCGGCTCGCCCCTCGCAGCGCGCCGCCGGGCGCGGGGCGGAGCTGAGGGCTCGCCCTTTGCCCGGCCGCGGGCCCCGGGCGGGCGGTGGCCCCGGGGCGGCGGGTCCCGGGCGCCGCCGGCCGCCCCCGCGCCCCCCCGCAGCACCGGCCCAGGCCGGCGGCGCGGACGCTGATTGGCTGAGCTCTCCCGCGGCCCGCGTCCCTATTGGCCAGGGCGCGGTGCGTGCCACCGCCCCGCGGTGCCGGCGGGGCCCGGGCGGTGCGGGAGGCAGCGAGGCGGCGTGGAGGCACCGGCGGGCGGGGCGCGGGGGAAGGCCGAGGAGCACCCTCCCGTGGGCTCGGCGGGTTTGCCTGTGGCCTGGTGGATTGCAGCTCGTGGGGTCGTTAAGCCACACGCCCATCATGGCGGTTCCTCCTTCCTTCGGTTTCCCTGGAGGCAAATTGGGGTCTGAAAGGAGATGAAAAACCTGCAGGTCGTAGGGTGCGTGCTGAGCGGATTGCAGCCCCAGCCTCGGCACAGCATGCTCTGGATTTGGCGTGCTTAGCATCTCCAGGTCTGCCATTGCTGCTGGCTGGCTGGCTGCCGTAGTGACTACCGTTTGCAACTGGGAAAAAAAAGAACAACAGCTGGTTTGAGTTTCTGAATTTGTAATTATCGATAGCTGCAGTAAAGCAAGTATGTCCTCTGCGTTTTATAATATGGAGAAAATAACTAACCACATTTACAGGAAAAAAGAGCTTTCCAGATGAGCAAAGCATACTGTTTTATCCATGCAAAGGGGAAAGCATAGGCAGAAAGAATGGTGGTGAAGCTGAAGAAAAATTATCTCCTTTAAATATCACGCATTGAGAGGTTTGTTTGCTCAAGGGCCATGGAAATTAAATGAGAAGATTTCCCTATTTTTACTTTCTGTGGGAGAACCCACGTTTTCTGAGTGAAGTTTAACGGAGAATAACAAAAAGCTGCATTTTGCGAGTGAAGAATGGAACATTATTTGCTTGCGGGAAGTCAAGAGCAAAGAAGAATACATACACTGGGATGGCTTTTGGACATTATTAGAAACTAATCTAAACATTTTGGAAACTGGTCTTTCAGTTTCCAAAAATGCATGCTCAGCCTCAGGTATTCTTGTAAAAACAATTGATTAGAGTAACCTCCCATTTTTTAAATTTGAGAAACAGTGGTGGTGATTTTTGACTTGCCCTATGTTGGCTTGTTCATAGAAACAGCATCAAGAAGTCTGGGTGCATCTGGCAGGAGGTGCAAAGCATTGCCAAGAAGCAGATTGTAAGGATCTTGGGGTAGTCTTGGTTGCCGACCAATCTTGATTTCGGTATGAAACTCGGCCATATATCTCATTAGTTAATGCTGCAATTACTGTTGTGTCCATAGTCTGAGGATGCACATGGGAGATCAATGGCACCGTGAATGACCAAGCTGTAGGGCAGGGTCTTACAGACCAGGGATCTAGGTCTCACTCCTCTAAACTTGCTGAATGGGTTTAAACACAAGACTTGAGTCTACAGCTTTAAACAACTCATCAAATTACCTGATTTTGCAAAGGTGTTGAATACCTGCTCTTCCCAGTGAAGCTAGTGGGACTGATTTAAAATTTGCCAAGTTCTTTCACATATAGGTGAGATAGATGTAGTGTGCTGTAATGCAAATTAATTTAGGATTTGGACTGGTTGCTAGTACAAGACTCAGGGAGGACTTGATCACTTCTGAGCGAGGCAATGGCTCTATATACTTAAAGGGATATAGTTGCAAAGCTTTTCGCATTAAGCTCGTATTTTAAATTCACACATGCACAGACGTGATCTGATCAGAAAGCTCTGCTACAAGTATGAAAATGTGCATGTTCTTAAGGGTCCTTTTCTCAGGCCACACCTCTGATGTGGCAAAGAAATGAGTTATTGATTCAGAAAAGCCTATGAATTCATTTGGGGGCATTTAGGCTGAAAATATTTCTAGGGGACTGTTTTTCAATTTTCACTAAAAGTTATGTGCTTGGAAGTACATTTTGAAATAGTTGCTGTATTTGCAAGCTGTATTTTCAACACAAAAAAGAATCCCCAGACCTGCACCTGATGAAATGAGCAGCAAGCCTTGGATTCAAACTTCCTATGTGACAAGGAGACATGGGGACCGGAGAAAATCTAACTGCACTTGGCTTCAGGTCAGGGAATGGTGAAGGTCAAGGATTGTTTTTGATCTTTTTGTTTCCCTCAAAACTGTCTGAAAAGAATGATTTTAAACTTGACTGTGAGCAGTTACTTTCTGAATTATCACCTGAAGGTAAAGAGCAACATGCCAAGGTCGGGTTCAAGCTCACTGGAGTTCATTGGACCATAGCAGATAAAATCTAGGAGCAACAAAATGCTTTCAGGTATATTCCAAGTCAATTCAATGAAGAATGATTCCCTACAGCATGTCGGATGTCATAAGCTTGTATTTTACAAGAAACAGGAGAAAAAAGTTTCTTAGCAACTGAAAAAAAACGTAGCTGAAGAAATGGATCACTAGGTCTGAGGTGTACATTCAGCTACATTTAGAGCCGATATTCTGAAATATTATGGAAAACTATGAGCAGAGTTCACAAGGTTTTTCTGTAGACTTGCAGCTGGGTGTGGTTTTTTGATATTTAATGTTTCATAATTTTTTATCTGTTCTGCTCTGGAATGTATTATCCTGTTTCAAGGGTAATGGAAGGGCTTGTGTTTATATTCTTTTTTAGAAATTGTAGACTGCTTGCTCCTGAGGAGAGTGGTTTGGTACCAGGTAATTTGGAGTCCCAATCTGAAATGAAGAAAATGTGATTTACAAAAACAACATCAATAAACTGAGGTTCAGAGTGCTGAGGAATAATTCATAGCTTTTTTGCTGTTTAGCATCATTGCAGATGAGTAAACAGTTGCATGGGGAAAACATGAGGAAGAATGGACAGTGGTGAAGCCTTTATACTTTGTAGTTTGTAAAACCTGCTGGTGGGTCACTTTTCCATTTTCCAGTACTCTAAACTATGCAGTAGCTTGCCAAAAGAAATTATCAAACAAGCAGACAGTGTATTTTTTTAGTATATTTATTGAAAAATCAAAGAGGCTGGATACTCTGGGGTTTTCAGAGGTACTTCACCAAAGATCCTGCTAGCCACAGCACAGGGCTGAAGCATCCTGTTGAGAATGCACAATTGCAGCTAAGCAGCAACTTAAAATTGTGTCCAAATAGCTATGCGTCTGATGGTTGGCCTACAGTTTGTGCTTTTTATCTGTTGAGAGAACCCCTCCTTGTAGAAATAAGCAAACCAGACATTTTTTGATTGAAACAAAGGACTCTGGGGACCATCTTCAGCCTCTGGTCTGAGTTCAGCCAGGATTCTGGTTGGGGCATGCAGCACCCGGTGGCCCACAGTGATAGTTGCCTTTGGGTCAGCACCCATAAGGAAAACTACTTCAGCTTTGCACAGGCGAGAATTCACTGCATCACTACACTGAAATTTTGTGGGCTGTTTTTCTTTTTTTCCTTTCTGTTTTTAAAGCAGAAACTTAATTTAACATCCCTTTGGTTTGTATTGCTGACAGCCAGCTTGCTAAGAATAGTGCCTTTTGGACAAAGCAGAGGGAGGAAGCAAAATGATTTTTCAATGCTTTAGTGTGAGAGACTTAAGAAACTGTAAACTGTATATTAAATGATTTCAGTGGTTCCGTAACAGATTGTCTGTTAAAGTCAAATGAGGCAGCTTAGCTATTCAATAAATGAAGGAGAGTTAAGTTCCTGGATGAATTAATTTTAGTGTCATGTGGGGCAACAGTGTTGCTTAAGCTTAATTTTTTGAGGCAGCCTGTATTAATTTTAAAATATGCCTCTATGCCACAACCTTCCAAAAACTTTAAAAAGAGATAGAGACACTTAGAATTTCAGGAATATGTATATATATTTAATTCAGTAATAAATAGGAAGAAATGTATAACTTTTGCTCCTGAATGAAATTTGTTGGGAATGATATCTCATGCTTTTGTCACAGCTAATGAAAAAAATGACCTGTTGTAAGGTTATATATAAACCAGTGGAAAAATATAATTAGCACATTAAAACACTATACGATGATGTAGAGGATGATTTGTCTCAATTATTAAATCCAATGTTTATCTTAAATTAGAAGAATTTATCTATAAAACATAACCCTTATCTCTGATTATATGCATCTCTTCCACAAACGTCTGATTCACCACACTTCAAACAAAACCTTCCTGCTTCTTGCTCTCAGCTTAGTGTTTTGGAAATAAATGAATTTTAATGCAGTGCAGAAAGTAATAGTAAATGAGAATCCATAGTTAGAAGGGTTTCCTCAAATGGCTCTTTTCAAATGCTTGTTATGTTTAAAGTCAAGCTACACATTTGTAAAAACAGGAATACATTTTACCGATTAAGACGTATTGTGTAAGAAAAGGAACAGATCCTTTTTTGCTTTTAAAATGCCTTCCTCTTTTACGCAGCAGATGGTGCTAGATTGTGAATATATGTCAATTTGATTTATTTATAGTCTGAAGAATATACGGTGAAAGACATGGCATGTACAATGTTCAAATAGACTACATAGCAAAGTGATCTTTATAAACTCATTTGTTTTGGCACAGTCTTCTGTGGTGTGCATGCTTTTCCTGATGGCTCCTCTTCATCCTTCCAAGACTTTCAGGATTGCTTCTATCTATCGTGCTTACGAAAGATGCCAAAACTAACAAGGAATTGAATGACAGAATTACGGTCAGTTCTAAAGGTAGCTTTTGTCTAAAGAATATTTATAGCAGAGGTAATAGGAGTTTACACAAATTTCATTTATCTTTTGTACTAGAGCCTCGGTCAACAGCAACCCAAAAGCATGGTAATTTTCCTGATCCAAGTCTGTGTGTCAACACTGCTGGACTTAGCTTTGGCAGGTACAGCCATGCTACTAAAAAGACAAGCCAGACTCCAGCTGCCTACAAATCCCATCTACCCTTTTGGCATGTGACAGGGCCCTTTCTAGAGTGGACTCTGGAGTGAATTTGTGTGCCATATGCTGGCTGTATGATGCATTTCCAAGAAAAAGAGGTATTTGGGCATCCACAGAAAGGTGCACGTTTAGACCTGCACTCAGACTGCCTCTCAATAGGTCTTTGGGCTCACCTAAAGTGCCTGTTTGCAGCCTGGCATCTAGAGTTGCTGGAGGTAGAAGAGCTGCAGAAGTGACCATACACAGCTATCAAAGCATAGGATGCCACGTGGCTTCTAACGTTATCCTGCCCTTGTGCTCTCCTGCCCACATCCAGCATGAGACGTTGTTGGAGTACAGTCAGCTCTAGTCACATCACCTGTATCTCAGCATAATTGGATTTGTTGGCTGAAGCATTACTCAAGGAGCTCGTGTCTGACTCTTGAGGAATTACAATGGACACTTGGTGCGTAACTTTGTGGGGCTCTCTTGAAAATTCCAGATGCAATACTTTGCAAAATAGGCTGATTTGTCCCTTTACGGTAAGAACCTTTGTTAGAGTCTGCTAGCTTAGATCCTGGAAAGACACTTCTGCTTTTAGGGAGGCATAGATCAAGAGAGATGCAAAGCTATAGCTCATTTGCCTTATCCAAGACCTAGAGGATGAAAGAGGCAGTGTCGGCACAGCCTTTCCAGAGGCCTTTTCTGGAATGGAGAAATAGCCTTTTGGGATCCTTTGTCAGGTGCTGATTAGATATTCAACAGAGAAAAAAGCCTGCACAAACACTGAGGAAAACTAGGATATATTTGCAAAGACGTTCTCAAATATTACCCCAGAAGGCATGTCCTGCGATCAGTGCTGTTTTCTGGTGGTCAGTGCATTGGTAAGTATGAAGAACTAAGTTAGTGGATTAGTAAAGCAGAGACTAGTGGGGTTTCCAAAAGACTGACAGAATTGTTTAATCCTGTCGAAGAATCCTGGTTACTAAAGCAACTGCAGGAAGTTTAATCATGGAACCACAGTGAATGTCAGTATATCCAGGTGTTGCTGAAATTCCTCAGAAGTGAGGCCTCGATCACAATAATGGCATAATTATTTAGTGACTCCGCAGATGGGGAAAACAATATGAAGAACAGTCCTGAGTCTTGGATCACCTGAGTCATTCTCTTAGAAAGACAATTAAAGTGTTACCCAAATTCATATCTTATTAAGGCTTTTAAATATCATTCCTTCAGTGTGAATGTTTATGGAGAAATCTCTTGTATTTTAGCTTACCACATACAGTTCAGACTCCTTGTTTTTTCCTTCATGGTCTTGTGCAAATTAGCTCCCATCTGTCTGTCTTTTCCCATCTTCTAGCCCATTTCTTGCCTGCCTTGCCTGGCTCAAGCTGCCCCCTTTTCCTATTCCCCACCTCTGATTTCTTTTCTGGCAATCTTTTTTTTTTTAATTTTGCAAGTTGCTAGTTAAAAGCCTTAAGGGACCACAAGTGTCTTGTTTTCCCTAGTGGAGAAGATTAAAGTGTAAAAAGAAAGAAATCATACAGGAATAATGTGCCAGTTCTTGTGCTCTGTATGGACCTTACCCATACAAAGAATGGGCTATGAGAAGGAACTATATATAAGTAACAACTCCTTACTTGGTAAAATAAAAAATGCTCAACTGTGAAACATACTCACGTTGGACTATATTATATTGTTAATAATGGAAATGCATCTTACTCCCTGCTAGACCAAGTCCTTGTCAGGGGCTTGGCCTCTGGGGACAGGGAAGGTGTCACAGAAACTGAATCAAGCAGAAGAGAACAAAAGTTATGAGAACAACGGTAAGCAGTAATGATGTTGAGCTTAAGCTAGTTGGTGGAGATGTTGCAGAGGAGTTACAGCACCATTCGATTAGACGCTGGATATCATACATGAAAGATTTCTTAAATCCTAAATAGAATCACTGATATCTTACTTCAGTGCTCTTTAGCAGAGTTAGCTCTTCTGAGCTCTCAACCTGAGTTAGTTCTTTAGTAGAGTTTAACTTGAGTTGTAGCTCTTTAGTAGAGTTTAAGTTGAGTTAGCTCTTCGGTAGAGTTAGCTCTTTCAAAGAAGCCAAGCCAGTCTGTAGTCCTCACTTGAGTTATTGGGTCAAGTTTTAAGTCCTGAGAGGCAGGATATATTAATTTGGGTCCTTTGTATTGCTAATACACAGATAGACCTTCTTAACCAAAGTCAGCTTGCACTTGCCCCCTTTCATCTATTTCCAAACCATTTTTTAAACCAACTTTTTCATGTCAGATGATCTTTTTCTACATTTTATATTGCAAAACATTCCAGAATGTCCGATGACAGCAGCATCAAGCATTTTGCTCTGGCCTTGGATAGGATTGAGTAGGGACCCATATTGGACTCTCCAGCTTTTCTAAACATTGTTCAAACAATTTTAACAGTTTCTACAAAATTGTTATATACCCACAAGAATTTCACTGCAAATGTGACTGCAATAACCACTTTTTTTGTCATAACACTGTTTTTCTCAGATGCCTTAAAAATTAGCCTACTCAGGAAGATGTCTTAAGTGTGCACAATAATGAAGATTTTTATGCTTGAATGATTCATTTTCAGTTCTGCCCTTCTGCAGCTCCAAGCTTTGCTTTATGCCCATTCCTGCTCCTCCCTGTAAGAGATGCCCATTCTTCTTTGTAGGTTCAGTTAGAAAAAACAGCCCAAAGATCTTAGGAAAAGTTTGAGGAAAATGATTTTTTCAGGGTTTTTGTGTAAGAGGGCAGCTTGAATGAGGTTGTTCTAACAGGTTTTTTTTCCTGGTGGCCTAGGCAATTAGCGCTCAGTTTTAATGGCTCAGAAGGAGAGATCTAGGTTTTGTGGGATCTGTTTCCTTTGAGAGACATCTCCGGACATTGCTGTCTTTCCCCGAGTCTTCTGCCCTCAGCTCAGGGGATTAAGCCTGACTCTGTCTGTAAGTGGCCGACTTCAGGGTGTTTGAAACAGAGGCAGATCACTCTCTGTGAAATGAGTTAGATAATCATGGGGTATTAAGGGGGTGTTAAGAGGGCCTGCTCTTTGTGCATGATCTCTTTGAGTAGGAATTATGGTATCAGACTGCAGTAGAGGTTTCTGGCAAAAATAAAATATATGTCTTATTTGTTGACATATGTCTTGTGTCTTGAATCAGTGCCCTGGGGAAGGACCTTGGCTTCAGGATTCAACCGAATTTACATTAATCAGAGGAGGCCCCTGATTCCCCACCAGCCTTGGCCATGTCCCTGGGTAACAGCGAGCGCTACTGATGCTGAGCCAGGCTCACGGGCTCCCTCCAAGGAGAGGGAGCCCAGGCTTGAGGACACATGCTGGGGAGATAACAAATGAACACCATGAGATGTGACAGTGTGCTGCATCCCTGCCGGAGCCTCCTGCATTGGGATGAGCGGGTCCTACAGAGCAGATGTTCACTGCTCTGTATATCTTGTCAATAATTCAAAGCATGGGAAGAGCACAGGAAAGGCTGATAGCCCACTGAACTGTCCTGTTTCCAATGGTCCTCTTTCCCAGCCCCTGGTTTATAACGAAAAGTAATGACATGTCTGTTATAAAGGCTGTGAAGGATGCACATGGTACAGCAGTGACTATGGAAAGCCCAGGAGAAGGAGGCTTGCCAAGAGTGCAGTAAGACCTCATAGGACAGGTGAGACATGTTTGAGGCAGCATGGACGTGACTGGGAGCCTCCAAAAGTGCCATGCAGTGTGGGTGGAGAAGGATGATTTAGTCCTGGATGCGCTCACAGGGACAATTCAAATTAACAGCCTCATAACAATGTTAAAGTGACCAACAGGATTTAGCATCCAGTATACTTTCAGCCTGCACGTAAGCGCTCCATTTCCCAAAACTCTTAAAAATGTTATCTTTCTGAGATTTTATTTTACCTTACCACAGTAAGGAGTGATTTCTTGACTTCTCCATTACCTCAGTTTTATCTGTCTGTGTTCAACATAACTTAATCATGTTTACGCAGACTTTCACCTTAATGCCAGACACTGTCTTAATTTGTTTACCAGATACCTAGTTTTGCAGTTTATGGACTCCTCAAGGTAACTTTTTCTCTCCCTTTGCCTTTCAATTCCCTGTACCAGTATTTATATTCCCTTTAAAACTTACAGTCTGGTTCTGCAGCCTTTAGAAATCTACCTGACGATCACCTAACAGTTACTTTTTCAATTTTGTGCTTCTGATTCTTATTATAAGCGGATTTTGAGTTAATGTTGCCACAGGCATTATAATACTGCTTGTCTGACTCAACAATCTAAGGTGTGTTAAATGATAAAAAGAAATCACCAGTTTGAGATTTTTTAAAAAATAAAATCATGTCTTTTGGAAGTATCTTTTTTCTAGGATCTCATATTCTTCGAGTTTCTTTAGCACAATCTAATAACTGCATTCTTTCCCAACTGCATTGTAGGCTATTTAAAGTCTAGCATCTCTGAGCAAACAATAGAAAAATATTAGAAAAAACCCTAACCTTTCGAACACTGCTAAGTCTGCATGATCAGCTGTTCTTTTCTTGTTATTCACCTCTTTCTGCCTTTTTTCTTCCAGATTTAATCCTTTGGCTTTACTTTCACTCCTGCAACCAGGAAATGTTCTTTGGTAGTCAGAAAGGAGTGCTGTAAGCCAGAGCTCATAATTATCGGGTGGGCTCACCCAGAGCAGCCGACTGCCGAGGCTGACGTGAGGGGCTCCCACGCTTGGAGTAGCGGGTGCTGGGCTGTGGGAAGCTGGGCTGGCACAGTAGCTCAGTGCTGAATGCGGGAAATGACCCTCCCAGCAGCAGCATTCACTGCCCTCATCTCTCCTGTCCTCATTCTGTCCAACAGGAGAAGCAAGCTTGATCCTTCATGGCGGTTCCCTGGCTCTCCCATCCCAGCTCCTTTCCGTAGCAGGAAGAGCCTAGCCCTGGGTCCTGTTTTTGGTGGGGAGCAATTCAGCTGTTTTTGCTATCATTAATCATGGGATCATTCAGGAGGCCATCGAGCCCAATCTCCTGCTCACAGCAGGCTCAATGCAGGGTCATTCAGGCCAGGTTGCTCAGGGCTTGGGAGACTTGGTAAATGCAGTGGAAGCGTGGCTGATCATAGTTTAAAAATGAGAGCAGAACGCCTTGCACAGTTGTTTATCTTGACATTAGCAAGGCATCTGACACCATCTCCTACAACACTCTCATTGACAAACTGATGAAGAATGAACTAGAGAAATGGAAAACCTAAACTGGTGGTCTCAAAAGGTTATGATCAGCATCTTGAAGTCCAGCTGGAGGCCAGTCACTAGTGGTGTGCCCCAGGGGTCAACACTGGGGCCAATAATATTCATCAATAACATCTTCATTAATAACATGGATGATGGGGTAGAATGCACCCTCAGCAAGTTTGCAGATGATACAAAACTGGGAGGAGTGATTATAGACCAGATCGTTGAGCTGCAGTTCAAAAGGACCTTGGCAGGCTCAAGAAATAGCTTGAGAGGAGTCTCATGAAATCCAACAAAATGAAATGCCAGGTGCTGCCACTGGGTAGGAATAACTCCATGCACCGCTACATGCTGGGGACCAACTGTCTGGAAAGCAGTTTTACAGGAAACGACTTGGAAGTCCTGGTGGACAACAAATTGAACGTGATCCTGCACTGTGCCCTCTCAGCAAAGATGGCCAACAGTCTCTGAGGCTGGATTAGGTAGAGCATCACCAGCAAGGAGGTGATCCTTCCTCTTTACTCAGCCCTGGTGAGACACATCTGGCGTGCTGGGTCCAGGTCTGGGCATCCCAGTGCAAGAGAGACAGGGACTTACTGGAGTGAGTCTAGTGAAGGGCTATGAAGATGATTAAGAAACTGGAGCATCTGGCATAGGAGTAGAGGCTAAAAGAGCTGGGGTGGTTCAGTCTGGAGGAGAAAAGGCTCAGGAGGATCTGATCAATGTGTACATATGCCTGATGGGAGTGAGTAAAGAAAGCAAAGCCAGGCTTTCCATGGTGGTGCCCAGTGACGGGACAAGAGGCAATGGGCACAAACTGAAAGAGAAAATGGAGTGATCATGCAAAGGTGCACTCTGAACACTAATCGGAAAACTGCAGTCTGGCAGTTAGGCTCAAGAGCAAGAATTAGCATTTTTTGAAGACAGCCATAACCCCAATATATTCATATTCATATATTCACATGCACATTATTTTGTTTATGATTTGCCACTTTTCATGTTTCATTTTTTCTGTAACTTATTTATTGTATCCAGGCTCCACCTTCATAAGACTTCCCCCCGTCCTGCCCCCGGCTGTACTCACTGATAAGTGTTTTGTGTCAAATAGCAAGTACCAGGTATTGCTTATACCAGCTAAAGAAGACTGGTAAATACTTGAGTGCAAAACCAGACATGTAAATAAGGTGCATTTTGTGATCAAACAAAGAAAAAGACATTCATTTGTAAATTAATGTTGTGTTTGATGTGAATCCAATGAAAGGGTCCTAGTGAAGAACCCGTGAGGTCCATACAAACCTGTGAATACTTTTTCAGGTATTCAGGTGTTTGTAATATTTAATATGTGCATCACGTAATTTGATCAATAAGTTGTGATTTTTTTCCTACTAACAGACTGAAAATCCATAAGAGTGACTTCTGTGCACTACAGCAAATACTGGGGATGTAGTCACAGGCAAATTTAAGCTACTACTATGAGTTTTAATATATAGGATTAAAACTATTCTGATAAATCACTACATATAATCACAAGAGAAAGAGCAAGGTAACAAAATTATGCTGAAACAGGATGTTTAACAATTAGCCAGGAAGAAGCCACTTCAATAGTCTGAGTCAGCTAAGGACAGAGCCTCTTCCCATCATCAGTGGAGTAAGTGGGATATGTGAAATTTTCAAGGAGTCAGCTGAGTTATAATGTGTTGAAAAAGTTTATTTGCTATAATTAAAAAAACCCAAACTACATTCTTTTAAAAAAGTAAAAAAGACTTTGTCTTGAAAATTAGGTGTCTTGCTCACCCCCTCACCAGTGGCGAAGCCTTCATTTCTCATCATCAGCTCAGATCTAACATGTAGCTTCCTCCTGGAAGAGAAACGGCTTCCACCCCAGGGAGGGAGCCTTCAGCAGGCAGAAGCATCTGGTGGGCCAGAGCGTGGGCTGAGGGAAAGGAGACACGAGTTCGATGGACTGCCATTGGGCCCATGCAGTGGGTTTCTGTCTGCTCTCCCACATTTTGAGTTATGTTATTTTTTTGTTTGGAGCCTTCTGCTGCCGTTGTGGCCCAGGGTAGCTCAGGACAGCAGGAATCCGCTGGAAATGCCAACACCAGAGCCTCAGGGCTCTGCGGAGATGTGAGTTGTTTCACCTTCTGCCAACTGAAAACGTCCTGGAGGACGGGATACTTGCTCCTGCATTTCTTGTGCATTCTGACTGTTTATATCTATTTACAGAAACACTACCAGTAATAAAAGATAATTTGCCTTAAGATAAATGAAGTTTCTAGTGGACTGGGTGATGGCACGATGATATTCATGCATCTGATTCCAGTCCTCCTTCTCCCTCAAAATACAGGCAAGTCTTTTGCGCCTCTTTGTTCTCTGTATCACTCCTTTTGTTCCTCTACATTAATAATATTTAGCACGGATTTTCAGCCTCCAGACCTCAGTGTGGTGAGGTATATCATCTAACTTAGCTGTCTAAAAGCTATCATCTAGGCTGTAGTTCATGGAGATATAAATATCTCCGAAGAGATGGATATTCTTTATTTTTATATTCTTTCACTAAGACGTTGCTTACTGTTGCTTACACTCAAACATTTCAGACTTGCACATGTGAATGAGTGCTTGACTAAGTGTCAGGAATAACATTTATTTCATGGTGGATTGACGTTTTCTGGAAAAGAAGAGTAGTGACAGCAGGGAGCTGTTCCTGTTCTTTTAGGAATTTTTGTGATCTTTCTAAGTCTTATTTTAGGCTTGCTGCTGGAGGTCAGTAGTTGGTAGACATTTTACGAACAAATGAGAAACTGAGAAAGACGGAGAGCTTGAAATAATGTGTCAGAGATAATAGGGATAATTTATTTCTTGATAGTAGAAAGATAGAAATTGATCCTTTTTCAACACTGAAAAAAGTTCAGTTTGCGGTTTTCAAGAAAAGATTTTTTCCTGCCACTTGCTTCGTGCTGAACAACCAGTTCTAATAAGGAACTCTCAGTATTTGCATCTTTATGATTATTTCAGAAACACTAGCTCATTTGTTCTTAATAACGTTACTGAAAAATACCAGTAATTATATAATGGCTGTAGAAATCACATTTTAGGTAAATGAAATTATTTTTTTTATTATAACTCTCCAATTTATATGTAATTACCAGCTATAAAAGAACCTTCCTGGTATGCATAATGACCACCTTTTGTCCTTGCATGAAAAGTCGAGGTGTTTTCATTCAAGGTTTTGTTCTCTTCAGCTTATTCCTGGCTGGTTGGGGAGACAGAGGCAGCTGTTTTTATGACAAGTCACACAGCCCTTCCCCAGACTATTGAAAGTGTTGGTTTGAAAACCAGCTGGGTGTATTCTTAGTCTGTCAAGCCCAGGCCACAGAAACAAGAATCCTGGGCAAGCCAGTTGAAATGTGTCGTTGTTAAAAAGGAGTTGTTCTTGATGTTTTTTACTGTTAATAGAAACTAGCAATTATTAATTACCTGTAACTGCTATGATTTAAGAGTAATACAATAGAAAACATGCAGACAACATAAAGCGACACGCATTGTTTTTCCTATTACTTTGGGCTCCACTGGAGATGTGATGCTCTACCGTCTTTTGTGTAAGCATATGTAAAATTCTAAAATAAAAAGATGCAGGACTACTCTTGCTGTCTCAGTTGTTACGATTATTAACTGTAAGCCAGAGTAGAATTTGTAATCGGAATGAAATATACTTTTGTTTTTTGGACAGAAGGAAGAAGATTACTGTCTGTGTAACACCACCACCACCTTTCTGATAGAAGCGTGTCAGTTAATTGACAGGGAAGGATATACTTTTGGCCTTTGTATTTCGTTTGGACTAGAGGAGTATTGCTAGAGATGGGAAGTGTAAAAAAGAGGTGGTTGCTGTAGATGATACCATCATGGACTGCACCAAGACTGTAATTACTGGGACAGAAGAAAAATGCTGGACGTAATTCTTGTGGAGATATGAGAGCTGGTGCTTGACAGCAGCCTGGATACGCAGTCCCAAGGTGGCAGATCCTCAGGTGATTGAACCCGAATGACGGATAGGAGAGTTCCTGAATAGCAGTCTTCATAGCCTACAGCAATTTTATATACTTGACCCATATCATGTGAGAATGCTCAGAAACAGCAGTCTCTTTATCATCACTTTTGTGATGGCAAGATATTATAGGTACAGTGAACGACTGGTACAAAAAAGACACCTGCATCTGTCGGCCTATCATGAATCTAACGGCAACTGAGATGAAGTGGCTGCAGAATTCAGTACACATAGAACTGGAAGAAATATTGCTGTCAAGAATGCCCCGTATTCTCCTTCAAAAAATAAGGAACTGGACAGACATTTTCCATGCTTCAGTGTCTATCACAGGTTTGATTCTGTTTTGGCAGAAACATTCCCAAGAAGATGTCCAAGAGGAAAAAAGGGTCTTGCTGGAGTGTTATTTTTTCACAATTTTAAATAATTAATGTTTTTAATTAGGAACACGGGTGAGCAAATAATTCTGAAGCTTGACTTGGCTATTCTGCTGTTCTCGTGAAAATGTCCCCAGATTTGGGCTCTGAAAATTGCCCTTTGAATTGCATAATCTTTGTTTTGTGCAGCGTGCTTTTTGAACAGTACGCAGTCTGGGCAGTGATAGGTCTGTGCTTCATCAGCCCAGACTTCTTGTGTTATGCCTGGCCAGACAAGTGAAACAAGTAGGTGGAAGAAAGTGGAGTTTTAGTTGCATAAGCAGCAATAAATTCTGAATGTTGTAATATTGAACATTTGATTTTGGGTCCTGAACTGTCTTCATACAGGTATGGATTTATAGATTTTGAACTTCTGTTTCAGGACATTTTTCCAAAAGATTAAATCTAGTCCCAGATCTGAAACACTGTGGTCTGAAAGGTGGAATGAAACCTTTTGTGAGCAGCACAACGGGTAAGAGTCTGGTTCCTCATGTATTTGTACACTCTTCCTTTCTCTGAGTGTCACCATGCTCTCAATTCCCCTGCAATATTTTTACTGTCACTCTTACTCTCTAAACTTCTTTATGACGCCTTTTGCATGTCCCCTGTCATCCCCCTTTGCACCGAAGCCTTTCCTTCAGCGGAGGCACGCTGCCCACGCAGAGGTGTCTGTCCCGGAGGAGCCAAGTCACACTCTGGCCCTCCCTGACTAAACCTGATCTTGCCTAAACCTCTGCTGACAGTAGTGAGAGCCAGGGCATAAGTACACACCCATGTGGAGATATCTCCGTGTATGTCTCGGTCTGGAGCTGAGTCTTTCTAGCAGCTAAAATGAGCTAACATTAGAGGGAAGGTTAAACCAGTAACCACGTGAGTGGAATGGTGGTTCCTTGTAAGCATGGGTCCACATTTACATTTTGCTGCAAAAGCAGTCCCTGCCTCAGATAGCTCCTTTTAGCTCTAAAGTGGGTTCGGTGAGGAAACGCAAGTTAGTGCAATGGTTTGACATGTACTTGGCAAAGGCATTTTATGTGGAATCAAATTTGTAAGGTATGGAAATACATCAGCTGATGGTACTGGGTTGCTTGTTTGTCTACTGATGAAATCACCTTTGTTCAGGTTAGAGCTAAAAACCTATTCATCTGTTCACCAAAATTTATGGGCAAACAAGCCTGCCATATCAGATATTGTAATAAGAGTCACTAAATCTTTAACAATCCTACTCCAGATCTAATTAAAAATCTCTCTTGTTTTCAGCAATCCACATGTTTTATTCAGTTATTGCTTAAGAAAGTGGACTATGTAATGATCAGGGGATTTACAGGACATAATTTATTTCTAGTGATAATGTATATTTATCTAGCAAGTAGCAGAATTTTCTCCTTCCAAATGAGCTACATTTATTATCTTGATAAATGTGTAAAGGTAATTATTTGAGGGAACAATGCTTTGATATGACAGAACCTATGACAGCAAAAATGCCACTCAACTTCAACTGGAAAAAAACCTCTTAACATTTCCATTTACTTGGTTCCAAAATTCAGTGTAAACCCAACTGTCTCTAGCCCATTGTCATGGTTTAACCCCAGTTGGCAACTAAGCACCACACAGCCGCCCGCTTACCCTCCCCCTGGTGGGATCGGGGAGAGAATCTGAAAAAAAAAGTAAAACCCGTGGGTTGAGATAAAGACATTTTAATAGGACAGCAGAGGAAGAGAAAATAATAATAATAGTAATAATGATAAAAGAATGTACTGCACAGTGCAATTGCTCACCACCCACTGACCGATGCCCAGCCCGGCCCTGAGCAGCGATCGCTGCCCCCCCGGCCAACTCCCCCCAGTTTCTATACTGAGCGTGATGTCATATGGTATGGAATAGCCAGTTTCTGCATCAATTTCTGTAAGTATTTTTTTTTAATCTCTAGGAAGACTTATAGCATATTGCAATATCAGTCTGGATAAATCTGACACTTCCATGACACCTCTATGTATATTATCAAGCACGTTATCTATTCAGTGACTCCTTAAGTTCCACTTCATAAAAATAGAAAGACATCTTTATTTGTTGCTTTCTTTTAGCCTCTCTCCAGTCTCTTTGCAGAAAAAATGTGTTTATCGTACAGGACTTGTGGCCATTTTTATTAATAAGCACATGCGTATACATTTTTGTGAAGAACCTTAATGAGAGAAAACTAAGCCAAAGAAAGTTATGTATTATTCTTGTCTTTTCAGTGCTGAGTTCTAGGAGTTCTTTCTCTGGCACTATAAGCTTCAGGCTCATAGTGGAAAGTTTCAGTATTTAGAAAATATACAGAATTTTTTTTTTGTGAAGGAAGAAGCTATATGTGTGAGGCTAGGTTTGGTCTTATGGTGGGTCTCAGATAGCATGAGGAAGATTTTCTCTCTTAAAAGCATGCAATGGTCAGTCTGGGAGGCAATGGTTGAGTGGGTCACAGTTTGGTTTTTCATAGCTTTGGAGAGTCCAAAAAATAAGCCAGATTCCCAGAGGATGCATCACACTGTTGTGATGGATGGTCCAGACAAGACAGGGTCTCCATAGTGCTTTTCTGTTCTTAGCACTGTCAGCATCATCTTGCTTATATTTATATCTTTGCTTTTCAATTACCTGCAAGGTATTGAGAAAGCTGCAGAATGGTGTGGTTAACACACAATATAAGTGATAATGTGTAAATGCATGCGTTGTCTCCCTACTGTTACAGACTGTTGTCTCACCATCTCCCTCAAAGGCTTCATATCGATGCTGCTGCATATGAAAGAGAGAGCCCTGTCCTGAAGGAATCTGCAGGTGTTGCCACCGTAGCCTGTAGTGACCCTCTGTGCTGAATGTGAGAGGGAAACATGACGACTTCTTTATTCCACCCTGAAATCTTTGGAGATGGGACAGAAATATTTGGTTATCACCAAATACCGAAAACACCAGAACATAACACATCTAAATGGGGTTAAAATAATACTTTCTTTTCATCCCACAGAGACACTTGCATTATTGACCATCAATAGCAAGTGAATGGTGAATTTAATACACGGTAACTCATGCTAAAGCCTACAGGTAAATAAGTGTCTCATTTGTAATAAACGGCTTTCTATTTAGTGTACTGGAGTTGTTCCAAGGACATCTTTTCATAGGAGAAGCAGATGTAGATGAAGTTTTGCACAATTTAGGCTGTATTTTTTTAATAAAACATTTAATTAGCAGGCATGAACACAGCCAGACACTTGAAATGGCACTAAAACAATTGTTTGATATTAAACAGCACACACATTCAACTTGTGAATGCAGTTATACTGAAAAGCTTGAAAATATCAACAAATCATGATGTGTTTAAAAAAGAAGTTTTAATTTTCTTCCAAGGTTTTTTCTTACAGAATTTGAAAGCTGGGGGGAAAAAAGTTCAAATCAACACAGAAAAATAAAGAAAAGGAAAGAAAGAGAAAAGATTGTTTCTCTAAATGCCAAGAGCTTATTAATGCTTCTTTCACAGATCAGAAAGAGAATTGTGACCCATATTCTAAATGCTGTATTGAACTGCTGTGCTCTTACCTGGAAAAGTTTGCTCACTTCATTGTGGGAGAGTAGGACTCTGGATCATCCTGTTAAAAATTTGAATACAACAAAAGAACCTAAATAGTATTTAAAGCAAAAGGTTGGTAAAAAGAACAAGGAAACTCAGCTTTACGGTCATTTTTGCAAGTGGTTGGGTGCTTAGGGCCAGTTCCAACAGAGGACTGCAAAAGCAACTGCTAGTTTTTCTGAACTGTACTATTGATTGCATTGAGAGCACCTGAATGATTAAGACAGGAGCATGTCCCAAAGAGTCGTGATGCTTTGGGATAAAGCTCAAAGTGTCCTTTGAAGATATTTGTCAGTAGTGCCCTGAGGTGTAGCATTCTGGATGAATCAAGGCAGAATTCAGAAGAAAACCTTGATTGCATCACCTAAAAATATTGACTTCACAGTTTTCTGCCATCAGTTAGCCATCATTTCATCAGTCTTTGTCTGGAGTACTCTTATATCCACATACCCTTTATAGACATCATTCCTCACCAAGAAAATGACAACGTGCAGATGACTACATAAAAAATACCTACTCCCTACTGGGTTTGGAGTACTACCCTGTACTCCAAACCTACTCCCACAGAATCAAAGTTTTTCCAAAACATGCCAAAAAATTTGTAATTTGCAGCTGAGATCTCAGACAACATCGTGAGAGCCTTAGATTTGCTCTGGAAAAGCTGTTAGTCTTACCAAACTAAAGAGCACCAGTCACCCTTAAAGAATACCTTTGGATGAATAAGTTGGGTCTCTAACTGTGCCACCTGTTTACAACATAAAAAGCACCCTTTCGTTAAGTCATATATTCCTAGTAATCATGTACCATCATATATGGGATTTCTGTAGAAAGTCTTTTACATGATTACAGCCCGTACTATGAGAAGACTATGTCCTGAAATATATTTTTCCAACACCTCTTCTGTCATCTTTGGCACATGTCTTAATCTCGCCAAACTTGTAAAATCAAGGACGAATTTCTTGCAAATCAGCAAGTACTGAATTAATCTGTCCATGGCAGAATCATGAGATCCAAAACAAGAAATATTTGTGTACAAGACTTCCATAACTACTGTGGTAAATGTATCTCACAAGGGAATCACCAGAATCCAGGAGTATATCACTCATATAACATTCCCATCAAATATGTCAAATACTTTTACAGAAATTAGTCACAACAAACAGGAATTAATTAATACAGAGAGCTGAGAAACAACCAGTTACCGAGAAAACACTTTCATGAAACAGCAATTGCATCTTTGACATTTTAGTCCTGATTTTCAAGGAAGACTTATACAATTCCTTCAAAACACGAGTCTGGAAAATATATATATATATTTTCTGCTGGATTCTGGACATCACAGACAAGATAAAAATAAGAATTATAGGGTAAGTTAATATTGCAACTTATAGAGCTGGAAAGAATGAAAAAGCTGGAAAGAACGATGACTGTTGGTGTGCATGTAATTCTAGAAACACAAAGAGCAAAGACTGCTTGAGAACAATTTGTCTGAGTTTAACATAATCCTTTTAACCAGTTAGGCAAGTAGACAGGCAATGGAAGTTGTTACCTGTGGGGGAGGGTGGGGATGTTATCAAGAGGAGAGAAAATGAACTTGATATCCTCTGTGTGACAGTCTCATGAACATGGAATTAGATATCTATTTGCCACTTGTAAAAGATTAGTGTTAGGCAGCTTATGGGTAAGATTATAAATGCTCCATAAAACATGACTCTTTCCTGGTATGTTTTTAAATAACCATACAATAGAAAGAAGAAACAAACCCTATCCATGGTAGACAAAAAAGAATCCCGAATATGCCATCTAATAGCTGAGCTATGTTTTAGACCAAGTGAATAATATAATTAGTATTTTAGGTAGTAGAGATGAAAAGTTGAGATAAAAACAAATAAGGAAAGCAGGACCTTCAATTTCAACTACATATTTTTAAAAACTGCTAGTGAACTGTGCTTTCCAGGTTCTACTTTTATAATGTGCACATATACAACCATAGACTGGTCATGGCCATGCACGGAAGGGGCGGTGGGAGGCACCAGCCCTGAATCACAGTATGGAGGAGAGCACAGCAGAGCCTGTGTGAAACCACACAGCATGGGATTTTGAAAACAAAGCACTCATGGCAAAATAAAGGATTTAGAAGAGAATAGTTCATGCACATATTAGAGTGAGAAATTAGCATATGTAGTACCATTTTCACACTCAACCCATGGGTTTTAGAAAGAGCCAATTATTGCTAGCACCTGCTTTGGATAGCAGTTTTGTTTCAGCTGGCCAAGAGGTCACGCGAATGAGTCAGAAAACTTATGATTCCCTTTGTGCAGCCTGGCCCAATGAGATGGTGGTTGCCCGCTGGTTAAGGTGAGGGATGAAGCAGAAGAGTTTTGGAGAGCCCATTGAGGATGCTTGGGAGTGCATTGCGTAAGGGAACGAGGAAGTGTCAGTTCGATCTGCTGAGCCTGGAGAAGACAGCTCCGGCCACGGTCAGGGTCGTGTGTTAACTTGCAGGTGGAGGGAACAATGCCCCACCCAGTCTCCAGGTGAGGATTCTTCTTCCATACCTCTTATTTGCGGATTTGGAATATAGCTGTATGTTGTGGTTTAACCCAGCAGGCAGCTAAACACTACACAGCTGTTCGCTCACTCCCCCGCAGTGGGATGGGGGAGAAAAATCGGAAAAAAGGTAAAACTCGTGGGTTAAGATAAAGACAGAAAAGGACATTTAACAGGACAGAAAAGGAAGGGAAAATAATAATAATGATAAAAGAATATACAAAACAAGTGATGCGCAATGCAATTGCTCACCACCAGCTGACTGATGCCCAGCCAGTTCTCGAGCAGCGGCTGTGCCCCCTCACCAACTCCCCCCAGTGTTTTTGTTCAGCTTGATGTCATATGATATGGAATAGCCTTTTGGCCAGTTTGGGTCGGCTGTCCTTGCTGTGTCCCCTCCCAGCTTCTTGTGCATCTCCAGCCTCCTCGCTGGCAGGGCAGTATGAGAAGCTGAAAAGTCCTTGACTTAGTGCAAGCACTGCTCAGCAACAACTAAAACATCAGCGTGTTATCAATATTATTCTCATCCTAAATCCAAAGCACAGCACTATACCAGCTACTAGGAAGAAAATTAACTCTATCCCAGCTGGAACCAGGACACTGTACCAGGGCGTTATGCAGCTTAGTTCCAGACACTGTCAGAGCACTGCTACATCAGCCCGACCTTTGCTTTTACCCACCTTAATCCCATTTAAGCTGCTGGCTCACATTCAGGCTGTTTGTTTCTTACAACACAGTAGGTCGGTATTGTGTAGAAGCTGTGCCTGAAATCGTGCCTCCTGCTGACTTCACCAAGAGTGAGGCTGCTTATCAAAAGTGACCTTCGCATGTGGCCTTATTTTCACTTCCAGTGTCTGAACTCTGAATAAACCTTAGTCATATTCACTTGAGTAGGAACGTTTCAGCACAGAAAATTCAGGTAGTGTCACTCAAGACATCTCTTTTGCTCTCGGTCACGTTTTTCCTGTTGCAGGATTTGAGATTGCAAAGGTTTCCAGCAGGACAAAAAAGGTAATTGGCGTAGACCTCCTGCCCCTCAAAAGAAAGACTGCAAATGGGCAACGAGGGAATAACAACATCCTGATTACAGGAGAAATGTCTTTTGAAATGCTAAAGTGGAAAAGATTGGCTATGTCTGCACCAGTAAACCAAACAGGCCCAGGGTAGATGGCCAGCTGCTGTGTTGCAAACATCTGTACTGTATTTTTCGTGTGGCCCGTGGCAAGGCTGCTCTCTTGTTCTAGACACCCGGAGAGGGGCAAAGAAGTTTCATGCTGAGCAGCCTGCTGTGATTCACCCGGGCAGCATTGCTTGGTCTGAGCAGACCCCAACAGCCATTGCCACCCTGGGCTACCATGGAGACACAGGGAAGACCAGGAACCATCAAGTATGGGAGAGTTCCTCTACCTACAAAGGAGAAGGAGGCAATACACGCAAGGTGGTGTCTGAAGGCTGGCACACCCTATAATGTCACAACATATATTTGTTCATTTTCAAATACATACCAGCTCACTAGTTACCTTGAATATTTCCTGCATATTGTAGCTAAGTTTTGGACAAATATTGCCATTTTAGAGTTGCCATGCTGCTTAGCTCCCTTCGTTACCTAACTTTGCTCTGTTCTACCTGAGGTCAATAACTCCATTTTGCACAGGAAAGTTGATTTGTCAAATAATTTAATCACCTCTTTGTATAATGATAGAGTAAAATTGGCAGAGGAAGCTTGTTATCAATCTGGGGTACTGGTAAGCAGTAATTATGTGTAATGAGGCTTTTGTCTTGCAGCATTCTGAAGATCATCTTGAACTCCTTCTCACGCTTCAGCAAAGGGACTGTTGTGTTGAATTTTCCTTTAACATTTTCCCCACTCCCTGAAAAGAAATTATAGGTTGTTATAGGGAAGCTCATTTGAAGCCTCAATTTTCTTGAGTATCCTGCTCTTGTGGGAGTACCAGGTGTGCTCAGAGACTGTGGCCTTCAGGTTCAAACTCAACTGGCATTCTACAAGTCTTTGATTTTTTTTTTCCCTTCTGCTGAAGAGGCAGTGGTTGTCTTGACAGCAGGAACAAAGCTTCATCCTTGTACTTTGATATGTAGCAAGGTTAAAATAAAACCAAAATGGGCTTTTGAGAAACTGAATATTTTTTAAGACAAAGGTTGTAGTAAAGGCTCTGTGCTGACAAGATATATTAAAAATTGTTGATTGTTTTCAGGGCATTTTATTACACTGCTCACTGTCGCATATGAAGATGCCACCCATAAAAATATATGCTCTGCAAGGTGATTCGTGAGGTGGAACACACCCTGAACTCCAAATGATTTTATGCTTTCAGAATCATATCCCAAAGGAAGATAGAAAAGCACTCAACAAATTTGTTTTGCTGAAGAGGGACAAATACTGAAAAATAACATGATTGTATTAAAACCACTAAAAGGAGTCCTGGAGGGCTGAAGAGGCAAAACAAGCTATTGAAAGAGAAAATAAGCATTTTGCCTTTCACTGTTTCTTAGAAATTCCTACATCAATGATTTCTATAATGTTGTCCAGATTTGCAGGGACTCATGTTCAGCTATTCTGTATTGATAAGAAGGTCAGCATAACATTGTAGGAAGCATTAAATCTGTTTATGACACTGGAGTTTTGAGCTTTTTAACAAAATTGTAACATGACCTGTTTTCTCAAATTAAAACATATTTGACTCTACAGTGAAGCTGTATTTGTATACAAAAACTTCTGGTGAAGGCAGAAGTTAGATATTCACAAGTTCATTTGGCACTATGAACTCTTGTTGCCACACTGTATATAAACTATAATTTTCTACTTAGCATAGTTATATACATATCTGAGTAATTATTTTGGTAACTGTATCTTTTTTTTTTGCTTTTTCCTTTTTTCCCCCCATACTATTGTAGGCACTTCAGGAAAATAAAAATACAATAAATGAACTAATAGTGAAAAGAACTAGCCAAGAAGCTCATACACATCTCAGGTGAACTACTGTGAGAATAAAATAACAATACGTCTGTATTAGACTAATTTCTCTATCATGCAACCAAAAAGGAAATCCAAGAGGCAGAAGTCCATATTCACATTCAGATCTGCATCTGTTAGTACTCAATGAATAGCTTTTCTATTATTTATTTAGTTCTATTACATATACAGGGACTGCACCAAGTCATATCTTAGAAATATGCACCTGATCATCTTTATATTATTACATCAGTTTCAAATGCTATGATCTGTATGTGATCCGCAAAAAGATTTGCTTTACAAGACAGAATATTAGCATTAATTTCTAGTGCAACAGACTTGCATTTAATATTAGTTCCTCTAAAAATAGCAAAAATGATATAATGGAGTCTCAAATACTGCCAGTTGCTGGAATATTGGCAGAGTTTAGTAACTAAATGTTAGAGAAAACTGGTTGTGTTTTGCAGGTCTGTAAGCAAAGGAGGTAAAACAGAGGTAAAAGCTTTGTTCCAAGCTGAAAATAGCAAATAGCTGTAGTAGGGTCAAGTTGCTGAAATTGTTGGTCCCTCCATTTGAGATGACCGTGGGAGGTCAGTGCGCTCCTGAAGGGGGGGTCCGTGGCGGCCGGTCTCCAAACCTCCTCTCAGTGATGGTGAGGCACCAGTGTTCGCCAAAGCAGTGAACGGTGGGAGAGGCAGCCCTGGCGAGAGCAGCTAACGATGATGAGATGAAGGAGGACCGACTAATGCTACCCTGAATGTTGTCCAGCTGCATATGTCAAAACATAGCATGACAGAGAGCTCAGAAGCCCCAACTTCTGATATTTCCACCAACTTACTTTCTAATGAAATAGAAGGATATTTTCTAACCTTTCTGATGACTGCAGGGAAATTGGAAAGCCCCACTGATTTCTGCTAGAAACATTGAACACAATGCCAGCATCTTGCCATACCTGTATCTTTGGATTGCTCTTCTTGTAATAGGGAAAATCGTTATTGATAGGCAAAAATGAAACGTGTTCCATGGCTGTGCCAGGGACCTGCAATTTTAAGAACATGACTCCAACCAAATTGCCCTCTTCATAAGACCAGTTGTCAAGATGTAGGTCCAAGATGCTACCTATAAATGTGACAAAACCAAAAACCACTGCAAAAGATTACTTTTCACCTTTTCACTGGAGTGTTATGCTAGCAGATTAATTATGACAAAATGTGAGAAAATGCTTCCTCAAAATGTGAGTTTATTAACCTAAGTGGAAGCCGGAGCTGAAAAGCACAATGCAACCAAAAGGAAGAATGATTTTTAATGACTGTTGTAGAATAAGCAAAGAGGTTATGAATTGCAAAGGAGCATCTGACATTTCTGAGTAGATGATGTTAGAAAAGTTTTGGATAGGGAGGCAAACAGTCTTGCAGGGAATTTAAATTCACATGATATTTCTGGTTCACCTGTTTTAAAATAAGATTTAACTAATTCCTAGTGTGTTTTTAGTGGTCACAGGATGTTACTGAAAACAAATTGAGTCTGATGCTCATATAAAACATTACCATCTCTACAGTCATATGAATAAAACTTGTAAGTGGTGTTGCTGAGAGCACAGAGTTCTTGGTTCTTGGAAATTCAGCAACCGGATACTGTAGATTTACATTCTTGCTGTGTAAGAAGAGATTTGCAACACGTCATACTGTGAAATATAGCTCTACACAGACCTGCATGCAGCTCTTTGTGTAGGAAAGTTTGCTGTCACTGGCAGTTTTCTGCTCATTTGCAAATTGCTCAAAGAAGCTGATACTTGACTTTATGGGAGGGATGGGGAGATGAGCCCACCAAGCAATGTTACTCATTGTTTCAGTTATACTTTCCTTTTTATACTTACTGAAAAGCTTGCCTCATGCTTACAAATGAATTTCAATAGCACATTTAAATGGAAAATGAAAATGAAAGACTTACAGTGTTATCCTGAGCCTCTATAGAGCAGAATTTTCCCCATGCATACCTCTGTAGCGATGGGTCTCTGTTCTACCTTGCACGTTAGAAAACTTGCCAGCCAAATTCAGGGCCTTTCTTCATTTATTTGCCACACAGGCCAAAGTAAAAGAACAAATAGGAAAGGTGACTCTTTAGATCCCTTGCTGATCTTCTGTTAAAACAAAATGAGCATGCAGGAGAATACAAACTTTAATCTGTATTTAGAAATTAGCATACTGGATGTGCAATACCTTAGAAAGAAGATTATATCTTGGAATCCCACCCATTTATCACCTGCTGAAACAAGTATAACTGCTTAGTAGAAGCTAGATTATTTTCTATTAAATGGAATTTCAGTCCACAACTGCAGCTTAATCAGTGCAGTATATAATTTATTTTCATTAGGCTCTATCAGTCTCCTGGGAGACAAGTGTTTAAGGAAATTCAGCAGTTGTAGGATCAGCCATCAATTTTTCTTTCTGACCTGTATTTTTAGACTTGTAATTTATATTATTTCAAGCAGTTTCTCTTTATGTGCCCTCATTGTAACTGCATATAATTATCTTAAAGAACATTAAGAGGAAATATCAGAAATCAGAATATATTTCTTGCATGGTCCAGAAAGAACTGGGTCACAATACTATAGCACAGCTTTTTCTTGTAGGTGGCCTTGTATGTTTTTCATGTAATTATTTGAAAACCCACAACACTAATTTAATGTATTAGTAACCAAAAATTAACTTGTTTTACACTAATATATAATTAGCATCTAAAGATCAAGACCAGATAAACTGCTTAGAGATGTACAATTGCACAAAAATATTAATATACATAAGAACATGTCTGTGGATACTCTTCATCCAGTAACAAAATGTACTAAGGCTCTGGATTCAGGTGTAATGCCAGTAGCAGCCAGAATCTGGAATTATTGTCATATGTTTCATCAAAGTAGTAAAATAGTGCAGGTATTCATACAAGATTTATAACTAAGATTTTTGTTTCCTCTGAAGAAGAACTCACTATAGCAAAAAGCATACTGCCTCTTTCCGTGAAACATGTTTTTGTCTTTCTTGGCATCTTTGAAAGATGCCAGCCATGGGACACTGACCTGCGGGGGACTCGTCAGCTCCGATGTTTACACAAATGGTTGTCTTGGTGGGAGGGCAGTGGGTGCAGCTCACAGAGCTCAGAGCGTGAGCCTCCCACTTGGCTGGATGGCAGCAGTTGCCAGCCGGCTGTGCTGCGTGGGGCTGGGCTGGGAGGCCAGCTGTGCCCATGCTGCCAGCTGTGCCCATGCTGCCAGCTGTGCCTGTGCCGCCAGCTGTGCCTGCACTCTGGGGCAGTGGGTGGCTGAAACCACAACTCTTTCCCTCTGCTAGCCTCATGAGCTGCCTGTCTCTAGTATGCTGGGATGAGGGCTGTTGTTAACTCTAACTTTTATGGAGTTCCTCTCATTCCCCTCTAGGGTCAGACACTTGAAGTCGCTATTTTCACTTCTTCCACCTGGCGTTTTTGCTTGGGCAAAACGCCCAAACGCAAATGCGCAAAAAAATTGCCTGCTGTTAAATACCCAGCGTTACCTTACTGTCCTCCTTCTTTAACATTCTCGAGCCATAGGAGCTTAACTCCTGCGATGGTAACTCGTTCAGCATTGGCCGAGTTGTGGGGCAACTTCTAAAGCCCTTGCCAGCAGCTAGACACCACGCTGAATGAGGCTGCTGCCATCGTGCTGGCTAACAGTGCGGCAGAGCCTTAGCCCATCTCTCCATCTGCTTGTCGGGCCTTTCCTTGGGCAAAAGCATGCCAAACGCAGCTCTTTCTGTAGCTCAGCAGTAGATGGCTCACCCATTGCCGTTACTTCCACCACTTGGCACTGAGTTGTGCCACAACTGCAGCACTCCCATGACAGGTTTGCTTTAATTGCTTCCAGTGCAGTATAATAAGCACGTACGTGAATAAGTGAACAGTTGCCATTTGGCATCAATCTTTATTTTAACTTTTTTTGTCTGTATTCTCTTGCTAGACACCAGGACAGGCAGGCAGACATCTTCTCTGCTCCTCTATGACTGCCATTGGAGGCTAGCTTGCCTGTGAAAGATATTTATTTTCACTAAAGCTCTGAGAAAGTGATAATAGGCCAAATTATCTCCCTTTCCCACTCGTATGAAGTGATAATAACTCCACTGGAAACAAAATAGTTATTGTGGCTGCAGGTGAATGTAAGAGGAGGGATGTTGAGGCTCTTCGTCTGTCCATATGGAAGCACTGAGGCATGTTTGATTTCTCCAAACAAACAAGTAAAGACAAAATGAGGGGAAATGCTTTAACTTGATTGCTGTTTTGGCTGTATGTTAGTGATACAGCATGCAACACAGGTTTTCCCTAGGAGTGAATGTGCCTTCCATCCACAGCTGGGGGCAAGTGGAGCACACCTGGGGGAATCAAGGACGAAGCTGTGTGTAGGATGCTATCCCAAGTACCCTATTGCAGACTGAATGCGGGGTACCTCTAGAAGAAAGAGAGCAAATAATTTCCAAGATTGTCTAAGTATGTGCTTTTAACACATGTGCAAGGTGTTGTACAAGGCAGTGCAAGGCAGTCCGTAATGGCTTGGCAGGCTCAGTTCTGAGCAATTGAAGAAGACACCCTTGTCAGACAGTGCCATGGAGGACTCCTGCTTGCCACCAGCAGACAGACAGGGTGTGCCAGGCCTTCCTGCTAGCACAGAAGGGGAAGATACTTTTATGCACAACCAACAGGCTGGTTAACCTTTGCAGGGAATGGGTGGAAAGTTTTGCCAGAGGTCATCCTACTTTGTGGCAGCATGTGGAGATCACCTGCCAGCTGAGATGTGCGGGGCTCCCCAGACAGCGGGGATATCACAGTACCTGGGGGGAGTGTGGGAGCAACACCTATCTAGGTACCAGTGCCTGAGGCAGTTGCAATAGGCTCCCTTTGTAATTGATGGAGGCACTCTTAGCATACAATCCTCTGACCTATTGTCTATTTTAAGGTGAGGTGTAACTTAGAAGGGCCCATTCATTGCAGTGGTTTATACAGTTTGGATGACTACCTGGGATGTGGATGTTTAGAGATGTAGAGGTCTCAGGTTAGTGGACATGAAACCATGCTAAGGTGCCTAATTGTGTTCCTCAATTTTAAGTCCCTCCATAATTTTAATTCATTTTTAGTCTCCCTGTAAATTCTAGCTCTATGCTATGGGAGCTAAAGGGGACCTGCCTCCTATATGTAAATCAGTGTTTTTGGGGGACACCAGTTACATTGCAGCCTCTCTGAATGTATTTCTTAGCTGACACCCCCCAGGTTCTCGAAATGCTAGGGGACCACATGAGGAACAAACCAGCAAACCTATCTACCCTGCCCAACTTACAGTAGGGAAAACTCTGCTTATTCTCACCCATACCTCCCCCGCTACCCCAAAAGGCTGTCAGCATGCAATGCCCATGGGAGATTATAACTCCAGGAGTTTCTGCTATCAATCATCTCAGCAGATGAAACTGCTGATTCTGGCACAAGGAAAAGCCCCAGCTGGTAAGAAGAGGCTTATATACCGTTCCCTATATCTGGAGGGGCTTTACCTGAGCCTCACTGAGCAGCCACAAGTATAGACATAGTCTCTTCCTGCTCCTCATTTCTCTTCCCACCACTCTATAAGTCACATGGGGAAAAAAAGGCAGGAGGAGGGGGCTTTTTTCTGCAGAAGGACCTCCCCCCAGTTCTGCACATGAGGTCTCGGGATATGAATGTGACCAGCCTAATTTTCCTTTGTGCTGTTAAAGATTACCGTGTTGTTCAAAAACTGTGGCGTGTAAAAATGAATATGTTCATTGTGAACTACACTGGACACATATTCCTTTAATCATTACGTCTCCCATATCTGTATGAAAATCGTTAATAGAAAAAGGCTTTGCAATTATGTAGCTACTTTCTCTGTGAGTGTTCGTGTGTTCTTGAAAAACTTTGCTAATTTCTCAGTGGTATATTCATAAGAAAGAGAATAGAACAGAAGACTTTTAGCTGGAGCCTATTATGTGTTTTTCCATCTGTTTGTGGTGAACCAGAAAGAGCTATGTGTTAGGTCTTGCCTTATGGCAAATCCTGATCTGCAGTTGCTGTTTTCCCACACTTACTTAAGCTTCTCTGCACATCCCCACACACAAAGCAGATGCCGGTGCCACAACAGGCCTGAGAGCCTCCTTCTGAGCGCGAGAGACTGTTATACAGCCAGGTCCTTAGGACTAGCCTCCAGCAAAGCCAACCAACCAAACACAAAAAGCTGCTTACCATTGACATCGGATGATCTGAAACCGGTTTATCGATTGAAAAGGCAAAAAAAGCATATGAGATCATCAGTTGTCTGCTGCAGTCCTGGGGTCAGTAGCCTCTTTGGTGAAAGGTTTCGGGAAAGGAAAATAACTGCAGAAAGTGCACAATATTTTGCCTATTTTTGAGTTCCTAGTTTTCAAGAATGTAGCAAAAAGCAGCAGTGCTGAGGAGACCTCACAAGGAATAAATAATATTTTCTCTTTTAAAAAGGATGAGGGGATAAAACAAGCAGTAAAGTGTATCTTTCCCTGCATTGATGGTGATTGTTCCCTCTCCCCAGGGTTGAAATCTTGCCATATTAAAATAATTGGGAATATGCCATTAATGTCAATAGGGCCAGGGTTTCACCCCTTTTATTCAGACCTGGGCTCTCTTGTTGGCAATTGGCCCCATCTCAAACTTTCCTCGAGGGAGCCATTGTCTCTGCATTATATCCCAATCCCCATCCAGTGCTACAAACTGTCTATTAGAACTAGACAGACTACTGACAAGAAACAATGAAGTTGATAAATGTGTTGTTAAAAGACTAAAATAATCTCAGACTTCCCTTTTTTTTTTCCCCTACAGTATTTGAAGATTTTCTCTAGCTATTTGGTAGCTTTTGAGTGTGAGGTGGTTGAAATTATTTTCACGTGCAACATTATGAAAATAAAGATCACCGTTCATTTATGGAGTTACTCTTACCTATAGAACAGTTACACTACAATTATTAATAAACAGTGCCTTTTTATAACAATAAAATAATCTGCTATACCAGATTAATTACTGTATTTTAATAACAAGTGTGATACTTGTTTTTCTTACATGTTGTAATTATGAAGTAAATTACAGAACTTTATATTCATACTGACAGAACATTCACAAATATACATGAATTTAAAAAGTAATTGATTTTGCTTCTCATTTTTCCCACACAGATTTTTGGGTCAATTCTGCTTCCATTGTCTCAGCAATTAAACTAAAACTAACTTCTGATTTTTTATCTATCTTTTGTAAAAAAAAACCCAAACATCTATATTACTATAGATTTTTTGGCATTTTATATCTCAGGTAACCAAATCAATAGTTGGTAATAAGTGTTTTACCAAAACAAAATTAAGCTATTTTATCTCTATCAATTAATCTACATAATGCACTCTTTAAAGACTTAATTTTGCCCCCAATGTAATCTGCAGCAAAGTCCATATATATTTATTTCATGGTGCAGGATCATGTATGGATATTTACACACACCCTTGCAAGAGTCTACTGAAAGGACTTCGTAGGTCAGCTTTTCATTTCAAATTGGGCTACCCATATTTGTGAATGGATGTTAATGTAATCTGGCAATTTAATCTTCTCTTTCCCTTTTGAGAGGCCTACTCTTAGGCTTAGAAATCCACTGAGTCAAAAATACACCGCCCAAATGATGATTTTTTAATATCTATAGATTCTTGAATATTTGTTTTTCAAATTTATCAATTGCTTGGCACTGTTGTTGTTAAAGACAGTATAAAATCTTTCCAGTCTCTGCTTTAAAATATAGATATAAGGAGGAAACCGTGACAAACATCTTGCCTTTGTGACGACATTATTAAAGTCTAGCAGGGGTCTGGATCTACAGCCCTGAGAATTTATTTTGTACCAAAAGCTCTTTGAATACATAATGAATACTCACAAATGAGAACCTATTCAGACGGTGTGCTATTGAGTCAAGTTCATCAAAGTTAAAGTAGCATATATTTTCTGAAAGCTGTAGATGATTACACACTGGTCTAACTTCAATGAGTTCTGATAATCATAATTTCCTGCAATAGTTAATTAAATTATGTTCTGCCTTGGGGTTCCTTTTCTTATACCAGTACAATTGTAAAATACTCTCATATGTTGCCTTTCTGCCCAGCAGATTCTACTTAAGAAACCAACCCAATGACCATATTTGTTAGGTAGAAATAAACTACTTCTGTTCTGTGTCTACCGATTCCTTTAATGTGCTCCTGTTAAATCGCGCCTGCCAAAATCGGTTGAGAGCAGGCATCTCCTGACCTAAAAGGAGCAGGGCCAGACAGTGGCTGACAGCAGCCTGCCTTATCTCTTGGGGGAGCTTCTGGGGAACCCCCTCCCCAGCATGTGAGCCACATTGCAGCGAACGCCAGCCGGGAGGCAATCCAGAGGGAAGGACACAGCCTTCGCTCCTGCTGAGGCTGGTGGGAGCCCATCCCTGCTGCAAGCGATGGGCGTGGGGCAGCGCAGCGGTGCTGGCGAGGGCAGAGAGGCTCAGCACCTTGCTGAGATGCTGCTGCTCTTCGGCATCGTGACCGTCCAGGGCTTAAACTGCCAGCTCAGTGTTAGTGTGGGGACTGAGGTGAGGTTATTCACTGCTTTTGCGTGGCAATCTTTAAACTGTCCTCATATCTGCAGCAAAGAGTTCCCTAAACTCCTATTTTTGAGGATTCAAATATCCCATTTATGAACAGTGCGGCACCCCCCATTTTCATCGTTTGAGGGAAGAAGGTTTAGAAAAATATTCTATTTATCCTTATCCTCAGGTTAATAAAAAGAATTCTTAATCTAACTCACGTGGCCGGGAAAAGTCAGTGCAGTGATTTAATGGAGAAATTGATTTCACAAGGTTGCTGTAATTCTGTTTGATGTATTACTTGACAATTATTTAATCTCATTCTCCAAGCCTGGTGAAATATGGTGCTTTTTAGATTTTAATTAATGGCAATAATGCAAGAGAATCTCTGAGTCTATGTTTGAAGTTATTTTCAATCTCACAGCCCAGGAAAAGAATGAGCTCAAATTTTAGGTAAAAGCTTGCCATAGTTTTTGTCCCAGGTTAATGTTATTGATCCTTATTAATTCAAAAAGTCTTAAAGACATTGCTTTGCACCTTTGTCGTTCTAACACAAAACCTCAACCAGATGGGGAGACCAGATTTCCTCGAGTGCATTTGTCTGTAGGGTTTCTGCTATTACCAGAGCTTCACTGGAAATTATTTTAAGGTTACTTGCCTCTAATTGTCTTATTCTTTTGTTACAATGATAAGGAACATGTACTGTTAGGTTTTTTTTAGTCAAACGCTGATTCTATCTGCTGTTTACATAGTTTTCAGGAAACAATGAACAAATTACATTAGTATTTGCTGTGATAACAGAAGGTAATCTCGATGTTCCAGTGGGGGCTGAGACCTGTGGAGTTTTGTGATAGCAATAACGACTGATCTTTTGTCAGCCATGTACTGCTTTTGAAACATGCTTATAACATGTAATTAAACAAAATTGTGTACCAGTGGAATTATACTAATACTGTAAAGAAAACAATGGATAAGGCCAGATGCATAACAAAATCTGAGTAAATCTCAGCTTCTGATCTTGTTCAAACACTTGATCTTTGAACTTATGGTTTATGGTATCCTTTGTCAAAACCCTTTGATTGATGTATCTTTCCCCATCCATTACACTTCAGAAGCCAATAAAGTTCTCAGACTCAGGTGGCAGTGGAATACAGTAAAAGATTTTTTAATTTTTTAACTCTGTGCGTAGTATTTTATGCTGAAAATCACCTGCAAATACATTAGATGCGTATGTGTAGTCCAGTTGCTGCAATACAGAGAGAAAAGCTGGTGTAATTTCTGGGGGGACTCAATTTAGCAATAAGTCGGTGTATGACTGATTTCTGAACTGTCCAGCCCTCAGAAACTCCATCGCTTCCCACTGCAACAAAAATGTATATATTGTAATATTTGTTTTGAAAATTTATATATTGGCTGACCATATGAACATGTTCTCATTGCCTACTCAGGCCTTTGAGCAATTTGCAGCCTTTTGTTAGCAAATAAAGGCTCTCTGAGCCTCCTACTTGAGCACCGAGTTTACCAGCTGCTATCCACTCCTAGACCTCATTAGGGGCCTGCTGTTCTGCTGAGAACCACACCACATGCTACGCCCCGCGTTGGCGGCGGATTAGCCTGTTGCTGCTCCTTAAATTACCAGGTACAAAAGGTTGCTCTGTTTCTCCATAGAGAACTACCACACTTATCCTCTTTGAAGAGGCTCTATATCATGATCTCTCTAACTAATTAAGGTCTGCAGACAAGCCACAGGTTGTTATAGAGGATTCATCCCCATGGTTGGTATCAGTAGGGTTTTTTCAGGTTTTGTTTGCGAAGGGTTAAAGCTGCTGTTTCTCAGATTCAAGTCCTAGAAAAACTAACAAAACCCATATATACTCAAGTAAATGTTTAAAAAAATGCTTCTTAACATCAGCTCTCATCAAGAAGATTTAATGCTATTTTACTTCTACTTTGGAACATTATTTGGGAGAAATATTTTTTAAATTTAAAACACGATTTTAAATATGAGGAATAAATTGAATTAGTTTCTGTGTGTCTAGAAATAAGTCCGTTCTAGTTGCAGTCACAGGTAGTTTCATGTAACACTGTTTGGACATGAGGCATTAAAAAAAATTGACCCGGATAGGTCAATCAGGAAATACTCTTTTTTGTTTATCTGAGCGACAGTTCTGATGGATTTATGTGAACACGTGGATAATTTAGAGTGCCACATGGGGGAGAGGTTGTAATTTAGTGACCTGCTTTGAGGTCTGCGCAGAGCAGACCTCTGCTCCCGCGGTCCCTGTTCAGGGCTCCCATCAAGTTATCAGTCCTCACATACTGGACCGTGTTTATGGCATCCAGCAGGATTTTTCTAGTTTGTCTTTGTTTATTGTGTGACGGATTATGTCCTATCTGTTACATTAGGTATTAGGCATTAGGTATTTTTTGTTTTCATTCCCAGACGTATGTTGCCCATGAATGAATAAGAATTAGTTGCATCTCTAATAAGGTAGCATGTGTTCCACAGATATCACATATTGATCTGAGACCTTGTCCAGCAACTGAAGTACTCAACTTTGAGTCTGGTCTTTTGTGCAAACACCATTATATGCTGGTGCCAGTAAAGAGTTGCTACTTGCCTGTGATCATGGAATTATTTACATATAGAAAACAACAATCTGTGTGTTCTTCAGAGATAGTGAATATGGAAAGAAGAAATGAATATACCAGTTAAGGAAAAAAGTTAAGGACCCTTTTCATAAGAGAATACTGACTATACAGCTTGTGGTTTCTCCTGCTGTTCAGTATACAGAGGTGTACCAATACTGTATAGACCTGATCTACAAATGCATTTTGGCATGTAGTAGAATAGTTTTCTTTTAATTTGGAACGGGAGAAAACCGGTGTTGGAATCTTTTGGGGAAGTCCATTTATACAATCCGGTGGCAGTCAACGGCTCTGTTATGTGTTCTGCCATCTGTTCAAAAAACAAGCAAACCCAGCTATCCTTTCCTCCAGGATCTCACAGCAGTATTATAAAGAGTTTCAGCAACTCTATAGTACATGCAAGTATAAATACACAACATATAAATGGTCAATAAATTTAAATTACAAGGAAATGTCTTCATTCTACATGTTTAGTTGTGTAGATCACTAGCATCAGAGTTCCCGGTGGTCCTAAATATCTGTTAATGATAGTGTAGTCTGGCACCTTGTGTACCACATGCAAAGATCCTTATCCAGTAATCTGTAATTAAGCCTATAATACTTGCTTGATCTATGCTGTATTTCTGAGAAAGAAATGTTGTAATTTGAGGACTTCAAATGGTGAAATGCCACCATGTTCAGGGTTGTTTCAGGGCTTGGCATCTTTCACTGTTAAAAATTTGCCCCCCTACTTGTGATCAGAGTGGCGTTATTTCACTTTCTGACCACTACACCTTGATCTGCTCCATGAAGGAGCAACTTACTACCAGAAATTCCTTCCCTAAGCATGTACTTTACTTACTAGCAAAGCTAATGATTTTTTTTTCCTTTCTAAGGCTGAATAAGCCTTCAAAATCCACAGATTACATAATACTAGAATAACATAAAAAATAATTTATTCATAATAACAGGTGCTTTGGGGATTTTAAAGATTTTGTTTGTACTTCCTATATTTAAAGAATTGTCCTTATCTCTTTGGCCATTCACAGATGTACCAGTTTTACTGTTAGTTATGGGAGCCTTAGTGACCTGAGGATATGAACGCTGCTCTGGGCATATGCAGCCTCACCTGTAGACTGGACTGCTGTAACCTTCCTTGCCTCTCAGATGCCAACTTTCCCATTGTTCATTAACCAGAAATAATTCTGAGGAATAACATTGCTATTGCCTTGGCATCTCTTCTTAACCAGGGCTGTTTTTTAACAGCCCTCCCCCTGCCACCCCTGGACGGGACTTCTAAAGCAAAGACAAGTGCAGCTTCAGAGGTGATGAAGAGAAGATTGGTTCTTCTCCAAGACCCTGCAGCTACCAGAGCCTGAACGCCAGCTGCACCAAGGGAGGTGCAGAGGCAGAGGCTGTGCTTATGGAACTGGGAAAACGGAGACTCCCAGGATGGGAAGGCTGGGAGCTTGTGAGCTGTGGCACCAGAGGAGGGTTCCTGCCCCACCTGCAGATCTGCTGCTCCAGAATAGGTTCAGTGCCCTGGCAGTAGATGAGAGCAGGAATGAGAGGCAATCTGTCTAGGGGTGGATGATGAACCAGCCTAGAGCTTATGGGTCAGTATTAGCAGGAATACCAATATGGATGATGTGGTGTGAGTCTGCTGCAGACCCCCTGATTGGGAAGAGGTAGATGAGGCCTCCTTCAGACAACTGAGCTTCATATTCACAAGCCATGCTGTTCTCATGGGGGCCTTGAATCACCCTGAGATCTGCAGGAGGGACAACAGAGCAGGGCACAAGCAATGCAGCAGGTTTCTGGAGTGCACTGATGATAACTTCCTGACACAGACGATCAAGAAGCCATTGAGGGCAGATGCTCTGCTGGACCTCATCTTTGCAAACAAGGAAGAAGCCTGCATGGATAAACTAGGAGCACCTGGCTAAGTTCAAATTTAAGGAGAAAGTATACAAGAAGTGGAAGAAGGGACAGGTGACTTGGGAGAAATATAGAGACACTGAACGTGCAGGAATGAGGAAAGCCAAGTCCACGTGGAGCTGAATCTGGCAAGGGACAAGAATGGCTTCTACAAGTACATTGCAGCAAAAAGAAGACTGGGGGAAATTTGGGACAGCTGCTGAATGGGGCAGAGGACCTGGCGACAAAGGACATTGAAAAGGCCAAATTACTCAGTGCCTACTTTGCCTTGGCCTTTACTGGTAAGATTTACCTTCAACTGAGATACACAGAGCCATGTAGAAACAACACAAATGTATGCACAAATGATTGCATTATTGAGCATTAGTTTTAAAATAATACAGCAATCATCAGTCCCAACAAGGGACTGATGTTTCGGGGAAGCAGAGACAAGGCTTATTTGCAAGCACAGTTCCTATGATAATATGTGCAAAGTGGGGCATTGTATGCACAAATGTCTGTAAACAACCATTTGTGCGTACATTTGTGTTGTTTCCACATGGCACTGTATACCTACTTTGTGTAAATGTCATGACTTGGAACTAACAGTGCTGGTGATGCAGCTTTTTGAATGACAGCGCTGTGAAAAATAGCTCCTTGAAATGTGTATGTAAAAGTCGCAATGACAGAAGCAACTGGGCCACAATTGCTGTGGGCATGGCTACAGCAGAAATCTGCCAGCCAAAGTTGCTCTGTAAATTCAGTTCTGTTACATGCTAACTTATTGGTACAGATCCAACCCAACACAATCAAGTAATTATATGGTTGCAGCTGGTAAAGCAGACTGACGTTTATTTGACTGCGGAACAAAAATGTGTGAAGCTGCTCTAACTACTCAGGACAATGTGGATGGCTTTAAACAAAAATCACAAGGATAAATATTGAGAAGCAAAATTTGAAGGAATGTGTAAAGTTCAGCTGATATACTGTGGCCAGTGGGCTTTAATGGGATTTTGTCAAAATCTAAATGGGTGGAAATTGCATATCCGTGCAGCTGAAGTCTTGCGGAGTGACATATATACTCCAGGGTTGTTTACTTTTTCTTGCTAACACCTTTGCTTTTAGTCCTGCAAGCTGGGAATTACATCACCAAAATATATTGCAGCTGGAAAAATGCTGATGTTAGGTTGCAGTTTTTTCAACTTTAAAATATTCCTTTTGGACGCTCATACATGTGCAGTTAGGGATGTTCAGGTTTATTTCTTACAGATCTGTTTTAGAATTTTCAAGTAAGTGGTGATTCTGGTGAGATCGCTTTGCAGGAGACACAGACGGAGCAACTGAGAAGGGAGGCATCCGTGACTGCAAGTTAGAGTGGCAGGGACTTCATGCTAGTGCAGTGAAAGTTTAGGGTTGGTTATTGTTTTTCTGAGACTTGAGAAAAGGATGTATGTAAAAGAAATTTGTAAATGCATTTGGAAAGTAACACCAAAGAAGACAATCTAGTGATATATATTTAGTCAAGGAATTGTCATTTCAGATGCTCTTTGCTCTTCCACCAAACCCAGAGTTGCTGGGTTTAGCTGATATGCTGATATTCCAAAGGAGCATCTCTGTACAATGTAGGCTTTGGAACTCTAAAAATAATTGTTTATTGGTGGAAACAGGAGCTCAGATGCCCACAGTACCCAACTGAAAGCCATTTTATCACAAAAATAGCTAATACTGAATGTTTGAACCTGTAGTTTTCCATTTGAAAAAAAGAAAAAAAGAAAAAAGAAGAAAATGACTGGGAGGAGTGACTAGAGAAGTATGAGAAATACACTTACCATGGTGGATGCAGAAGATAAAGCAGGAGTGAAAATAAGGGGATGAGTTTAAAGAGGAAACATCACATGTTTATATTCTGGTTTAAATTTTCAGTACTCATAGAGGAATTTTTTTTCAGGGATGCTCTGATTCATTGGTTGTAAAGTGCAAGTCACTTAAAGATCTGACTCCTGGCTCAGATATAACAAAGAATTCAGGAGGAGTTTGGCAGAAAATCTGATTCGGGAAGAAAGTAGCATAGATTAATATTTATTATTACCTTTGGATGTACAAAATGTTAAGTCATTTCATGGGATATTTGATCTTTTTTATGTAAAATGTTGTGGCACAGATTTTTGCACTGTCAGCTTAGGAGCACTTCTATCTCAAAAACAAATAAACCTAATTTGTAGTTCGGTATTGCGGGCATGAGAAGAGGTATGAAGATGATAGCAAAGATAAGAAAAGGAATAAAATAATGAAGAGCTGCTGATCATTTCAGATGTGTGACATAAAAGAAAATGGGAATATTAATTCTGATCAGGAAGATGCTCTTGGACTGTGGTCCTCTTATTTAGTTCAGCTGGGTTCAGTGGAAGATACAACCTATTGTCGAGCAAATTAACTTTTCCAGTGGTATTTGTTTTCTAAACTGGTAAATGCTTTAGCCAGTTCTGTGCTGTGTGGGTTCTTAAACAGGCTGGTTACCCTCAAGTTCCTACGACAAATAATTTTTTTGTTTTGGCTAGCGTGGCACCATTATTCATCATTCATGCTGCTCCGTACCCCCTCCAGCTCCTGACTTTACTACTAAAAGAAAGACAGCCTTTTGAATTAAAACTCATCCAACTGCAGTGCCTTACGTTAGCATCTCATTGCTGCTGATGGAGAGCCTCTGCCTGAGCTGCATCATTAGCTCTTCTCAGGAGGAGCCTTTATTCTGATTTGTTTCCAGGAGCTGCCACATGGCAGTAAGTGGGCACGGTTCAAACCCCAGAGGTGGAAAGGCAGGCCAGGGTTCCAGGGTGCTCCTGCGTGCAGAGCCCACAGCATCCACTGCGGTGAGGGGCGACACCAGTCAGCTACTGTGGCTGTATGAAGCTTGGCCACCTCAGGGTATCTATCACAAAGCCCTGACCAGAGTCCTAATGACACAGGCTTCTTTGTTTATGTGCCAGTGTGGGTATATCTTTTCCAAATAAGTACTACAGCCAGGTTGTTGGCTGCATAGTTACCTGTGGGTATAGCACACTCTCTCTTCTTTAAGGGCACACAGTCTGAAAAAGTGTATATGAATTGAGGGAAGGGGATACATCAGGCTTTAGCTCAATAATCATCAATGGGCTCATTTGTGGTGCCTCACCTTCCCTATCCCCTGGTCAAACAATATTAACTTCTCAACCTCCATCCACTGTTCAGCGTCACATCACTCCTGCAGTCATGTTTCCATTGTACTAAAATCCCTTCTAGCACTCCTTTCAATACTTGTCTCCTAATATGAACAAAATAAACAGTTGCAAGTGAGTGTCATGAAAGAAATTAAGTCTGAGCAGGGGTTAGAATGGGGCAATATCACTGACCGGGCCATTCTGCCACCAATGGGCAGGATGGGACAAAGGGTGGGAAAACAGCCACCGCACTCAAACTGTCTTCACTGGCGCCACTAAGAAAACAGGCATGAAGAGGCAAGGTTGAGAGAAGTAAAATTATCTTGGTCCTTGAAATAAAGAATGAGAGGCTAAGTATGAAGTTTCATGTGGCAGAAGGAATAGCAGCAACAAGTTAACACATGGGAATGACAGTCAAGATGATAATCTCAGGAGTAATCTCAGTCACATCGTTTTTCACAAATTGAGGGCATTTACTATAGACATTAGAAAGTTGCAAGGACCATGCTGTGAAATCATTAGAGCCTGAATGAGATTTAAAGCCTGAGTACCATTTATCTATGCATTGTCATATTGTGATCCAGAACTCAAGTCCAAGAATTCAGCTCTGGTTGTGTTAAACTTAGGACAAAGATTAAATATTTCAGACAGGATGCCATAGCGGCAGGCTAGGATGTTGTATTGGCTGGAAAAAGACAGATGCAGAAATTGAGGCTGTACTTTGAATTAGGATTAACATAAGAAAGGCCATACTGAGTCAGACCTAACCCTGTATATTGGTTGTAACAATGGCCAAAAGAAGATGTCACTTGGGGAAAGAGAATTGCAATAGAGCAAGCATATGGTGATAATTTCCTGAAGAAAAGTGGAAAACAAGAAAGGAAAAAATCAATAAAACCTGGAGGGGAATCTCATGGATTGAGGGAGAAATAAGGGGATACAGCAGATGAGGTGCTCCAGTAACAGCTACTTTGTAACATGGTGAAGTAAGAGAGGATGTGTTTGAAAGTTTGAGGGAAATCTGATGTTGAGGAGGTGAAAGTGCTGGTAAGTGCAGGAGAGAGTACAGGTGTCCAGAGAAAAGAACACTAGATGATAAAGAGATGTTGTTTTTCTTTCACAAATAATTATTCACTGAAAAATGAAGTCATGGGATGGCTAACAAGTTCATTAATTTATGGTCATTTCAGCCAAAAGAAACAGTCATTTCAGCCAAATACGAGAAGGTATTTAGAATGTACTAAAAAGTGCTTTGAAATTTCTTGAATGCTTTATGCTCTGACACTTGTCAGGAAGGAAATAAGAAGCTAGTCTCAGGAAGCTGAAGGGGGAGGTTGATCTTGCTCCTTTTTTCCTAGTTCAGAAGCCAAAATAATCCATCTCATTTGAAAGCATGATTTCATATTAGAGGGAGTTGAAATTAGAGAAGGAAGAAAGGTAGTGGCTCTATGTGTGCAGCTATGTGTGCAGTGGCTATGTGTAGGAGGAATACAGGGGAAGTGTTGGTGTCATAGACATATATTGTTGATATTTTGGGAAATTGGAGAGTAACTGAGGAACAAAACCAAGACAGATGAAGGAAGAGGGCATAAGAAAAGGAGTGAGAGCTGGTATCGGTAGGACAGCTGGAGGGGTTGGAAGTTGGAAAATCTCGGAAACAGAGGTGGCGGGAGTAAGGTAGTTGCAGAGGTAAGGTATTACGGGAGCAGTAAGTGTTCTCTCACAGCTGGTGGTGTATGTTGTCTCAGGCATAAGGAGGTATGAACTGACAGAGAAGGGACCTATTTGTGTACAACAGCATGAATATCCAGAGTGTTGAAAATGAAAAGAACATTGCAGTGGGATCCACAGGTGTGGTCTTTTTTAGAAGAGAAACTCAAAACGATGGCATTGCTGAGCGAGTGCAAGCAGTGTGGCTTATCACCCCATGCCCCTGGTATTGCCTTCTTGGTAAGTCATATGGCAAACCCACGGCTGGATAAAGAGGTTACCAGCTATCATGATTGTTCCTGACAAACAGCAGCTTCTCACTGTGTGAGGCTGATTAATAAATGCATGACTCATAAAACTGAACAGCAGAGATTCACCCAGAGGTGAATTTGGCCCCTGAGGCCATGCCGTGCTCTGACTTACAACTCTGATGTTCTGGGGTCAGCCGGGAGTAAGGAGACAATTTGGTCCATTGCTGTTTATGACATCTATTTTGAGACTTTCTCTGGCACAGCTGCATGGCAGACACAATTAGTGTTCAACAAAGAAATGCTAATTATTTACAGATGCATCAGTAACAAAAGCTCCTGACATTCAAATTCAGAGTTTCTGGAACAAGTGAAGGTGGTAGTGACACCAGTTAACCCCATGTGGCAGCATTCAAACAAGTAACTTGGATTTTATATTAATGCCTGCAGAGCTGCTTCCTTAGATACTGAATCTCAGGACAAGGTACCATTTTGGAGTGTCAGTGGTCCTGATGCTGAGGCAGCGAAAAGACCAAGAGTGGAGAATCTACTCAAGACATATCAGTTGTCTTTCTTTTGTCTGCTCTGTCCTGAGCTGAAAGGAGAAGTGAAACTTCTGAAATTCGTTGTGAAGAAAGATGCTCAATACAAGTCCTTTCAGACTGACTGGAGAATTGGATGATTTTGAAGCATGACATCTTAAAGTTTGGTATGGAAAAATGACTGAGTTTTTACATTGGTGGCTTAAATGTACGTGCTGACGCTTGGGATATCTTGGTTCTGTCCCTGGACTAACTATACCTGAGATAGGTAGTTGGCTTCTGCCAAATACGTAAGCTCTTTCTGCATGAGTTTTCTTGTATGCAGAATGGGCTTAAAGCAGTGGACTTAATTCCCTAGAATAGTGCAAGTCATTACTCTACAACATAATGAAAACCTCAAGCAGAGAGTGAAAAGCAAACTTTTAAAAGCCCATAATCTTTATTTCTTACTCATGCTTTGCTTGAAGATACTGGAAGTAAATAAGCTGTGGAGAATCAAGCCCGTTACTGGTGAATTCAGGACGAGATGTCTAGCCAGATAAAAGCAAGGTTCCTACTAAACAGAGCCGTGGCACCCTAGATTTTCTTTCTAAAAATCCATCAGTGTTTAGTGATTTTTATTTTGTTAACCAACATAGTTCTTGCTCTTTCTGTTGCTGTCAGTGGGACAGACTATTTGTGGGCTAGACTGAGATGACTGGAAATTCACGCCCTCCTTTTAGCCTCTGTGGGGGGGCTGACTGCCATTCCAAGCATTCCCAGTCTGTCCTCCCTGCCTGGGGGGACCAGCCCCGGGGGCACGGGAAAAAAGCCTTCGCAAGGCCAGCCCTGCCTGCTGAGACTGCTAGCCAGCCTGTCACTAATGCAAATGGCGCTGATGTTTTCTGCGAAGCGGACACCTGCCCACGAGGAACTGGACTGAGACCACCAAATTGTTTTAGGTAGGTCAGCAAACAGCTGTCAGATTGTGTAATTTGGTTCTCCTAATTTGGAAAGGGATCTTATTCAGAGATGGAGCTGTTTGCCTGCTGACAAGCTCACATGTATTATGTTGTGCATAATGTGCATGATTAATGCTTATTTATTGGAGCAATTGTGCTCTGTGGCAGAGCTATAGCTGCTTTTTTATGTGCCAGTGGCAAGCAGCAGCAACCTCTTCTCCCTTTGGGAGAGGCAGCATAGCATGCAATGCAAAACCTTTTGCAGCTTGATCAACAGAGCTACTCTAGCCACATGGCAAAGTAAATATTTTGTTGGAAGCAACTCTTCTGGTTACCTGCAGGTGTGCATGTTTTAGATTTGCAGGCTGGTCTTCAGGTAGTAGAGAGCTGTGACTTTCATTGCCTTGATTTTCAGTGTTCTTCCTCACAGGTAATACAAACTAACTGGCCACATGAAAAACTTTTTGAGCTAAACCTCCTGTAGCTACCTTCACAATTTGCTTTTGAACCTCAGGGGCCTCTGCAGTCCTACACTACATAGTGTTTTCACTATTTTTATGAGTATTCTTCTTTGTCCTACACTGATTTTACCTGTGAGTAACTGTAAAATATTAGCACAGTTCTCCCACCCTTATATAACAGAATCTTTGATACAAGGAAACTTTGATTACACTCATGCAACTCACTGTAAGTTTCAGTCAAATGTATCACATTTTCATGCATTGTATGTGCTTAAAATCTGTTGGGGTTTTTTTTGCAGGTTGATTTCTTTTCTGTTAATACAGTGCTTATTTTACTTAAAAAGAGTAGTGCAGACCACAGTGCTGAGAATTTTCAAAGCAGTTAAAAAGTGCTAATTAAAAAAGAAAAACTAAGATTGTGATACAAAATTACATTCATTTTTTTTCTTATTTCATATAATTTGGAATTGTTGTTTTTTTCCTGTGTGAGAAATATTCAGATACAGCTAATAATTATCGACATCCACTTTTACATGGGCACACGTGTTTTCCTCTTTGTCCTTTCCCTGGTTTTATAGGAATTAAAAAAAGATGGAGAGTCTACTGGAAGAAGCTGGAAAAAAAGAACAAAAAAGAAAGAGAAGAATACATTTTATTTCCTATTTACCCATATCAGGCATCCAGCTACACAAAACCAGAAAACATATGAAATAAAACCCCCGCTCCTGTATTCCTGCCAGGAAATAATGTAGCATATGAACAGTTTCTCCAAGAAAACACTTGCCCCCTCTTCACTTGTTGTTCCATTGTTTTCTTTAGCACTCCGCTCTTAATTTAAGTTGACCTACCCACTAATAGAATTTAACTTATTTCACTCAGCCTGTAAGATACACCTGCAGTTCTCCCTTACATTTCCTCGGCAGGGTTGAAGAGCTTTCCACCTTTTTTCCGCCTCCCCCAGCTGTGCGTTCTCACCCTCCTCCATGGGAGGTTGCTGCCCCTCTTCAGCCCTGCTCCTTCCATTGTTTCTGCAGCCTGGCTCTCAGCTGGATCTGCCAAATGAGCTATTTAAAAACCTCCCAACACTTGTGAGGAGGAAGATTTTGTTTTGTTTCATTTTGTTTTGGACTAGATCATTTACCAGATCCAGTCTAGAAGTGTAGTCGAACAGTTCAGTCCACGCGGTGGAGAAGGTGATAACTGGGGATGTGGTGAGGGGGGAGCCGGGGAGGAGCAGGTACGGGGAGAAGGGCTCTGGAGCACCTTGAGGTCTGCTGGTGGAGGAAGTACAGCAGGAGTGGAGCCTGGCTCTTGAGATTACCTCCCACTGGTGCAAGCAAACTGAGAACACTGTTACAAAAGGTTTTTTTGGAGATCTGGGAAGTGTTACCACGTAGAAAGGAGGTGTTGTGGTTGGGTGGAAGTATGGATGTGGGAAGAAGGGGTTTGGATCCAAGAGAAAAAAATAAAAAATGAAGGGCTGTTAACATGGCCATTAGCAGGGACAGGATGATAATGGGGCAGCAGTTTAGGAAAACTGTTTAGAAACTTGATTCAAAGCAAAAGTATTTGCTTTGAGTTTTCCTGCTTGCTGATTTAAAAGGAATTGTTTGAGTGGATTTTTTGGGTAGGAAAAGGGATCTGTGGTTGATCTGAAGAAAAAAACATCTTGCAAATCTCTCTTCAAGACTGGAAAAGTGAAACTTAAACAGTGCCCGGGAGCATCCCCAAATGTGCTTCTGAGTTACACTCTCCCATGGGGTCTTCTGTGGGACTAAAACAGCAAACAGGCCTCATGTCAGACCTGGTTGCAGACACATGTTTTATTTTTGTCGTGGGCTAGGAGGTTCAGTAAACATGTCCAGCTGCCAAGGACAGCACACTGAGAGTTCTGCTACGGCACCTTCTGAAAAGGGCGACTCCCCGTCTTTCCCAGTAGAGCTGTTTCCTTTTGTAACTAATTAGCTGTTGGATGAAAGCTGGTAATCTAGGGTGATCAGTTCTTAATACCAGCAGTTAGCAGAGCTCGTCCGACTTCTGGGAAGCTGAAGTTCATATTCCTCCCCCAGTGTATATTCAGTTGGTTATGTGGGTTGGGAAAGAGTTGTTTCATCCAAGTGCTGATCCGGACTCAGGCAGGTGTAAGATGCAAATGTGGTATTTCCTCGTCTCCTAAGAGTGGTCTGGCAGGCAGGACACACTCCTCTAACAAGCCCTCTGCATCCTGCCTTTGTCTCCCTTTACATGGGAGGTGTGTGAGACAGGTCTGGGTCCCCCTGAACACCATCCCCCGGTACTTGGTGATCCTCATGTTGTGGCTCATTGACTTATGGGGCTCGGTTGGCTGCAGCTGTGGGGCAGTGACACAAGGGGACAGTTGCAGCGTGCGCTGGAAATCACATAGGAGCTCGTTGCTCCTGGAGGACGGGCGTACCACCCAGTTTGCCTGAATGTTGCATATTTTGTATCTGTTTTTTGAAGGAGGAACAAAGCGATTAAACTCAATGAACACGAGTTCAGGATGTGCTGATGGTCTGTCACGACACCCATAACACTTTATATTCTTCCAAATGCAACTTAATGGTCTGGCTTTTGTGAGGATTGGGAATTAACTTCTGCTGTTCCTCAGCTGTACGTTTTCATTGACCACAGCAGTTGGGAAGGGCACACAAACCATGCTTTCCATCCCACCGCAACCCGTCCTTGCTTACAGTGAGTTCCCCGAGCCAGCCGCATTCAGCTAACTCTGCAAGGGATTTCAGCAGCTGCCCAGGGTCCACCACACTTCCATCAACTGGGCCTGGTGGGTGAAGCCACCTTTTTCAAAAGATGCAAGCACACATCCCAAGCTCTAAAAGCAGTTAGCCCTTACCAAACCATGAGAAATACTCTCTGGGTGAATTGAGGACAATTTTCTCATGCCTGTTTTCTGAGGTACAGCCTGCTGGATTCTCAGGCTTTCAAATGCCCAGCTTGCATGTGTGCACGCAGCTGCTACAGCACCGCTTGCTGAAGGTTTAAACCTTCAACTTTGCCTCTGTGCTCATGAGCTTGCAGCCCAACTGCTTTCATGTCATCTACGTCTTTTATGACCCCAGGTTTTTGTTATTTTTTCTTTGCCAGCTACCATGGGTCCTCTCTGTATTAGGCAATACTGCCTCAATTATGTCTATTTTATCACCTGCTATACAGAAAACTCACTGTTGCTGTTCTTTCATCTTCCCAGTCATTTTTAATTCTAGTCTCCAAACTATTAATCTTAAAATCATAGTCAGTTCCTTAATAGCCCCTGTTGCTGAATTTTACTGAAGGCTTTTGAAACAGACACCCCCCCCCCCCCCTTTTTCTTTTCCTCTTTGATATTTTCTTGATTCCCTGGAGGAACTCTTTTACATTGACGAATAAGATCTTTCTTTACATATCCTATCCTACCTTGTACTTTTTGTAGCATGCTTTTCTTATGATGCAGTAGTTCTCTATTTTTTCATTTAATTTACCTGGTACTCCAGTAAAATACCCTATCCTGATCCCAGAGTTCTCCACGCTGTTTTTTTCCCAAAGCTTACTGTAGCTTCTTCCCAACCTCCAGTTTTAAGAAACAATCCCTAATGTTCACTATGTAAGGCAGGAGAAATGGAGACAGGGGAGTTCTCTTTTCAACATGTATCACCAACCTGGCTTTATGTTTTCATAAATCTGGTCATCAAGCAGCGTTTGGTAGAGACAAGGGTGTGAAATCATAAGGGTAACCATCTGGGTCCAGTCAAAGGTTGGGTGAATCCCATACCTTCTTCTAAACCAGTAGTAGTCATCTAGGGAAAAGTGTACCTGAAACACTGAAGTTTTTATAGCAGACTGATCCTACCTCTTGTACATCCTCCAGGCTTCCAGCAGGCACTGGGTTGGGGACTACCTCAGCCAGAATTTGGATCATAATGTCTAATAGCCCCTGGTGGGCTTGTGTCTCTGAATTTATGTAAAAGAAATCAGGAACAGAGAGGACTTCTTGAGCAATGTATCCAATCCTCTGTTACAGCAAACAAGACATTAAAAATAGATCTTAAAAGTGCGTAGTCTTTTTCTTGAGCCTCTGCGATGTTATAAACTCTCCATTCCCTTCATTTAGAGATAGAAGCCTGGACCTTTATCCATTCAGCACTGAAATGATGATTATGGTGATAGGAGAGATAGTCTGAGGCCTGCAGTATCAAATCCTCTGAATTAAACATTTGCCCTGTCACCGATTACCCAAAATTTACAACTCATGGTTGACTCCAGATTGCCAGTTTGCCAGATTGTCCAATTAGTACATGCAGGGCTCCGTGGTTAGATCTAGGAAGGACAGAAGGTGTTAGAAGATCATGCTGAAATTAGTGTTTGGTGAAGAGGTGATTTAGATTATGCAAAAAATTACTGAACAGCTGAAAACTAACCTCTGTATGTGTGTGTGGAAACAGTTTTCAGCCAGATCAGCTGTCCTGTCTGGCTCAAGGTAGGTAGGCTGGAATATGTAGCCAGAGCTTGGAGAGGGCTGAGAGAGGAAAAGAAGGGCAATACAGCAGCCTGCAGTTGGATCCATTGCATGTCACGGTGGAATTGCAACCCCACGTAGTGTTCCCACCTTAACTTCATTCTCCAAATGTGGACACTTGGGTCCACTTTTTGCTCCAAGATACATGTGCTTCCAACAAGCAATGTCTGTTTTGTTTCACTTTTGCACTCATGCTTCAGGGCTAGTTCAGATAAATAGGTTTGTTTTTGGTGTTTCCGGCTGCAATAGTATTTTCCCCAGCATTTGGCAACTGCAGATGGCATTTTAGGTAGCTCTTCTAACACAAGGATCTTGTGGCTTCACTGGTTCTTTGTACAGGACACTAGACATATAATTGCATGAATTCCTTTGTGTATTATTCATTATTTTCAGTCGCACGAACACATAATTTCATCCGTAGGCTACCATGTGACTCAAAATGAGAGTCAATTAATTGCTATTTTTACCATGGCCGAAGTTCACTCTTTATTACTGAATGATCTGTAAACAAAATAATTTTGCAGTTGAAATGATTACAGCATGTTTAAAATTGTTATTTTATGAAATATTGGTTATACAAGTAAAAAATGAAGTAGAAAAGGAGCGTAACATTTCTAGTTCAAAGTTAATAAAATAACCCAGAAAATAACAGCTGCTATTGCATTACTATATGCTCTTTGTAGTGAGGAATGTGAAGTTTCACCCAATTTTGTATCAATACTTTCTAATTTGGATAAAACTGCAATGGGTTAGATGCCATCTGATACTAAGAGAGTCCAAGAGGTCTGAAAACTGGCCTATAGAGACAAATAGGGATTTGGATGTCAGTTCCTAGTTGTTATCGAGCTGAAACAGCTATCTGCGTGCCTTTAATGCCCCAGTGGTAGTTCACAAATGTTCCTGGGAGACATCAGTCTAGTGCTATTTCGTCAGCAGACACATCTTGGGGAATTACAGCAACTTCCACTCACTTGTAAATTGTGATGGGACCAAATATCTCCCTTGCTGCTCACAGTTGCTTTATTTTTTCCTCATAGTGAGGAACGAGAAAGACAGAAACATAGCTGCTGCCTTTTTGCTGCCTTTTTTGTCCTTCCTGCTTCTTAGATTCACCAAGAGCATCTCAGGTTTGCTCAACAAGCTGTAGATAAGATTCATGCATGCAGAATGTCAAGTAGTCTTTGTAAAGTCATTGCAAAACACAATTAAGGCAGAAATAAGCAGGATATAGATGCTAAAATTACATCCTGAACACACAAATAATTTAACTTATGGTACACCTGAGTGCTTTAATTTAAAAAAGCAATGAACACCTAAATCAACTTCTGAAAGCTCTTCAGCAATGCTGCAGTCTTGTGTTCTTGAATATGCTTGTCTAATACTAGTAGCACTTAAAGTCTCTTGGAGCTTATTTGATTACATAGGTTTTTTTTCTGTATTGAACTTCAGTCTGTAGAGGATTATGTCTTGGATCTCACTTTATTCCTAAGCCCTCTTGGGATCTGCAAACCTCTGGTCCAGTATCTCCACAGCCCAAACGACTAAAGCTCATGGGCGTTCCCAGGGCACAGCTAACGACACCCACGTACTGAGCTCCACGCTAAACCGGCAGTGTCTGGCTTTAACGCACAGCAAAAGAGAAGTCATGGTTCTTCCTCAGGCAGAGGTGCCCAGTCTGCAGAGTGCTCAGCCAGACCGGAGAGGACTGAGGTTCAATGTCGTCTTTTTTTTCTGCTGATCATTCAGTAGTCTAGAGATCACTCTGACTGTGCAGGACTACTTACCATGGCAAGGAAGACCTACTATAAGGACTCATCTTTCTGATCAGTCCTGTCTGTTCCTGCGCTGCCTAATACTGCTTAGCCACACTTCTCCTGAAAAGTATATGGAGATTGCTGACCTACAGGCTTTTGTTTGATATTTTTTTTTTTTTATGTCAGTGTATTTTGAACTCTTTTTCTGTATAACAGAATAAATTCATAGGAGGGATAGAAAGCATTCCTTCCCTTTGCCTGGCTGGGTCCTAGGAAGTGTGACTCCGTGCAGGTAGAGATAAAACACAGACCTGTGCAGCCCACAGTACAGGTGGGAACTTCATGGGTCCTGTTCGGACAGTATGTCAGACAGTGGTGGGTTCAGAGAACACGGGAAATGGGCTGCAGGTGGTCTGTTAAGTCCTGCAGCTTTTTCAGCTTGTCAGTGACAGTGTGATGATACAGGTGTGCAGCAGCCTGTGCACTGATGGTGTCTAGGGGCTGTGAATCTCTGCCTCTCACTAACTGAATAAAAAGGTTGAAGTGCTTCTGTACAGTCTTCATCACAATGAAGCTCCTATGCTCTGGGGAGGCTCCTGACTATGAATTGGACGAGGAACATTAACCTGTCTGCGAATAAGACAATCTCCAAAGGTGGATAGATTTAGCATACGCTGATATTTTCCACTTGTCCTACTGTGTAGCTCCTGGTAGTTCTCTGCTCATGGTGCAGCTTGTTTGACTGGCTTGGTTTGAGGCAGGCAAGAGTACGTGCATTAACATTTTCATTTGGATTGGGAGTTCTTGAACCAAATCTCCCCCTCATCCCCACTCACAGCACTTGCTTTGCATCGCAGAGTGCTCTTACCGTGCTCAATCTGTTTCCTTTTGCAAGAAACGAAATCAGAAGCTGTGTTCCAGCAGGACACCTGGCATGTTCCTGTCCTGGAGTATTTGGTCTGCGGGACGAGACTGAGACACTGTGATGTAAATCCCCCAAATGCATATTTTGCAGTGACTGGGCTCCCAGAAGCAACTGTTCCCCACTGCAGATTGGCTCCTGTTGGGCTGCAGTACTTGCTAATGTAGACACAGCCTAACTGGGCCTTGGTATCATGTAGTAGACTATAGACCTAGCACAGGGACTGGAAATTGCTTCTGGGGTCAGGTGCTTTGAAGTTGGGCATTGCAGGATTTGGAGTCAGAACACCTCAATTCATTTTAGCTGCAGACCTAACTACATGTCCATTGGCATCTACTCATAAATCTGCTGTTACGTTTACCAAATAGAGACATTTGTGATAAGCATGTGAAAGAGAGAAAGGGATTTACAGTCTACATCAAAATCTTTCATCAGGAAGAACATGCTCATTAGTGCAATATTCACTTTAATCTCATCTTTTTCTTCTGCTACTGCACACTGCTCTTCTATCAACACTGATTAGCAGCTAGAAACCTGGCCTGTTTTTTTCTTACTTGAGCATCCTGTGTATGGGGGATGGACCTTAGCTGTTGGTAGATGGGCAGTGAGGCTCTCTCTGTATTATGTTAATGTTGTCACTCACAATGGTTTCATTATGAGCTTCATTGTTTAGCGTTAATTTCCTAGCTCTTACAAATTATATCAGGATGAATTGTAGCACAAAGGCTTGTAGACTTGATTTGATTTCCTTTTCCAGAGAGGGTGCAAAATTGTTCTCAGAGACTTTTTTTTTTCATGTGGGTTTTCAGCTACTACTTCCCTGATCATTTGTATCTAAACACAATTCTAATTAAAGGGAAAAAAAGAAAATACCTTTTTTTGTTGGCTGTTTGTCCTTAGTGTTCCAAGTGCTTTGCTCCTAGAGCTCTCAGTGAAAATACATGGAAGATGTTGGGAAGCCACTTGCCAGCCCATTCTTAACAGAGCTGCTGATTTTCTCTGTGTGTGTGCATGTGTGTGTGTCAAGAAGGAGATAAAATGTGGCTTTTTTTTTTTTTTAAGCAGAAAGTGTTTTCTTAGATCTTATAGGTGGCTAAAATACAAAGGTCACCAGCTCTCGAGCACACTACTATCCTTAGTGGCAAAAGAAATGGTTTAGAGTTGTAAATCTAAAGATCCAAGTTTAAGACTGCAGATAGTCAATGCAGGCTCTCGTCTTTTAGAACTGATGTTCGATGGGCACTTGGGAAAACTAACTGTTAAACCATAAGTTAGTCACAGTTTCAGAGTGCTTACTCGTCCATGAATATGAACATAGTAACAAACAATAAAACAGGGTCTGAGAATGACTGCTGCATGTTTTTACAAAATAATAGGGAATGTGGAGTCAAAAGCTCCCAATTTCCAAGCTGTCCTGAAAGGGTATGACTCTTTTATGACTCCTTTTCAGTATAATCCAAGATTTGTCCTCTAAATTCTGCTCCACTGATTTAGCAACTTAGAAAGTATTTTTAAAAAGCTATTAGGATTTCTCAGCTATTTCACTTGTTAGATAGGTCCTTTTGTCTTCCTTGGCCCCTTTATTTTTTAAGGAGATATTTATATTCTTACATTTCAACACCTTTAGAGCAAAATAGAGCTATAAAGAGAGGTGATTAATTTTACTGGTTGCTACAGAAATAAGTAAAGTAGCTGAATACCATCTTTCCCAGCTGGTACATTAATTTGGGACACAATAATACATTAAACAAATTCCATCTGCGCTGGGACAAGCTACAGCACTTATCTAGTGAGAGATATCTCAGGTTTGAATGTTTCTTTTACGTGAAAGCATGCTGGTGTATGCCAAGCAATATCTCCCAATGTACCACTCTGGCTTTGGCCCCCAAAGCTTTCTGTAAGTCACCAAGCTGCAGCATATTTCTTTGCATGCAAAACCTTTTCCTTACATGGCTTTCAAAAACTTAATGTAAGAATATATATAGAAACAACTGGCAGCTGACTGGCTACTGCATATGCCACATTTGTGATTGTAGTCGAATGCAGTGCTCCAGGAAAGAAAAACGACTCATAATTTTGGCTACTGCCGGGCATGGCTCAGGCCATCACTCAGACTTTGCTGTGCAGCTCTGTCAGGCACATCAGCCCTGGTTTGCAGCACCTCTGGTCTCCCATCCCTGAGGCTGCGTGGAGCCGACACTACGGTTTGCAAATGGGCTGAGGTACGTGTATAGAAAGGAGGGGAAAATCACCAACTTTCCGCTACCACTTTGCTGCCTGAAAGCCCATTTTTTTTTTTTAATTTTTGTTTGTTTGGGTTTTTTTGTTTTTGTGTGGGGGGGTTTTTTTTTTCTTTCCCCACAAGGGAGAGGAGGAACCCTTTATATTAACAGTTGCATTTTAATCAATTGCAATCTGGCCTGTGTAGTAAATTTGGTTTGCAGAGTGTTTGGTCTTTAAAAAATGATTCCAGACTACTAGGGCCACTGGATTAAATCCTTCCCATAAAAATGAGCTATATACCGGTCACAATATTTTTACAACTAATAACACCAAATTCACCAATGAGGAATCTCATCTGAATAAGTGTAAAAATATTTGGCATATAATACTGAAATTCAGAGCAATACATTTTCAGAGAGATTATTATTTAGTGATTAGAGATCAGAGGTGATGTGTCACAAAAGAAAAAACAGATGTTACAAATAGGCTTTCTGTATTTAAGTAATTGAGGGCTCGAACCTAGATGTCCAGTGCAAGTGTGGAGCTGGGCTTTACTTGATCATTAAAGTCTTCAGCCTGTTGCTCATCTGGGTATTATCATCACTGTTCTGTATCTCTGTGTATGTCTGCAGTGACTAAGTAAAACTGGTTGCATTAAAATTCGGGTGCAACACTTCTACAAATTAAGGCACATGTGCAATGAGAGAATAATGGGGAGTAACGTGTTTTGGTGTAGGCACGGTAAATTGCCATGGATCAGTGTCACACTGATATTTGAAAGTGTGAACACTTTGGTGGGATAAGTATATAATTTAATTGTAGAAAAACATGCCAGAAGATAGGTAACTGTGCTTGCTGCTTTTTCCCTCTAATTTTACAGAAGAATCTTCCTAAAGTTTAGTGTCATATAAAGCATGAATTGTCAACAAAACAGGCAGAGTGGTCACCCTGCACTTAAATATCAACAATTTTTTCTCAGAGCGATAACGATTATAAGCTTACCTATGATACAAAATTTTCTCCTTGTCCCATCTATAAATATTTATTATTTCCACTAGAATACCTCTTCATTGCAATTCCAAGGAGAATTTTGTGAGCAGATGAGGGTCTTGTTGTAGGATTCTTTATACGCCCAATGTTTTTGATACGTGGATTGTTAATTTTGTAATCCCTCATTGCCCAAGTTTGCAACTGACCAGCCAAATCAGCATGGTTAGCCTAATCTGATTGTGTTTTTCTACTATAACTGTACCTGTGTTATTGACACTTTTTTCTTCAGTATTTTTTCCTGTGCATACTTTGCTCTATCTCCAGGTTCTTGGTGGATTTCCTTTCATTTATGCATGGTGGAGGGAGTTATGGGAAAGCAGTGGGCAAGTGACACTAGCAATGATCCTGTGAGCTTGCTTGAGTTTTTGTTTCAGTTTGGGTAAGCCTGTACCCAAGGGTTAAAGGCATGGGTCATGTTATAAATGACATGTTTGAAAGCTTTGGGTGCAGAGAGGAAGGACTGGGTATGAGCTGCTGCAGGATTACAACGTAGAGCTACAGTGTAGACAGTGTGTTAGTGACTCTGATTGCATAGCCCCATGTCACGGAGCTTTTTCTAAACCTGGAATTGGTCTGCATATCCCCTTGTAACGCTATATAGAGCTCAAGACACACCAAAAGTCCATGAAAAACTGCTAATGTCTCTCACAGACAAACATGTTCAACCTGCATTTCTTAATACACCAATCAAAGGCTATGCCTTATTGTGTGACTTACCGGCCTAAAAAGGTGTGGCCTTGTGACTTAGAAGTTAATCTATCCTCAGTCTGTTAGCTGATAGAGTGGGGTATCAGATTTGGTGACAATCTTTTACTGGATAGCAGTAATTTATTTTTTTTTAATATGCAATTGTGTATTAACTTAATGGTGCAAAACTTTATTTTGCAATTTATTATCCAAATTTCTCCTTATTGTACTCAAGAAAGTGAAGCTCAAATATGCACATTCAGGCAAGAACTTCAGATTTGCTGGCTCCTTCTAACATATCATACTTGAAGGCTCTGTGGAAACACTGGAGCCGCCAAGGAGAAAATAGAAGTACTGCACACCAACTTCCCTTTCAAATGAAGAACTGGGAGAATGATTGCACTTGGAATGGAAACAGAGGTGCATGTGAAAGCCTCTCAGTTAGTGTTTTGATGATGAACTGTCCTCCCCTTCTTCAGTGATTTCCCTGAAAATAGAGGTGCAACATGAGACGACGGTCCACAACCAGTAGTGTCATACCATGTCACAAATTACTCTTTTCTTTTAAAGAAGGCATGGCATGTTGCAATACTGTGTGTGCTGTCCATCCAAGTGCGTCCTTGCTGGCACCTGTGTCCTAGTGAAACAGGCTGACTGACTTGTGAACAGGCACACAGCCAGCCTAACAGATGGAGGTGAGTGAAGTCAGCCAAGAGACCATGCACTAGCTGCGCATCAAGTGTGCTAGCTAACGGCAGGATTCCCAGAGAGAAACATCCAAATGTCTCCTAGTAATCTCATATTCACATCTTGGTACAAGGCAAAGATCAAGAAAATTGCTTTAGCAAGAGAAGAAAAGTAGAAATAGAAAGATGTGAGAAGTTGGTTCTATGTGGTTCACGTTAGCAATGTAGCTGTGGTGTGTGAATCAAGATTTTAAAAAGTGGCTTATCACTCCATCTTCTAACACCACTGACAAAATTAGGCAGGCAGGGGAAGGGCTAGCTCTCTTCAGAGGAGATGTGTTCAAGGTCATAGGGTACACTTGTAATGGAGTAATTAAAAGAGCCTGATTTCCTGACTCTGTCTTTTCCCTTGGATACCAGACCAGTAAAACACGAGCAATCTCTTAGTGCTCCCACTCTTAATAAGACGATCTTTATTTAATGCTGTTGGCAATGAGGACAGAGTTGTGTTTGTAACAATGATTTTAAACCCATGTGATAGCCAAACAGCAGTATAAACCAGTTAAACTATCATGCAAGGAGCTGAAAATGAGGGTCTGGGTAAACTGCCACCATAAAGGGAAATAAAAATGCAATCTGTATAAAGATTTGCTAGTAACTTGTCAGACTCACTTGGTGCGTCCTGTGATAGTAGCATCTTGTCATTTGCAGAGCAATGTAATAAAGCTGTAGCAGGCATGAAGAGGAGTGTTATTTGGCATTCGGGATGCTACACAAATATGATAAAAGCTGGTCAGCATTTATTCTCTGGACTGGCTTTTGAAGGGCTTAGAATTGAGCCATACACAGTCTCTCCAATGCAAAAAGGGTTTCAGCGGAGCAGTGCCACTGTGGTTTTGGAAATTCTCGTATGGGTGTGAATTGCAAGAGTCAGAAGAAAAGGGCAGATTGAGTTGTGTTTGACAGACAGCACAGTCAGGACTACGAAGCTTCCAAGTCGCCGTGGCTCCCCCTGCATTGTGCACTGGAGAATGGTCGGAAAACTGACTAAATAGTACCAGTACTTCACCAGGCAGATGGTCAGGCAAAGGCCAGAGCCCTCTGTCCCTCACTCCCCCGCCTCTTCCAGTTCCCAGATGCAAGTTGAACTGGCATGGGGGTTGCTATAATTTGCTGCTGGTATAGACCAGCAACAAATTACTGCCCTGAGGAGCAAGCAGGAATAGGGAAGAGCGTCTCTGAGGCATAAAGCCTCCAGGATGATTCCTCACGCACCACCCATCTTTCAAGGCTATGCCCAGAGGCCTGAGCTACCCTGTGGAGGATACATCTGAAGCCACCAGAGAGCAGAGAACCTCTCTCCCACCTCCCGAATTTTTCTCTCCCCTTCTGAAGTGTAATCAGTGTAGATAGATGTCAACTTGATTACACTTGAAAAAACAAACCATATTGGTACGTGTCTTGGACCTCAGTGTAGTGGAGACATGCTCGCCTACTGACAGGCTTGGAACAATACCTTTAGCTGAGGACACTTGCTTCTACTTGCTTGTCTCTTTTTGCATTTCTACATTTTTAAGAACTTTGGAGGCAAAGGGCCACCTTCCAACAATGCCTTCTGAGTAAGAACTGGTAAAGCAAGACATTACTTGGTGGGAATACCGGGGTCATGATTGAATCCCAGAGGGGATATATTCAAATAGGCAGCCAAAAATTAAAACCCTGATGGTGACCGCTTAACTCCCACTGTGAACTTCTATTTGCATCACAAATTTTACAGCTTTAACTAGCTGGAAGAAACTTTCATTTGTATTTGAACATAGCCATACTTAAGGATAGACCAGCACATTTTTCCACATGTTGAAAGAGATTTATATGACACCTCACCAAGGTCAGGGATCCCAGTAGCTCAGAATCATTGATGTATTTATGATCACTGCTTCCCCGTTAGGATGGGGCATGCAGTAATTTCCCACTGAAAAAAGGCAACTGGCAATAGGATTCACCTGAGCAAATGTAGACATTTGCAACGTATGTCTCCAAATCCCACCTAACCATCCTATGCTATTCAGGGCCAGTGGAGAGAGATAAGCAATTCTAGGCATGATTTATTTTGTCTTGTTTTAGATATCTGTATGAGATCAGATGAATCTCTTTCTTAAAGTGCTATTGATTGCACAATGAGTTCAGGGGGAGCAGCTCAGATGTTTGCATTGTAATTAAACAGCAATCCTATTCAGGGAGCTTAAAGATTGCAGAAGGATTTAGGTGTTTACATCTGAAATGTGGATACTCAGAATGCTTTTTTAGTTGCCACTTCTCCTTGGAGATACCAAGAGTTCCTGAGGACCAAATCTGTAGACTTGCTGAAGGCAAGCATGCCTGTCTGTGAGGCACCTTGACTCCCAGTGACATCCACTGCCCTAGGCTTCCCCTGTTCAAATGAGGAAAAAAGCAAAATACATCAGTCAGGACATAGTGTAGCTCTGAAATATTACACAATATAAGCAAAGACACAAAAAATTGCCTGAAAATCCAGAGATATAGTTTTTGTTAGATTTTGTAATAATTTAAGTTTCTGAATTGACTGGAAATTCCTCAAAAGTAGCATTTTGGGGTGATATTTTGGTTATGGCTCCTTTTGATAAAACACATACTTTCCCCAAGTAAGGGAAAAAGAATAAGGCTGTAATTTTTATATGATATTAAATATACTGTATCATAACTACAATGCCATTTGATGCATGCCCACACATATCTGTGTATGTATATATGTATAAAATTTTCAAATATTTCCAATTGCTAAACACATTATAAGTGATAAGAAGATAAGGAAAGTAATGCATTGATTAAGACCAAAAATTCCAATTAATCACTGGTAAATACAGAAGCCTGGGAAGGCAGGTTTAACGGGTCTTACCTTTCCCATTGGTAACTTATGGAACAGAGAAAGAAGGCAAAATATGTCACCATATCTTGACCATGTGGCTATCCTTTTTTCCAGCCTCGATGCCCGTTTTTAAAGATCTATAGCTTCCTAAAGCTTTTGCTGTCTTGTTGTTAAAAATGGTGTCAGGTAGATGGTAGGACTCAGATTCTCAGAAGTAATTTGATGCATAATTCCTGCTAGAATCTATTCTCTCTCTTTGGCACTCAGCAGAGGTTGTCTAAGCTCTAAGATTCCTTATTTATGCTCCAGCAGCAATACAGTTTCTCCCTCCATTAGTCTGCTTGAGAGAACTAGAGACTTGGCTGTATTCTTACGTCTTTGGTCCAGCATGGTTTAATGGGAAAGTGACTATAAATCTTGTTCTTTTACCCAGTGGCCCACTCTTCCTTTGGGGTGTCCAAAATATCCTGGATTTACATGCAATTGATCACAACATTTATTTTTCCAATAAATCAAACTATCTGATCAAGACACGCTGCTGTTGTGGGTGGCAGCTGGTTTCCACTGACGAGGGTAAACAACACAGTGAAATGAGTACTTGGTGCACTGAAATGTTTGCAGGGAAAAGACATTATCAAAGCTGCTTTTTGTCCAGTATAATATTTGATACTCTCTTAACTTTCCATGATAAATAGATGCAGAGTAACTCAAAAGGGAAAAAAGTACTTTCCATTTCAGCAATGGTGGAGTCAAAACTGTCACCAACAACATTAGCATACATAAGGAATTCTTTGATTTGTTTTCACAGATAACATTTTTTGGGAACTGTAAAGTAGAAAAATATCCCAGAATTTATTCTGAGAATAAGATCCTTTTCTGGGATTTCTAGGGCCCTAAGTGACTGGTTTACATTTAGGAGAAGTGGAAATAACTAGGAAGAAGAGGGTACTTGGAAGACAGCTAACTTAGAACTTCTTTGTGTCTGTGTGTCTTTGTGTCTGTTAGCTGTGTGAAGACAGCTAACTTCTTTGTGTCCGAATGAGATCTGTCATCTGCTCAGTAACACCTTCTAGAATAACTCAGCTGGATTACAAGTGGTCCACCCACAGTTCACTAATTCAGAAAAAATTGTTCTGAGAAATGGGAGGCCTGTGAGATGGAGGAGAACCCCTGCATGGCTCTGAAAATTCAAGTCCCACCTGAGACTTGACTGTTTTCCCATCTTTTTCCCCAGATACCAATGCTGCAGGTTTTGTAAGAGCATGTGTCAGTGACTCCTTGGGGCACCCAGTCCAATTCCCCACAAGACTGGCAGGTGGGTTTTGGTCCACATGGGCCCACAAGAGCTTTCTGCCCCAGCTTCCCACTCCTAGCATTTTCCAGCGCCCCATGGTAGGCATAGCCGATCAGCGCAGAAAGAGCAAAGGCCTCAGTGTGTTGTTAAGAACACATGACAGAAGATATCAGCACTGTTGATGTCCTAGAAACAACAATAGCACAATGTTTTTAAAATTGTGTATTATATTATTTTCACATTACATTATGGCCAGGGTTTGATAGTTTTTTTTTGAAAAACAAGTAGAAAGCAGTGCTTCTGGCTTTCGATGAGAGAGCACAAAACAGAGGGTCTGAATTCTGCCGCTCTCAGTTATCACAAACACCACCCCAGCCTGCAAATAATTCTATGTATTTATGTAAAAGTACTTTTTGATTAGGGTGAAATGCAAATTGAAAAAGATAGAGTAAACATCACTTTCCTTGAGCTTAGATACAATAAAGTTATCTTCCTGCCACCTTTCCTCCATCTCCAGTTTTATTTTCCATTTCACCTAATTTCTGGTTTTGAAGCCATCCTCTCCAGGTGAATGAGCAGTTCACTCGCAGGTTGTGTATAGAGATGGGAGAAGTGGTTCCTCAGACACATCAAGATGGAATAGCAATGCTGGTTTCCTGAAGTGGAGAACAGTCTGAAAAATAGCATGGAGACGGCTGATGGAGAGGTGAACAAGGAAGACATCTATGACAATGCATGGAGGGGAATGTCAGGCCAGGCAAGGTCTTCAAGGCTAATGAGAGAGGACTGGATGTGGGAGCTTTGCTGATGAATGGCGATAGAAGGATGTCATCATGCTCTGGCTGAAGAGGCTTTTCTCTTTGTCACGGAAAGCACATGTTGTCCACATGGGTTGGCACAACCACCTTTCTGAATCACATCCCTCTGGACTGCAATACAAGCCCCCAGCCCTGGGAGGCAGACACGGTCCTTGGATGTCATCATCTTAACAAGAGGGGGGTTGGGGTGATCTCCTGACTGAAAGGGTCCTCTCTCACACGGAGAACAAGATGAAGCTGAGACCCCTCTGCCTTTTCCTTCTCCAAGTCACAGGAGAAAACATGACTCAGAAACAGAATCAAAACCATTGAGTCCCAAAACTGGTCATTTCCTTGTGTGGTAGTCCTCCTTCTCTTTCTCCCTGTGAATCTGCTTTGTCAGACCAAGTAAATCATTACTTGAGACGGTTCATGAACAACACTTGTGAGGGTTGGTGCTTCCTGACCTGGGTGGCAGGGAAGGGGATCTTCCTGCCTCTTCCTGGATGGTCTGCCTGGGGCAAACAGGCGCATCACGGAGGCCAGAGGGGAGGGTGTAGTTAACCACTTCACAGACGAGAACCAGGATAAGAATTTATGGAAAAAGAGAAATAATAGTATCTTGAAGTGGATTGTAAGAAGAAGGAGGTAAGAGTTGGAGTCCTTTACCTGGATGGCTGAAGGGCCATGCAGTAGTCAGAGAGCCAGGGAATTCAGATGCATTGGCTGCCCGGACACAGACCACGAGCGGGAAGGGTGGCACGGCACGGTTCAAGTGTTTGCTGCCGGCTGTGTTTCATCTCACCTGGTGGCACCTGGCAGACATCAGGCAGCCAAGCAGCTCTCAAAAAGAAGTCCTTTTAGTTTTCCTTATGAAATGTTTTCACTTTTAAGGAGGTGTGTGTGATAAAGTGTGGGAGATTATGTGTGAAACTAGCTACAAAATTTTTACTTTTTGTTAATTTATATGATAGCTCTTGGTTATTCTTTAAGAATTACAATTGTTAAAGTGCTTATTGAACATGGAGCTGGGATAGAAACAAAGATTTATTTATTTATTTATTTATTTATTTACAATTCCAATTTAAAGATTAAATTCTCATGAGAAGACTGAAAAAACTTTTTCATGATTTCCATTAAAATTGTTGGTGGAAATCTCGTTATCTAGAGGTTTTGTATGTAAAACCTTTAAAGCAGCTCCAGCAAAAAAGTAAATAAAAGTCACTTCAATAGTTCCAGTTTTAGACATTTAGATTATAGAACATTATCCATGTGTATTAAAACTGTATTTGTACACACTTACATTACTGAAACCTTTATTTGCTAGAGTCCAAGTGCTGCTGCTATGCATAAAGCGCTCCATGAGGTACACCCATATGTTGCCAAAGTAGCATGAACATGTGCACTGATGTTGATCCAGAGGAAGCCTAGGGGTTATTCCCTTCCCTCTTCTACGCTGATTATTTCTGCCAGGCCCAGAGTAATCTGTGCGAGAGCGCAGGGGCCATGGCTTGGTGACAGGCTGTACATGCAAACAGATAGCTTGCATGATGCTTAGAAGTTTTTTTTCCTGAAGGTGCTGTGTAGCAACATCTTTGAGTTGTAGGAGAAGACAGCGTGGGGCAGATGGGAAGGACCCAGCCCCATTGCTCTGGGGCTGGGGTTGGTTGGTGCACAGCGCCTGTTAAAATGAAGCCCAGAAACACTCCTTCTCGAGCCCTGTATGTAAAGATGTCAAAGATAAACTGTGTAAATATGCCAGAAAGAATGATACTTTCATGTTTTTATGCTAACAGTGGGTAAGGGAATTGTCAGGACTCTTGTGAGTAAAAATTATAATGTATGACATTAAATATTGACTTAAAATATCTGTTTTGCCACCCCTTTCTATTATTTCAGTATGCAGTTGCTTCAAGGTAAAGTATGATTTTTCTGTCCCCTCTGTAATACCATATAATACATCGGAACAGAATTGTCTAAGTCTTGGAAAAATCAATCCACTTTCCCTATTCAAATGCAGATCAAAAATATCAGATCTTGTAGCAATCATATTTCTGATCTTTTCATTGTTAAGCCTATGTCATGATTAATTCAAAATATAAAGGTTTTTTGGAATGTAGATGGCTGAAAACCTGATTGGAAAATCAGAGATGTGAGGGTCTTATTTTGAGTGATTAGTAACATGCTAAGTAATGACACCTGTGTAGCCATGTCTTTAAAATACTAAAAAGTGATGATGTAATAGGGATGGTATTTACTGGTGGGATCAGTAAGATGCCGTATGTGTTAATAATTGACGGGAAGAGATATCTTCTGTTTTGCACTGCAAATTGCACAGTAAAGTCGACAATGAATGACTTTTCACGCTAGATATCCTATGTAGTATTGTGTTCAGCTGGGAAATGAGTGTCACAGTCTAGCCAGATATGAGCAGAACTTAGCATGCAGTAGACTCCGTTCTTTACCTGATATTTTATTTGGTGAACTGGGTGGTCATAGTAAGTGACTAGAACTTATTCAAAATAACACATTTGACATGCAAACGCTCATTATTCTAGTTAAAAAACAACACTGAATGCATTCCTGTGCATGACGATATCTTCACATTTGAATGGTTTCTGCTACTCATTTGATTTTAAAGTAATAGTTATTATTATGTAGAGCTGTTTCACTTGAGAAAAATGCTCTTCCTTGGCTGTGATGATGTGTACCAAACAACCTTTTGATTTTACCTGAAACAAAATATTAGGACTTTGTGCTGTGTGTACATTATCTATGAGCACATATGTGCACATGCACACATGGGCACTGGCATTGTGACACAATGCAAACACCACAGGCACATGCACATACATAGAAAGAGAAAATTATTTTTCTCGTGCTTATTTTCTTGGCACTTGCAGTTTGGTTAGATGTGAAACATTTGCATCTTCTATCTGCATAATGAGTTCTATACAAAATGATCGCAGCTAATGCAAAAGACAGGGTGGCATGTTTTCAGTTTTAATGGGGACACTCAGAAAACTTCCAATCTTTCCTGACATTTCTTATAGCAAAATAAATGTGGTCTAGGTTGGAGTGTCTATTATGAAAATAAGAGAAGAGCAAGTCAATTATATTTCAATGACTGAATAGCCAGGGGTCCTCATTAAAATGATCAGAAAGGCTGCAGTGTTGCTTTCCTGTATGTAGCCACTGATTAAGTTGTATAAGAATGACATGGCCTTTTTGGGAGAAAAGCAGAGTACGCCGTGGTCTCTAGCCAGCCAGCCAGAAACCGTTGACACTTACAAAAGTGAGATGCGCACTCCATCAAGAAAGGGAAGTTACTACTTATGGGGTCATGGACTCCTGATGTATTTAAAAATAGTTGTGGCTGTTTTATTGGACACAGTCAGAGCAAGCTTTGAATTTGCACTAGGTTGTATGAAAATGCCTGCGGTATGGTGGTGATATGGTATGTTTTCCTTTCCGCTGGCTTCGATGAAGTATACATAGCTTAACAGAACAGTACTATTATTACAATCTTTGTGTATTTGAACCTTTAAGCAATATTTTATTTATCAGTTCATTACTATTCATTTTTTAGAATTTAAATTCTTCTTATTTGCCAATTATTTTTTTGGTAAAAATGTTAGGAGAAAAAGGCTCAGTAATTTTTTCCCGGGAGAGACTGTATCCTGAAACAGTAAAAAGAATATTTGTTTAACCCTCCTGAGGGTCTGCAGTCTAAGGAAATATAGTATTGCCTAAGATCTGCTAATCCCAGATCAAGTGGCTGTAGAATTTTTTTAAAAATATTTTTTCCCTTTCCTGTTAGTTAATAGACCTTACATATTTATTTTTAAATAATCCTTCTGTGATTATATTTTATACAATTTCACCTCATAAAGGATACTTGTGATAAGGATTGCTATAAAGAGATATACCTTATATTTCTTTTTTTTATTGGAAAGTGATGTAGAATGTTAACATTTTACGTTTAAGAGTGATACAAAGCAGAACAACACCCGTATGTTAATTAATTAAGCTGTCATGGTTTAAGTTTCTTCCTCCTTTAAATAAATTGCATCACTAACAGTTTCTGAAGATGAATTGAGAAATAAAAGAGAAGATTTAATAGTGATCCTTTTGTTATTAGTACAGTGAAGCAGTTTGAAACAATAATCTTCATCTTCCACCAAGGTGGAAATACACCTCAGCATTGTCTTCTACTTCTACTGTCCAATTCATGTAAATACTGATGCAACAAATTAAACCAAATAAAATCTCTGCTATTTCTAACTGCAAGTACTAGTTAATCTAAGCTTGTATTCTAAGTCAAATCACATCATACAGTGCTCCATCATTAACAATGATGTTTCATTATAAATTAAGACAATTTGAGATTTATATTACAGTCTGCTCATATTTTGATGAAATAATTTTCAGTCTCAAGAAAACCAATAGTAAGAGACACTATAAGCTAAATACATTAACATATCAGGTGCTTAAAACTAATTTCATTTACTAAAATTAGCTAATAACGCAGCTCAATAATGATGCTCTTCATTTACAATTCAGGAGCTCAGTAATGGACAAGGGAAACTGCAAGTGCTTGCAGTCAACAATAAAAGAATTGGTAATTTTGCCAATTATTATGTACCACAAGATGCCTCCTTTGAAAGTTTTCATTCTTTATTTACATACATGGCATCTAAACAGGAGACAAAGTGTCTCTGCCTTATTTACTTATGAACGCATGAGTTGCTTTAATTCTTTTCCATATAGTTTCTGTGATATTTTGACTCTTTAAAGTCTTAGTGGAATTCACCCAGTCATTATTTCTTGTTTCGTAGATGCACAATCGCATTGTATTAAAAAGAATTTGGTTTATTTTTCTTCTTACCAGTTAGCAATATGTAATAACACTATATAATTTACATGTCTTAATTTTTGCAACAGGAATAAAATTCATAAATAGGAAACAATTGATAAGGCTGTTCGTATGCAAGGAGAGACACAATTATTGATGTAGTACCCTGAGTAAGAACACAGCATTATGGTGCTTAATACTTGAATTTGGTTCAGAACACCTAGATGTCTTTTCTCTCAACGTTTTAGCAGCTGGTCTAGTATATATTCTCAGCAATATGTAGTACTGAAATTACATAATGACTAAAGAAGAAAAGTAGAGTTATTTATTGAAAAAAACTTTGAGAAGTTTTGAACAGTGAAGAGTAAAGCTTGAGATTTCTTAGGGTACTCTGGTTTTGTGCTTCTTAGTGTACACAAACACATGAACAAATTAAAAATATTCTTCAGAGTGATTGGGGAGATATTTTTAGAAACCTTGGGATCCTTCTCTAACTTACTTCCATAGATTTATGATTTGTGTGACAAAATATTTTTTTAAACAAAAATAAAGTAAAGAAGTGAGGTATTATGGGTCTTTGAAAGTAATTGATGCTACAGTCACTGTTCTCTGAAAGTGAATCAACAGCAGCAGACGATAGCAGGCCATTCATCTGACTGATATGTCCTTCCAGACTGTTTACACTCATCTGAAAAATCACCTCAGAGTTGATGTTTCTGAGGGGAAAACATCTTCCACAAGGTGGATATGATTGTACTCTGTATGTACAACTTTCAGGAGCGATTTACCATCTTTTGGAGGCAGGATTTCTTATATGACCTATTCAGCTCTCTATAGACATGTATGAAAGAAAAGGAAGTTTGCAGGCAACATTTTGTGGTATTATCTGTGTCTTTATTTAAACCTTAGTTTTTCTAGTAAGAAATGTAATGCAGAACTTGCACTATGGAAAGTGTGCTGTGGATGTTTTGAGGGTTTAAGCAAGATTAAGAAGCTAAAGTTGAGAAGAAGTTACTGTATGTGAATTCAAATGCAAAATATCCTCATTATAATAATTCACAGGGAAGAAACCCCACTGTTGTAGAATCAGAACTCAGAATGTCAACAATGAAGTCTACTTTAACCAGCCTTTCAACCTGTGTATCGTCAGAATAATTGGTCTTTTAGTTGATTTGACTAACTGACAGCTAAGCCACTAATAATTACCTGTGGCAGCATTTATTTTTTTCTTTTACACTATAGCACAACATCAATGAATATATTTTAAATATTAACAGTAGTTGAATGTTTAGATTATAATTTAAATAATTATTTATGGAAATATGATTACACATCTGTGCCTACAATAGAGACACTTTTTAATTTGATTAAAGAGAAAACAACAGCATATCTGCTCATCTAATTTTGTGGTTAAACTATTCATGACTTATTATAATATATTAATTTTGTCAATTTGTTAGGGTATCATTTCAACTATTTGACAAGCTTTCATCTTTATTTAGCTGAATTTGGGTTCAAGACGGTGCTTACTTAATAACTTATGCTTTATGAAGCTCTTCAAGAACATGATAGTCTCACTACCATCCACAATTTTCTTACACTGTAGTGTTCAGGCTCTTTAACATAATGTATTTCCATATGAATGATATAGATAAAGCCAAAGCATGTGTATGTATGGTCTTGGCAGAGTAGAAATGTACTGCAAAGACATCCAAGAAGAACGTATGCTGGAGAGCTCATTTCTGAGGTAAGCTAAAGATAAGGACTCAGTAAAAGCTAAATTAATACAACTGTTTGTTCCTTTGCAAAATACTAGTTTGGGTACTGTGTTTTGTTCTTTACTAAGAACACATATTTGCTTATAGAGATAAGGAACATTTTTTGGTTATGACTGAATAAAAAATAGTAGACTGGGTAATAATAAGCAATGTTCTCAAATTTAAACTATTTTGAATTATTTACATTTCCAAATATCAGGTTTAAGTTATGGAACTAGAGATCTCTAATTTTAAATATAATATTTTAGTTTCTAAAATGTTTTCTGGTATGTCTATTTATCTCTCAAGCAAGATATAATTATATTCTACTGGAAAAAAAGCACAGATTTTTCCTGTACAACATTGTGTTACTCTTCTGTTCTGACAATTGTGTGATTTTAGAACTAATGAAATGGAATCATATTGGATCACTAATTGGTTTCCATATCTGCATAAAAACTCAAAGTATTTCTTTCCAAAGACTGGTTAAAAAAAATGGTAGACGTTTAGAATTCCATGCTGTAGCTATATGGTATTTTTCACGTTTTTCTAAGTATCTAAAAATGTTAACTGAAGATTCTTATTAGTAGTATTTCATTATTCTTGAGAGGATATTGTTGTGTTTTAATTACAAATATTGTTTAGCTGATGATATCAAAAAAGTGAAATTTTGTTGAAAAGTTGAGTCAGATGATATTTAACATAACTGAGGAAAATTATTTACCATATATTTCAGTATTATGTGAAAGTATATTTTAAAAAAATATTTGACTGAAGAAATTTAGGATATATTAGACTTTTGAAGGTATTTAAAAATCTAAGATGAAGACTGTTAAAACTCTTATAGTTACTTAAAACAGCAACTGAAAATATCTTTAATGCACACAAGTGTGCATACGTTTCTTTAGTGGTTAGTTTGATGTATAATCATTCTTTTTTATCTACTTATAGTTATTTACTCAAAGTCAGAGAAACACTGCTACTAGAATAGGTACTTTTCAGGCATTAAGGATTTGTTTTTCTATCAATGCATTTCAAAAGAAATCTTACTACACTGCCTTTTTAATAGATATTTCTAAAACTTTCTTGAACTAAGAATAAAGATAATTAATTTCAATTATATGATAGTTTTAAAATAGAAGAGGTTCTCTGTTTTTTATTTGGTTAACCTATTCGAATGGCCCAGCTTGCCATTACGAAGTATCCGAGAGTAAGTGATAAAATAACATCTTCTAGCATATGTGAATAGAGGAGGTCTGTGATTTTTCCATTCATTCCAGAGTATTCTTTTAAAAATATTGATAAATTAGGCAAACATTTTCTACAGATTTCTATAGAAGAGATATATTACAGTTTAAACCATCTTTCAGTGCTTTCAAAGAACAACTCATTATAAGCTTACATCTTATCCCAATGAGTTTACATCAGAGTGAAATGGAAAAGTTTTTGTTGAATTACCCTAAATAGGAAATGAAATAAAAGTGTTCCTCCTTAAGTATATCCACATTTCAGTGATAAATAATTATAACAAGATGTATAAGGTCAGTACATACAGACACATCATAATTACAGTATCATATGCTATTTTTTTGTATATTGTCTTATTGTCACTAAAACATGCATTACCAATTATAAATGCAGAAATTACACTTGTTTGGACACTCAGAAGGTCAGGAAATTAGAAGTAGTCATTAAATATGTATGTTTTTTCAAATAATTACTGCAAATGTGCTTTTAACTAAGAGATAACAAAAATGTCTTACAGCAAATGCTACCTGACATTTTAAATCTACTCAGAAAAAAATAAAGGATTGCAGTCGGCTGAAGAGACACCATTACAATAAAAGAAAAGTCAAGTGTATGAAATAAAAAAAGAGACATTATTTAAAATAACATTCAGGTAACTTAGATAGTAGAGTTTGTCAGAAGTAAGGGCACGTGTTTGCAGGTCTCTTATTGACATTACTGAATAATTCTAATAATTTTAAATTAAAAATCTCATAGAAATTTAGAACTTGTACAAGCAATATGTTCAAAGCCATTTGTAAAGGTTATTTAGGGTTTTTTATACATTGAATCATAGGCAGAAATGTTCTAAGAAATGCTTAGTGAAATATTAAGTAGGTAAATTAGTCTCTTAGTTATTACTGTCTGGCTTTCTACACATAAGCAACTACCTATCTTCATCATAGAGCATTGCTGTTTTCCTGGGAGACCTTCTAGCAAGAGCAAAATATGGATAATGATACTTAATGTGTAGATTAATTACTTCAGTTTTAAAGCCAACCAGATTTATCAGTTCGCTGCTTCATTAAAAGTCCTATAATTCTGCATGGGTCAATTAGCCAGCCACATATACATTTCAATTTATCTGCTGTCTTTCAGCTGCCTACCTGAACACTTGGTGCTCATGCAAAAATCAAAACAATATTCCAGTTTCCACATTTATCTCATATCAAGATTCACAGAAAAGTACTTCACATGTAAATAACTTCTTCTTCTCTTCTACTTTATCAGTACAGGGGGCTTCATAAAGTTGGGGTCTATTTATGGATGCTAAAATCTCCACCCCCCTGGGCGCTATCTTGCTAAAATTCCTTATAAAGCCTCCTCATAGCACCTACAAAACAAAATATAGACTCTGAGTAGCAGGCCTTGAATATGAATAAACTTGAGCTATATTGGGCGAATGGATGAAACAAGAGTGAAGTGACTAAAGAAGTCCCTGGAGAACAAAACCTGCTGTGAAACTTAACTCAAGTTGATTTGCAGCTCCTGATTGTTCATGTCCTAATTTAGAAAAATATTTGAAGCAAAATGTAGACAGGCCTCCATCTCGTACACTACTGACTTCAGTCTTACAAAGGTTCGTTTGGTAAAGTGAGGTTCAGTAGGAAATTAAATGTCTAAGGAACCCTAAACTGTTTGGCTATAATTTGGACTAAGAAGGAGATAAGGACTCTCTGCTTTAAAAAACAAAGCAACCTCCTCCCAGCCAATGTTTTGGCATTTGTTTCAATACAAAATGGAATAATTTAAATATATTTTCTGACAAGAGTACAAGTCTGTGAGCAAGACAGTGAACTCCAGAATAATATTTTTTTTGTTAGAGTTTTTACCCGATCTGTGAAGTTTTGTGGCTTTAATCAGCTAACTATTAGGTTCTCTGAAATTTTTTTTTTCCAGAACCTCTGTTGAAAAACTTTTGTGAAATATATAACATATATTAAAAAAAAAATAATTCTTGGCAGATCAGCTACTTTCATGTCACATGGGAATTTCTAAACAGCTTGGATTGTAAAGGCCTTTATAAACAACTGAAGCTTTCAGATCCAATGAAAGAAGTGTTTGGCTATAGTTTCCAATTAATGTTTTTTAAACGTAAAGAAATCTATAGTAAATGACAATAAACGAGAGGAAAACATTCTTTTGTTTCACAGAGAAGCTGTAATGTCTCAGACTACAGAATGAGGACTTGGCTTATTATGATAGTGAGTCTGCTGTGGTAGGGATGCCGTTTTTGGTCCTCAATGCCATTGATAGCTCCTGTTAGAGGTTAGCTGCAAAACTCCTTGCCCATGTCTCAGCTTCCAGAGTTCTTGGTAGCTTCAGCTGCCAGGTAATTTCTGCCCTGCTAAGCACCTAGTGAGGCCACGTGGTCAGGCACCAGCTGTATGGCCCTGCCTCTTCTCTCTGAACATCCTTACCTGCAGATTTCTGTAGGGATCTGTATTACCCTGTCTCCTCTTCACCATCTCAGGAAAAAGCAGGAACCATGATCTAGTTACCAACTGCAGCAGATAACCTGTAAAATTAATTCATCACTAATGCAGCTGCTGCCTCTGGCATGAGGACATCGTATCCGTAAGAAAGCAAATCTTGAACAGAAAACAACTGGCTCAGCTGGAATCAAAAGGAACGAAGCTATGCTGGTTAATAGAGAGAGATGTTTTGAAGAATAAACTGTGTCTCAGTCATCAGCTTTTTTTTATTCTTCTTTTTAAATACACTGATTATCAGGCTTTTGTGAAGCCTGTTTGATATTTTGCTAAATATGACCAAAAATGGGCAAATTCCCTACATGAACGTAAGAGCAGTTGTGTTTCTCTGGCTGGTGTCCTGTTTATGAGAGTAACCAACAGAGTACTGTGGGAAGAGTGTAAGTACAGGGTAATGCTTCTCCCAAAATGTTCTCTCAGCTTCAGAGAGCAGTTGAAAACCTTTTTTCTGACTGCAAGCTAGGAAACATCATGCCTTCTTCTCCAATTTAGATATGGCAGTATCTGTAATCACAAGGCCGGATTATTTTGATTGACTGCATCTACAGTTGAATATGAAGACAAGCCACAAATGTCAGAGAGTCCAGAAGTGGCTGCCTGCCTTCTCCATGGCTCAGGCTATGGGGAAACCTCTGCATGAGAGTGTCCCCTGGCTTCAGTATCTGATGCAGATGCTAGTTTAACGCTTTGGTCCCAGCTTTCCATGCAGCCAATGAATTGAGCTCTGAACTCCTGATAGCGTTGGGTAGCTCCAGGATGGCCAAGGAGCTGCTGAGAAAATCTCTGAACTCTTGCAGCTATAAAACTTCCTTGTGCAAAGCAGCGGGGCCCCAAAACAACTTACTGTTTGAGCTGCCAATCCGCAGTGTATATCTCAACCTGTCTGCCTTTCAGAGCATAGAAATTCTCCACTGGATCAGAGCAAAGGCCCATTTGCCACTGTTTTTTTCAGTTGTACTGTGCCTAGCCAAGAGGATAAGAAAAAAGGGTACATGGAATTCTTCATTATTCAGTGTTTTGTAGTTCAGGGAATGCCAGAAACACAGAAATAACATTTAAGAATAAATAATATTAATAGCTTTAAATGGACTTTATTCCTGGATTTATTCAGCTGATTTTTATTTTTCTAAATTTCAACATCTTACAGCAAGGATTTCCATAGCATAAGAGTTCATTGTGTAAAGATCACAACCTTTTTTTGTTTTGAATCTGCTAGCTGTAGTTTCATGTGATGTTCTTGTACTGAAAAAGACAAAAAACCACTGTTCCCTGTTCACTTAGATGGCTCATAATTTTTTAGACTTCAGTCGTTTCCCTTTTTGTTTTCTCTTTTCGAAGCTGGGGAGCTCCAGTCCAGTTGCTCCTCATAGAGAAGCTGTTACATTTACTTGCTTGTCCTCTTTTGGCCCATCTATATGCTTGATCCTCTTCTCTGTACCTTTACCAGCCACCAGCTGCCACCAGCACAGACTGCATTAATGATGTGAATCATTAATTTATATAGTGGTGTAATAATCTCTCTCTGTTTTCTAGTCCTTTCTTAAAAATTCCCATTTTTCAGACTCTCTTTTTGATTTCTACTAAGCATTAAGCAATTTTTTTTCACAGAACTATCTGTTATAACCCAATTTTTTTTTTGTTGTTTTAGGAGGTATTAGCCAAGTCAAAGCTCACTCCTATGTAAGTAAAATTTTTGGGATTTTTTTTCCCCAGGTTCCCCTTCATCTATACTGAACTTTCCCTGTCATTTTATCTTCCAGTCACTCAATATCATAACATCTGCACAGTCAACACTCTCCTTTACTGCCCTAAACAACTTGGTCATTCAGTAAACACTGTCACCTCGGAAGTGCCCCTTTTTTGATATAATTTCTGAGTATATCCACAACATGGGACTGAACTTCCCTTTAAACACAACAGCAGTGTATGACTTGATACTTGCTGTTTCAACATATATGATGAATTCCTACGTAACATCTCCTATTTTACAAAGAAGCTCTTTGACACTAGTATTTTAGTGTCAGGTTCCCATGCATTAGTCTCTGCCTTTTCCTTACATTTACTCATATATTGTATTAGAATTGTACTTTATTATCAATACATTACTCTGCAAGCTTGAAGTGAATACAGAAATAATTTTTTTCTATTTTGTAAATTTAAGTATTTGTTATTGGTCCTTAGAGGGACCATCTAATATAAAGTGAGATTGCTCTGCCTAACTTCGGATACATGAGAATTAATTGTCTAAATCAAAGCTAGGCTACTGCTGTAGCAAATGAAAAGAAATAGACCTAGTTGCAGTGCAGTTGCCCTCATTGCTTTGAACATTTAGCTAAACTGCAGAGGTCAAATATATATAACCTTACCTCTGAATGCAGTTAACATTGCAGGTACATATAAAGAGAAAACATAAAACATTTCCTAATGTAGTTGTTCAAGTTTATTGTGTAGCCCATGGAAGCAGAGAGGACACGGGATATTTCAGTGTATCTGGGATTACTGTTTAAAACAGAGGCTCTTGGAAATTCCTTGGTAAAAATTACAATGTGGTGAGTTATGACTTGATGAGCTGGTAACGGTGAGCACTGGTAAAGATAAAACACTTATGAATACTAGCTCACATGATGAAACAACTCATACATGGATAGGCCATTGGGATCTTCCGCGCAGATTTGGTAGAAGGTTTTACAGCTGTTTGTCACAGCATTTAAGAACCCTTAATACACCTGCAGAAGCTGACCCTAAACTGGAAGATGAAGACAGTTTCTTCAAAACTTTTAACGTTGTTTCTCTAACATGGAAAAGTGTGAAGGAAAGGAATTCACATGAAGTTGGAATGGGTGAAATCTGCCACCTGTGATAAAAGCTAGTTCTGCTTTGACCCTGTAAGATTTGTATTTCTGGAGTTTGTTTTACTAATTCCAATTAATTTGTGTTTTCTGTGGCTACATGAAAAATTAAGAGTTACTTGTAATACTAAATTAAATATTTTAAGTGTTTTTTGAACTATGCATGAACAGATCGAAGGGATTTATGTTGTGTATGGTCTACAAAAAATCTAGAATTTATCTCCAGTGTAAGTGGTATAAACTCCATTGTAAGTGCTATAAAAAGAAGATGCTGTAGATGAACTATCAACTGTTGAGTTCACCCATGTGGTATGTCCCTATGCAAGGAAGACACATAAAGAAATTCTAGTGTGGAATTTAGATAATTTCTAAATTGCAGTTTACAGGTGACAGGAAACCTCTGGATTTCAAAATGTGTCTCATTACGATACTGTGATCTTTAGGTTCTCCAGTATTCTAAATTGACTTAAGATAGTCAAGAAAGACATGAAAGTCTCAAAGAGCTTTTTCTATTCAAATTATAGGCAAGGATGAAATTGTTTCCTGGCTGATTGCTCAATGATCTTTATTGATCATGTTCCCTCAACTAGTTAGATCTGGATGCCAACATTTTGACTGAAACTTTTCATTTTGAATTTGTTGATTCCACTAGGTTATTTGAAGATAGTATCAAAGACAGTGTCAAAGATCTCTTAATTTTTACATTGCTCCTACAAAAATAAGAATTTACTTTTTTTTCCCAATAATTTGCAAAGATGAGTACTTTAACTGAACTCAAAATTTATAAGATTATAATATTTTTTGAGTAACCTGAGCTCTAAATTTCTAAAAATAGTTAATTTTCTCGCTGTTACTTTGGACAAAAAATTCTTATTACTTTTGATAACTAAAAATATTTTGGAAGCTATTTCTTTTCAGAAATATTTCCACTCTCCCTCATTATTTTAAAAGCGCTTGAGTACTGGCTGATTACTCTTTATGCTCAGAAAGACATAACATACCAAAGAGAAAAAAAAAGCCTCCACAGACTGACAAACTTATTTTCGGGAAATTCAGGCTACAAACCCAAGGTATTTTCATTACCTCTCTCTTCTATGAAGCTCCCATAAACATCCAGGTCATACTGGCTTTGCATCAACTATTTGATAGAGTTCTATCATACAGCAAGATTATTTGGCCTAAATATTGAGCTTGAGTGCTTCTTGCTATTGCTTTAAGACAATGATATGAAAGCCATTGTTCTAGGCCTTGCCTTCTCTTATGAAACTAGGAGGCAAGGTATTCTAATGAGGAGGGTATTAAGAAAAAAGTGTACAAAACTTGAGGGCTGTTGGTAAGCTTTAGGGAAACCTGAAGCTCTATGTCCGCAATAATATTTTTCTTGTCTTCTTGGAAGCTTTCTTCTCTCAAGGAATAAACAAGATGTTTCTGATGATTAAACAGTAATCACAAAGCAATTCTGTTCTGTGTATCTTTAATGGTTAGCAAATTTGTGACTTTTTTTTTCAACTGCAAAGTGCTCAGTCTTTTATACTGGGCTGCAGACATGTCACTTTAATGATATCTTTAGACTTTGAAAACAAAATTACACAGCAGAAGGATGACACATACGGAGCTGATCACAGAACAGTGGTTCAGTAAAGTCAGAACCACATGATCTGCCAGAAGCTGACCTCATTTCTGAATGCTTTTAAATGACATGAACGGTTTTGCAATGAGTTTGGAAAAATAGCTATATGCATATTCAATTTCTGTTGCTTTTTTTTCTCCATGCTTTACATTTTTACTGATTCTAGTCTTTTTTTTTTCTTAAATGAACAGCCATGCATTGCACTTCAGAGTAATCAATCACGATTGTTTGTAAATAGAAGATGTGGGCTACAATTAAACCACACATTTGTTGTGGCCATAATGTCATAATACAAATGATAACTCCTAGACCTATTAACATACTGAGCAAGACATCTCCATTTAAAAATAAAATAAAATTTACAGAGTGTATATTTATGTTTTCTAACAAAAGAGAAAGCATTATCTTCCCACTAGTTTATGACTTCCCTCTTTTCTGCTGTGAAAACGAAACAGCCATAACCTTAATTAAAGAAAATTCAGGGCCAAAGTTGAAACTATGTCCTGGAGCCCCTTCTAAATTTAGATTTCAAAAGACACAGCTGTAGAAAGGGGCTTTTCCTCTGGGCTATTCAGCAAACCTCTGTTATTTCAGTAACATTGGTAGATGCAAGTTAGAGGGAATGCAACACACGATAAAGAAAAGATTCAAAATCCTTAATGGAGGAAATAAGTGGCTAGAGCAGTTCTCGTCTGACATTGGTTTTTCAGATCGTTTGGTCTTTTTTTTAGTGTTATTTTGAAGACATTTTTTGAATGCAGTGGGGCCACATGTCGGAGACTTTGGATCAAAGCACAAGGGCGAGGAGTTATGCCCCTTCCCACTGCCCTACCCTGCCCTACCCCCTGCACAGAGCTTGCACCGTGCCTGCAGTCCCCACCCAGCACCCACTGTTCTCCCAGTAAAATCCACAATAGATTCATTTACACCAGTCTTTCCTTTGCTGTTTTAGACATTTCGCTTGCCACTAGAGAAAGAAAGGAGAGAAGGGCACATTGCCACACGGGTGCTGCGTCTATCCACTGACCAGGTGTAGCATGAACAGTTCAGGGAGAGTTTCCTAATGCTGCCATAAGCCACTTTACTATCGATCCAGGCGCAGCGCCAGTTGATGCTAAAAGGATAGTTAAATCTCTATATCATGTCTCAATTTAAAAACTTGTCACCCCCCAACTCCCATATCCATGTAAGGTTGAGGCCTTTGGTGGGACTCCATCCCATGCAATACTTTGGAGGGGAATGAAAGATGGGAAAAAGAATTAATGTGAGCTCTTCAGGAGTATTTAGTGCTTCAGAAACAGAGGTAGAATTAAAAATTAGTGTAATCTGTAATTCTCATTTCACTCACCTACTTTTGAAAGTCTAGACTGTGATTTCTGTGAGTGCTGCTGGAATACTGGTGTTGAACTGAAATATGAGCAGCGCAATTTTTTTCAAGGGTTTTTAAAAAATGAAGAGAAAAAAGCTTGGTAAAAATTAAAAGAAGCCTTGCAAATTCATGTTTCTCTAGTCAAGATAAACAGGACTTGTTCTGTTATCTTTTATGGTGTCATGGTTTAACCCCAGCTGGCAACGAAGCCCCATACAGCCGCTCGCTCACTCCTCTGCGGTGGGATGGGGGAGAGAATCAGAAGGGTAAAAGTAAGAAAACTCATGGGTTGAGATCAAGACAGTTTAATAGGTAAAGCAAAAGCCGTGCACACAAGCAAAGCAAACCAAGGAATTCATTCACTCCTTCCCATCGGCAGGCAGGTGTTCAGCCATCTCCAGGAAAGCAGGGCTACACCATGCATAACGGTTCCTCGGGAAGACAAAATGCCATCACTCTGAACATCCCCTCCTTCCTTCTTCTTCCCCAGCTTTATATGCTGAGCATGCCGCCATATGGTATGGAATGTCCCTTTGGTCAGCTGGGGTCAGCTGTCCCAGCCGTGTCCCCTCCCAACTCCTTGTGCACCCCCAGCCCACTCGCTGGTGGGGTGGGGTGGGGTGAGAAGCAGCGAAGGCCTTGACTCTGTGTGAGCACTGCTCAGCAGTAACGAAAACATCTCTGTATTATCACCACTGTTTCCAGCACAAATCCAAACCATAGACCCATAGTGGCTGCTGTGAAGAAAATTAACTCTATCCCAGCCAAAACCAGCACATATGGGTGTGTCTTTACAAGTATTTACACCTGCTTGCAGAGTTCCTGTAGTGTTTTTTTTTGGTAATATATGTCTTACGGTGGGGACAGCTGGGACTGGTGAAAGCCTAGGCCGAATGAGGATAATGATTAAATCCTTTAAAAATATAAGGACATGACTGGGTTTGATGACATGGTTGGAAATGAAGTCTTTCCATATTCTGTCCTGCCTTTCCAAGCTGGTGGTCATGGCTTCTCCCTTCTTGCAGCTTCAGTTCAGACAAACTTAGTTCTGTGCCACCAAAACTGTTTGGTGAATTATTTCCGCTTGCCTCTTGTACTGGTTTTGGCTGGGACAGAGTTAATTTTGTTCATAGCACCTCCTGTGGTGCTGTGTTTACACAGAGTCAAGGCCTTTTCTGTTTCTCAGGCTGCCCTGCCAGCAAGTAGGCTGGGAGTGGGCAAGAGGATGGGAGGGGACACGGCTGGGACAGCTGACCCCAGCTGACCAAAGGGACATTCCATACCATATGACATCATGCTCAGCAATAAAAGGCTGGGGAAAGAAGGAAGAAGGGGAGACGTTTGGAGTGATGGTGTTTGTCTTCCCAAGTAACTGTTACGCGTGATGGAGCCCTGCTTTCCTGGAGGTGGCTGAACACCTGCCTGCCCATGGGAAGGAGTGAATGAATTCCTTGTTTTGCTTTGCTTGTGCATGCAGCTTTTGCTTTCCCTATTAAACTGTCTTTATCTCAACCCCTGAGTTTTCTCTTTCTCTTTTTTACCCTTCCAATTCTCTCCCCCATCCCAGCAGAGGGGAGTGAGCGAGCAGCTGTGTGGGGCTGAGCTGATGGCTGGGGTTAAACCACACCACCTCTTTAACGCATCATAAAAACCTAGCAGAGGAGAACAGACAAAGAAAACAGCTAAAAATATGCAAAACCCCTCCCTCCCAAACTGGGCCAGAAATGGTGTGTTTAAAGGTGCTGAGCCAAAGGAATGAGCGGGATGCTTGGGGAAAGCAGCTCGTCTGCAGGCATGTCCGATCGACATCGTTCTTCCAAAACCGTAACTTAACCATGCAAGTGACTCATTGGCTATCACAGAGGAATTTTTTCTTCCTGCTCACACAGATCCAGTGCCTGGGGTAGAAAATACGGTTTGCAAAGAAGGCAGCTGGAGTCACCCTTGGGCTGTGCAGGCTGGTGGTGTGTGTTCGCCTCTCACGGGGCCCCTTGCTAGTTGAATCTGTTTCTTGTTGCTTGCTTCTAACCTGATAGGAACATTAGAAAACCATAAAAAGAAAAGTTCAGCTGGTGGGGGCAGTTCAAAGTGTGTGGGTCTGCTGAGGGAATTCCTGTTCATCCCAACCAAGCGGGAGTGATAGAGAATTGCTGCGTGCCCCCCGCGGCTCTTAATAGCAAAAGAAAATTACTCTTTGGAGAAAAGATGCTATAAAAACATTGGATGTAGACCTTTCCCTGGAGGTCTCAGTTATCTGTAATTTTCTCCTATATGTTTGTGTGACTCAAGAGGCTGTATTTATATCTTATTGACACCATCTACAAAGTGCTCATTTCTATCAGAAGAAACATTATCTGTATGAAAGCATATTCAGCCTCATCCTTTGTGCAACTTTGCAGAGGTGCTGAAGGGTGTTTTGTATAATTGTGACAACAACTTCAAAGCTTCCTCCTCGTCCCTGAGGATTGGTATGCTTTTCATGCTACGATCAGTGAGTTTCTTCATCAGCATTCTCTGATTAAAAAAATAAATAATACATGTTCTTAAATAGCATTCAAATGATTCCTTACAAATTTAAATGTAAACAGTAACATCTTCTTTGTACTTTGATTGCAGCTTCCATTTGAGGGTTTTAAATCATCTTACAAAGTTTAGTAAACTGAATTGCACAACACCGTTTTCAGTTAAGTATTACCATTGTTGATTTCCTCTGCAAGGAGGGGCGGGAAAGCTCTCCTGGAAATCTAAGAAGACCTCTATCAAAAAAATCCCATGCTGACTTAGCTGATGAGCAAAACTGGTTGCAAAAGCAAACAATATGTGTCAATGTTAAAGGCTGAGCACACCTGGAACAGAACATGCTTCCTCTGATTCCATACCCAAATGCAGCAGCTGTGGTATGAAGAATAATTTTGCTTCACTAAAACCCTGTTCCAGAGTTTTCATCTGAACATAGAGAAGACTCCCCTAAAGTTGCTACAGAATACAGATCTGGTCATGCTCACGTCATTTTACCGTATCTTGGTGATCATCTAGGAGTTAATAAATAATGTACTCTGAAGGAATCCCATGCTTCTTCCTTTAAGCCACTCTGACATCCAAGGTACCAAATTCTTCAGTCCAATACCTTATTAGTGATATATAAGTTCTTGCTGCAAGAATGCTATCCCCATCAGTCTTCTTTGACAACTATTTAATAGAAAACCTATTTAATCAGCTAAAACCTGCCATCTTTATTAAATAAACAAATCTTATTAAAGATAATATTCACATATACTGTTCAAAGGTGGATACTCAAAAATAGCATTTGGCAAGGAAAAAGATTTTTTGCCAAAAATTTGAGACAGAAAGAAAAATATTCTGCTGGTGTTTGACAGTACCTTTGAATGACAGCTCACAAGGTGTGAACAGTTTGGGTATTTTAAAGCAGTCACATTCTCGTCATTATTTTCCAAACAGCAAACTAACAGCTAGTTTTTGAATCATTAGACTTCCACTCTGCTTTCTTGAGAGTCCTGTGGCTCACACAGACCCACATACCATAACTCTATACAGTTACGGGATCACTTTTATACCTGCTGTGAATGTGGGCTTTGTATCTTGGGACTTGATTTACTGTTAACACAATCCACTATTTACCTGTCTGTAATGACTTATATTGTGTTTACAAATTAGAGTAGATAACTGTTAATGCAACAAGGAGCCTAAAATGAACAAGGATGTAAATTCAACATTATTTATTTACACATTGATCTGTGAAAGACAAAAAATGTTTTAAAAGCCAGACCACAAGAATGAAAGGAATTGTTTTCAACAGGCATCACAAAGAAAGGGCAGCTAAAATAAACATTGACTTATTCTACTGAAAATCTGGGGTAGGAAAAACATTTACCAAACTGAAGGTTTTCTATCATTCTCTGGAAACAGTAAGTTTCTAAGCCAGCCTGCCTAGCTGGCTCCTCAAAGCCAGCCTCCCATGCCTGCTTCTTCTATCAGCAATTTTAAACAACCTGTGAAAGTCTGTTGGGTTTGTGCACCTGCTTCCTACTGTACGAATTATGGCAACAGACAGACAGAGGTGGCTCTTTCAAGGAGGATTTAGCGGTGTGGTTGGATGTCAGGAATGTGACAAAGACATGGGAAGTTACAGTCAGGGAATGTATAGGATTATACATGGGAATAGTCAAGTGAGGTGTTTTTGGAGACTCAGACAAGTCTGCTTCATTCTGGAGGAAGTCTATACTCCATTAGTCCATTTTTGGGCTCCTCAAGTAAAAAGCGAGTGGTTCTTTGAAGAAATGCAAGATTTATGGTCCATATAGATATGAGAATTTTTGTCTTATTTTTGTAGTGTAGTCCATTGTGGAGGACACATTTATTGTCAGTGACCAAACAACCCTTTATATTATTTCTCTTCTTGCTTTATAATGATTGTGCTTACCATGCATTTGTCATGATCACCATGCTTTGTCAGAAATGGTGACGCAGATTACAGTCAGAAGGATTCCCTGCTCTGATTGCTCTGGTTTAACCAGAACAGACAAGAGGAAGTACCTGACCGAAGGAAACAGATTGTCAGAAGTGTTCAAGACCTAAGAATATCGATCGCTTTGTGTTGCAAACCAAATGTGGGATTCTGCAGGTGGAACTCTTCTGGAAATCTGGCATTTTCATGCATATTTCTCTTGCCTACAATGGTTTTAAGTTGTGTCCTTTTGCTTTCTCCTCCATCTTTCTTTCCAGCCGTTTATTTTTAAAGTGACTTTAAATTGGCTTTTAAATTATCTTGCTTCCACTCTGTTATGAGACTAACTCAGCTAGAACACCGTTTCTTCTTGAACTTCTTAAGCACTCTAGTAATGTAAATACTAATAATAAAAACTTAAGGACTTACTTACTTAAATTTTTATCCCTGGGGCATGCCAGCATTCTCCACCCAGTCCAACAGTTTAGATAAAGAAAGATGAAAATAAATCCTACACAGCACTAGAAATATTAGGTTTTGCTCAGACATCATGTTATCGCATACTGTCTTATAGTCTGAAAAATGCAAGGAGCATTATACAGGACATGTACCTCTTTTTACTCTAATTTCCAATTAAATTTGATTTGGCCTTCCTGACAGTTGTGAAAATAGTGACTTAGGCCCCATAGTTCAATCAGGAAACTCAGTGCTGTAATGAATTGTTAATTTTTTTAACTGATTTAGCTACTTTAGGTCAAAATGAATATGGGAAGATGCTATTCACATGCAAGCACATGCCTGGAAAGCTAATGAAGTCTATTCTCAGATTTGCCAGCTATTATCCTCAATTTGCATTTGACTATGATAATACAGTTCCAACTATATCAATGTCTGTCAAGCCATCTTGCTTTACAGTTGATATAGCACTAGCTCCATGTTAAACACACAGTTAATATATCCTGGATAATAAGGATTTTTTTGTGTCTGCTTTACTATCCTGTCCCATCAATGCTTTTCATGGCTGTTTAGCTTGACTAATGACTTCCAAATGACCACAGAAGACAGAAGTCTCCCTGGGTGTTGCAAAGTGTGGGGGATTAATTTCAAAAAGCCCGTCTGAATTGCATTAATGCAGCTATTTGACCTGTGTATATGCCCAGGGCAAAATGTAGTCAAGCAAAAGGTAGTAACAATAAACAGGACTTCAAATTGCAGTTTTCTTTTTTTCTGAAATGAAGTTCAGTTTATTGACTTTTCGTTTTATTTCCAGATCCAGTAGTGGAAAACTGCTGCCAGTCTTACCCAGTTTTGGTTTGGTACAAACAAAATCTATTTTTCTGTGGTCATCTTTATTCTGGTGTTTTAATTCTGATTTAATTAATTTTGCATTTAATTAATTCTGCATTTAATTTTGACAGTTTTTTATTATGACTATAAGGTATATGCAGCCTGAGGGGAGGATTACTGTCAGTGCACCTAGCTTGCTGTGCTGGTTTCGGCTGGGATAGAGTTAATTTTCATCAGAGTACCTAGTATGGGGCTATGGTTTGGATTTGTGCTGGAAACAGTGTTGATAATACAGAGATGTTTTCGTTACTGCTGAGCAGTGCTTACACAGAGTCAAGGCCTTTGCTGCTTCTCACCCCACCCCACCAGCGAGTGGGCTGGGGGTGCACAAGGAGTTGGGAGGGGACACGGCTGGGACAGCTGACCCCAGCTGACCAAAGGGACATTCCATACCATATGACGGCATGCTCAGCATATAAAGCTGGGGAAGAAGAAGCAAGGGGGGGATGTTCGGAGTGATGGCATTTTTCTTCCCAAGTAACCATTATGTGTGATGGAGCCCTGCTTTCCTGGAGATGGCTGAACACTTGCCTGCCGATGGGAAGGAGTAAATGAATTCCTTGTTTTGCTTTGCTTGTACACGCAGCTTTTGCTTTACCTGGTAAATTATCTTGATCTCAACTGACGAGTTTTCTTACTTTTACTCTTCCAATTCTCTCCCCCATCCCACCGCGGAGGAGTGAGCAAGCAGCTGTCTGGTGCTTAGTTGCCAGCTGGAGTTAAACCACGACACTTGCACAGAAGAGTGAACAAAATCTGTAGTTCTGGTGCACGGACCCAATGGTATAAGATTAAAATTAAGCATTGTCAGTACATTGCCAAGGTATCCTGCAGTTTGCCTATAAAAATTTGCAGCCCGTCTAGGAATGAGAAAAGACATGTTATAGAGATCTTTCTTATATTAGATAAAATTCTAGGTGAACAAACGCATGCAGTTAAAACACTGAAAACCCAGTACTGGAATTGTCTATACCTTCATTAAAGCCTAGACAATGATGTGATTGTTAATTAGAAAATAATTTTTTTTCCACTGGTGTATGTGAACCTCAATACCATTTTTTGTTAGTTGTCTATTGGTATGGTATTGGATCTAAAAGATATTGATATTTAAGCACATATCATTTGAGAGTGAATCGTTTTGATGCAGTATTACATATTTGTCACTTAAATCTGGTTTCTTACCAAGACGGTATTCTTAATGTCAAGGTTTCAATATTAAATATAGATTAATTTTGTCAATCGTGATGTTGACAAATTTAATTGACCGTAATTGTCAAAATTGCTGGTCATTAATTTATTCTCAGATTTTCTGTGTGAAAATATAAACCTGCAAAAGTGCCATTGTCAATTATGGTCCATTTGAAGTGACCTAATTAGCATTGTGTGATGAACCAACACATGGAAAAGCAAATGGGGGGACATGGTAAGGAGATAATTGAATGTGACATGAATACTAATATTGACTTTATACTCTTTGAGTCATTAAAACACTGTCCAATGAAAAGGACTTAATTTTATTTCATGTTTTTATTTGCTAGAACAGCACAGAAGGATAATGAGGAACACCTGAATTCTTTCCACTGGAAAAAAATTTGGCAGGACGAATGGAAAAGCTGAAATAAAAGTGGTACCCCACTTTTATTTAGCAATGGGCAATCTGGCTGGTATTTTCTAGCATTCTGAATGACTTCCTTATTTTGCAATATTTTCCAGGAACACACAGTTCCTGGAAAGGAAATAGTTGGTTGCAGACTCATTTTGCACAGGTGAGTGGGCATCGAGAGAGGAGGGAAGCTAGAAGTCATGCCATGCCACCATGTCTTTTTGTCACTAATGCCATGATCCTTAAATTATCATACCAACAGACAACTGTAAGAGCTCAAAATTTCTTTCAGTCTTATTAAATATTGGAGCACTGCCACTGAAGCCACTGAATACACTGGACACTCTTTGGTTTCGTCTCTTTGTGTGAGCTGCATTCAAGACCGAGTCTGTTCCTGGATCAGGGTTTGAGAACCAATACTCTGAGCCATGTTTCTGTCCGATGCATATAATCCTCCCTGCAACTGAATTTGTAAAGAGAGAAGGGACAACCATTCTTGGAGGCTTTTATCTTCCATCAGTCTCACAGAAATCTCATAAATGTAATAATTGCTGTATAGGCAATGTCCGCTGCTGGATGAACACTGGCTGGGTGCTGTTCTTGGCATGTGGGGGCTTGTAAGAAGCTATTTGGACTCTGACTGTTAAAACTGCATTTTCGCTGTGGACTGCAGGAAGGGGAAGCACCCAGTATTTCCCTCTGGGATGAGTGGAGTGCAAAGTCAGGAGCCCAGAGAGTGCAGAAGTTAAAAGACTGAAGAAGAGGTGGAGGGGAAGCCAGGAAAGATGAAAGACAAGACAGAAACAAAAGAGTCTTTGCTGTATGGATGTTTACAGCCCTTCTGCTAAAAAAATGTCTTGAATACATCAAAAATGCTTGTAGAGGAACAGAGGGAAATTCCTTAAGCTTCTTTTGAATAGTCATATCCACAGCAAGGATCACTCTTTTCCTTCTACCTTTTGATGATGAACTTGCTTCTATATGTTTGAGACTGGGTACCTGCGTTTGACGTCATCTAAAAAAAAATCTAAAAGAATCCATTAACATGTGGCTCGAAAGATTCAGTGTACTGAGTCACATGCTAACATAACTAGAAATTGTATGCATCCGATTTATGCTTCCGCTTATAAAGAGAAAGATATGCTTCTTATATGCATGCCTTTCTTACTAATATTCAGATTAAACTTGGGTCCCTACTGCTAATTTTGACCACTGAATTGTTTCTTCTGCCTAACGCACATAGTTGTCATATCTCTGATACTCCATAGCCAGAACCATTTATTCTGCAAAAGGTTTTTCAGAGAACTAATTATAACATCAAGTGGGGTGGTGCTCAAAATAGAATGAATGAGAAATAATGAGAAAAATGAATCCAATAATTATTTAAAGTAGTGGGTGTTAGCTTCTCCTCTGATCCTATGGTGGTGGTAGCCGGGAGTAGCTTCAAAGTAACAATACACATCCAGACACTGAGGACATTTTTATTCTCCTATTCATGTTTTACTGCATTACAAAAATCCAGTAGATTTAGCCTGTTTTTCAATTACACTAGCCACTTACACATGTAGTGCAAAGCTCTCTGTACTGTTGTACTGGTCAACAAAAGACAATGATTAAATTCTAAAAAAGCATTAGATGAAACTGCTACTACAATAGGCATCAGTAATCATAGGCATAATCACTTTCTGCTGGAAATCTGTAGCTGTAAAATGAACAGAAATACACATTCAGCTTTGAAGTCCATTTTCATGCAAAGATCAAATAGCTCTGTCAGATTTATTCCTCACAGTTTTGAAGTGTAAATGTAAACCAATTCAGAGACAAGGAATTATTTACTGTACCTCTGTGGAGCAGGCATGTGTTCAGAAAAAGTATGCTTACCAAAATATTTCTGTTTAATTGTTACAATTTTGGGGACAACCACGTTTGATGTGAGAAAAAGGCACAAAGGCGATTGCTTTACAGGTATTCTACGGGATGGCATATTCCTGGAGCACTGAGCTGATGGTTTCAGGGTTTCCAGTGCCCGAGTGGCTCAGTGCTGCAGCAGTACATATTTGATTCTACGGACTTAGGATGGAACTTAACTCATTGACCTGAAGATCAAGTACCCAATTGTGAGCATGCATTTAATAAGTTCAGGTCCAAACAGCCTGCAAACTGCTGCACCAAGCACCCCGACAGCTCCCTCAGCTGCCAGGCTTGACTGAAGAGTGGGCATTTCCAGCACAGTCGCATACGTAGTACTCAGCTTTGACAATATACAAAAGCATTTCTCAGCTACCTATATGGCATAAGGGCAGATGGGTGGCTACCTCTCATGAGTGGGAAATGGGGCTGGGTGAGAGGAAAGGAAGTGCCAACACATCTATGGGCAAGAAAAAGCTGAATTTTGATTTTTTTGAATTTAAGAGTGTCCTACCGAAGCCTGGCCTTTCAACACTCATAGGAAAGCATACACGGTGGTAACAGAATAGACTCTGTGTTTAACACTTTGAGAGCAACCTCTGTCAAAGTGTCTGCACAAAAACCTGTTTACAAATGGGGTGTCTCTACATACCCAATCCCTGTATTTTAGTAGCGGAGCCCTTTTAGGAAGGAGCATTGACCGAGAGGTTTCTTTGACTGCTTTGAGCGAGACTTACCTGAGCGTAAGATGTTTTTCATCCATAAAGATAAACTTCTTTCCAGGCAAAATAGGGCAGCCCTGTTCAGACTTGCTATCGGAATTGGTCCCAAACCTGTGCTTGACAATTAGCTACCTACCTATATATTTAAGTTATCTATCTGTCCATGCTATAGCACCAGCAGGGAGAGTGCTAGTTGGCATGGACCAAAACCATGCTGGGGAAGATGCTCATGAATTAAACAGCATGCATGATGCATGACTGCAAAACAGTGCTCAGGCCCGTGCCCTGCTCAGTTTCTTAGCTGTCCTGGTTTCATCTGAGATTGAGTTAATTTTCTTTAGAGTGGCTGGTATGGGGCTATGTTTTGGATTTGTGCTGAAAACAGTGTTGATAATACAGAGATGTTTTAGTTGTTGCTGCACTAGCCAAGGACTTTTCAGCTTCCCATGCTCTGCCAGGTGCAGAAGAAGCTGGGAGGGGACACAGCCAGGATAGTTGATCCAAACTGACCAAAGGGCTATTCCCTACCACATGACATCATGCTCAGTATATAAAGCTGGGGAAGAAGAAGGAAGGGGGGACATAGAAAAGGCCTTGGAGGTGTTGGGCCAAACTATCAGAGGAAAGCTAGCAGGACTAATGAAACAAAGAAGGGTGAGAAATTGAATCAGCCACTGTACTAACAGGCACCTTAATTGCGGGGGTGTTAGTAGCTTTCACACAGGCAAAATGTGAGACAAAGCTGTGGAGGAGAAGTAGAACAGTTGGAAGTTTTCATTAGAAACTTAGTCTTTTGAAATCAACATGAAGAAGTTCTGCTTGGAGAATTTCTAGGGTTTTTTTTTCCTGAAATTGCCAAATGTTCATGTTTGGTGTTTTCAAAATATGTTTCTCAGTTTGTAATAATTTCTCATTTTAAGAATAAAAAAGTTTAAAAAAGTTAAACTATAAAAAGGCTGATAATACGTTGTTAAAGTAAAGGTGCTTCAATTGACCTTAGCCAGTATTTCATTGATAATCTATGTGTGAAAAAAAAAGAGGAGTTTTTAAATGTTGATTATTCAAAGAGAGATTGAGAGAGATTACCAAAGAGTATTCTCTTTGATATCATAAAATCCCTTAAGAATCAGAAAAGAGTTTCCCACTCAACCCTCGTAATGAACATCTCAGCATCCCCAGATGTACAGATCTACAGGTGGAACTTGCTTGCAGGTGTCTTTATCAGTAATATGGTTGCTGTTGCATTATGCGTCCTGGACTGTTTGGACCTGGAAATGCCTCTAACTTATAAAATAAAAAACAGTGGAAGCAATTTTAAAGCAGGTACAGGTTCACGGATTTCTTTTCAGCTGTCATTTAAGACATCATTGACCTGAATGGCAAGATACAGAATGGTCAAGCTGTAGGATATCACCTACTAAAGTGACGACTGAAATTTCACAACGCTTGTGCAATACACTTTTAGACAGAACTATATTTTCACTAAACGATATCTCTGCTAGTGATAAAGCAAACCAAGGACTTGTGCCTCCTTATGTTTATGGTTAAGCTGCAATGTTGTGAGATCAAGGCAGTTTTAGTCAATTGAAGACTCTTGTTTCAACCAGGCAAAGATGTAGTCCCGAATTTACTCAAACCATTCTTGCCTAACAAAAATCAACATGAAAACTTTAAAAATAATGAGTCTCAAAAGGATTCCGATTACTTTCATTCCATAATTTCAGATGATAAAAACAAACAGCGATAGGAATTCTAGACATTAATATAATATAAATAGAAAGATGGACTAGATAAAACCAGCTGAACACTAGTCTGTCCTCAAGACCTAACAGGGAAGTAATAACATGCTTTTGAATATGTAGCAATGACTTTTGGCAGATATGCCGTATACGATTCCATACCACAGAAAACCATTGAACTTGATTGACTATTTAATCCATTTCTGAAAGAGCATCACTAAGGGGATGCTTATATTGTTAGTATCGTTTTTTATAGCCAGAATGACACAAGACTGTCAAACTGCTAGTTGCTGCAGTGCTGATACCTAGTTAGCTTACTATGTCGAGCTGCAGTAAGTATTTTAAAAGTTAAGTAAAAAGGTTGCTGATATTTGCTGAGGACTTTCTTCTACCAAATAGATATTTTGATTTGATTGTATGAATTCTAATTCTATTTTGTCCTAAGCAAGAGTACCTTAAAATACAATGAAACACAGTACTTGCAAAAAGACATCAGAGTTTTGCAAATATAACAAAACAAAAATACATTTAACAAAAATAAAATACATATACAAACATATACCTTTTATTTATTATTATCTCCTTAGATATCATCAGATATTTATAACTTCTTTCAACAGCATAATAGTATTTAGTGATCTTATGTAAGTTTGTACCACAAGTACAATATTGAAGGTGTAACACTGGATTGGTTGATAAAATTCTGACCTACAGGTTATTTGGTAGAACCATGCAAATTTTATGTAAGGCCCAGATAGGCTAACACTCAGCTACATGGATGCATTGAACAGAAAAGGACAGATTTATGGAGTTCTGTAGACATGACAGAGAATAAAAAGTACTAAAGAAATTGTATGAAACATTAAAAAAAATAGCATTTATATAAAGAGTAATGGGCTTTGTGTGCCAACCATTGGAAACAAAACTTCAGGTTCTTTTCTATGCCGCTTTCTATGCCCTTGTTCATGAAAAAAGACCATAAGGTCTTATAAAAACTACTCCCACTCTTTTTTTTTCCTTTGGAGTACCACAAAGCATATGGTACTATCAGCCTGCAGTTCCCCCTCTAGCACTTCTGAATTCCCTCCTGCCTCAGTTCAACCACTTAAATTAAACAATATAAAGATGATTTTACTCTCTCCTGAGTCCACTTCCTGAGATTCATTTTGCTAATTAAATGGCAGCCTTTCATAAACACAAAATGTTTGTTAAAAATATAAGTAAAACCATGCACACATGCAAACATGCTTTTACATGGTCTGTGTCTCACCTTGGTCTCTATCTGCCTGAGAAACTGTCCCTTTTGAAACCATGTACAGCACAGAAGGACTTATGAAGGGATATAAGGATATAGGTAAGACGTAATGGCCAACTGCCATTTTAGGTGCCTGAATTCAGTGCTGATATCCCCATCCCACCACCAAGTTGGTACATTGCTCTGGAAATGCTTAAATGAACCTACAATTCTTTTTCATATTTTATCACTTCATGTCTTATGTGCCTAAATTTTGTCGCTAGACATATACAGACATACAATTATGTCCTGATCTTGAGACTATCTTCTGGCCCCTTTGTCTTCCAGCCCTGAGGAGAATCACGGAATACGCCTGTATGTTGCTGGTCTCATTTTGGAGGCTCAATCCAATAGACCTTTCAGAGTGGGATTGTGTTAAGCAGCAGTTAAAAAGCACTCAGGCAGAAATCTATGGAGACTGGGGTTGAAGATCCTTTTCCAAAGTGACCTGAATTTATGTCTCACAAAAACGTGTGAAATGTGGAAGAGGTGCTCTCACTCCTTTGAATTGCTCCACTTTGCATCTTTCCCCAGTAAATACTCAGGTATGATCCCAGGGGTGAATCAGCCTGCACACATTTCAGGCACCTTTTCAAAATGCTCTTCAATAATAAACGGCCTAGTACCCTGCATTGACAGTGGAGTGTGGGACATGCCTTTGAAGGACTCCAAATGGAAGTCCCATCCACTTGTTCATGTTACCAAACTAGGTGCAGACAGGCTCCCCTGGCTTTGAGGGCCTTCTAACTTCCCCACCACTCTATCTTAATGGTTCGTTTAGGTTCTTATGCACTTCTTTGAGAGGGATGACTTAGTAAATGTCTAAAACTTAAAAGTTAGGTGTCTGTGATAGGAGGGCTGGATTTTGCCTTGCAAAGAGAGAGAAGGGCCTGGGGCTGCGAGCGCTGAGTGGAAGGAGCTATGAAAGCATTTACAGATCAGAGTAAGCTGTCTAGGTCTCAAAGAGAAACATGTATTCAGGATACACTCTTGACATTTTTCACTGGATACTTTTAAGCTAGTTTTGTGGCTCCTGTTTGCAGATGCCTAGCTCTAACAAAAGTAATTTGAAGACTACTTGAACTCAAACTGGAGGTTGTGAGTTCTGCTGATTAAGTACTGAAAAGAGATCATGCAATGCTCAATTCCTGCAGAAATTGAGCCCTCAGATAGTAAAGAGCAAGCACTAGAGGAAATCCTGCTAGGAAGCTAGTAACGCTGAATTGAACAGGCTCTGAACACCATGTTGAAACTATGTCTGGGACCTCAACCTGAAGAACCAGGCTAAAGAGTCCATTAAAATGGTCTTCTTTCAGTCACCAACCAAGACTGGGTTGTGTGGAAAAAATGACTCTCAAAATTTAACTAACGACTGTATCATGATGTGTGCATGCAAAGAGCCAAAATTAAGGGTGTTTGGAAAACTTCAGTCCTGGGGCATGTAATTTTGTGAGTGCTGGCTTTTGTGACCTTTTGAAGTCTTTTCAAGGTAACCCTCCATGTGTGTACTACCTTATATACAATATCAATCGTCCTTTGTGGCCTGTCATGTAAATTTGCTTCAGAACAGGGGCTTTAGTATTACAGAAGCAAAAATATTAGTTTGTTATTCATTTTGTATGATTTAAAAGTCATCCCTCATTTATTTATTCCATTGCTCTGGCATGTTGTTAGGCCTTTTTTAAGCCTCAGCGTTATGTCCAGCGACATTGTCAATTGTGTCATGGCCTAAGACAAATTGTTCTTTTCTGGTCTGCTAGTACTCTTTCTTATGAGTTTAGCAGCATTATGTACCAGAGGCAACAAGCAATGATCAGAAAAGTCGCAAGACACATTTATATGGTGTCTGGGATAAATAAAGTTCCTTCCTCATACAGCAGCTATGTGTAACTGTTCATTTAAATATCTCATCTTACCATCTGAGAGGTGACAGGGCTAAGAGCAGTAATGGAGATGTGAGTCCTTCCAGGAACCTGTCCAATGGGTGGTGATGGGATTCCTCGCATCAGCAAGGCAGGAAAGTCATTTGAAGCTTCCTCATCAAACAGTTTATAACAGACTTCCTTGGTGACGCTAAGCACTCTAGGAGCCTCAGCAAAGCTTTCTACTATCTCAAATTATTTACCAGAGTCCATCTCTCTGGTTAGGCAATGAGAGGGCCATTTAAAAAATAGCAATGAAATACAAAGTCTTCTTTCCTAGGCCTGATGCTCCAGCTGGTACCGAGCCCTGCAGCACCTTTCTGGATGGCTACTACAAGGACATCACACCTGCACATGGTTACACTACCTTCTTGTAGAAAATCAAACCTATTTCTAGGGCTGGTCTTATGTTCTCACTGGCTTTCAATGGCCTGAAATACCTAGAGGTCTGGGATGAGGATGCATCTGAAGAGCTTCAGTGCTCTGGTGCGGTGGATCATTTACACTGAGACAAAACCTGTCTGCACAGAGGACAGAGCTCTCAGGCCCCAGACTTAAGTGAGTTGTGACAATCATCACAAACATCACCATCACCTGCTCCAAATGCAGAAGCAATAAGTGCCTTTGATTTGTCTTCTCAAACATATGGATTTGTCTGTATATACCTCTATGACTGAAAAAGCCAGAGAAAACAACTGTTGCACTGCACATACTTGTAGTCTCAAGAAGAGGACCAGAAAGTGGGGGGAGCAGTACAATGGAAAAAATGGCAGGTGAGAAAAAAGGGAGGGGGAAAAAGAAAGCTGGGAATATGGGATGAGATGGAGACTGTGAGGAAGAGGATGAAACAAACGTGCAACAATGAATCAATATATAAAAGGGTGGAAATATAAGGCTTGTTCCAAGCCTGGAACAGTTATATTAGTAGGTCTGGCAATAATCTCTTTCTCTTCTAGCCCTCTGTTTCTCTTGAATCTACCTACTTTCTACTTTTTCTTTTACATCCACATGGACCAGGGGAAGATAATTCCTGATGTGCAATGGTCCTGGAAGAGACCAGAAGTCTGAGAAGAGTTCAGAGACTTTGGGAGGAAGGAGAATGATCACAGACGGGCTCTAGATTCCACTTCCCTGTTTCTTCTAAAACCTTCAAAACCTTCCAAGGAGGCTTTTGTGCTTCTGCTGGGAGCCAGGTCTTTGAGCAATAGGCAAGTTTCTTAATGCATTCAGCAGAAAGACTGCCAGCCAAAATGTGCAATAAACAGAAACTCTCTGTTTAATTTTCAGAGTGCCTATTTACGTGTACAGACTCTCAGTGCAGCTAATATTAACTATAAGCAGTGGTGCCGAATATTTTTGCTGTCTTTAGGATCTTTTTCCTCATGATTCATTGCTTTGAGGATCTCTGCTCTTCTTGGGCTCCATAGCTCTGCAGACAACACGGGAGTTTCATGTTTTGCCCTTCCCATGCTTGTACAGTATCAGAGTAGCTATCTAATCCTGCCCCAAAGTCTTCAGAAAGTCCTGCCTTGTCTTCCCTTTAACTGCTGTACTTGGCTTTGGACTCTGAAATGCAAAGAAATGTCTCTTTGGCATACAAGAGATAAAATAGGTGAAGACCAGGATGACTAAATTGATCAGCAGAGTATGAAGCAGGTGTCCCTGATGGATGGCTATGATATCAGTGGTCAGTTGGACAACCTTCATCCCAGTAAATGTCCCCAGTGCTCAGAGGGCCCCCACTGATCCACCATCCTCCACCTGAAGATCTGCATCTTTCCATGCTGCTTCCCTTTCTCTTTTCCCAACACCTGCACTGAAGCTCCACTCCAGGGTTGGTTTGCCTGGTTTAGAGCTGGCTTATGAAGCAGAAAGGTGTTAAATAGGACTGCATCCTTGGTTTGTGTGAATTTAATTGAAAATGATAAAATAAGAAGAAATACAGAAATGAGGATCACTGCTTCTGCACTATCCTCAAATACACACATCCATGATAATAAATAAATACCTTTTGAAAAGGAAATGCGGCTCTAATTTCTAGACCCTTAACTGGTTGAGTAAAGCAGCACAAAAGAAGATGATGAGGATTTTGGAGGAAGATACATATAATCTCATATAGTTACACTTGAGTGAGACTGTGAGCAAAACTCCCAGAAACTACTTTTATATTAACAAAGTGGCTGTTGTTGACAAGTGGAGCATGTGGTGGAAGGAGATTGCTGTCAGTGTAAATGGTGGTTACTGGAGAAGGGCTGTCACTGAGATAAAAATGAGGTGAAAAGGCTTCAGTTAGTGAAAAATGACATTGGCAAAATTGGTTCATTTCAGTGGAAGGGTTGGAGTAGGAGTCCCTAGCTGTCAGGACATGCTATTCAGTACAGTGGGTTATCGGATACATTTTTCATTTGTTTACTATTCTGTTAAGGGCACAGATAATACCATTAAGCCTATTCATGAAAAGTCAATAGAAACATTTAGAAGTCAAACACTGAGAGCCCTGGTATTTATTGGCCTTGTTCCACACACACAACTCTCGTCGATGTCAGCTCTGCACAGATCTAGCATGGCTTATGACCCTGGGGTTTTATCCTTTCTGCATTACTAGTGCATTACTTATTGGGCAGTGAAAACATAGTCTGCAAGAGCCTTAGCTTCTTTGGAATTAGAAATCTGAGGCATTATTGGAAGCCAAGTAAGTATTAGAAAGTAGACCAGAGGGACATGGCACCTTAGAAAATGCTCAGGCTTAGTCTGAATTGGAAGATGGTGGTCTTTGCCATTCTGTTCCACATAAATGCATATCTAACAAAGATACCAGACATAAGAAGAAATCCACACCTGCACCACAGCTTGTTGGTGTTCAGAACTGACTGCAGGTGAAGCAGTCACTGGGGGCTGAACTGCTCCCCATTCATCCCATTGGGGAGCTTTGGAGATATTTGCTGCGTTACTGATACCTCTTCTGTGGAAAACCAAGGCTTCTGTGTCGAGAAAAATTTCTCAAGCATTTTTTTACAAGGATTAAGTTAATTCTGAGAAGGACTGCAAGCCCAGACCTTATGAAGGAGGTGGCTAGGTGCGTGCGGTTTGGTATAGCAGAGTTCTCGGGGCTCAGAGCACCAAGCAGGGCTGGTGGGAGCAGTGATGGAGCCTGTCAGAGGACTTGACCCACGTCAGCCAGCGGCACTCGCTGTCGGGAGCCAGAAGCTGGCTGTGGTGTGGACAACTAACACCGCATGAGGAAAGAGTTTAAAATCTGTGTGGATGTGGATGCCAGCCATTAGTCCATCTAATACTAAACAGGAATCATACACGGTGGTCGAGAACAAACACGCTTCTCCCTGAGGCCCTGTGAGATTACCCATGTTTAATACCTCATCTTTTATTGGCATTTCAGTCTAGATTTTCTTGACAGCTTATGTCAATGCTACCTCAAACGCAAACCCTCCCCTAATTTTCTCACAGCAGAAGACTTTTTTTGTCCCTTGCCACATTTGTCTCTGATGTCTCAGGTACCATATTACTGTATCAAGAGGTAAAGAAATCCAGGGAGTGGGAGGTGACACCCTCCCACCTCCCCACCTCCCCATCTCCCCCCCTGCCCTGGCTGATACAGGGCTGCCATGCTGAGAGTTTGCTCTCCTAGTGCATCACCTCCATCCAGCCTCTCTCGACCTCTCTCCAGACTCCAGGCAGGGGCAGGTGCCTGAAAAGTTATGGACAAACAGTGCATATGTGGAGGTAGAGGACAGGCTAAAACTCCTATTCTGTGAAGGCTGTATTTATTTCCTGGTTTACGCTCATAGTAGCCCCTAAATAGACTAAAAACTGTAAGCTGCAAACCAGTGAGACACAAATTCTTTAAGATTATTAATTCAGGAATCCAAAATGTGAGGCCATCCTTATGCTCAGATAATGCCTAAACACTTTTCCTTGTTCAGGTGCCTTTAAAGCCTTGTCTCAGGGTGATCATTTAGAGCCTTGGGAAATGAGCTGCAGCAGACCTTTGTTGCAGCATTCTCTAGATGCATTATGTTCTGCTGTCATTCCACACAAACGTGCCAGTTGCAGTGATAGAGGACAAGTGGAAAATTGATAGGAGATAATTATTATCTTGCTAGGCTCCAGTTTCTGACTTAAGGAATTTCAAGGTCTGACAGAAGCAGTGATTTCAATGAAGAACAGAAGGTAGGGGACAACAGTTTTCTCATAGTTGCTTGGAAATAATTTCTGATGGTGAACCTTTACTTGCTGGTTTTAACTGAAAGTATTCACTGAAAATCATAAGTGGTTTCCAGCAAGCTGCTAGGGTTGATATGATCAGGATATGTAAAAAATTACAATGAATATAACACTGTTTTCATATCCAGTTGTCATTCACAGAAATAACAAAACCCACACTTCTGCTGCAGGCTATCTACCAGCAGAACTGTTGGTTACAATTGATTTGCTGATAGACAACTTAGCTTTCCAACAGTATGAAGGGAGAACCAATTAGTAAAATTCGGGTCTGTTGAATACAGAAGTTTAACTAAATAACTGGGGGGGATGACTTCATATATTTTTGCAGAAAGGACAGGGTAAGGTGGTGAAAAGTGAAAGACCAAAATGAGAATAAATCAACCTAACAGGGTGCTCCTTTTGAATGAGTTCCTAAAGTGGATATCCCAGTGTACAAGCAGGCTGGGGGTAAAGATCTGGCAGCTGTAGTGGTGGTAGGAAGCTATGGAGAGGTATAGCTTTTTCCCATCTATGATACAAGATAGTAGGAGGGGCTCTGAACAGGGATCTTCATCTCACTGACAAATGCCATTGACATCAACTAGACCTCTTCCAAGAGCAGGAGAGAGATTCTCAGCATGAACTGTTTCTTACTGGCAGAGATTCCATGTATGCTTATTCACTTTGGCATAAACCAGAAAAAAATGGCAATTAAACAGCAGAGTTTGAAAGGAGTGGTATACCTCGGGGCCAATAAGGAAAAAAAAAGAACAAAAAAGAAAAAAAGACGAGCATAGGATAATAGGATAATCTAAGAATCCAGTTTGTATAATAGCAAGCTCTCTCCTGGAGACAGGAGGAAAAAGTCACAGTGCTGTGCAGGTCAATCCTCCACTTGCTCTATTTCCAGAAAGGCAACTGTTCACTTGGAGCAGGTATTTATGCTAAAGTAGGAATCACACTTAATATTTCGGGTATAATCACAGCTTACAGGAGTCCCCAGGACTTGAAAGAGGTCATGCTTTAGGGCACATCATGGTTTCTTCATTATCTGTGGTTTTGTGACTCTAATTAATCACTTTCTAGACCTGTGTTTGGGGTAGAATATAGCAGTGAAGGATAAAATGTCTGTGCTGATTAATTTTGAAAAGCTGCAGTGATTCATATCATTGTGATGCTACTGCATTTCCAGGTTCTTGCAGAGCAGTATGTTGCTCAAGCCTAGGAAACCAAGATGACTCTACACTGCTTTCTCACCTCTGTGGGGAGAGCCCATGAAGTTCACTGCTTTGCAGACCCACTTGCAAGGATCTATTCCATGAAAAGAGTTCAGGAACAAAGCTGTAAAGCAAAATGTTTGGCCAGATAATGTATGTTTTCAATCAAAATTGCTGTTGAAAGGTAGTCTACGCAGTGTGATTAGGATGTGTGTGTTGCATATACCACAGCACAGTCTAAGCTACTGCAGCTGCTGTGGGTAACAAGTGCGGTGAATATAAGAGAACCTGCACTATGATATGTCCTGAAAGATTGGGTAAATATTTCCAAGTAATATTAGGCTTGAAGATATCTCCTGATAATGCTGTCTTCCAGGCTGTCATAGTTCTCCTCACCTGCTTTTATATTTCAAGACCTGTACATTGTGAATAATAATTTTCTATGAAATATTGAATAATTCAGAAATAGAAGGCTAATTTTATACTGATTTTTTAAATCATATTGAAGAGTTCTCACTACTTGTTACTCAAAATCCAACTCTAATTCAAATCCAGTTCCACTAAAGATCATGTTTATGTATCACTCTATGGAGTTTTATTTGTGCTTCATGCATTTCCATTTCATGCACAATTGAAGACCATGGAAATATTACATGACATAGAAAGAGAGGTAGAAAATAACTGGATCTAAAATTCTGGTTCAGACCCAGTACCTACTATAGTTTTCAAGATGGTTTTCTGCGTTTTCATCCTAGACCTCTTATTTATATAATAAAATGAGTTACTTAAAATAGTTTACTTAAATATGCTAAAAAGAAAACCATATACTGAGTTGAAAGAATGTTCTGTTGCCACAATGAAGACCAAATGTTAGGAGAGCCATGTTCCTCTCTCTGCCACAGGCTCCCCCTGTGACCTTAGCCTTGGCCCTTGAGCTGAGTGAGTGTCTTCTCACTCCAAAAAAAGGGCAATATTCTTCCTCCTTTCATGAGCATCCTCTAGCCCAGGCCCAGGTTCCTCTGATAATTACAGACCGTGCATGTTGTTGTGGTTTAGCCCCAGTCAGCAACTAAGCACCACACAGCCGCTCGCTCACCCTCCCCCCCTGGTGGGATGGGGGAGAGAATCGGAAGAGCAAAAGTAAAAACTCGTGGGCTGAGATAAGAACAGTTTAATAATTGGAACAACAACAACAACAAAAATTGTAATGAGAAGGAAAACAACAGGAGAGTGAGAGAGGAACAAAACCCAGGAAAAAAAAAGCCCGACAGTGATACAACTGCTTACCACCCGCCGACTGACACCCAGCCAGTCCCCAAGCAGCGATCGCTGCTCCCCAGCCAACTCCCCCCAGTTTCTATACTGAGCATGACGTCATATGGTATGGAACAGCCCTTTGGCCAGTTTGGATCAACTATTCTGGCTGTGCCCCCTCCCAGTTTCTTGTGCGCCTGGTAGAGCATGGGAAGCTGAAAAGTCCTTGACTAGTGTAAACATGACTTACCAACAACTAAAACATCAGTGTGTTATCAATATTATTCTCATACTAAAATCCAAAACACAGCACTATACCAGCTACTAGGAAGAAAATTAACTCTATCCCAGCAGAAACCAGGACAGTGTTCATTAAATGACTTAAAGGGGAATGTCACTACTTGGGGTAAAAAATTCTAGCTCTAGACCCTGCTCATAACAGCCACTATCCTTGACATGCAAGGAGCGGACATAGATGGAGAATGGCAGAACCCTGCTCCATGGTTGAGCACTGGAGAAATGGTCCCTGGTGGTGACAGAGCTTGGGGGAACCTTGGGGATGTACTGAGATAGCATCCCTCCGAGCACAGGGAGCAGTAACCAGGTTTCTCATTGCCTCTCTGCTCCGATGAGCCCTTAGTACAGGCAGACTCACTAGAGCTTTTCCTCTAATTGAAGTAAGCTAAATGAACACCAAGGTAAATGTTGATAATGCATTTGTACTTCCATGAGTTTGCTCTTTCCCTCTCTTCAGTTTTGTCAAAAAGAACAGTGATGCTGACTGATTATGCAATTGGGTTCCTATTTCTTTACTCTAAAGTGGAGCTACCTACAAGTTTACTGGCCAATTTCCTAAAGCGCTGGTAGATCCTTGTTGCAAATGGGACCAACCACTCTCAAGCAGGTAAGGCAATAAAAATGTGGGCAACATTTCTCTGCCACAAGTGAAGCAGAGAAAGAGGCCACCGTGCATCAAGCAGAAAGATGAAAGCCATGCCAGCTATTAACGGGGACTAAAGTGTACTACAGCATGCATTTCCATCGCAAGCTGAAAAGACCCTGTGTGAAGAAGCATGGAAATAATTTTTAATATTGTAGTTCTCTGTTAATGCCATTCTCAGTTTTCAAACACTCATATTAATGAGATGTATTGTTATTAGCCATAGGGCACTTTATGGATGTTAATTTAATGGGTTTTTGTTTTTACTGATGCTTTGATGTTTCCAAAGAACTGCAGATGTGCTGCACATTAAAGTCACAAACTCAGGGCAGCCCAGAATTAATTGAGAAAGCTGGCTCAAAAGCAATTATACTGTTTTAACTGTATTCATGTATTCACCCTCATGCTAATATAAGGACTTTTGACGATGTTAAGAGACTTTACCTATGGTTGTGGGAGGTCAGAGGCAGCTGTACAAACTGTTGTCTGTCCTGGGATTAGCTGAGAACCTGCTTGGCCTCTGGCATAAGACAAATCAGCCCAGATGCTCATAAGGGAGCAACGCACAGGAGCAAGACTCCTGGAGTTTGACATGCTGCTTCTTTGTCTCTCTTGAGCAGTATCCCTGCCATCACTGCAGCTGTGCTGCTCCATTTTGCTGCCCCTTATTTAAGGACACAGGTTCTTCCTTGATATATATATAAAGGTTTAAAAAAATAGGTTCATGATCTTAATGCAGATACACAAACAGCTTGGGTTGTGTCACCAGGTAACAGACGTAAAAGTCAGTGGAACCTCAGTAATAGATAATCTAAATACTTACAGATATGTTTTAGGTTAGTCTTTAAAGGGTTTTCTGTGCATATAGCACAGTGTTTGCAAAATATTGTGCGAAATGTTGTGTGAAAACTGCCAGTACTTCTTAACCACAGGTTCTTAGGTTGGGAAACATGTATTCCAGATTAAGTGTTTTCAAATAATTTTTAAGCAATTCTTGCATTAGGTCATCGCTGTCTGCACTGACTTTTTCTCTGAAAATGGTTCTAGTGTTATGATACCTGTTTACTGTTGTAATATATTTCATATATTCTGAGCAAGCTAGGATTGTAGGATTTGCTATTGTATGTTTCTGCTCAAAGGTTTCAGATGTGAAGTTTTGTTGTCCAAAATCACAAATAGAGCTATAACACAAAGATTTATGAGTTTCTCAATGTTTCTGCAACCAGAAAAAAAGGAGAACTTTCTGTTGAATTATTTTAATGTGATATTCAGCTGCTGGCTGTAGCGTGCGGTTCTTTTCGTGGCAGCAGACTGTTATGCAGAAACTAATATTCCACAGAGAGAAACAGACTAAGCTGGAGAGCGCAAGCATGGTGGTGGTGAAGAGAAAAAACTTAATCCTGTTTCACGCCCATTTGCTGCTTGAATTTCCCTTTGCAGGCTCAAAAACCCCACACAGCAAGTACTTTCAAAATTAACTCTCCTTTCAGGGGGTCTAGTGTAATAGTACTTAAGTAGGCTTTTCTGGGCTGAATTAGCTGTTTCAGTTTTATGTTTGGCTTCAGCATTCATATAACTGTCTCTCTAGGCTGAAAAGCTCGATTTCCCTAGCAGTCATGCTCTCTTTGTACCCTTTTCCCACTGCAGAGCTCAGCAACCTTTGGCAGCCTGCTCCTGGCAGCTGCATTTTCCCTCTCTGCCAGGTTCTGCTCTTTGCAAATTGTTTAAACCAGATCATTGCCCAGGAGGTCAGAATAGAGAGCCTGGGGTTTTCAAATTTCATCCACAATAGCTAAGCTAAGGGACCTGCCCAGTATATTCCATAAAATATGTATGATCAAGCTGGTTATATGACTTCTTTCTGCTACCTGTTCCCAGATACCTGTCACTTCTCCCATTTTCCTGAAATTCCTAATGCAGTACTGCTCCCAGCACTCCTGCTCTTGGGGGCACCAGGGTTTGTACTAAGACAGATTGACCACAGCCTATTTGCTATGGAGGGGAAAAGGAGCTTTTAGAAGCAGTAAGCTTGCTCCCCCTGCACAAAGTCGCTCAATTTTACACTCTGCTACCAGATCCTAGATGTAAAAATGTAAATATTACCTACAGGAATGCAACACGACGTGTCTATGGCTTTTACCATTGCACCTGTGAAATTATTAATTTAATGAAAAGGAAACAATTTTGTTTTCCTCAGAGATCACAATCAGTCTTTAGATAGTCAAGAACAAATGTGCATTGCAAGGGTGCTTTAACTCAAGGTCTGCTAAAGTACTTCTGAATATTTTGTAAACCCACACAACTGTCAGAGAAAGAGGACTTAATATGCTCTTTTTATTACAGAAACCAGTCCAATGATACTAGACTGTAGCTTGCAGAAGTATTCCTGCACATCAGGAATAAAACCCTGAGCTCCCGTTGTAAAGACAGAAATCTTGGGCTCTAATCCTTGTCCTGAAAATGACATATGTATCTTCAATTAAAATTAAACAGGAAAAAAAAAAGCCTAAATACCATTGTGAGAAGAAACCTGAAGCCATGCCTCTTAATCATTTCCAGAAAGGATCCTTAGTAAAGGGCATCACAGTCAAGCTACCTTGCGTTTATTCCTTACCTTGTCCCAAAACTCATGCATTTCTTTTCTGCACCCCCTCCTGTCTGCAAACACCATGGTGAATATTGTCCTACCTTCTCCATTCCAAAAGCCATGTGCCAGACTATATCCCTGTGCTGGTTTAGCTGGGGTAGAGTTAATTTTCTTCAGAGTAGCTAGTATGGGGCTATGTTTTGGGTTTGTGCCGGAAACAGTGTGGATAATACAGAGAAGTTTTCGTTACTGCTGAGCAGTGCTTACACAGAGTCAAGGCCTTGGCTGCTTCTCACCCCACCCCACCAGCGAGTGGGCTGGGGGTGCACAAGGAGTTGGGAGGGGACACGGCTGGGACAGCTGACCCCAGCTGACCAAAGGGCTATTCCATACCATAGGACGGCATGCTCAGCATATAAAGCTGGGGGAAGGAGAAGCAAGGGGGGGACATTCGGAATGATGGCGTTTGTCTTCCCGAGTAACCGTTACGTGTGGTGGAGCCCTGCTTTCCTGGAGATGGCTGAACACCTGCCTGCCCATGGGAAGGAGTGAATTAATTCCTTGGTTTGCTTTGCTTGTGTATGTGGCTTTTGCTTTCCCTATTAAACTGTCTTTATCTCAACCCATGAGTTTTCTTACTTTTACTCTTCCAATTCTCTCCCCCATCCCACCGCAGAGGAGTGAGCGAGCGGCTGTGTGGGGCTTAGTTGCCAGCTGGGGTTAAACCACAACAATTCCCAGACTGGGGAATAAGGCATTTTGCTAGGAATTAAATCAGTTGATACAAACACTCAGTTGATAAGACTTTGGTGCACCTGAAATTTGAGACTCCTGCTGACTAAGCTGGCATATAAAAGGATGCTGCCACTTATTCTGTCAGCTATCTTGTACCAAATATGTGTCTGACATTTTCATTAACTTTAAGCAAAATGGAAACTATTTGGTCTAGATAAACACCAGATAAGTACTGTAATTCAACTTATACTGAAAAACAGTATAAAACCAGTATTTTAAAATAGAAAGCATCTCAGGTTAAACCTTGGATTAAATTTGTCATGAGACCAATTGCACAATATAATTACAGGCACATGAAGGTCCTTCATACTAATTAATGATGAAGTAACTTCTAATAAAAAAGTGCATTTTATTAGAAGTGCATTTACTAAAATGTTTACAGATGTGGTCTCATTCAGGGCCTGATCCAACTCTAGAAACAATTGCTTTGACTTGCGCAGTTGTTAGACTAGAGCAGCAGTGGCTTTATAAAAGACTTATATGGCATGAAAGCTCGAAGGGAAAGACAGTATTTTACTGTGGAAAATGACCTCTGACTTTTTTTCCTATTTCAACTTCTTTCTGAATTTCAAAGGACAAATGCTGCAATGTATGTATTTAATAGGCAAACTGAAAGGAACAAAAAAGGGTTCAAATAGCTGCAGCTGCCCTGACAAAGGCAGCTCAAACGCAAGCCGAGAGCCCCATCTGCTGCCGGGCTGCGGCGGGAGCTGGCCCAGCCGCTGCGGGCTGCAGTGCAGCAAGGAGCCGGCTCTGTGGTACGCCAGTGCTCCAGCCTTCCCTCTGCTTTCAAGATGTTTTAAAGCTGTCTTTGTTAGTCAGGAATAGGAATATTTCTTTTCCTTTCCTTCGGTCCCTTTATTTTCGTTTTCCTCTCTTTTTTTCTTGTTTTTGAATTGGCATCTTGAGAGCACTACCAGCACTTGCATAAGATTCTTGTATAATCAAATGTGTGCTTTTGTATGAGGAAAAATTTCCTACATCATCCTGTGACATAAAACCAAACCTCTCTTGGGCTTCACCATCTCTTCCTTCTATTTCTGCATTTTCAGGAATGAATGTCTTCTGTAAAAGACGCAGTAGACAGCTAAAGCACCCTAGCCTGTTCAGTGCTCTGTATTCACCAGCATCCATCTCCTCTGCCTTTTGGTTTCCCTTTGGTTTAATAAGGACATACCGAGGAGAGTGCAGTACTGCTGTTTGCCAGATACAGTACAAAACTGAGAACCCTCTGTATTTCTGACAGTGTGACTCCCTCCTTGTCGTTCTAAAAAGCAACCAGAGGCTGATGTACCTTACTACTCCAACACACATCTTAGAAATGCATACAATTTATAGCAAAGTAAATTGCAGTTCATACTATACTATAAACACAGCTGAATACATAGAGAGGGATAATCTGCTGAAATTTAGAAACACGCATCAATCAGAAGGTGCAGATCTTATCAAAAGGAACAGAAAAGACAAGAGGAATATTTTAATAACTGTTTTCTCTCAGAGCTGGACTTAACTGCAAGCACTGCCTTAAAGTGGACCTTGTGTATAGGTACAGCTTTATTTACTAGCCATGCTATTTGTTATTCTTACAGCAGTGAGTCTTCTTTGTTTAGGTCTACATTAGCTCTCAGTGTGGCCCAACAGATTTTTAGGGTGACACAGTCAGTACTGAGGTTTCTAGATTCACGCTACACACATTTTCAGGGTGTTACTGCAGATTGGCTATAGTCTGGTCCCAGGGACTGACTGCATCTTAGCCGCCAGATCACATTAAATCACTGCTGGAAGAAAATCGTCTCATTTTTTTCCATCCAAAATGAAACCCACTCAAGCAAGGTGTCCTAGTCCACTAGGGTTGGATTAGATGGCCTTTAAAGGTCCCTTCCAACCCAAACCATTCTTCGATTCTGTGAGACTATGAAGTACTCTGAGAGAACTTTGTGATGTCCACCAAAGGGTGGTAAGTGGGGATGCCTGGGAGAGCCCCTTAAAAAAGGCATTCCTGTTGGGAACGAAAGGCTAAACCACAAACTAAATTAATGCAGAGCTAAACTTTCCATTTGACAAAGTCAGCATTTCATGCCAAAGATGGTCTTCTTAAAACCTTACTAGGCATAATGCATTGCAGGGTACATGTTAAAGTGTATTTCAATCCTAAGTGTGTTCCTATGTGCAAGCGTGGATTCTCTTTCTCACTGTGCACTGTGCTTGCTCTTTCCTTTCTGATCTTACTTGTTACACCAGAAAACAAATAATCTTCTCTGGTAGTCTTTTGCATTAAGTTTAGTCAGTACTCAGCTTGAGATGAAAAGTGGGGATATAATTCTCAGTACAGCTGGAACACCTGTCACTGATATCAAGATTTTGCCTCTCTGAGCTCAACCTTCCTTAGAACAGAATGCAAGCATTTTGAACAGAGGTTCTTCTGCATTTCTTCCATCTTAAAGAAGGCAGGAGCTTGTCATAGCTGCATGTACCTGTATACACTGAATTGTGACAGATCCTGAAGACAAGTATCTTTCGTTACCAGAGATATTTACTTGCTTCTTGAGGTGCTTCAAATAATTCTGTTTATAACTGACAGTGAAATAGAATCACTTAGATTAAAAATGTGGCTTGAGAATACACCACAGCAATGCCAACATCATTATCAGTCTCCTGTTAACTTTGCATGTCCTGACTATAAAAGAATGAACAGTAGTACTTCAATGAGGTTTATAACTAAATGTCGGCGATTATATCAGGATGGTGAAAATTTGTGACTTTGCATAGAAATGTTCTGTACATCTGATAAAAAAGCAGAAGGCAATGACTACACCTGCAAACAAATCCTGCAAACAATACGTATTAGGAAAACAAAGTTCTGCCTGTTGATTACAGTTATTTTGGCAGTGGGATCACAGAAGACAAATTGCAATAGTTTGAGCAGGGAGGGAGAGAGACAGCGTGGATGGCATGTTTGGCTGCCTTTGGCACGGAAATACAGGTTGAGTATTCTCTCATTTCTTCTCCTCTTCCTTTTAACCTCCTCAGTTCTCCTTCCTGTTCTCAAAGGATGCCCTTTTTCTGCCTCCTCTCCCTCCTCATCTGCTCAAGAAGGAGGGAGAGGAGAGGGGACAGCAATGAGCAAGGTAGGTGCTTCCCTGTGGAGAGTGGAGGGATGTGGTGCTGCGGTACTCAGTGGGCTGGGAATGAGAGGCAGCTGAGGCAGCTACATGAACAGGCACAGCTCTGCAGCAGGAGTGGAGGGTGACCCAGTAGCCTGTACCTAATAGCTGCCTGCAGATCTGCCCATCCAGCACCTTCCTGGACTTTTCAAAATTGGCTGAAGCCAGATGTGGGTGCATTGGACCACCCCAGCCCAGGGTTACAGTGCTGGACAGAGAAATCTGCAGACAATCAGTTTCACACTTATATTTTATTTTGGCCAAATCATGCTAATGAAAGCTTCTGAGGTCATTAAAAACCGTCAGAAATTGATGTCTGTCAGCTTTCAATATTAATTGGCAAAATCAGGCAATGAGAAGTAAAGAAAAAATCTCGTGTAAAGTCTGGAGCCATATTCAGACCAACACTAAGACAACTAAGATGGACATCGGTTCATGCCAAGCAGGTTTTTAACCAGAAAGACTACGATTCCCTGGTATCCTGTCACTCCACAGGGGATCTTGTTGAGTCCCTGCTCCCGTGCTGGACCCTGACATTACCAAACACATAAACACTGCTCCTCATGGGCCCCAAAGCTTTGTGTCTGGCCCCAAGATGCATGACTCGCTAAGCCCTGCTTACCTCCAACAGACAGCACTGAGTTCAGTGTCAGATGTGTCTGGTGGTTAAAATGAACTGTCAAATTTAGTACCATTTAACTTGCTATTGATGTATTCTTATTCTTCTTTTTACCTGTGGACGATCTCTGCCAAGTGAAAGTGGAGTGACTATGGGCAAGACCCAGCAAAGGACTTTCAGTGCTTTGAAAAACACTTCATGGTACAATCCTTGCGTGACTTTGTGCTAGTTAACCCTACTGAGGAGAAGGGTAAACTCACTGATTCTGGGCTCCAAGCTGGTAAGCTGCGGTGCTTTCAGTGCCAGAGCGAGCTGGGTATCTCACTGCATTACTCTGTGCGCATACAACCCTAACAGTGCCCTGCTGCCTATACTTGTACCGCTGTCAAACCTCATCCCCCCAAAACTAAAGCGGCGGTCTAACTGTCCTTACAGGATGTTATTTCCAGCAGCCTTTTCTGACACAATATCTTTAACTCTGCAGCACTAAGATGTCTTAATTTATTACACATGGCCTCAATTCTGTGAAGAAATGCTTGGTTTTGTGAGTCTGCAAAGCCTGCTATAAGACCCAATAGAAAAGAAGCATATTCCTCACCAAATTGTATTACAATTGATAACTGGGTGGTCAGCTAACCTGCACCTCTTGTTTCAAAATGAACCAATTTCCTAGAAATGCCATCACTTCCACTCTCTCCCTGTGTATTAGACAAGGAGACAGCAATGTTGATAGATAAAGCAGTCAGGGTTCTTTCATTCACTCTGGTGTTTAAAAGTCACATGAAATGTGTTTTGCTCTCTACTTTAGCACTTAGAATAAGTTTCAGTTGGACCACTCAGGTATCAGAAAATAAACTGAATGTCTGGATTCCTGGGAACTCTTGATCAAAGTGTGAGGATAGTCATCCTAGCTGCGTGACAATAAGGAACATTCATCCCCATAGGAGGTCTCTGCTACTACTTTTAAAGGGTTGAATAACAACATGAAACCTTTATCTTAAAACTAGGAGGAAATAATAAATGGCAACAGATAAATTAGGTCCCAGGGGAAGGAAACATAAAAGAAGAAGAAAGACCTCCAACAAAAAGTATGGAATAATTCTGAATACATATCCTTTATAATTATTTATATTATTAGAAGGATTGAAGGTGTTTTGGTGCCATCATTAACTGATTTCCTATCAATCCTTTTAATTCCAGAAGAAATATTACATATAAATCTAGACTTCTTTTCCTTTTCCCCTCCACTATAATTCTTGTCAACCTACATTTCATATGGATAACACACAGGCTTAATGATATACCCTCTAGTAAAATGCACACACAAAGCTTTCTGGCATGAGATGCAATTACTTATTAATGCTGAAACTAAGCTGTGATTCTATCCTATAGGCTTCATTAAGCTTGGTGGCAGCTTTAGGAAGAAAAGAACTTTTCCATTTGTTATAACACAGAGTGTTCTGGAGTTATAAAATTTGGAATAAGTTGAAGGAGAAGAGCCAGTAAATAAGAGTGTTCTGGATCTTATCTGTGTCATTCAAATGGAACAGAGCAATGGAGTGGCTGCTGCAGTCATAAATTTATGACTTGGATGGCAAGGATGTGACTCACTCCAGCACTTTTGGGTCCTTTTCCACTTCTTTTCCCAAAGGAGGACAGTAAGAATAATTAGCAATTAATTAATAATTAACTAAGAATTTGACATATGTTATTAAATTGAGGTAATGTTAAATGCTATTGCTTCCCATGAAAAGTTAAAAGGTAAGGCACTTGCATTTGGACTGTGTTTCTGAAATCTGGGAATGAATTCTGCAGACTTGAGCTTGTCCCTGAAAAGACACCACTTTTTGGAACTCCTGTGGGTGCAAGGACTAATCTCTTATTTCTTACTTGTGTTATGGTAATTTGCGTGCTCACAACAGTAGTTCTGGACTGAGAAACCTTTTCTGATGTAGGAGTAACAAAAGCACCAATATTAGTGTGCTTTCAAGTGAGAAAACAGTTTAACTCTCTAACCCTGGAATGGAGCAGGAGTGCTTGCATGGGCAGGTACATTTGAGAAGCTTTTGAAGAAGAGCATTCTCAGCTCCTAGCTCCTGGGGTTTTCTGCGTGGGTCATGACTGCAGTGCAAAGAGGGAGCCGTCTTGGGGTGGAGGGAAGGCTTTAACAGGGCCAAACAGATCAGATGTGCCTTGGAAGGGCTGATTCTCCTCTGTCAGCCTAGTCCTGGAGAGTTTCTCAACATGTAAGAGGAGTTGCCAGAGCTTAACTGCTTGAGGTGTTGCTTGTGCATGAGCCTAACATTGTCAACATTTCCCAAATAAAAAAAACAGGGAATTCAGTAATTATTCCATTTTGTATCTGGAAGACCTGAAGCCTTCTACAATCTGCCTGTAGATAGCCTGAGCTCAGAATAATTTTAGACTATTCACATCTCATAATCTCTTGCAGGAGATGGTGGTGAAGACTTTCTAGGAAGGAGCCAATTGATCAAGAGGTATCACCAGCTGACACCATGCTTAAGGCCATGTTGGTCTGCAAGTGGTGTTACTGATGTTACTTTGCAGGACTGCTCTTGGAGCCAGCTCTGTGGAAACCATCTGTGGATCCCTGAAGGTGCAATTGCCCTGTCATGTGAATGTGCTTGGCAGTCTCCATCTATCCCAGCTGGTATCACTGTCCCCATTTTACAGGTTGGAAAACCCAAAGCACAGAGCAACAAACCATCATGTTCACGTTTACTCACAAGCCAACAGAAGAATAGAAAATACATCCTTCTCCCTCCTCCTCTGCTTGCTGTCTTCTAACTTCTGCCACAGTACTCATCATTTCAAACATCTTTATTAACTGCATTCACTGATTTCTTTTCATACCTTTAATGAAAGTTTTATAAAGCATTTCAAATAATCCTTAAGGGGTGGATCATTGTGTGAAGATGGTCTGTCACTATTGTTACTTTAACCTTAACCATGCTACTGAAAACGTACTTTTAGTCTCTTTCTTTCCAGATTGTTGTAAACCAAGAAAACGAACACAATAGCAATATATGCTATCAACTGTAGGTTTGACCTCACTAGGCAAGGATTTTATTTCATAAACGACAATTATAAGTCTGTTCTATTTGTTCCAGAGTTCATTTATCTAGTCTCCATCCATATTTACAACAGTAAATTACAGCCCAGATTTGCTGCCTAGTAGCTAATCACCTGCTTTGACTGGCTGATGTTCTTCTGGCAGGCCTTAAATGTAATTTTATCTTTAAGGTCCCATATGTTGACTAAACACTGCATTATGTACAGCATAATAGATGGTTCCAGAGAGACTACAATGCTGTAATTCATTGGAGACAGTCTTTTAACATCATAATACATGAAAATGCTGACTGATTTCCTTTTACTTTCAATGAGTAGTTTTTATCTGTGATCTTATAGGATTCAGCTAGAAATTGTTAGATGTAAAAGCTTTATAGTTCAAGTCATGGAAGAACTATAGATAGAACTGCAATATAAAAAGCAGAATTCAACAGTTCTTTAAAGAAGTCCTTTTAGTATTAAATCGATTTTTCTATATCCTTAAAACCAGTCAAAATGGAATAAAATAAAACAAAATATGTTAATAAAATAATTGAAGAAAGGACAGACTCCAAAAATGTGTCAATGGGCATTCAGTGAAGGTAACTTCTTACAATTTGCTGTTTTAGTTTCATCATATGCACTTTTGAATTTATTTAGCTTGCTATATTTTATCTACCCATCTACACCAAAATTTTAAATAATTTACAGGCTATTTGCAAGATTTCAAGTGGTAGCCTCTGTGTTTCTTGTTCTTTCCCGTCATGCTCAGTTCCAAGCTTGTTTCCATGTTAAAAATAAACTCTCTCACTTGCAGATTCTTATCTTACTAAATTTTCACTGTGTGAGAAAATAAGTGCACATTTTGTGCATAACTTTTTTAGGCAGCATGTGTTGCATATCCAGTATCCATTTGCAATACTTATATATTAAAGTGACTGAATAGAAACTGAATGACATGTTTCAACTGACCCAAATTATTTTTTCCCTAAGGCAATTCAGTTCATGTTTTTGAGACTCTTTTGATTCAAAACTTGAAATCAAAACAAAATTTTAAACTAAAATTTCTCACTGTGGAAACTGTGGTTCAGCACAATCCTGGTCAGTAGTTAGTGGTCACTGTTTTTATTTTTAACTATGAAAACGTTTCATTCAGCTTCAAAATTGCGAACGTGTTTCTTTTTAGCTTTAATTGGCCAACACTCTTTTTCCCTATTGCTTTCTCATTGTCCTATCTTTCACATTGCCTCCCATTATTAGAACAGCTGATCTTTAGAATATTTTTAGAATGTTACATAGCTAAATATGTTATTCATTCACACTCCTGCAAATAGAAATGTACCATTAACCTTGTTCCATGGCTGAAAACCTGAGTTGCCCAGTGCCCAGACATCCAAAGTTAGCTGAGAACTCCTGCCACAAACATAAGACACCATTAGAAGAAAGATGTTTCCTATTTTCTTAAAAAAAAATTCCTAAATTTCCTATTTACACCTGGGGAAGAAAGAAGGTCATCTGATACTGTCCATAAGGGTTGCTGACCCATCTTTTCACTATACCTGTGCTGTTTCTTTTTATGTCATTCTTGGCTCCCCCTGGAGTGTAGAGTCCTGTTAAAATAAATCATCAGTGGTGTGGTGGGTTAACTGTGGCTGGCCACCAGGTGCCCACCAGGCCATTCTCTCACTGCCCGTCCTCAGTAGGACAGGGGGAGCAAATGCAATGAAAAGCTCATGTGTTGAGCTAAGGACAGGGAGATGACTCACCAATTACTATCATGGGTAAAACAGAAGCAACTTTGGGGAAATTAATTTAATTTATTGTCAATTAATAACAGAGTAGGATAGTGAGAAATAAAAATGAAACCAAAATGACGTTCCCCCATCTCCCCCTTCTTCTTGGGCTCAACTTCACCCATGACTCTTCTACCTCCTCCCTGCTCCCTGAGCAGCACAGGGGGGATGGGGAATGGGGTTTGTGGTCAGTCCATAACACTTCTCTGCCACTCCTTCCTCCTCATGCTGTTCCCCTGCTCCAGCGTAGGGTCACTCCCACAGGATACGGTCCTTCATGAACTTCTCCAACGTGGGTCCTTCCCACTGGGCTGCACTTCCTGCCAGAAAACCTGCTCCTGTGTGGGCTCCTCTCCATGGGCCACAGTTTCCTTCACAGTATATCCACCTGCTCTGGTGTAGCATCCTCCATGGGCTGCAGGGTGGATACGTGCTCCACCGTGGACCTCCATGGGCTGCAGGGGAACAGCCTACTTCACCATAGTCTTCTCCATGGGCTGCAGGGGAATCTCTGCTCCAGCACCTGGAACACCTCCTCCCTCTCCTTCTTCACCACCTTGGTGCCTGTATAATTGTTTCTGTCACATTTTCTCACTCCTCTCTTACAGCTTTTGCGCAGCATTTTTTACCCTTTCTTAAATATGTTATCACAGAGGTGCTACCAACGTTGCTGATGGGCTCAGCCTTGGACAGCGGCAGGTCCATCTTGGAGCCAGCTGAAACTGGCTCTGCCTGACATGGGGGCAGCTCCTGATGTCTTCTCACAGAAGCCACCCTTACAGTCCCCTCTGATACCAAAAAGTATTTAGAAGATCCCAGTGATCAAGTAACCAGAAGCTGCTCTGTGCACCTCTGCAGAGAAAAAGCATCTGCAGCTGTACAAGCAGGGCAGTGGCAATGAGAATTGGGGGGTTCAGCTTACCTTGGTACTGGACATTACACAAGAACAAAATTGTAATAATTTATATAGAACATTAAAAAAAAGAGAGGAAAAAATAATTCAAGACATGAAGATTATTTCTTATAGCTGAGAAGTTCAATCTATTTGGTTGATCAATAAGAAGACTGAGAAGTGTTTTTCCTCAGGAAGAAGGACTAATGAAGATGTCAGTAAAGAGCTTTTCAAACCAGAAGAGAAACGGATCATAAGAATTAATGACTGGAAGCTGAAACCAGGCAAATTTAATTTGGGAATATAGCAGAATGCGAGCAGTGAGAGTGAATAACACTGAAGCAAACTACTAAGAAAGCAAACTACTAAGTGGATTCTCCATCATTTTAATTTTTATGAACTGATGCCTTAAGTATTGTTCTTCAGAAATGTAATTGTTACTACCTATAGTCAATTTTGTTCAAGATGGAAAGCTTTGATCTATTTTTACTCTGGGGTATATCCTTTAGTTTTTCTGTTACTAGTGTATAATGAAAGTTGACAAGAACTGTACTTTATAAAGGCAGCAAATGAGAACGTTGGGCTAAAAAAGTTGTTTTAGTTACGGAAGGCAGAAAATTTGTAAGAAGTACTATATAAGAGGAGCTATATATACCTTAAAGATTTCCTCTGAGAAATGGGTTGGCTGGAAGTTACATTGGAAGCAGCAGCTGCCAAAACCCTCCTTAAGTCCATGTGTTGAAGCTAAATCACATTACAATGTTTCTCCCTGCTAACAATTTCCCTTAACTAGCAATCTCTGTGAGAGCACTGTTATTACAATCACAGGCACCTAAATTGAGAAACCAGAGCGAAGGGAACAGAGAAAATGTCCTTCAAATTTATTCAAGAGGATTGTCCAAATTTAGGAATTGAGGTGACAAAGTAGTGGGCTTGGCCTATGATAGAAAACCCAGACTGATTTTTAAAGGATTTTTGCTAAAGAATTTTTGCTTCAAAGGTGACCATAAAGTAGCAGCCAACCACAAGAGCAGAAAATTGACAGAATTGTTTCTACCTGCATTTCTCTCAATTTAAATGACACATTATATAGGTATATTACACATAATACCTATATTTTATGATATTTACAGTCTCTATCACAGCAAGAAGTCTGTACCCAACAAGTCTGTTGCTGTAATCACAGCAACAAGTCTGTGCCAGAAGACCGTAGACCATCCCTAGCTGTTGTTCTCAGCTCTGCCTTCAAACAGGAAAAGTGAGACTTCGTTAGCTGACCCTGGCAACACTCACATATCTCCTTCACTGAACCATTTCTGTATCTCCTTGGAATTGATCAGTATGTGTTCATCATCATATATGATAGTCCAAGACACTACTTACACACGGTCTTCAATTTAAGAGGATGGAGATACTTCCTGATGTGAAAACAGGCTGCAGCATATCTGTTTATCATTCTTTTCTGCAGACTTTTTTCCTGCAGGGTGTGCAGAAAAGCAAAGCAGGAGCAAATGGAGCCGTTATGCCTATTCACTGAATCCTTTGCTCTTTGGTGTACTATGTGTTTTCTGATTTTAGTGCCGGGTGGTTGTGAAACTGATATATTTTCCTCAGCTATGAGAGACCTCTTCACTGTATTTACAGAGAAGTGGGCACTGTAGCATCCTGGCCCATGTCTACCATGGTTAGGAAGCTCCTCTTAAAACGCAGCTCTCAACAAGAGCTGAGTCTTTGGAAATCCTGTACCTCCTACCATGAAGTCTGAAAATCCTCTCCAGTTCTTTAGCAGGACCAGATGCCTCCTCAGACTGAATTGGGTCTTCCACATAACCCAGGAACACAAGCTACCCCCCCCTCTTGCTGTAGGGTCCATCAGTGCATCCATGGAGTTCCTTCGGAGCCAGAGAAGTTGACTTGTGTGGAAGAAGCTGAATATTTCACATACCCCATTGATCCCCTGAGTTCACAGGGAAAATGAGAGGGCAGACCTTCTGCACAGACAAGTCTGCAGTTCTGGCTGGCCTGCGGACATCATGGTTTCTACAGGATCTGTACTTTAAGGGCTGCCTTCTGCTGCAGCTGCCACAGATCTGCCAAAGAACTGCAGGTGGAGAGAGAATAGACTGATGCAGGATTATTTTTTTCTGTATTAATTGATTTTCTGCATAGGCTTCAAAGGTAAAGGAAGGATTCAGATGTTGCAGCCCGATCTAAACTCTTGTTCATGTAGTAACATTTTCTAGATGGATAGAAGTGAATCCTAGTGAGGACAGGATATCGCTACATGTACTTTGTGAACATTGTTCTGTTTAAAAAATACAGTAGAATTTTTGTTAGAGACAAGGAGTTAGTGGACTCTGGAGGCCCCTGTTGTTAAGGCTGAGGGGAACAATGGTCTACAGAAGCAACCTGTTTTGTGACTGTGATTTATAAGTCTCAGTCTGCTGGCATAACATCTCTCTGGTTTAAGTTGTATAAAGGATAAGAAAGGCATCCCCCCATCCAGGCATTATTTGTCTGGATTTGGGAAACTCTTTTGTGACTGGACGTTGACCTTGTTCAACAGTCATGCATAGTGTTCTCTCTTACATTTTTGAAATTTGAAACGTGTTTAAAATACTGTGTTTTTAAAAAGCAATAATTTTCAAATGCTTAATGACACAATCAAAACCTATACTGATAACATACCAACACAAGAACAGCTGTACTGAAGTCATAGTAATAGCTGGAAGTGGGAAGGCCAGAGTGCATCTAGCGAGTACCAAGACCTAGTATCCTGTTTCCAGCCCAGAGCAGATCCTTAAGAAAAAAGTACAAGAACAAGGTAAACTTGGAAACAAGGAAAGAGATACTTCCCTTTAGGCTCGCTCCAAGCTGACAGGTTTTTGAATCTACACTTTTCCAGGTGGGCCCTGCATGCATTCGTCTCTTTGCTCTTAAAATCCATTTATACTTTTAGCATACAAATCGTCTTTATTTGGTGATGAGCTCTATGGCCAAACTGCAGATGTGAAAAGTTCTTATTTTTAAAAATATGTTACTTGGTAATTTAATTTAGTGCCTCCTAATTCCAGTGCAATGAGAATCAGTGAATAAGCACTCGGCATTTTTTCAGTATGTTAAACAGTGAATAAACATAAAAAATAAAGGTGTTTCCTTTACTGCCTTTCTACACTGTGTAGCACCTTATATACATATCTATAAATTACCTTGTCCAAGCTAAAAGGTTTAGCTGGCCTTCCCTTGTCTCCTCTTTTGGAATTTGGGCAAGGTTACTAAACACTGACATTCTCACATTAGAAATGCTCTGTACATCATGGACTCAGACATTAATTCACCCCTTGCTTAAAATCAACACAAATGTAAGATTGCTGCAACATCATGAACAGCAAGCAATAGACACTGTCAGCTCAGTAGAGCACTTGGTTGCATAATGATGGCACTTAAATTCTTTAGCATATTAAGACAGTAAAATGTGCACATGAAATTCCTAACCACTGTTTAAAAATATTTTATACTATTTAATCTTTTTTTTTTTAAAAAAAAAAGATCAGTGAGGCATGTTGCCTTGGAATTACAGCAAAATATGTATTATTTTCTTGACATCATTTAGGCATTTTGGAGTTCCATGTTAAAGCAAAATTGTGCATCAGCAGAATTAATGCTGGAAATGTTACAGGTCTTTGTCACAGCCACTATGTTATCAAGTTATGATAAAAATAAATCAGGAAGATGGGTTTGGTAATTGGTCACAAGGACCAACATCCAAAGATAAAAAGTCTCTTTGTGCACAGGGTACATTGCCCCAAGCTGGTATTACTGTGTAATTTTTGCAGATTTAAATTCTTGCATTGACAGGTTTTTCTGAAGAACTGCACTTTTGATGCTAAGTGCTGCAGAAGCTCCTGTAGAAGGCTAGGGAAAGAAAGGAGCAGGCACGACAGAGAAAACTGAAGACAGCAGAGCCTAATAGAGCACAAAATGAATTTTCTCTGCCAGGGGCAGCATTTGGCAACAAGGAAAATTTGCAAGTATTTTGAGGATATGAATTTGGGACCTTTAGGGTTTTGGCTCTGTCTTATTATTAACATAGTTGCTTAGTCCAATTACACAAAATATTTCAACCAACTAGTTAACACCAAATGACAGTAGAAATGAAGACAAAGAGCAGAAGATTAATGCAGAAAAATAAAAATGAACCTCACTGTATCAGCTGTACTTGCAAGCATACTCATATATGAGGGCTCCAAAAATTTCCAGTAGCTGGAGATGTTTCCATCTTTTTTTATTATCTTCCTCCAGACCTGACTGAATAGATGCTGAATCCACATGCAAGAACCTTTCCTTCTTCAGCTGCTGGGAAAGAAGTGAAGAGGAAATAAGTAATACTACGGGCATTTAAAAAGCTACCAGCTAAACTTTGGAAGCTCTGAGGCTATAGTGGGCATTAAAAATAACTAAATAACTAGTAGCCTGCTAGGATTTAGGAAAAATAAAAGAAGGATGAAGCATTAGGTAGTGCTGGAAAGAGAGGTATAACAAGTTATACAAGGGGGAAGGACTGAAGGGAGAATAGAAGAAGGAGGGATAGAAACTGAGGGAAGAGAGACTTGCAGTATAGAGACTGAAGGGGCAGACAGATTTGGACCCTGGTAGCAGAAAGAAAGGGGACTAACAAGGATGGCAAGAAGGCTGAAGAAATAAAAATACAAGTAGCAAAGAACAGAAAAAAGAGTGAATGAATACAATAGGTACATATTCTAGTTTTCTTTGAAAACAATGCATTTCCATGCAGAAGTGTCAGTATCATAAAAGCAAAAGCACAGTGATTTTGCACAGCCAAATGAACATAAATCAGCACTGCTTTTCTTCCAGTCACAGACATAATTGGCCTCTTATTTGTTCAGTGTTTTACTTTGGATGGAAATTTGGACCTCAGAGCACTGGTACAACCAGCTCTTGCGTTTTATCTGGAAGTAATTTTAGAAGCTACCCCGTTTGCCCTGCTGATGTCATACAGCAAATGATTTCTTCAGGGACTAAGTTCAAGTGTGGACTGGCAGCCTCAGTTTTGAGTATCTGGCTTTTGTCCTCCCTGTAACATGATTTTAATGTATGTAGGTCAGAAAGATTTAAATAAAGCACATACAAATAGTACTAATGTCAAAGAGACCTCCCCCTTTCCTAACGTTTAATGAAAACACTCTTAATATAGATTATGCATTGCATGAAATTTCTTTAAATCAGTAAAATCCATTCAGAGACTATAAGCATATCTTTGTTACAGTAACGTGGCATTGCCTGGCATCATTATGAAGTATTTATGGCTAGCTGAGTGACTTACTGTGCATTTATCATAATAGCATATTTGGGTTTCTTTTGAATACAACAGTATGTTTCAGAATCTTGAATATGAAAAAAAATTAGAAAATTCCTGTTTGATATATATATTTTTATCAGTTACTCTCTCATCTTTAATTCCATCCTGTAACTTTGGTTTAGATAACTAGAAAAGCATCAATAACAGAAAAGTGTAAGATTTTTTTACAATAGCAAAGTAGTTTTATAACCTGATGATGTTGCCATCCATTTAGGTATATAAAAAAAGGAAAAGGCAGAGTTAACAGGGTAAAGCAGAGTTAACAGAATATTAGCTCTCCTCATTGATCAAACTGGGAAACAGGATCTTCCCAACCTTTTTTTAGCACATGGATTGGAAATGGAGCTAGGTAGAAGAATGAATGAAGCAGTGAACCAGTCCCTTTCTATCCTTTAGTGAGCAATCCACTGGCTGTGTGAGCAGAGCTCATACAAAACCCTACCAGTCCTGCTCCCACTTCTCACTAGTCCCCTTTCTGGCTGTACTTGAAAGGCATTTTTGCCAGTGGAGCCTAACTCCTATTCTGGAGCATCCTTCATAAAGAAGTCATGGATGGATGGGCTGAAAGAGTCTTGTCTACATCAAATTGTTTACAGAAAATCCTCTGGCAAAGCTCATGCAATGTGTCTCTCTAACTCAGATTTTTTTCTAGAGAAGGTGGTAAGCTGGACCCTTGGTTTCATTTGTCAAACTGCTGCTTGCTAGTGCGGTGTGTCGGGGCACTGCTGGGCAGGGCAGGGCAGGGCTGCAGGGAGCTGGAGACTGGCACTGCTGCAGCATCGCTGGGGCTGCTGCAAGCCATGTTGTCCCATATTTCATGTGTCAAACACGCCTCCCACCTCGGTAGCAAGATCAGAGACTTAATGAAGAGTCTGGAACTTCTTATTATAATTTCGTAGCTTAAATCTTATACTTTTATAGGAAGATATCAATTTTACATGTACTGTAAAAAAGCAGGACTCAGGGATTTCAGGGCATGAAAAGCAGCTTGCTGTTCCAGATGGTTTATAAAGTCCGACAGCACTCAATTTCACCTTGTAGTGCCGTTTTTTGAAACTGTCCCCAGCCTAACAGCTGTACAAGAATGCAGTGACAGAAGGGAATACTTGACATATTTATAAACAAAGTATAAAATATTTCCTATCCTTAGGGGAACAAATAAGCATCTCTGGTCTAATTATGCTATTAAATACCAGAAGAAAAAAAACGCAGGACGGATCTTTCGGTGTATTTAGGCTTTATATATCCACCAAGCGCTTGTTTCATGTGCTACATAGTACCCCTCATTCCTAATTAGGTACCTGCCTGCCAGAAACACTCCTCCTTTCTGCCTCCTCTCAAGGGCAGAGACGGGTGCCGGGGCTTGTGTTGTAAGGCTATATGCCAGGTTAGCTTGACTGGCCACCGGGTGTCACTGTTTGACAGAAAGAAACTTTGGTGGGCTAAAACTCCAGATACTTTCTCGGCTTGTATGCTAGAAGTTGCAGGTTTCATTCTAAATTCGTCTTGTCCCCATCTGTCCCCTCAGTGGATGGAGCTTTAAAGAATACTTGTGAGTGGGTTGTTTTTGTTTGGAATGGATTTTGGAAAATGTTTTCAGTTGTTTTTTTTTTTTTAAAAACAAAAGGCAGGGGATAAAATGAGAAGAATAAGAACTGAATATTTGGGAGATGCTGTACTGCTAGAAATTGTCAATTAGATTTATTTTGTGGTATCAGAATCCAAAGTGCAGATAAAAATCCTACCATTGCCTGTATGGAAGAAAAAATAGTGCTGAATTAATAGGTAAAACCTACTCCCCCAGATTTTTCAACATAGAGTGTTAGAATTCTAGTGGTTTTCAGGCCAACACAGAGCCTACTGAGGCTTGTAGCTAGATGTAATGAAAAGGTCTGATCTGAAATTGGCCAAAAGTGTAAAACAACTCTTCAAGAAAAATCTTCTTTCAAGCAGCTTAAGCACACCTGCCTATTTAAAAGACAAAATACTTTGGTACTCTTAAGAGAGGGAGTACTTTTGTACAGCTTTGGAATCTCTTATCCAGATGATGAGAGGAAAGTAGAAAACAAAATAAAATGTATTTTCTCTCTTAACAGGTAATGTAAGTGAGTGCCATGCCCTTATAGTGAACAGTTGAGAAGTACAACCAATTAATTAAAAAAAGCGGTATTAACCTAGAAAAGGAGGATAAATTAATCTCACGGAAATGGGAAAATGAAGACAGTACCTCAATGAAATGTACATACTGAGTGGAGTAAAATCATTGACTGTGATAGAGATCAAAGGATTTATTGTCTCCTGCCTAATAGCAATGGAAGGATTTATTGCCCCCAAAACCTGTGGCTTCCAGAAGAATGTACTGACCCCAGTGTCTGCTAAATGTGGATAAATTCCTTCCCTCACAAGCTCTCTAAAATGTGGAAAGATTTACTTCCTTCTGAACAGTCTGCCTCAAATAAGCAGCTACAAAGTATGCCACAGATGGTGCGTTTTCCTTCTCTTTAAGGAGAGAATTTCACAGAAGGGGCCTAAAAGCAAGTAAACATTTTATCTGAGTTTAAAAATGAAATACAACTTAGGGAATAAAATAAAATATTAAGAATCTACAGAGGCTGGTTAGAAAGACTTTTGAAGTAAGGCATTACTTGGAAACAATAATATAAGGCAATCTAATATGAAAATTCAAAGGCAAGATCATCAAGTATATAGATATTTCACTTTATAATGAATTTTATAATATTCTAAAATAGTTGTGTCATGTAGCCATGATGATCTAAGGGTATAACCAAAGCAAGGTTCACAGGGCCTTAATACATTCATTTATCTACTCGCACAGCTGAGAAACCAGGCAAGAGTTCAGGCATCCATGATCTGCTTCAGGATTAAAAGAAACAGCAAACATCAAGCCAGAATTTTGCAGCTTCTGTTTCAAATCCGGAAAAAGGTTTGTGCGCCCAAAAGCAAGTCTGCATTTTTCCAACTACATCATTCGGCCAATAAAAGGTATTTACTCTGCCCATAAATCTTTCCTTGCTATCATTAAAATGTTAGAATATGTTTAAAGCTTTCAGATGTTACTGGTTGTTATGTAATAAAGAAGTTGATTATACATAAAACACTGCTTATGTGGAATAGCAGTCAGGTTCAAAGAATCAGTAACTTCAGAGACTATGAGGATAAATGAGAACTTGACCCAAAAATGCAAGCTGAAGTTGAGCATGCCTCCAGCTAAGCAATTCTGTCTGCTGTCGGGCTTTCCAGATCAATTCCCAGCTGCCAAGAGTTATTAAAGGCCAGAAAGGTGGAAGAGCACAGCAGAGGCACTTGGTCAGGATTTTTTTCTTTTTTAAACTCAAACTTTGTACAGGAATACTGAAGTTGTGGTGATGTTTGCTGGGAAGCGGTTTCAGTGCTAGGATGGATATCTGACAAAACAACATCAGGATGCCTGGACTGTCTGACTCCCACCAGACTCAGACTTGAGCCTGGCACACATAAATGGCAGCTCTGAAGGTGTACCTACCTCATTCCTTCTCTGGGACATGTAATAAAAATAGCTTGTAATAAATTGCTAAATATTCACTGGGCCAGTGAGAAACTGAGAAAAATCAGTGGTTTAAATATCATGAGCAGTGACTGCTTACAGGCAGTAAAATGGATCAACAAAGAGGGAGAAAGGGGTGAGGAAGTTTGAACCTCAGTGTAAACCATAGGAAAGTGTTGATACAACTTGGTTGAGGAGTAGAAGACAGCAAAAGAGGAAAACTGTGTACCTGGGCTTTCCACATCTCAGACAAGTATGCCTGAGATGAGTGTCATCTTCTTCCCGTGCATTAGCTTCTTTCTCATTTAGAAAGGAAAAGAATTTAACTCTCAGGACACAAGGGCTGAGAAAATGATTTTCCTCTTAGCTCTGATCTGCAAAATGTAGGTCACTTGCTGATATACTGGCAAATAACGTGAGATTCCTTGGACAAGTGGAGACTATTACATATGGACAACTGTGCACACCAGCATATGACAGCAGCATAAGCAAGTAGGAAAAATGCTGTGGAATGGCTAGTAGAATGGATGGAGGCTGCAAGAGCCAAACAGGTCTCCCTTGCCATGGATTTTTTAAGGGAAATAAGTTTCCTTAGAAAAGTATTTCTGGTACTGGAAAGTGCCCTGCGGCCTAGATCTTCTTGTCTTTTCCTTCTTGCTTGTGTTTTTGTGGGGCCTGACTTTCCTGTGAAAAGCACTGATTCCATGAAGTCAATTAAAAATTATGCTATATAGAGAGGGCCAAAGCTGTAGTCATTTGCAAGTAAGCATAGGCACAACAAAGAGCTCCATGGGGGCTAATCTATCCTGCTAGCCTTGTAGTCACAGCTCAAGAGCTTCCGAACTAGTACCTGAACTAGTTTGTTAAGAACTAGCACAGGCATGACAGAGTTACTCGGCAGTGTAAACATAGCCCTGGAGCAGTGGAATGATGCTGTCCCATTCCACTTCTGTCAGGGAGGTCCAACATCTAAAGAACAAGAAATAGGCACAAATCCTGCCTCATTTTCGTTCCCTGCCAAGCTGAACTCGTATTGCCTATTCTGCATAGGTATTGAAGTAAGCAGCCAAAGAACAGGGCTTGGGCAGGTGTTGGTTCTCAGCCCTCCTCCACATCATGCTGTGTTTGCCTTGACACTTCATTGTGGAGTTTCACAGATGAATATGACAGAAGTGATACTGCACTGAAGGAGCACTTAGAAAAGCAAAAGCTAATATTTGCTGGCTGACTCACTTGTGTATGCTTGGAGAGGGAATGGTGTTTCCTGAAATCCTATTGTTGTCTGGGGGTCAGTTGATCAAACTTCTGGAACCTCCACCCTGGTGTGTGGTGGGTTGGCCCTGGCTGGCAGCCAAACTCCCACCCAGCCGCTCGCTCACCCCCCTCCCCCTGTCCCCCAAGGGGGACAGCGCTGGGGAATAGGAAGAAGAGTGAGAAAGCTCATGGGCTGAGATGCAGACAGGGAGATCAGTTACCAATTACTGTCGCGGGCAAAACTGACTTGGGGAAAATTAATTTATTGCCAATCACTATAAATATTTAATTACTGATTTGGGTATTGGGAGACAAAAAACAAAAAGGAAACAAACATTTACACACTTAGGGAAAACACTTTTCCTCCCGCTTTCCTCCTCCTTCTCCTCTGGTCTTGGTGTTCCCTCTGTTTCTCACTTTTTTGTTCCCTCCTCCTCTCTCTGGGGTGTTTTCTGCCCTTTTAAAATATGCTTTTACAGAGGCACCACCACCTTGGCTGCGGGGCTCAGCCGTGCCCTGCTGTGGGTCTGTTGGAACCGGCTGGAACCGGCTGTGTCCGGCATGGGGCAGCCCCGGCCTCTCCTCACAGAGGCCGCCCTGCAGTCCCTGCCCCGCTGCCAGCACCTGGCACCTGCACCCAAATCAAATGCCACCACATGAAGCACTCATCAAAAAGGCTTTTTAAGTCTCTTGTGGCACGAATACTCAGGAAAAACATGGGTTGAGGGGGGAATCATAAGAAAGCTGGAAAACAGTGTGGTTGTCTCGCTGTGCACAGGCGAGGCGATGGCCTCACCCCCGCATTTCACACCAGCCACGGCTCCCAAGTTCGTGTCAGTACGATCACAGCTGACAGGAACACTTCAGTGGGTGGCTTTGGCCTGTAGTCTGTCAGAAAATAGTGTCACAACCAACCTTTTTTGGTTTTATTGCTCTCCTTTGATCTCCTGACCACCTTGGTTATTCATTTTCCACAAGGGCAGCACTTCTGAAATCCATTAGAAGACGCTCAGTAGTGATGAGATTCTCGGTTGTCCGCCTCCATTTCATGCAGCCTCCCTGTCCCGCCTGCAGCTCCTCATCCAAAGCAGACCTCGGCTGCAGCTCCTGGAAGTGGAGCTCTTCCCCAGCTGCTGGCCTTGGTGGGTCACCCTCCACAGCAGCCGGGGCAGACTGGTATGTGCCTGGCCCAAGGTAGGGCTGTGAAAGGGACAGGGGTGTTTAGAGGGGAGATGGGACCTTTTAATGTGTTTTTGAAAATCTCTCTCTAGAACCTTGCACCTGTGTTACCACCTTTTGTAGCACCAAGCATGCAGCTTCCTGATAATAGCAACACTTAACCTCAAAATTTAAATAAGAATCAGATTGAGAAAAAAATGCTTCAAAACAAGCATTTGGAGTTGTCTTCAAGCTGCTATGTAATACTAAAAAGAGCATATTAGGGAGTGATTGCATTTTGGAAAACTACATTACATAGATATATTGATTGTCTGTACATATTACTGCTATTGTGTTGCTGTGCTTATGTTTATATATATACACAGACACATAGACATTTCTAACCAGAGCAATGCAGAAACTGAATTTCAATATAGACTAGTTTTCAGCTCAACAAGCAATGGTGATTTTTTTAAACTAATTTTTGAGTGATAGAATATTTTTAAAAATGTATTTCTCTCAGCCTGTGTGAGCACGCTAGAATATTTTGATGACAACTGTAGTCCAAATGGCAAGGTCCTGTTACAAGGAATTAATCACAGATGTAGTCCTTAGGCCAAATTATGACCGAAAGAAGACTGAAAATAAAATGTTAAGAAACAGCTGATATGTTTTAATTTATGAAATGCAAACTGGGCACGATCAGTAGGTTCTGACATATTTTTACTTGCTAGTAGCACTGTTGGGGTGATGCGGGAGCCATCGGTGAAAACTTTCAGCTCCCATCCCCCTCCCCTTTGGCAGCTGTTGACCATCATTTCTCAATCAGGTTCACTTCAGCATGTCAGTGAGCTTCCAAACTTTTCTCCAGATGGCTGTTGAAGTTGGGAGTGATGACTGCGAGCTGCATATCAAATATGTGAGTTCCTTGTGCAAAGTTTGAGCCTGCAAATTCATGCAGCCTTGTTTTTCCTGGGAGGCGTGAGTGGGTGGATGCAGCTGAGGCAGGGAGAAGGAAGGATGAAGTGTGGAGGAACAGGGCAATGACAGCAAAGGCATGTCAAACCCACAAAAGTGAAAGGTTTATCATTGATTTCTGTGGGATCTGGAGCAGGTCGTATGCCTTACATTACTTCAGATAGGGGCTGGCCTTCAAGGTTGTGCAGGTCCTCTTGCCTCAAGAGCATCCCTCGGGACCCTCTGCTCCATGGCACACATGCCCATGCAACACTGTCTCTGCCCAGAGTATCTCTGTTCTCTGGGAATATTGCCAACTTTTCAGATCCCTGTAGAAAAGATTGTGTATCCTTTTTCTGCTCCTGTCACAGGACTTTTGTCACTGAGGGAGAGGCAAAGAGCATGCTTTGTATTTTCTCAGGGATGGTGCTTATTATTGTATTTGCACTGCTGTGAGGTCCTGGTCCCTGGAGGTATTATATAAACTGCGACCAGCTTTTTATCATTATCAACAAACCCCATTTTTTCCTGAACTCATTGGGTGGGATCTAATCTCAAGATAAGATTCTTAGTAGCTGGTCAACTGAATTGCTCCCTGATTACTGTTAAATGCTGTTGATCATTTATCTGCAGATTACGATGTGAGTTTAGGCACTTGTATCACATATGGATATCTAAATGTGGACACATAACATTAGGTGTTTTAACCTTAAATTGAATCACACTCACTGTTCTTCAGAAACTTTCTTGTGACTGTTGTCAAGCAGTTTTTTCATACCATGTTTGTACTCTTTCTCCATTTCACCCCTCCAAAAAGCCGAAGCAGAAAAATCATATCATAACAATAACTTCCATCCACTTGTGTGCTGTCTGTTTCAGTTACAGCTAACACATTCCCAGTTACACTAGGAATTCTAAATTTCTTCAGTATATGGTGAATCTGTATTAAAAATACAGCTTGTCACAGCCCAAGCTTATTTCCTCTTCATTCAAGCCTACCTCTAAGTCATTCACTCTTTTAATGTGTTGGAATTTGGCCTTAGCTTGCTCTATTTTTCTGGATGTATTAAAAAGGGTGCCATCTCAGTATTCAGCCTGAGTTATCCAAGCAAAAGTAAAGAAAACCCCCAAGTCCTAAATAGTGCCCTATCTGCAATGTGCTAGCATCCCTTCATAAGGCACAATGTTGCCATTTCTGGGAGAGGTTTGCTTCCAACAAGGCCTCATTCGGTGGGTGAACAAACCCTGGATACTGAGAAGCCCCAGGGCTGCCATGTTGACTGTGGATGGCAAATATGTGGGTCCTGAGCAATTTAAGTTTCCATGCAGGAGCCATGAGAGTGCAGGAGCTTCTGGCTGATCTGCAGGAGGGATGAGATGGCCTCCTTGTTCCAACCCCACCACACTGAGGCGCGGTGGGACACCTTCACTCCAGCATGGAGCCATGGTTGCCAGTGCAGCGTGTCCAAAATTCCCTTTCTCAGAAGCACGTGGTATCTGGTGGGTCTTGGCCATCTGAAGATTTTGTCTGATGTTTATAGATCCAGAAAGGACAGCAATCCCTACTGTAAAGTGAAGGATGCAGCTGCACCACTACTGCACAAGGTGAGAATTAGTTCAATTAATGTGTTGTTTGGCCATTTGACTGTAATAGTGTTGTGGTCAAACCCAGTTAACTACAGTGAAATGCAGTGTTGGGATAGTGGTTCTCAGACGTTTACCCCAGGCTCTCCCTGAGGATGCTTACTGGATATGACAAAATTCTACTGAAACAGAGAAAAGGTGTTCAAATCTGAAGGAAAGCTTGCATATCCAAATGCTTGTCTGCCTTGTTTTGATTTTTCCCCCCGCTGAATCAGTGGACTATTATTTTTCCTACAAACCTTTGTTTCATGAAAAATTTATGGCTTCACAACAATCAGCTCACATCTGTGTTCCCTGCAGGACAGCCACAACAGTATACAGACACTTTGCTGCCCAATAGCTTGTATATTATTTATTTACAGCTTCCCTTACTTATTACAATTTTATTTATAGTTTTTTATATTTTCCTCCAAGTAGGAATCTGATTCAAGCCCAAACTTTATGGGGATACAACATAAACTGCTGGGTTACAACCAGCAGTGCATGACTGCTGGGTCACGCTAACATTAGAGAATGACCCTCAGGATTTGTATAAACCCCATGTAGTTTATACAAATATGAGATTAATATCACCTCTGAGCTGAGATCTAGACTTTTAGTCTTGTTCTCTATCTGGCTTAGGAATTCAGGAAGCAGAAAACTCATCATGTCTGGTAGTCCTGGGCTGCTACAGATCCATTGGGTGGGTCACAGGGATCCAGAAGTCCTTCAGTCAAAGTGTTAAAATCTGAGTTAAAAATGAGCCTGGGTTTCTGCTAAGATGTAGCCCATGTTTCCTTCAGGTTTGTACTACTGCTCTCCAAGAAAAGCTCTGAGTAATTTTCAACAAGTTGTTTCACTGTAGTGAATTCACTATACTGTGGTATATTCTGGGGTTTATTTAGCCTCAGAATAATTTATTTGTCAAGAGCCAGTGCAGCTATTTGGATATTGTTGCTGAACCTAAAAGGGTAGTATGGAGAGGGAATCACTTTTAGGATGGACAAATAATGTACAAATCTTTCCTGTGTTGCTAAGCATTTCTGAAATTCCCACCCTTTTCTGAAGTCTAACTAGGAAGACAGACCTTATGTTCAAATAATTTTTTTTTCTGTGTACATGTATGTAATTTTTGGGCTCATCCCTTTGACCAGAACACTCTCATTGCTATTCCTTTTGGTGTCTCTTAGAATAAGCAGAGTCTGATATCTTATGGTCTGGTATAATGACTGCAATTTCCAGCTCCTCTGTCCCAATGCCATTACTTTTTGGAAGCAGATATTGCCCTTTATCACATGGTATTTAAATCCTTATCTCTTTACCAATCTGAAGATGTTTCTGATGTGCGGAAGTGGGCGATGGGAGGTATGTAACGGTTTTTGATGATCAAGTCACAAGTTTGGCAATACTAACAGAAATAGTTGCTGTCATTCTAAGCCATCTAAAGCCAGCTTTCTTGGCAGATAGTTTGGGGAGTGTGCTGAAGAGGTCACATAGCCTTGCTGTAACACAGAGGATGCTGGCAAAGAGCATGCTCTGCTAGGCAGAGGTCTGTAAAGTGGTTGCCAGTAAGGTACTAAGCACTGAGACTGCATGAGGAAAAAGTTTGGTTTTCTAATGGGAGTTTTTTTACAGAGTGGTGGAGGGAAAAGAGTATTGTGTGTCAAACTATGACTGCAACAACTGTGCTTACAGCCACAGTGCACTCAGGACAAAATTTCATCCAATATTTCTAATGCTTCAGGGGAAGTCTTTCCGTCACCTGACACTTTGGTCTATTAGATGAGATATAAGTAAAAAATATGTCATACTCTTATAACATGCAGTCAGCTGATATCATGTATTTAAAACCTATAGAGAGTCAGCCTTCAAATAGTATAGGAAAACGTTAAACATTGCAAATCATGGCCTTGTTGTGCTGGGTGGCCATGGGGAATATGTGAGGAATTAATATCTTGTGAGACTAAAATGTAATAGTGAATATAATTGCAAATGTTTAAAGATCTGGAGGCAGAGTTATCTAGAGGAGAAAAGAAGGGTATAGCTAACATTCTTAAAGCGGGAATACCCAATTTAAGGAGTCATTGCAGGTAGGAAAGAAAATAAGAACATCAGTTGTAACTGATGGGACAACTGAAAAAGGGCTTTGGGGGGCAGATGCTATAGAACATCTGTCCATTTTGGCTCTATATTCGGTTCATCCTTAGGCAGCTTGCTGATCCTTCACAGCTTTGGTGGCAGCAACTGAGCCCTGTGCAAAACTAGCAACTACAATGTTTTGGCAGCATCCTATAAAGAGAGAAGAACCTATGAACCTGAAGAATTTACATAATTCCAGCATAGGCATCCACCACCAGGAACTGTTTGTGTTTCTTGAGGATAGTCAGCTCAAGCAACTGTGGGTATAAAAGTTTCCTTTCTGTTTGACCTTTTATAGCTCCAGGATATGTAAACATAAAGAGACAGTAGAAGTTCACCACAGCTATTGAGGTTACCTGTGGGTTTTCAGGGTTTCAGGTTTGGACTTTTTTGTTTGTGTTGAATTTTGCTAATTGCACCTTGTCTAACCCCATAAAAAACAGTCTTTGTCACTAGCAGTTGAATGGTCTGATGGTATCATTTTGTCCTGACTTCCCACTGCAATTACTAAGTCAATAATGCTCAGTGTTTGCCTTCCCCAAAAGTTCCAGTTCTACATTTTCAGTTCCTCACTTCTGTTCCAAAAAACAGTTTACTGATGTATTAGAAAACAACAAGCCATCTATATCAGTCAATTTTGTGGCACCCTATACTCCAAACTCACAATCACTGTATTTAAGCAATTAAGCAAGTATTTAATCCTCCAGAAAGATTAACAATCTTTCAGTTGCAGGAGTTTGAAAAACCTATATCTGTATGACAAAACCGGTGGTAATGTGCAATCCATATGCATGTCAAATCAATAAGACATTTGAGCCTCTGTGAATGTAAACACATATGCTATTCTTTTTCCCCTTGACCCTGGGACTGGGTACTGAAGAGGGAAGGAGTCTAGTTGAGCATGTTGGCTACAGCAGCCAATGTCCAGGTTCATTTAATCTGAGAATGCTTCAGAAATGCACAGAAAGTCCCTTGGTTCGGAGATGTTATGTTAGGAGGAAGACAGTGTTTGTTTGTTTCCATCCAGTGATGTGGAGAGAGGTCTCTCTTGCCTTCAGCTTTTCCAGGCTGGCTTTCTATTGTCACTGCAAGTATGTGAATTTTCTGAATTGTCCCATGTTGTTTAGGTTTAGTTTCAGAAACCATGGCAAGAAAGGGGAGTTCCCCCAAATAAAGAGGGTTGCTTCTTCCCATCCCTACCCACGTGACTGTAAGGGAAGAGGGTCTCTGCTTGCCTAAGCATAGGAATTGTCATAAATCTGTCCGGCACTTTACTCACTGTACCAAACAGGTTGTGCTTGTCCACTGTAAGTGATATCTAAAGGCAGCCTCCGAACAGCAGACCACATGAATACAATTAATTCAGCCAGAGGTCTTCACTTGTTGGATATAATTTTGGGGAGCTGGTGATAAGCTAGGTTAATTGTTCCTATAGTGGCATTATATTCTTGCCTCCTTGCTTCCCATTATCCCTCTCCCATCATATTACTATTATACATAGGTAGAAAACATTTTGCAAAGACATAGTACATTTTCAAGCACCAGATTTACCATATGCATGCAGACTGCCTGCGATGCATAAGTTCCAATACTTCTTTGCTGTGTGTGTATAATTAATCCATTATGACTGGGAAACACAGCATGTGCTGTATATGTACAGAATTGTTGTGTCATGCTTCTGCACTGATCTATTGTTTTTGAAACCACTGGGTCCGCTGAGCAGTCACAGTGCATTTTTCTCTCAGCATGAACAATAAATATGGTGGCCTTAGGAATAAGTAGACCTACCACTAGCAATTCTATTTTCTGAAAGCCAGTTATCATTTGAGGTACACTTTTTGTTCTCAAAACCCTTGAGGAAACAACTTTGATAATGGCACCAACAGCCTGCAGCTTGCCAGTTGACTGGCCAACTTGATGTAATTGTTAGAGACCCACAGTTCATCAGTATGGTCTTGCCAGAGAACAAGAGCAAACAGCTTTTATTTTAGTCTTGGACCTTAGTTCTGTACTGTGGGACCATGGAGTTAGGACAGATTCTTTATATAGCTCTGTAAATCTCTAGTCCCTCATATGGTAGTTCTGGCATCACTGGAAGTCGTCCCCTCTCCTCAAGATGGTGTGGTTACATCATTCTGCAACAGGCCTCCTGCTCCAGAAAGGCTTGTGTACCTACAAGAGTAGTGAAGCATTTGATAACTGCCACATCTGCCTTTAATATTTTGTCCTTGGTCTCCCTGTTGAGTGTAATATCTGTAAGGCATTCAGATCTCATTCTGAGGAAGCCACTGCACATGTTTGAATTGCATAAAGGGACAAAAAAAAAGAGCGGGGGAGGGGGAGAGTATACCTGTGTGCAATATAGAACATTAAGTTAGGGTGAGTTGTCCCACAACATGCTGCAGCAGAAGTCCTACAAGATATTCTCTGCACAGGTATCGTGGTTTAGCTTCAGTTGGCAACTAAGCACCACACAGCCTCTCGCTCACCCTCCCCCCCCCGGTGGGATGGGGAAGAGAATTGGAAGAGCAAAAGTAAGAAAACTCATGGGTTGAGATAAGAACAGTTTAATAATTGGGAAAAGGAGGAAAAAATATATAAAATAACAATAATAATAATAGTAAAAATTGTAATGAAAAGGAAAACAACAAAAGAGAGAAAGAGGAACAAAACCCAGTGGAAAAAACAAAAGTGATGCAACCGCTCACCACCAGCCAACCGACACCTAGCCAGTGCCCGAGCAGCGATCGCTGCCCCCAGGCCAACTCCCCCCAGTTTCTATACTGAGCATGACATCATATGGTATGGAATAGCCCTTTGGTCAGTTTGGATCAACTATCTTGGCTATGCCCCCTCCCAGGTTCTTGTGCGCCTGGCAGAGCATGGGAAGCTGAAAAGTCCTTGACCAATGTGAACACCACTTAGCAACAACTAAAACATCAGCGTGTTATCAATATTATTCTTATACTAAATCCAAAACGCAGCACTATACCAGCTACTAGGAAGAAAACTAACTCAATCCCAGCAGAAACCAGGGCAACAGGTTACAAAGGTTGAGCAGTTCACCACAGATCTTTCTGTGTCATAGAAATATCAACAAAAACAGTGTCTGACATATTTTGGCAAATCAGTGTTCACAGTGGAAGCAAGTTTACTGGGTTCTGGCTTGTGAATTACATGTCTGAAAGTTCAGATAGCTTGTGTGGACAGAGAAAATCAGTCAATCCAAACTATGAGTCTCCATTCAAGGGTATGTGGGTAAATTTTTGTAGTCTGTGATATATGAGTTTAGACTAGAGCACCCAATTGTTAGTTCTGGCCTTGAATCTAGCTGTAAATCACTAACTGATGTGCATAAACCTCAATCTGGAGGGACTTCTCTGGTGACTGGACGTTTAGACTTTCTCTCCAGTTGATCATCAGCCTCACTGCTGGTAGGACCAGCAAGAGAACTGCTCTTTACCAAATGTCAAAGTTATTGTGAGCAGCTGGCCAATCACCGAATAGGGCCAACACCATTAAATATTTTAAACTCTTCAATAGATTGTGATTTAGCTTCTCTCAGTTGTTTTCATCAAGTCTCTTATTTTACAGTGAAACAACACACTTTTGTTTCTTCTATGACAAACGTTTAAAAAACCCTGAAGTTCTCAGCAACATAGAGACTAACTTTACTCCTGGATTGTGTTTTGTCTAAGAACTACAACATTTTGGTCTCATGTGCTGTGTAATCTTTTGTCCATTCCTGAAAGAGTCTACTGAATACAGATTCAACATGATAACTTACTGGCAAAAATGTTCTCCCTCTTTCTATTTTGGTGTTTACATGACAATGTAATAAATATATTAAAGAAAAAAGGCGTAAGTTAAACAAGAATAGAAGTGAGAAGTGATAAAACAAGAGAACTCCGGCTTGGAAGCCTTGGGAGCCTAACTGTCTCCTTCCAAATTCTGCTATTGATCTAATGCACATACACACCCCCATATATATGTGTATATATATTACCACTTGGGAAGATCAGTGTGCCGCTTTCTGTCTCTCTCTCTCTCACACACACACACAGTGACATATGCACATACCCCCTAGTATCTGTAATGAGACAGCAATCTCTTCCAGTCTTGCCTGAGGACTCTTGGTGTTTCTTTAACACCGATGTAATGTAATCAGAGCTATATGAAGAAAGGTTCTCATAAAGCATTTAGGTATTTTGACATTTTGTTTCATTGTGGTTCTGAGAGCTCCTAATGCTCCAGAAGAGCAAGCTGATGAAGGTTGTGCTAGGTACATGCCTCTTTCTCTCAACACATGGAGAAGCATAGCACAGCTTGTTTTCCTTTACACTTTCTAGTCCACAAGACTTATGACAAAATAATAAATTATTGTCCTTAGTAATAGCAGAGCATATATGCATGCTTACAAAAGTTATTACTAGTCTAAAGGTAGATATGATTGTTCTCATTCCCCATGTAGCTGTCTGCAGAAGAAAATAGATACCTTCACTGCTGTTCACATAATAGTAAAAAAGCAATTATGTGAAGTTGTTGACAGGATGATTCGCATCAAGCTGGTGGGCAAAATTACCACCTTCAGCTAAACTCTACTGCCTCTGCTAGTAAAACAGTCTCTGATCCGTTTGACTTATCATGCTAGGGAGGATCAGTAGTTCAGGCAGTTGGAGGGAGATGCACAACAGAATGGACTAAGCTTGCCAGCTATCCCCTACTTGGAACTGCATGGAAGACAAAACTAATTTGTTCTCTTCCTCCTTAAATGATAGAGAGCATGTATCTCCATTTAAATAGATCAGATTTAAATATATCAGATAAAATCAATTTATCTGATTTTTACAGAAGTTTCAGATATCTCTTTTATAAAAATACGCTTTAAATGGTAATAATTTAGTTAAAATGACGGATTTATGCTAAAGTATAGTTATTGGTCTTTCATGGAGCAAGATGTTTTATAAGATTTCAGCAGTCAATAGGCACACAATGAGACTGAGACTCTATTTAAGCAACAGTGTAGAGGGCATAACGAGAGTAGTCTAGCTGAAATCAGTGGGATTAGTCATGTTTTTTAAGTGAACAGCTAGTGAGGAGTCTGACACAGAGTCCATTAAAATTCAGGGTGAGCATTTAATTGATTTTTTAATAAGTCTTTAAGTGCTTTGCTAAACAGGAGGGCTCAGTACCTATAACCTGGTTTGCAACTCAGGAATAACTACTTGCTGCTATTGGATTCTTACTTGTCATCATGTTCCACTATTGATAACTCATTGGGAGATCATTATTGAAATTCCATACCTATTTTTGCCCCATCTTGTTCAAGCTTTGCAAAATGTTCCTCTAACTTGTGATTCTCCTATTGCATCTGCAGTCCAACTCACTTTATTGAGCAGTGAGCCTTGCCAAAAGCTTGTCTGTACATGAAAAATTGCTTCCATAAAGTCTGAAATAATTACCAGCTGTGTCTTCTGAAATTCACACAGGCTACTATTCATCATTATTCAAACTGGACTTTGGTTTCTTGTACTTTGTGTTTTTACACCAAACTTATCTATTTTTCTAAGTCTTTAAAAATTCAGCTTCTTTTGCAAGTCATTGGTTTTTATAAAAATGATGAAAATCGAATGATCTTTTTGAAGTAAGTTTAATCTGTTTGAGTTTCCTGATCAAAAACTACTGGTCTGGATACACACTTGTGGCATACAAATTTGTTTAAACTTCTCGTATCCTCAAGTTACAGAACACAGTAGGGAACATTTTCCAATTTTCAACAGAAAACTTCTAATATAACATTCTTATTTTTACATATGTATTAAAAGCTATGCAGATTGCGTATGAAATGAAGCAGCTAGCTTGCGTCATTTATGCATATCAATGTGTTCAATGTTAAATACAAATGATGCTTATAATGTTTACTAGATAATCTTAAATGAATCGCACAAAAATTTCTCAGCCATTCATGTTAAGATAGCTCCTTGCAATTTGTGAATCATCAGTTGATACTCCTTCCCCAGACAGCATGCACTTCCAATCTTTAAGAACACATTTGCTTTAAGTCATCACACAGTGATTTATAGCCATAAATACATATATACATATATATAAAGCCCCCCAGATAATAAACAGAAAACTAATGTGGAAATAATCAAAAGTTATAAGTTATGAAATCAGAACATTGATCAAGGAAGTTGCGGGGCTCAGGAAACATACATAGTTGGCAGGGTTCTTGGGAGTGAAAGGTGGGAATATGAGTTGAAAGGGCCATGGAAGGTGGAACAGAGTTCTGCAGTTCATTAGAGGAGATAAGGAACACTGACTATAGGGGGAAAAACTGTTGCTGAGAGTGCTTAAGGGCAGAGATTTCAATTATTGCAGATTCATCTTTAACTTTGTAGAAAAAAGTCTTTTAACTTTGTTGAAAACCAGAGGAATTATTTTTTCTCATAACTAACTTTGGAGTATTGGAAAATAAGAGCACATTCAGCTTTGCATCCTCTTGCTTATGCTGTGTTCCTTTACCTTTTTCTTTTAGCATCTGCTTTTTCCTTTAAAATCTTGACTAGAAACCAGTTACTGAATGACATGGGAAGATTTCCCTACCCCACCGCAGCATTATGACTGCAAGTGCATTAAAAATGGGGAAGTTGTTCCAGTGCCCTTGAAGGATGGATGTGAGCAAAGATCTAAGATGGAAAGCCTTTAGTATGGATCTGAATGTCTGAGATAAGCTTGTCTAGTTAAAAAGAACTGAAGACATAATTAAAGAGGGATGTTTGCAACAGATGTCTGCATTTCAGATGCCACTGGGGACGCTATGAAAATAGATGGTCAAAACCTTTTTTTTTGGTTTCAAGTGAAACACTGCTAGCTTTTCAATCAACCTTTTCCAGTTCTCCCCTGGTCCTTTTTTGTTTTCTGTACATAAAACCATCTGGGTATTTCTTTCTATTCTTTTGAAAACGGAAAATTATTTGAGACATTTTTATTTAAAAATCCTCCTCTCTTCTTCCTGCAGAAAGTAATAATAATAGAGATTTTTTTTTGTCTAAAAAGTTGCAAAAATTTCCCAGACATTTGGAAGAAAATAATTTTATACTGAAAGATGTCATAACAGGAATGTTTCAACCACTTCTGTATTATAAAAATAACAATAGAACTACTTTGCAGGTATAAGACTAAACGAAGGCAAGACCTAAGAGTAGGTGTCTAGGGAACACAGATAGCTCTCAAATCTTACACTTGTTTCCTGATGCCAGAGAAAATCCTTACTTCTTTGATTTTACTCAGCAACATGCAGAAATCTGGGAAAGAATCACTACCATAAAATTGGCAAGCTTTTTCTCAGCTGTATAACAAAGAATACAAGGTGTGTTCCACACCTGTAATTTTCAGTGTCAGAGATTTTAATCATATGAGATTTAATTGTTTTGGCTTCCAGAAAAAAAGAGTTTTCAAATCTACTTAGTTAAGGCTGCTTTGCAGGCTTGTATAATAAATCCTTCAAATTTTCTGCACCGACCCAGGTCAGTGGTTTGCTCTTTGAAGCTGAAGATGTCTTCAACGCAGGTGTTCAAAAGAATTGTTCGTATAGAGATGTCTGTTTTAGAGAAAGCAGGATGCATTGTTACTAGATTTATGCTTTATTGCAATACAGATTTGCCCAAAGGTATGCCACCCATTTTTAAGCACATTGAAGGAGAAGTTGTAGCAGATCCTGAAATTCCTTCAAGGGGACTTTTTTTTCTCAACATTAATCTTGATTTGGTGTTTATTTAATCTAGATCACTGTTTAATTGCATTTGAAAATTGAAAGTATGCTGTCACATCTCTGTATGATGCACTATTTTTACTGGGTGAATGGGGCTTCCAGACAAACTACCACAAGTGATTTAAGAAATTATGACCCTCCAGTTTGCTTCCCTTTTCAGTGAGTAGAAGCAGATATGTGCAAATGTCTAATGTTAGATGGATCTCAGCCTGACAGTGATAAGATTTTAATGAACACTGGGAAGTGTGGCAATAGAGGATTGAACACAGACCTGGTTTTGCTGATTCTGAGAGGGCTGTGGGAAAAAACTCTGGCAGAAGAGTAATAGATACCACCTTGGAGTATCTTCTTTAGTTAGCCTGGCTCATCAGGTGACACTTGAAGTGTCTGAGCAGTTTTAGCTGCCAAAGAAAATATCTAAAAATCAAGGTAAATAAAGCCTCAATTATCATAAGCAGAATCTCAGATTTGGCTACAGAGGTTTGGCACATGGACTTCCCACAGCTTTCCTGAAAGTAGTGCTGGTGTCTTCTGTGGGAGGAGAAAAGCCCTGAGATGGTTATTGCTGTATTTATTTACGGATTATGCTTTCTCCAGTCAGGTCACAATCCTGGATAGGAACAATTTTGATCTCTTTTTACTTTTAGAGATTGATTTTTATTTTTTCTTTAATTATTTGATTGACTTATCAGCAAAGGAAAACAGGTATCGTCTTGCTAACTTCCACTGTTTGTCCTGTATGTGATTGTCATATGTTATTTATGATATTTATGTTAATAGATAACAGTCATATAATAAATTACTGTCTCACAGGATCTGGTAGTTATTGCATGGATTATGAATTCAACTTCTGATCTCATGTGGGTAAGAATCTTCAGACATAATGTTTTACTCTTGGAAAATGCTGATTCAACAAAACTAAAAAAGATCTTGCAGGAACTTAATGATGGGATAAGTGCTATCTCAGAGAAACTTTTTAGATGTGCTGTTCCTGGTGGACAGAAATTGCAGTTTTCAGATGTTCCCTTCCTGAGCAGCGGCCCTGCTTTTCCTAAGATTATCTTTATTGCTTTTGGCAATTTACTTTGTCTAATATTTTCAACAAATTCAGGCAACTTTGCCTAATTTCAGACCATTAAATAAATTAGCTGTGGACAACTAAAGTTTAAAACTGAAGCATGTTGAGTCCAAAAAACAGAGACATCAAGCTAAGTGAACCAGTTCTGAAAATTAAATCGTGAGACTTTCTGTATATAAAAGTGGAGTATGGACTTGGGAATTTGAAAGAAAGGAACTATATATTTTTGAATGAGTACTGTTTTGTTTGTTAATGTTGTTAACCCATTATTTTTTAATTATTTAGCTTAGGAGAAAAAGAAAAGCAATTTGGATTATTTCTTAGATACTGATGTTTGGCCTTTTTATTGTGCCTGTGTGTGGCACGTATAAAACATTACATTAAAAACTATATTTTAAAGAAGTGAAGATTCTCCATGTTCAGAAGCTAGCTGAAGTCCTACAGGTCCTTAAGTCACTGTTAGAACACTTATTTTCAAATGTTGTGTAGTCCTATGCTTTGCACAAGAATGAGTTTTACCACTCGCAAGGAGTTTTAGAGTGAGTGCAAAATAATTTTGCATTTGAAATCATAATATCATCATAAATACATGTAGAAGCATGCTGCATATTAAAATACAAGTGTAGTATAATTTTCCCTAAACTTTTCATTCTTCCATGCAAAGACAAAAAAACATACCCAGAGAAAATATTTTACCAATTTCTGTCCTCATATTCTTTCAAGAAGGGCAGAGACAGTTCAGATAAAATCATCATTCTGTTAAAGTCATTGGCAAAACCTTTGTTGCCTTTATGGGGTTGACTTAAACCCACTTCTGTCTTAAAAACTAATAGTTCTGCTATGCATCCATCTGCCCCCTCATATTGCTTTTAATCTTTCAGAGAGTTTTAGACATTTAGCAATGTTTTTCATATATAATTGCACTAATCCTGATAAAGGAGCTAAATTGGGCCCTGAAAAAGAAGATTCCTGCCCTTCTCTCTACGCATTGCTTTAGAACTAGTTCTTACAGAAGCTAAACTACTTGAGGAAAAATACAGTGTTCTGTTGTCATTTTGCCCTTTTATCACCAGAAGATCAGTATGACACTACTTTTTATTTTAGTCATTTTCAAGCATAATCTATTAAAAGCCTCTAAACATTAAAAAAATAGAATTCGGCCTTCAATTTTGACATTTGGGATTTAATTTAGGATATTTTTCTCAGTCATTTTTTTTTCCAAATTAAATTGTTTTTCTTTTTGTTAAACTATGTTTTTATTATAACACAGAGCAGCTACAATGTATTCTTAAGACAACAGGGTATTAAATGACTTTGCAATTTAACCTTTTTTGAAACCCTTGTACACTTCTAAGATGAACATTTTAAACAAAAGGTAATGTTTGAGGCCAGTTTTCTGTATAAAGTCAGTCACAAGGTTCTTGATTTTTTGTCACTTTGAGAAGTTTTTTTATTTTAAAACAGTATTCTAAACAAACCTATGAGATTAAAAAATAAAGGATTTCTGAAGGCAACTTTTTTCTGGTTTTGGATAGCTTGTATAGGATACAGGAGACTTGGATTGAAATCCTTCCTTTCTTCTTTCTGAGTCTCAGTAAATTCTATTGTTTCAGCCTTTAGCAACTTTGAGGCAAGCTGAGGAAACTATTTCCCTCCAGATTTTAGCCATTCACTGTATTCTTTTGGGGGGTGGGGTGAAAGTGCAGGCAGGATGATTTGCAGGGTGATTTACAGGATGATAAGCCCTTCATAACTTCTGTTGCACAAGCATAGCTGTATGCTCCATTCTCCTGCTCAATAGTATGAGAAGCATTTATCACTAGACAAAAACAGTGGGTGTTACCTGACTACACATGCATTTTAACTTACTAGACACCTATATCTGTTACTGTGCGCTCATTTTAGAGCAAGTGAAGAAAAACCCCTTGTCCAGAACAAGATTCATCTCACCCAAATTAGGTGTATGTAGGAATGATTACTGTAAAACTCAGGACTACTTTTGCTTTCCCCTGAAGAGGAATCATACTGCAGACTTTCTCCCATTCAAGAAATTATTTATGACTCTTTAACTACCATAAGTATCAAGTACTGATTGTTTCAATATTAGCAATGCCTGTAATCTCCATTTGTCCAGAAGGCAAGATATTCCAGAATGAATAAAGGATTTCATAGCTAGTTTCTGCTTCTTTCTGATGCCTTGCAGCATGTAATTCTCTGTATTCATTGATGTAAGGCCAAAAGGTATTTTAGATCATATATTCTAACCTCTGTTATCTCACATGTCATTCAGCCTCATCTAGTCACCGCTCTGTTGAACATAGTAACTCGTATTTAATGGAAGGGTATCTTTGAAAAAAATCTTTCATAGACAACCCAGTGCTGCTTCTCTCAGAGAGTGCTTTTATTCACACAGCACACTGTGCAGAGCACAACAGATCCTATCTGCAGAGAGAAGCTCTCCCTTTTAGTCATTTGAGATAATATATAATTTTCTTATAAGAAAAAAACTCTACTCCTAAAGGATGTTCTCATGAGAACTTTTTGCTGCATTTTTAGATAAAGGCAAGGCCCTACAGGTGGCATACAGTTGCCGGTACCCAGTGGAGCTGCCTGCAGGCTCCTCTGTTACAATGAGTGGCTGAGCTTATCCTGCAGCCAAGAACTTCGTGCAGTACAACACAGGCCTGAAAGCCACGCTGTATGTGCAGTACAGCACAGGCTTGCGCTTATTCAGGCTAACTGTTATGTGGAACACTAATGCCTAAACATGCAGTGGTTTCTTGGTCAGGATCAATACAGTCCCCAAATATTTAAAAACATTCAATGAAAGAGTCAGCAGAACAAATAAGACACTGAGCATTAAATCAGTGTAGCAATCTCACCTCATCAAGATCAAAGCCGAACAGGTCCCTCCTTGTTTCCTCCCCAGTATGCTCACTAGACAGAAATTTGGAGAAATTGTCTGAAAAGGGACAGGATCTAATCCAATACAGAGTACTACCCTGATGCTGGATGATCAGCTACCCATAAAGCACTGTCCTTTTGTTTATAAAATTAAAGGGGTTTTTTTTGCCTATATTACACTTACAGCCTTGATCACTGACTTAGGACATATGGAATTATGGAGAAGGAAAACAAAATATCTGGTCTTCCACTTGTACATCTTGCACAGATGTGGGGATGGGAATGGTGAAAGAATCTTGCTTCGTCTTGCTCTACTTGTGGACGTGGTGAAAGACTCTCTATTTAGTAATTAATATCGTAGAACAAAGCAGGCTTATTTGTATAATAATATAAGAAAATAATAATAAGAAAAATGTATCTTCTTCTCAAGGTCCACTCTAAAAAATTAAGATCAAAACACATACACCTTTTTGTCTTTTCATCAAAAGCTGACAGACTCTAGATACTGAAAGAATTATAAATTACTTTATTTAAATCTATTGTTCATTTTAACATTATGCAGAGATACAGCATTATTTAAGAGCTGCAGAAAGACACTGCAGTGATGATATTAATGACATAAAGCTGTCATGCAAAGGTTAATGTGGGTTTTCTGAGGATGATAGATGTCCTATGGCCCTCTCTGACAAGCTTCAGAAATTAGTATTAGAGAAAATGAGGTTTTATATACATGCTTTTCTCACCTTGGCCTAGACTTACACAGCCTAAATTCTTCCTATATCCCGGCACCTATTGTTTCTTGTTGCTGCCTCTGCTCAGGTGGAATATAGACTGGAACCTGAACTATTTTTGACAGGTCTTCTGCAGATATGAGGGATTCTGGCATTTCCCATCTAACCTTGCAAATTTTGCTACTTATTCCCTTCACTGCTGCACACCTTCTATACCCTCCTTTCTAGAACTTGTTTGAAGTGGACCTGTATGTTTCTTACCCTGAGCACAGAAAATCCACGATTGCCAAATTCCTACTCTTGCTATCCAGACTTCCTGAACCTCTTTTCTTCTCTGGGTGCGCTATTGGCCAAGCAGCCTGCAGGTGGCACGAGTAACAGCTATAGCATAAGTCATTTATGACTGAACTCCTCCCAGACCTTTGTTAATAACCAGAAGAGTAGTTGCCATTATATGATTTAAGATTCCTTAAGCAAACAGGAGGAGATGAAGTGAGCTTGGGAAAGTGTTTTTGGAAAGGCACAAAAAGACATGTAATAGCTAAGGCAGGTGAAGCAAAAGCTGAAAGAAGTGTTTTATCAATGCCAAAAAGAAAACTGGAAGGACTATCAAAGATGACCAGAATAAAGAAACTGATTGTGTGAAGACTTTGAGTGTAAAGGAGCTGAATATTCATGGGAAGCTGACATACAACATTCTGCGGTTCCTAAGACTCCTAGCAAGCCTGGCCAACATGTTGCCAAAATCTTGTTAGAGGGGATGGTTCTGTATATATCCAGTAAATCTCACCTGCTGGAACATGGGCTTTTTTTATCTCAACTGCTAAGTCCTAACTGCCCATTGCAAAGGTCTATAACTTTGGAAATTGCATTATTTGATACTGAATCCCTGATTTTTCTCAGGGTCTATCCAGTTGTTTCTAGCCTGTATGGATAGAATCACAAAACGGTTGAAGTTGGAAGGGATGTCTAGAGGTCATCTGGTCCATCGCCCCCTGCTCAAGCAAGGCTGCCTAGAGCAGATTGCCCTGTATCAAGTTCAGATGGTTTTTGAATATCTCCAAGGATGAAAACTCCATAATCTCCCTGGGCAACCTGTGTCAGTGGTCAGATGTTCAGATGGAGCCTCCAGTGTTTCAGTTGGTGCCCATGGTCTCTTGTCCTGTCACTGGGCACCACTGAAAAGAGCCTGGCTCTGTTTTCTTTGCACCCTCCCTTCAGATATTTATATACATTAATCGGATCCCCTCAAGCCTTTTCTTCTCTAGACTAAACAGTCCCAGCTCTCTCAGCCTTTCCTCATACAGGGGATGCTCCAGTCCCTTAATCATCTTTGTGGCCTTTCACTGGACTTTCTCCTGTAGCTCTATCTCTCTTGTACTGGGGAGCCCAGAACTGGACACAATACTCCAGGTGTGGCCTCAGCAGTGCTGAGTAGAGGGGAAGGATCACATTCCTCGACCTGCTGGCAGCACTGATAAAAATGAGTACAGCAAACATGATTGTTTAAACCACCTGTGCACATAGGAAGCACAATTTTATCCTAATAAGAATTCAAGAGAGTATTGCAAGACCCATGATGTCAACTTTAACACAAAACCCATCTGCCACTCTTGGTGTGAATGGTGGCTCTGACTGATTAATATTGAAACAGTGATGATTTTAAGGATAAGTGCAAAAAAACCCCTTTGCAGTGCTTCAGCGAAACATGGAATATATATTCACTTTCTGGGAGAAGGTGTTGCTGTCATGAAAGCCCAGTCCTGCTCACTGGTCTGTATATTCCAAGAGTATATGCCAAATCCATGCTGTATTAATATTATGCTTTAAAAAGCAGGCAGAGAGATCTGTACCCCTATTCCTCTCCAAGAGGAGAATTCTGGAAAGGAGTCTCATGAAGTCCCTTTTTGTTGGCACTTGTCCTATGGGACCTTCCTGGTAAAGGTGGCATATTTGTATCTCTGAAGAAGAATCATATAACTCATCCATAAAGCTGGATCTCTCTCAAATCCCCACTATAGTAAATGGTCCGTTCCAGAATATGGTATAATAGTCTGATGTACTAATATAAGCATTTCTCATTAATATGCTCACTAGACAGAAATTTTGGAGAAATGAACTGAAAAGTGACATGATCTAATCCAATAAAGGGTATTACATTGATGCTGGATAATCAGCTACCCATATTCGATTTGGGGAACAGTTGGCTAGGTAGTAGCTCTTCCACGGTGATTTTGATGTTGGCCAAATAGGCATCAGCAACATACGCTGAAGAGGGCTGACATCATTCTCTTGTGTATGAACAAGAGTACAACTTGCAAGGCATCAGAAATAATTCTTTTGTTGCTCAGCACTGGAGACAGCACTCCAAGAAAAATTGGAGCCAAATGGAAAGAGTCCTGAGGAAATCAGAATCAACAGAAGCCTAGAAAATGTAATTTTATGGTGTTCAGCCAAAGAAGAAAAGCCCAAGGGAGAACATGAGAGCAGTTTTAAATTACGTAACACTGCTGTAAAGACGCAGAGAATAATCTGTTTTCCATATTCAAGAGGGAGATGGCAAGAAGTAATGGTTTTAAGTTGAAGCAGATTAGATATTAGGAGTATGAACGAGCATTAAGAATAATGTAGTAAGTGAGGTTGCTTAAGAAGTTGTAGACTTTTTGTCATTACATGGCTCCCAACAAATACCTGTCAAGCATGACATAAGCTATTACCTTATCCTGACTGAGGAGGGTGGTTGTGGTGATGTCTCAAGAACTATTTTGAAATCTGTATGTCTATCATTCTATGAATCTATGAACTTTCTGGAGACCCAAGTCAAACATTCTTAGAATTTTTCTCACTTCCATTTCATTTTTTTGCAGCAACGGTATATTAATCATCTTGATCTGTATGATGAGGTTAAATATGTTGTATGGGTCTTCCAGAATGCTATCTATTAGTATGCAAGAAACTTTGAGTAAGAGAGGAAGCAACATGAGGGGAGTAATAAATATAGAGCAGCTGACACATCTCACAGAGCTCTAGCTGATTAGTGAGTAGCTGACTTTGAACATTCATATTCATGCTGTGGAAGACTCCAAGCAGGACTTCACTTTCAGTTTGTCTTCAGACAGATGTCTGTGTTGCCAGTCAACCTGTTGGATCACTGAAGTACCACTCAGTCAAATGAAAATAAATCAGATCTCGGATGATGTAATGCTTGTGTTACTGTGATCACTGGAAAGAGAATCAAGGTTCCTGTGTGCAGTGCCAAGTATCTACAAACCATTATATATAAAGGAGTTTTGCTTGTAAGAAGGCCTTCCAAAATGGTAGGTGAGGGCTCAGCGTATGGCATGTGTTCCAGCACTGGTGAAGACCTTTGAAACAGAGACATGATTTAATAGATAATGATTTGCACTTTGAGTGTGGTGGCTGTCATCACGTAGAGCTGACTGAATCAGGTGGGGTAACAAAGTCTACCCAAACTAGGTACACTGGTCCCAGCTAAAAGACTGGTTCCAACTGATAATAGCTACTAAAGTCTAAGTGGACTGAGAGGAGTCTGGAGTAGTGTTGGTGTCAGGAAAATCATAACTGGATGCAGCAATGGTGCAACAGTCTTGGTATGTTAAAGAAGATAAATGCCACAGAATTCCATTTTGTGCACTATGTGTATAACCCCGAGGTTTTATTTTCCAGAAGAACGAAAACATATGCTAAAAATGTAAAGTTCCCTATCCAGTTCTAATGGTGTCAGTCTGGAACATAAAGCTCATGTCAGTTTTATTATGGATAAACACCAGGGCAAATACACATCTGGCAAAAGTAGCAACCTTAGGCTTGTTAAAAGGACAGTCACATCACTGCCATTTGCAGTAGTAATATGCTCATGTAGCTGCTGCCAGCATTTGGTGGAGACACAGTGACGGTTCTGTTCTAGCCATGGAGCAGTTCTGGCACATTTCTGATCATACTAGTAACACATGCGGAAATGGTTCTGCTTGTGCAGATTCTGTTCCCACATGACTATTGGAGGGTTGGAAGAATTAATCAATGTGCTTATCATAGCATGCTACTAAAACCAGAGTAGCATTTAAACGCACAATTTGGTTTTAGAAATGTTTCTTGGTCACAGTGTTACAGACACAAATCACAGTTCTTTCTTCCAAGTGTTTTCTCCCCATCCTGGTTTTATAACAACTGCTGGAAGCATATGACTACTGTTATCACTAGAAAAGAGGAATCTGCTACCTGCTTCATCTTCCTATTAAGCTGTCATCCAGAGAAATGGTTCATTCATTTTTTTAAAAGCAGTTTCATTTTCAAAACACATTTCCATATCTAAAAAATTATGAGACTCTTAATGTTAACACTTTTGGCCCTGAGGGTAGGACTATGAAGTAAATATGTTGTTTTGCTGCAGTTGATTTCGGGGCAGTCATTCTAGGTTATGGCTACTCTGGCATGTAGCCTGATGGATCCCTTCCCTCAGGCTGTGAAAAAACTCCTCTGTAACTTTGTCAAATTAAGTTAGAAGCAAACAGCTTAAGTATATGCCACATAGTAAGTAAAAATTTGCTTGTTTTGGTTTTTTTTGTTAACATTTTTCATTAAAATAATAATTTCAAATCTTTAAAAAAAATTGACAAATGCTATTCAGCCAGCTCTTCAGTACAAAACTCACACTTGCTCAGGTCTTGACATCAAATCTCTCCCTTTTAATATATTTACAAGGCTTCATAATGTTTTTTTTCTCACACTTGTCCCTCTGAAATACTGATCTGTTCTGCAGAATAATTTTTCAAAAAGTGAGTTATTCCAGGAGAACTGATCATGATTAAGTAGTGTTGATATCTACCACTTGTCACTAATCACTTGCAGTACCGTTTGGTTGAGGCTAAGGGGCATTACCAATGTCATAAAACCAGGCCAGGTAACACAGTGCCAAGATTTCTGCATCCTAATTAAACTCTATTTCATTACTATGGAAAGCCCTCATCATACAGCTGTAACCAGACAAGGTGACATTTCATTATGACCTTTCTTAAAAAAAAGAAAGTGCCAGCAAATGCTATTTCTATTGTAGAAGGCATTCTCAGAGTGGTTATTTCTTCCCAAAAGATGTCTGCTCCTGTGCGTCTACTCACATAGAACAGGGAGATAGGAACTGAAGTATATTTGCTTGAGATTAGACAAATTTCTCTCAAAGAGAATGTCTTAACCATGAAGTTGTAGACTGCTTTAGGTGGGCTTGGGTGTGAGGAGGAGAAAATGGAGCTCCAGAAGTAATAAGGTCAGAGATAAAGAGAAAATGAGCACAGGCACAAAAGCTGGTGGCTTCAGAACAGCTTAGGGCTGATGTGTTTCTAAATCTGTTTAATACAAAATACACTGACAGTCCCAGAAACAGATGCTAGAATCTAAGGTTCCCCTTCCAATACAGCTCCCTAAACACCTGGCCACACATTTCTCTTTGGCCAAGGGCAGCTTTAAGTGTTCCATGCAAGTGGAAGATTTCTAGTAGGAGTGACAGAGTCAGCTGCTTCCTCATCTCCTTTTTTCATGTGGATTTCCAGGTGTCTCTTCTGTGGATGCCCAAAAGTGCTTGATTGCTAAGCACGCTGAACAGTGCAGAACTTGCCTGGTGCCCCATCACCCCAGGGAAGTTTAGGGCACTCTCCTGGAGAGCTGGTGGTGACCCTGTCAATGGAATGTCCTTCAAGGGAAATTCAGAGAAAATTAAATTCACCTGGGAGCTAAGGCACACCCTTGGAAGGGGAAGCTATAGCTCAAGTTCCCTCAGACAGAGAGACCATGTTTTCCACTTCCTAGCAGGTGAGCACCTCTAAGAGTGTGCTAATGAGTAATAGTGTCAGTATTTTAATGGGAGAGAAAGTTCACTGATAAATATGCAAAATCTTTGAATGTTTCCAAAATGAGATCCTCAAATATGATACACAGAAATATGCCTAAAGATACTCATGCTGGTTGGACAAGAGCCAAGCTCCTTGCCCTTAAGCATAGAATACTTCTGGGCACATGATTTTAGGAGTGTGGGAACTTAGTGTAAAAAACTAAGGTGCTTATTAAGATCAGGCATACACTGGTTCTGATAGAAATTGAGTCTGCATTTTCAAGATGACACTTTTGAGGGTAAATGCCTAGATTCTGCCTAAATCCTACATTAGATCTCCCTATATCTCATTTTGGAGTAGCACTCTCGGCTCCATGTTTTCACAAGAATGTTGAAAAATAAATAAAGAAGACACAGGAAAAAAGACATAAAATTATCCGAATGATGGAGGAAGCTCTTTGCAGTAAGGGTGTTAAAGAGCACTTTCACTTTAGGTTATTCAAACAGCATATGAAGAAGTGACTTGATTAAGTTTGTAAATACCCTCATAGACAGAAAATACCAGTTAGAGAAGGACTCTGTCAGTGTCACAGAAAGGTGGCAAAGATCAGTTGCTGGAATCTGGAATCAGATGCATGCAAATGATAGATTTGGTGCACATTTTTGATACTGGAGGTCGCTATTGATTGGACAATCTACAGAAGAAGTATATTTTGCATCTCTTGGTATCTGCATATGAATGTTATTTACCTTTTGGAAAGATATGCTTACATTTTGTCAAACACAAGGTACAGAAGTAACTGGAAGTGATTAAAAAAAACGGTCTAATGGTCCATTCTAGTTTTAAATTTTAAGAATCTAACATCTTCCCTGTGTTTTCCTCATTCTGTACTGAAAAAGCTCTAAAGCCACGCAAGACAGACGTTTAACAGTAGTATAAATTCATTGGCAAAAGCCATGTGTGGCAGTTTTGCACACTCATCACATTGCTGTGAATTAAATCTCTTTCCACTCTGACAGCATAATATTTAGTGAAGTGATATCCTGTCCCCAGTATTCCACTGATATCTCACTGAGCGTGGCTCCAGGGACTAGGAATTTAGATTTACCCTGAACATGGCTCAGAGCACTGGGAAAATAAGAAAAGGTTTTCCTCAGATTCATAATGATATCTCATATATTTTTTACATATACAGATTGTGCGGTTGTGAAGATGACACTGCAGTGCAGATCTCAAATTCAGGTTTCCAGTGCTGAACAATGATAAATTTAAATTGAGCAATGCCAGTCCAGCAGATCAAATTTAGTTAAAGAAGTGGGAGCTGCAATAAACCTTTGAAAGCAGAATAACTATCCTCAATACTCAGTCTGGACTTGGATATTATGATCTAAATCCTGCAATTCTTACTCGGGACATTGATGGAGGCGGTTTGGGCTATTAATAAAGCAGCTGGTTTCCAAGGCATCTGTGAAGAAACAGCCTCTGGAAAGCTGCTGCACATGCTTCTAGGGTCTTGGCTGTCCACATGTGGCTCCTTTCCTTTCCTTTCTTTCTCCTCGCCTGTTGGAAGTTCAGTGCCAAAGTCTCAGTGCCGATGCCTGGCCAGTCCCCATCCCTGCCCCTACTTCTGCATTGCCCTGCTCTCAGAGCCACTTTTGCTTGCTTGAACAACCCAAGTCTTCCTAAAACAAGACTGTCGGGTATCTTTGAGACCTCATTTATAAATCCATCCTCTCTTTCTCACCTTAATGATCATATTTTGACATATTAGTTGTCCTGGACTGGAGGTGAATTGCTTGAACAAGTTAAGACCTGTCTTTCATTTGTAAGCTCTGGGGTTAGTCCGCACACCACTGGTGTGTCTGTAACAGTGTTGTCTTGACAGCAAGGCTCCTTAATAGCCCTATGGCTTATACAAAAAACCGGACTCAATTTCCAGTACATTTAACAGTGACTCCAAACAGCACAATCCAGGAAGGCAGAAAGACTTTTTTACTGCTGTAAATGATATCCATGTGGGGGTTTTGTCAGCTTAGTGCTATCACTAGTCCTGCTAGTCAAGCTATGCAGTGGTGTCATGGGCAGTCGTGTGCAATACCTGGTTCAGGGTGTCAGAACTCTTTACCCTTAAAAAGATGGGGTTAATCTGTCCTTGCAAACTTGGGCATGCTTTAAATGTCTTGACCTCATTTTTTACAGCATCTCACGGAATTTTTCTGAGGTAAAAACATTTGTCCAGGCTGAATGGTCAGGATGCAGGAGCAATTCTCTTGGGTTCAAATTGCAAAAATTACCTTTGTTCCAGACTTGCAGTTTTACAGGATGCCGTGGCCATTTATCATCAAATGTCAAGTTAAAATACTCAGATCTAACTGATTTATAACAATCCTGTTCTGTAGATTTGGCTATAGATTTCACAAAGCATGATAGCAAATCGATAGCAAATGAAAAATGGATATGGCAGAAAATGGATGTGGCAGACTATGACAGTCGAAAAGGACAAGTGCATAATGACCTACACTACACTTTCTTTCAGCTGGTGGGCTTTGCCAGGGCATTCTGATAGCAGAAGGTAGCCCCAGACCTGACCAGTTGTTTAGTGACTGGTCATTAAGTGGGATGAAATGTAGCCATGTAGTATTCGGTGTGCAGCATTCTTTGCAGCTGCAGGACAGGTGTCCCTTGAAGCTTAAGATGCACAGGGAAGTCTGAATGAGGTTTTTCTATATACTGTATATCCCACTGCCAATAAATATTCTTCTCCTTTTAAATATCTTACAGGTTTATCATAAGAATCTGCTCAAATCTAAATGCTCATTTCAAACTGTCATTGAAATCATTAGCAGTCTTTTCCAATATTTACTCTCCCGTATTTTTTAGGAACACTGAAGTAAGTCTCCTGATCCTCCGCAGTGCAGATTAGCTCTTATTCTGACAACACTTGTTCCATCTGTCACTGAACACAGTTTGCTTTTCATAAGGTCTGAATTAGCTTTAGGATTTATTTTCACTTCACCAGCTTACACTTTTCAACTGGTTGCATATATTAGCACAAATTAAATTTTTAAAGTGTCTTGCTTTGGCTAATTTGTTTTACCTCATAAATCTGTAATGCTGCACCTCATTTGCCCCATGGTACAAACAGCTCAGCTCCCTTCACAGAAGTCTAAATGCTGTGACTGACCAGCAACACCTGCCAAAGGAGGGAATCCTGCAGAACCTGTGGGCTCTGAAGCACGTTAAGCAGCTCCACTGAAATCATATGTGTAATAGTAAGCATACGCTTAAATTCTTTTTTTGGAATTGTCCCAGAAAGTTCAGTACTTTGGAAGACCAAGTCCAGAGCATTTCAGTTTACACCACACAGGCAAAGGGGAACAGCTGTGGGGCAGCAGAATGCACAAGCAGTTGCAGCATTGATCTTGGCTCCTGGAGGCACTTATACTTTCTGTAGGGAGCCTGGGTGGAAGATGGAGGGAGGGAGGGCAAGCCTTTTCCTTAACCTGGCTTCCAGAAACACAGAGTCAGACAAACCACTGTCATTGCCACCACTGCAGTGATGAGAAGTGACCCTAAACTGTGATCTGGCCCTTAAAATGACCTCCTCCAGTTGACAAAGCTCCTTCTCCAATCTAGCAATCAGTAAACCTAATGCTGGATCCCACGAAGTGCGGAAGAGGCCAGGAAGTGCTTATATTTTTTCTCAAAGAGCTACAGAAAAAGTGACAGTAGAGTTTTGCCAACCAAATAAACATTTTGGTATTCAGTATAATATGTGTAATGATAATATGCTGCATTAGTCCGGTAATTCAAGACATTTTTATGGGCCAGGCAGGGGAAGAATATCTCTTCTCATATTCATTGCTGTGATCATGCAATGGGGAGGAGGCAAAGGCCAGAAAGTGTCTGACTTTCACAGGTTCCTTGTGCCTAACATTGGACCTCCAGAAAATGTGGTTGATTTTCAGGTGTGCTATGGTGCTGAAACTACTGTTTACCATGCAATCTAATATTTTCTCATTAATCATGTGTTTCTTAGTCTAGGCATAGCTAGCTTTTTGGTTTTTTGGGTGGGTCCTGACCCACAGCAGAGTCTCTTAGAGATCATCATAAATAATAATAAATATTCATGTAAATCATCAGCTATTAAAAATCAAGCTATTTTTACTTAGGTAACCACTTAAAAAGTGCCTGCCTGTTTCTAGGTGTCCAGGTGAAAAGGATCAACGTGCTTTTTCTCCTATTACACTTCCATGCACCTAAATTCATCCAAGCATGTAAGAATATACAAAAGAAAAATTTTGAATGTACTTCCTAAATTTGCATTTCATTCAATCCATTTTGCCAATTTAAAACAATTATTTTATGCTAGACAGTACAGGAGTTTATCTGAACCACTGGATTTTGTATTGTGTAGACTCTTCAAAACTATTTACTTGATCTTTTTTATGTGCATGCTGAAATGCATTTCACAAAGTGGCATGAGATGTTTTAAGAAATGCTTTCCCAAGCATCATTCCAATTGCAGCCTTCAAGGATCAAACATTTCAAGCAGATGTAAGTTTTTGTTTTGTTAACTAAACATAAAAAAAATTTGTAAAATTTTTTCAGGACCCAAAAACATGCTTAAAAAGAAGTTGAATCACCATAGCCATTGTATGATCATAACTGCATATTTAGTATAAATTCTATTCTGTTGTATTCTGTTCTGTTCTATTCTGATTTCAGTGTCACCAAGATAGCATCTGAATGCTAATAGTGCAGTAAATGCCATAATATTTAGTACGTATGGGTAGTCTATACATGTTCTACTCATAAGTAGACATATTAGGTGTGATTCATCTAATCAAATGCTGCGTTTGTGATGCATGTGTCTAATCTGAACGGGCCCCATAGAATCCTTTTATAATCAGTGGAAGAACAGTAAATGGGTATGATTCATCTCATTCTAATACAGATGTCTATAATAGATCATAGGAATTGCCCCAGGCATAGATGTTTCCCTCCTTAGCTCTAAAGGTTAGCAAAAGGATGACAAAACCTTATTGCCCGTTTCACCACAAATCTTCTACTATAGTATGTTAAATTACATGTTGGTGAGGCATGAAATAACAAATGATGGCTTGGTTCAAAGTGCAGTGCTGCTTTTCTATACTAGTAATAGTCATAGGAGCAAATAATTATTTCCCAGTATTACTGACTTTGAGTAGTAGTTTTAACAGACCTTTTAATATAAATAGGGTCATTCATGCAATACAGTATGAATTGACTTATAGCCAGATATTACATCAGGTTACTCATAAAATATTGCTGAGCTGCAGTTGAGAATAAGCTACATACTTGCACTCATTATTGCTGGTTTAGTCACCCTTTTACAGGGGACGACAGCCTGGTTCAAGTCTGCTGTGTAATGGTGGTCACAAGCTAAGGATGGCTTTCCCATACTCCCGGGGGAATCTTAGGCATTGAATTATAAATTCAGGTCTCCTTGGGGGAAATTAAGTGTTTAAATAATGTTTAAACATAAAGTAGAAGAGGCAGGCTCCCTTGCTCAATCACTTGAGCCCATCACAACAGATATACCTGCTTGAAGATTGAGATTGCACCAAAGTTTTTCACAGACTTACTGAGTGTTTATCACCAGACTGTTCATTATTGTTGCTTGCAGCTTGCACTCACAGCAAATTTCATTACAACTTGTTTCTCTTCCAAGAAACAGATGGTATTTTTCAACAGAAAATAATTATCAACATCTTTGGAACCTGTTCTAGTCAAACAGAACAGTTCTTCAACCTACAGGAACTTTTCACTTTATTGGAGTTTTGAGCCGACTTGCTGAAAATACTCTAGTTTTTGAAATGTTTTCATTCATGTTGATTTTTGGAGAAAATGGCTGATAACTTAGAGTGGGGGGGTGCACCATGAACTTTGCCCATGTGAAGGATCCTCCACTTCAGAAGATGAATGCTCAGAAACTTGTAATAACAATCTCCCTTACGATGCATAAACTGGGGGCTGAAGTCACAACATCTAGATCTGCAAAGAATTTCTAAAGATGTATTATGCTGCTTTTCTATTTATTTAGATGCAGCTCTGATAAGTGGCTAGTTATCTTACTAAAGGTGAATTAAGTGTACTTCCACAGTGATTTATTTAAAAAAGCTCATATTTCAGAATTCACTAATGAAATATTGAAACTTAGAAAAAGGGTTACTAGGACATTTTCATTTGTGCTTTGTGCTGGAAGTAGTTGCATAAATTCACAAAGTTACCCTATGCTGTAAAAATTCTGTGGAAAGGAGGAGTTTCTGCTAGAACAGAAAAGTCATATGAGTTTTGCCCAATATGCTCTATCAGAGAGCTGGTTGTTAAGGCAGTGCAGAGGGCCAAAAGGCACAGTAAATATGTCCGCTGAGCACAGTCCATGCTGCTACAGCTGGACTAGAGCTGGTATTCATGTTAGTCCAGTTATCTCTACTTGTAGTACAAGTCAGAGTATAGGCAAACTAGTGAATGTGGTGTTCACAAGGATGTGTGAGGAAATGCCAAGCTGTGTGTACATTTTTTCAAAACTTCGATTACAATTCAGCAATTCATTTTTTCTCCTCTAAAATCAGATGGAAAAATTGCAAAGCTAAATATTTCATTGATGCAATTGTAGATTTATAAGGTTTAGGCCTTAAAGTCCAAATCCTTACAGATTTCTTGCACAGCAGAATCCTGAATGAGATATCATTGGAAAAAAGTAAATGTATTTCTCTTTCCGCTTGTATAGTTTTACTTCCAAAGCAGGAATATCAGTTTTTCGGTAGTTAAATTGCTTTTTTTCATCCACACAAATCAGAAGGTGTAGAAAGCAGTGCTGAAAAAAACCAGACCCTCCCCTCCTCTCATTTTTCTTTGTGCCACTAATGCTTACTGAACTTTTAGACTATACATATAAACTTTAGAGAAAATGGCTTATGTCCCAGGAATGCAACTGTTAGTTCTCTCTCCAGCTAAAAGCAAGGATTTAATTTAATTTTGCTGCTTTGTGAGACTTTACCCCAATTTATTTAAATAGAGCAGATTATGAGACTATTCAAGTTACTTTTGTTCTCTTTTGCTGCTGGTCTCATGAATGGCAGCAGTTAAAAGCACCCCTAATTAAAAAAATGGAAAAAAACTCTCCTCAAGTTTAAATGAATACATTTGTTATTAATTATTTTCTCCCTGTATTTTCGCTATTCCTTAGTGAAAATGCTTTCAAGAAGACGGTGTTCTGATTCTTCAAATACTGAAGAATTGCATTTTCCTCCTTACTTTTTCTTATCTGCTCTCTCCTGTCGTCTGCCATGATTTCTGAATCACAGAAAGGAAGAGGGAGATGAATTTTTGGGGCTGAAGCTAAAAAGGAGAGGGCTAAACTGGATGAGAAGGCATTTCTCTGCTACCTTCCCAGAGCCCAGGGAAGGGTGCCAGCCCACAGCTCCTTCCCTGCCCAGCCCTGCCAAATCCCAGCACTTCTGCCCATCTCCATATTCCCAGCCCAGAGACTCTCCCCTCAGTGGCTGGAAGATACGCTGGGAAGGGCTGTCTGCCTGGGACACTTAATATTGTTTGTCCTCACTTATGGTCCCCTCCCTGCCCCTCAGTGACATTGCTTTTAACTTCTTGACAATGGGCCCTGTTTCAAAATTATCTTTCTCTGAGGTGTTTGTACCTGAAGGAATTAGGAAATCCAGGCTCACAAGCAAGACTTTCATTTTGATCCCACATCTTAAGCCAGACAAATTACTTGAAATCTGGTCAGGTGCATCTTTGCTCAAGCGTCACCTTTATCCCACTAATTTGCTGAAGTGATGGGTGCAGGTTTAAGTGTCCTCATTCTTCCCACTTATCTTGTGGCTCCAGAGCTGGCCAAAGACCCTCCAGATCTCAAACCACGCAGGAGACAAAGCAGTGTATCATATCACAAAGCGAAGATAAAGTTTCATTGTCTTCCAGGGGTGATTTACAAAAAGCTGAGGAAATAGCTCTCATTTCTCTACAGGAGACCAGAAGATAGGCCTGTCAAAGTATTCAAAGATACTCCTAAATCCAGAGGAATTAAATAGTCAGAAGCAGGTGCATAAGTATTCTGCTGAATCAGAGCTGCAACTACAGTATATTTAGAACAGACAATATTTGCAATATACAAAGATCTATTTTTCTAAAATGGCTGTGTCTACAGAAAGGTATAGGACATCTCTACACAGTCTGTAATGTGATTTATTAACCACTGAGAATATCACTACTCAAGAGAACAAGGAAGTGCAGAGACATTGTTATACAAAACCCATGTGGAAATAATTCTCTAAAATGAAAAACTCATTGAACCAAAATGTCAGAAATACTTATAATAAAAGGACCATTACTTTTGTCTTAAAGACCTTATTAAAAATACTTTTACTAAGGTGTTTAGTATATTTGACTTTTCAGTACAAATGGCCTAAACAAAACACAAGCATTCTACCCTTTATATCCCTCCTGTTACATAGAGTATTGTATGAAAAAGACATATGGATGAAGTTTAAAGCTTAAGCTGAGACGGAAGCTAATGGCCCAAACAGTTCAAACAGCTATGGTGTTACTTTCAGAGGTGCTTCTTTTCAGTTTGTAGGGTAGGACACCCAGTTAAGAAATATGTTTTATTATCTCATGTCTAACCAAACAGAGGAAAAAGTTATTATTCTTTTATTTAGCATCAGGAATAGGACTGGGTCACTGTTAGCAACATGATAAAGATTCAGCAGTATGAAGTCAATCTGCATAAGGACAAAACTAGACCTTCCTTCAGTATCAGAGGCCTTTCTGGTAAGACTCCTACAGGTCTTGGTGATTAATTCCAACTACACCCTTTGAAATGGGAAAGTACAATGGTAACTAATGGTCCCCTCAACTTCATCACCTCCCCTAGAGCAATGGAGAAGGTAGCCACCTATGATAGTGTGGTATGGTCCATGTTAGAAGGCATCCTCTATCTATTTATCTGGTGAGACAGTCCATACTTGGACCCAGTTTGTCCTCTTTCACAGTGCGTGTGCAAAGAACTTGTGGCTGTCGTGATTTAACCCCAGTCAGCAACCAAGCACCACACAGCCATCCTCCCCTCCAGTGGGTTGGGGGAGAGAATTGGAAGGGAAAAAGTAAGAAAACTCATGGGCTGAGATGAGAACACTTTAATAATTGAAATAAAATAAAATACAACAACAACAACAACAATAATAAAAAATTGTAATGAAAAGGAAAACAACAAAAAAGAGAGAGAGGAACAAAACCAGGAAAAAAAAAACAAGTGATGCAACTGCTCACTACCCGCTGACCAATGCCCAGCCAGTCCCCGAGCAGCAATGGCTGCCCCCCGGCCAACTCCCCCCAGATTCTATACTGAGCGTGACGTCATATGGTATGGAATAGCCCTTTGGCCAATTTGGGTCAGCTGTCCTGACCATACTCCCTCCCAGCTTCTTGTGCACCTGGCAGAGCATGGGAAGCTGAAAAGTCCTTGACTTAGTATAAGCACTGCTTAGCAACAACTAAAACATCAGTGTGTTATCATCTTATTCTCATGCTAAATCCAAAACACAGCACTATACCAGCTACTAGGAAGAAAATTAACTCTATCCCAGCCGGAACCAAAACAGTGGCACAGAAGTGTGTACAGCAGCAAACAGCATGTGAACAAAATGAGGACTGGCCAGTTCCTCCTGGGTGGGAAGGCAAGAGAGCACTGGTAATTAGGAAAAAAAAAGGAACAAAACACACAAAAGAACAGTTATTTTATGAAACTCATGGCCTTTTTGGAATGAACAAACAATTTAAGAAAGCTCGTGCAGTGTGTCAGTTCATTTTATTTTTCCAGTTTTGCCAGTGATGCCATAGAAACTAATTTTCTGTTCCACACAGTCCTGCAAAACTGCAGGTTAAATATTAAAAAGTTTGATTTGAGACATAATGTGGTTGCAACCTAAGCAATTTGAATGTTGGGCTCCAGGCATTGGACCTGTGGTAACAGATCCTTGGACGCGTGGACTTCCTCAAGCACAAATCCTTTGGCAGTTTATGTATTTCTACTAAAAGTCTAGTCTTTCCTTTTTTTCTGCCTCTTTCAAGGGCTCTGAAGACTCTAAGACAGGTTTTCACAACACCTCTTAGGAGTGAAGGAGAAACGGGAGCGTACATTAGCAGAAGCTGCTCTGAAGCAGTGAGATCCCAAGCTCTGTCTGTCAAGCAGCTCTCAAGTCTAATGTTTAAAATAATAATAATGTATGTGCAAGACTGGTTAAATGATTGCAGTGATTGTCATTACTATTGGATCAACACTACATCACACATAGTTTAGCTGAATTACTGAACAGTAAACACACTTCTAGCTTTACATAATACACAATATTCACAAATATTCAAATGTGCAAATCTTTGTATGCACAAACAAACAGGAAATCACTGCATTACTGAGATTGGTGTTGATTTGGATGGTGCTGTTTCCCTTTGAAGAGCCACCCTGGTGATGCTGATTTTCTTTCAAGGCAGGACGGAGCTGACAGACCGCACGAGGGACAGGAGACACTACTGCTCTACAGCAGCATGGCTACGATAGGGGATCCTGGCCCAAATACATACGTGGGTGTACAATCAGCCCTTTGAAATCCAGTTCCATGACATTTTTCTGAAGGCAAGAATAGTCTTCCTATTGTATTCCTCAGCAAGATCACCTCTTGAGTGCTAATTATGTCTGCGACTATTTCCAAACACCTGCTAGGAACTGTGCAGACACCCTCTCTCTCCTCCCTCTGCACATACCTTTAAGTTGAGTATGCCCTGTAAATTCATCTCCAGATGCTAGTGGCATTTGGACAGAAGGTTTGGGCCCCGGTATGGCAAATCACATAGTCACATGTCTACATTGACTTCTGTGAGACTATCTACATGCTTAAAATGCAGTAAGTCTGTTAAGTGCTTTTACTGGATAGGGACTGCTGCATATATCATACCATTACCAACTCCTAAGCTATCCAGTTTCACTTAGGCATCCAGTTTGCTCATGCAGGCAGTGTTTTAGACTGGATGATGGGATTACAGTAGTCATGATGATTGTGATAATGTATGTAACAGGTGATACGTTATTAAATCTCAAAGCTTTGACATTTAATTTTCTGGAAGCAGTTTCAGGTCCACAGTGCCCTGGAGTAAAGTCAGGGTTGGCTTCCTGATGATCTGGAAACCCTCAGCTGGAATGTTCTGATTTAATGACTGAATATTTTCCCCCTCAACCTGTTACCATAAGTTCAAATACAATAAAAGCTTGAAATGCTGAACTGGATGGTGGTTGCAGCACAATGTTAACAGTCCTGATCAAAATTGCTGCATTTTAACAAGTGTTACATGCAAAATAAATAATAAAAAAAATCTGAAGGTTATTTTATCTGTACATCTTATCTATACACAGATACTACTCACCAGATTGCAAGTAATTATCTTGAAAGAAACTTTTTTAAATTATAGTTTTTGTGTAGCTTATATTATGTATGATGATGCAGTGGCAAAACTACACAGAAAATACATATCACCAGCAGGGAATGGACTCAATGTTCCAGTTTGATTCCAGCAATACTTCACCTTTACATGGCCTTCTATAGTTTTTCCCTAGACCCACAATAGCATTCTTCCTTCAGATCCAGATTTTCTTCATCAGTAGTATTTCAACTGAAAGACATACTAAATCACCTACTTTTCAGCTTTTAGACATATTTGAAATTCAATAGGATTGCAATATCTTCATTTTTTTCCCCATATCTATAGGTTGTTTTTATTTTCCAATGAACTGCTTATTCTAGTTGTGTGGAAACAACATAAGCAAGATCAGAAGCTCCAAAACATTAAAGAAAAAGAATTATTTCTATCGTATTCTTTTATGGACTTTCCTTAACGTAGAGAATTTAGTAACTAGTAAGTAAAATTTTCGAATGTTGACACAAATTTCTTTGCAATGCATCTATTTTATTTTTTGATACAGAGGATTAAAATAATATGGAGAAGGTGAGAAAAACGCTGAACTGTAAACTATTTTATTAGTGTTCCACGCAAGAGGACATTCAATGTCCTGCAACCTTGCTGTTGTTAGGATAATTTCATGAAGTTGTGCTTCTGTGGTTCTGTTTCACTGCTATGACCTCAGAAGCACAGAAACTAAAAGTGGAAGTGTGACAGGCAAAAGAGAAGAACACCAAGGCTACTATAAAGGACTATTTTACCATTGTTATAAGTGTTAAATATCATACCCTGAGTTACGCAGTAACTGATGTAAGTCACTGAACAGGTAAACAAGTTTTAAGAAAAATCTCCTTTGGGGGGAGAACTTGAACATAGTGATCTGCTTTGATTCAAAAGGCCAGGCAAGGGAAAAAAAAAGGAAAAAAAAGAAGAAAAAGAGCTGAAACCTGTAAAGTCACAGCTGTAACTCAGAAGCAAAGGTGACACATGCAGGCACATGAGCTAACAAACTTGCACTTAGCAGGGCCATATTTTTGTAATACTTGATAAGCTGTCTTGTGTGCAGACTTTTAATTAATTAATTAATTAATTTTTAATGACAAGGTCTGTAGGTAGATATAAGACTTTTAATAGACTGATTCATACAGCTGGGAAAAGTTTACAACCTTTTCAGATCTGAACAAGCCCTTACATGTTGAAATCTTGTCATTTTGCAGCTATCCTGTAGGGTTTAAAGATGATATTTCCTCCCCTCATAAAGTTTATCTTGAGTATTCCCTTAGACTACTATGGTTACAATAACACCATCACAAATGTTTTATGATGCATTTTCTATGTAAAACTTTGGCTTTACACTATGAATAGTGATTTCGAACCCCTTAAACTCCTTTTTCTGTATGTGTGAGACCCTATAGGACCGTATAGGACCCTATAGGACCCATGTGGCAGACACCACATGATGGCAGGAGAAGACAGGGCAGTACCGCAATCCACAGATTGGGATGTGCAGCCCAGCCTTCCCCAGGTGAAAGACATTTTATTCTTTCCAGTGTCATGGGTCCTGCAGTGGGTTGGCAGATCATGGAGTGGCATCACAAAGCATGACCTCCACAGTGCCGCAAATAAATGAATAAAAGGCCCATTTGGGGTGGGACGACAAGAGGAGGGAGCAAACTGCAAGTGTGAGGAGGTGTATCCTAAGTGTTTCAGATTAATCAGGTCTCTGAATAAAAATAATAGTGTAGCCATAAAACCTCTGGTCCTAGTGAAATGTTATCTTCACCCAATAAAGTGACAAGTGAAGTCCTGAGATAAGAGAAAGTGGTCTGAGAAGAGAATATGATGCAGATAAACCCACAGTGTGGTGAACACCAAAACTGTGAACAACTCTCAAGAACATTAGATTTTTCAATAGAATTTCTTTTTCACCAATTTTCTGTATTAGCTGGCAAGGTCCTAATAATATTGCTTGATTACATCCTACTACTAGAAATCTTGTGGATTAAGTGTTGACAATAAGCAGGCATTCTTCTACCCCTCTTGCAATCAGTGAGAGTGCATCCTGGGCAAGCACCAGCTTCCTCTCAGCACTTGCTGCAGTGAGACCAGCACTGAAATCTTTCAGGACTGAACACCCTTCTTGGGGCTGTCTTGGAAGCAGGGATTTTGAGAAAAGAGAAGCAAAGACATACCACTGAAACATGCAGTTCTTTTCAAAACGTAGGTTTAATAATTTCCAATGACGCACACTGTGAATTCACTTCTTTGTTTGCAAGGACATGTACAAAGGTTAATTCAAAAGTAGTTTTCCTCCAAAAGGGCGTTTTATGTCTCTCCCCTGCCTTTAATAGCTGCAGAAGCGAATACCAGATGGGACAGCTGTAGATAGGGCAAAAATCAAGTTAACCCCTTCCAAGTCATCAGTAAGTAAGTCTCTTTTGGTCATTAACTTACAGTTTCTATGACTTCACACACAGTGTCAAATCCCAAATACCTGCCTTACGACCAGAGGACTACCGTTTTTTAAAATCCACTTTTGTCTCCATACATTTTGGTTCATCTATGTACAAATCATCATTAAAAAAAGCAATGGCACAGTAATAAAGAATATTTTTGCCTCCTCTAGGAGGCAAATAAATAAAGAATAATAAAGAATATAGATCCTCTAATAAAGAATATTAATCCCTCCTCTAGGAGCTCTAACCTTTCAAACAGTGGTGCAGATCCTCTTCTTACATCAGCTTGACACTGGTGCAGTTCCAGCAACAAAGTCACTTCTGAGTTACACTTTCATGAAGGAAGTGAAATCAGGTCCATCTATTGCAACTGATAAAATCTACACATAGATAATGCATTTTTCTTGGGAGAAGACTGTGCTTTCAAAAACTGGACTTGAGGGTGTTTTCAATGATGTTGACATCCCACTCTGCCATCCTGACTTCCACGTTTGTGCACCGCCGGAGACGCTTCTGGAAGTTCCCACTAAGTAGGATATAGAGAAATGGATTAATGCTGCTGCTGGCATAGCTGAAGCAGATGGATATGTAGTAGCTCACGTAGAAGGTCAGGGTTGGCTGAGAAATCTGAAGATTCAGGAGCTGGATCACGTGGAATGGGGCAGCGCTTACCACAAACACGGTGACCAGAGCAAGTACCATCTTAGTGAGCCTCATGACTCTTTGCCTGGGGATACTGCTGGTGTAACTGCAAAACAAAGAAGGATCCCTAGCATGGAAAGTCAGGATGGGAAAATGATGTCATGGATTCAGTGTACTGATGAATTACAGTTATTTGAGACCAAATCCACCTACAGTGCAAGCAAAGGCCAGCTCTCAACAACTGCATTTGTTGTTATTTACACATTAGTGTTTCTTCTGCTTAGGCTGAGTTTGATCCTATGCCACACACATACAGGAGCCACTGAGAATTGTTTACATATATTTGATGAAATACTGACAATTATTTTCATTAAAAATGCTTACTCCTTTTCAACATGGGAGCTATATAGCTTTGCATTCCTTTTCATCTATGACTACCTTTTTTTGCTAACAACTGGAACAGAAGTATCCAGTTAAAACATGACTATTATGAGCTTGAAAGAGACTTAGAGAAAAGAAGCAAATGATCCTCCTGCCTGAGGAATTAAAAACAACACTAAAATGGAAATCAATTTCCTTTTTAATAGAAAATTGGTAGAAGCTGAAATTCAAAGCACATAGTCCTAGAACGAAAACATGCTGATAAGGAGTTGCTGTCACAGAAACTGGGAAATTGTATTTCATGTGTTTTATGTGTCAGTTTTCTTTTATTGCCTAGGCTTCCCCAGGCTGTGAATGGTGGCTGGGGATCCTCATGGGGCCTGGAGTCCTCTTCCCACAGGAGGGGCAATGCAGCCTGGAAGCACCCAACCTGCAGCCCCCCGGGCCACGGAGGCTGGTACCAGACATAGCACCCAGATCCACCCAGGGTTTCCTAATCTTTGAACTGGGAGCTTGAAGCCACAAGATCCCAATGGGCAGGTGCCCTCCCACAGCCAGAAGTGCGGGGTTGGGTCATGCCTTTTTGTTGTCCTCAGATAAGCTGAGGACTTCAGCCATAACTTTCTCCTCAGTGTTTCCTTCTAACTGGGTTATCTTGCTCCCTCCCCTGAATCCCTTCCCTAGTCTATTTCCTGGGAACCTAAAGCAGTATCTGAAGCACTGAAAGTTACATGATGCAGTGCCTAAATGTTGTTTTAGGACTAATGCTTTTGGCCTGTTACGTATAAAACCTTTGCAGTATGAGCAGAGCATCTGAAATAGGAAGAAGCATGAATAATACTTTACCTTCCTGCTTTCTTGTTTTGCTGATACATCTCCCACGTGTAACATAAAATTAAAATATAGCAAATAAATATCAGTGGTAAAGGAAAAAAAAAAGTTGTTATAGTAAGATAAAGCGTACACCTGTAAAACAAAATGCAAAAAGAACAAACAAGGTGATTACACAAAGAGCATCTCATAAATATAAAAAAAAAAAAATGACATTTTTCATAAAGTGGTCCCTGATTTGTGATTTGCGATTATTGATTGGAGATACATGGAGCCTGTTTTAGGCAGCAGTAAGTACCTAGAACTGCAAGTACTTTTAAGTATTAAAGTCTGTGTTCAGCACTTCTAGGAATGCTGTTGACAACAAGAAGATAACTACAAACTATACCTCTCAGCTTTCAAAATTCTGTATGTGTGCACTTTTGCCAGCACCTGTATAATTAGTGAAAATTCTTGCAAGCATTTATGCAGGACACAGTCTGCTTAGTCCCCTGATATTTTGCTAGTCTGATAGTAGACCAGCTATGACCACCTTCTAAGCAGTTTTTTCAACCATTCTTGCATCATTAGTGTAATCTAATCTACACCATCTTTCCTAGTTGGTTTGCTGGTATTTTGTTACAATTCAAGTTATTTTGTTTCTATTTATTCTTTATCAACTGAAGAACTTCCATCAAAGAAGGAGATTAGATTGTTTTGTTACAATTTGTTCCTGACAAATAGAGATAGAGTTTTTCTTATCACCTTACAGATTGAGAGCTTAATAATTTGTTAAACTTTCCTATTATTGAAGATCATTGGTTTTTTACTCTATCTACCAGAGTCTCCTTTTTCTTGTCTTCATACTTTTCTGTGTTAAAACCTCTAATGTGGAATTAAACAAGCCTCTGACAATTGGTCATGGAACAAAAAGGCTCAAATACACTCTTTTAGGCTTTGTCTACATTAACAAGTAGTACAAATTAGTAGTGAAAATCTGTAGAGTGAAGTACTTGGTGCTTAGGACATGACACATTTTACTCATGTTAAGGGGTTTAACTTTGAATTTTCTCTAATTGGATCCTGTGGATTGAGGACTGAATACACAACAGTGGTTGGAGTCCATTCATTGAGTTCCCAGAGCACTTCTTCCAGTCCGATTTCCCCTGAAAAGAACACAGATCATCTGCTCTGAGACTGCTGAATAATGTGAACTCAAGTGTGGTAATTGGAGACAATTGGGATACACACTCCAAAAATAGCTTCCTTATCCAAATGAACATGCTAATATAAAAACACCCAGTATCAGCGGAAATTTGCTCTCTGTTATGTAAGGTTTTAAAAACTTTCTTTTATGTCCCTTGCTAGTCATCACTCAACAAGCTAGCCTGAATTCAACGTATAGACAGGAATCCGTTTGGCCATGAGATACTGGAAAGTCATGTATGCAATTTGAGGAGGGTTCATTCTCTTCTGTGATCTATACCTTCCAAACATGACAGTCTGCCAGGTTAGAAAGGGCAATGAGATCCCATTTGTGAACAATAGTTACCTAAATGCAGCAAGAGAAGATAAGGAGAAACAGAAATCCTTCACTGTTACATTTGCTATGCGGGAGCTGTCTTGCTGAACTTGATCATGCTGAGGCTGCCTCTGTATTACCAATACAATCTGAGGTATTACCAATACAATCTGAGATGCAATGATTTGAATGATACAAGGCTCAGCTCCAGCCTTTAATTCTATTCCATGCATGCATGCATGCATCCATCTGTCCGTCTGCCTGTCAGGGATGTCAAAGACAAAATGGGTGGTATCCTCAACACCAGCTGAAGACATGATCCCCTGAGCATTGAAAGCTTACCAGAGAACATCATCAGGTGAGGTTAGATCAAAAGCGCAACTTTCCAAACCATCTTTGAACTTTATTGCTTTTGAGTAGACCCACCCAGGGAACATCAGAATAAGTGATGCCACCCATAAACATAAATTGACTCGAATTGTCTTTGATCTTGTTCTCAGGTGGGTTAGACGAAACGGCTGGACAAGAGCGAGGTACCTGTAAAAGCAGGTAACATAGCAATATAATAGAAAAACAATAAAATACTTAGGTTAATATTGTTGACCTCAAAATAAAAATTCTAAGAATAGCCATCACAAGGGAAGGAAACTGCATTTTTTTAAAAGTTGTCTAGTACAACACGCCAGAACAGCTTTAATTCAAGCAATTCCCTTAACATTCAACAAGTGTTGTTATAACTGATCATGCTTTTGGTCATAACATTATTTAATTAATATGATAGGAGCTTTTAGTAAATTATAGTAGATTAGCATGTAGGGGATAGAATTTAAAAACTCAGATATACAAGAAGCAAGCAGAGACAAAATCTGAGATGAAGTTAGCTCTGGAAAAGGACTGGAGATAATTTAATACAGACAAGACTGCTATTTAAAAAAATATAGAACTTTCTGATATATTTTAGCTCTAGGATTGCTCAAGTCCATTATAGTTGTAATCTAAATGTTTAGTGTCCACATAACTGAAGATACAACTGAAAGACTTCACTACCTTAGAAGTAACCTTCAGTTAGCAGCAGCTTATGATACAAAACAAATTCAACTTCTTCTTAATGACCTTCACATTTTGTAAAACACTGGTGAACTTTAATCTATCAGATCAAAGTGGATTAAATTGGGCAATCTTTGAGCTGAAAGCAGAATATTAAATGCAACAATTCACATGTCATAAAAAAGAAGGGGAAGTTAAAGCAACATGTGTTTTCCCTCTATTTTTTCCAGGAGTGAGTAAGGTAGGTACAAAGTCCACTGCATTTGGTACACCTTTTAATTTCCAGATTTCCCGGCAGGGGGATGATTCTCATCACATTGCTGCCAGCCTAAGGATATGATCAGTTATGATCCCCTCTGATATGTGATGAGAGGTCTACCACTGAGGTCCTAGCCCTGCTAGTGGTGGCTGTACCCATTGCCACCCAGACTGTGGGTGACTGGAGGCTTATGCTTCTGTCTTGGCCCCACATCCACCAACTCACTCCCTATGACAGGGAAAAGGGCAGGTGGAAGAACCCAACCTCTGGCAGCAGGAGCTGGTGGGTGGGTGAGGAACCATAATGCTGAAGAGAAATGGGTGAGATGACACTTATGGAGAAAACTCAGTTCATCCATTTATCAATTCATAATTCTTAAATTAATAAAAAGGGATACAGCTAAATGAAAGCTCCTGAATGTCAAAGTTTTACACAAAAAAAAAAGGAGAGAGGAAGCTTTGGGGCATTTTTTTTGGTAGAAAACATCTTGTTGTGGTTTAGCCCCAGCCAGGAACTAAGCACCACGCAGCTGCTCGCTCACTCCCCCCTGGTGGGATGGGGGAAAGAATCGGAAGAGCAAAAGTAAGAAAACTTGAGGGTTGAGATAAAGACAGTTTAATAGGGAAAGCAAAAGCCACGCACACAAGCAAAGCAAAGCAAGGAATTCATTCACCACTTCCCATGGGCAGGCAGGTGTTCAGCCATCTCCAGGAAAGCAGGGCTCCATCATGCGTAATGGTTACTTGGGAAGTCAAACGCCATCACTCCTAATGTCCCCCCCTTCCTTCTTCTTCCCCAGCTTTATATGCTGAGCATGATGTCATGTGGTAGGGAATAGCCCTTTGGTCAGTTTGGATCAACAATCCTGTCTGTGTCCCCTCCCAGCTTCTTCTGCACCTGGCAGAGCACGGGAAGCTGAAAAGTCCTTGACTAGTGCAGCAACAACTAAAACATCTCTGTATTATCAACACTGTTTTCAGCACAAATCCAAAACATAGCCCCATACCAGCCACTATAAAGAAAATTAACTCTATCTCAGCTGAAACCAGGACACATCTATTTTATGACCAGCTGCTACAAAATGGATCAAAAATTTAATTCTGTCCTTTTCACCTATATCACACATGCCTTTTTTTGTGCATAATGCTGGAAGAGTTTCGGGTAGAAGCAGTGAAACGCATCTCTCTTGTGGGAGTTAGATTGACTCAATTTCTTTTAAAAAGACTGAAAACTCTGAATCATAGTCACAGAAATCTTTTGAAACTGTAATTTTCTGAAATTAACTGAAAATGAGTGATTTACTAGCTGCTATGAGAAAGACAAATTATATAGGAATTTAAACAATACTTGAAAATAATTTTCTTAGTGATTGGCTATCAGCAGCTTCTCTACCAAATTCCATCCTGTTGATTTCATGTCAGAGTATTTAAAACTTGTACAAGTTGAAAGGATAAAACTGAGAAATGTTTAAATACTGGTGAAATTTTCACTGAATTTTAGTGTTTGTAGAGCAGAAAAAAATGACAGCCCAACAAAACAGGACAGTCCAAGCTAGTGTAATATGAACGTTAAGATGCTTTCTGGTACTGCCTAAGAAGGTACCCTTTTTCTAAAAGGTTATCATCTACATGTGGAATCCCACAGCACTTGTGCTCAGCTAATTAAGAAAGCTGATTTGGAAAGTACAACATTCTTGCAGAAGACTTTTTTCCCCAGAAAGTAGTATTTTTGGTGTGTTCTGAACAAGGGCCATTAGAGATTAATTCTCTATTGCTCTCAAGCTATAACTTAGCTAGAAATGAAAAACTCTTAATCAGTGAACTATTTATGTTTTTCACAGGTCAAGTGAGAAAAGTGCAGAAAAAACACAATAAAAGCCTGCAAGTAACAGTCTTCATAGTAACCCGATTCCTTCTTAAAAGCATTTAATGAAAGAAAAACAGGTGTAGACATGTATTAGGTTGGTTAAATTATTAGAAATAAAGGAAAAGATTTTGGTGGAGTTATTCGAGATTTATATCGTTAAAAACACAAGAAGCCAAATAGGCATATATAACACCAACTGCAATGTGTGCAAATTGAACGTTGCATTTTGCTTTCAGATACCCTGGTATGCATCTGCATTTACTCTAGTAAAACCAGGAAAGCTGCTGTGAATTTTCTTCAACGCATTTGAGAGCAGAAGCTTAGTAAGTGACTGGCTGCTTAAGAATGTGTTCGCCAGGCTGAAACCTCAAGTTTAATTAGACTGTGTATTAAACAGTCCACTACTGATACCAGTAAATAACCAGAAATACCACTAACTGGACAGCAGTAACTTTCAATATCTGTCATTCCTTTGCTGTGTTGCTGTATCTGTATTAATACATAGCCATACTTGTACCTTTTACAGGATGTAAATATCTGATACTTCTGATAAAAATCAGAAGATCCTTATCCATAGGTGCCAGCAACATGTTGCCTGCAAGACCTTGGAATGTTGCTTGAGGTCTTGTACTTGTTTTGCACAGCTCAGGTTCACCAGCCTGACAGAACAAGGTGCCTGCAGCACCTCAGTTGCTTGGTATGATTGCCCTTGGGCCCGTGAAGATCAGGAACCAGTGCATAAGATCAAGAAAGATTAATATTTCATGTGATAATACATTATTTTCAGTCTTGCTTGAGTATGAGTATGAAAGAGATTTCTTTCATTATTCAAGCTTTGCAACAACCAAGTTTTTTCACTAAGTAATGTTAAAGTAATGGCCATTATTGCTAGAATAAGGAAAAGGCTTTTCTGGCATATGATATCTTAAAAAGCTATGTCTAATTTCATGCAGTTATTCTCAATCCTCATGATGGTGGCAGAAAGAACAGAAATCCTCTACATTTGCAATGGTAGAACTGCTTTGTACCGTTCTTGGTACAGCTACCTCTCCTATTTCACTGGCTGCCTCATGGAAATAGCTTCTGACACTGATATTGCTTACAGGATCACTGTAATTGAGAGTAATTTACAGGCTTCTCAAGTTCTTAAAACTTGTGATTACTCCCACTTTACACAAAATTTGACCTCTTATTCTCCATGTAAGCACAGTATACTATGTATGCTTGGAGCTTGCTTTCATTTTTCAAGTGGTGCAAACAACAACATCTCCATGCAAAGTAAGGGAGCAATACCGCAACTGTTTTTAAAATTGGCAGCAGAGATGTTTCCAAAGAATGAATACTGAAGAAAGTTACAATGGACATTACAAAAAAAATCAGCGAATAAACTGTGAATTAAAGGAAGTATTTGTGAGAAAATGAAAGTGTGTAAGATGGAAAGAGGGTGCGTGGGGGAAGCACAGGAAAGTGACATTAGTAGCTGACATGGAGTAAGAAGTGCACCTAACCAGGCACCCCTCTCCCCACAGGCTGCAAGGAAGGTGACAGGACATGATTTATCCATCCTTTGCTGTGCTCTCCATACACCCCGTGAGTCACCTCTTAGACATGCCTGCTGCCTGCGGTTAATGAGAGACTGAACTTTATTTTGTGCCTACAGTTGGGTGATACAAAACCACCTTAATGCTTTCATATGCTTCTCCTTAGCAGGAAGGTTTCAGTGAGATCTCCCGTTTGTTTCAAGCTGCTTAAGCTCACAAGGTACCTAACCACAAAAACATTGGTTATTTCTTATTAGCGCTTTCATTAAGAACTGTGTATTGCACAAAGATTTTTAAGACAGGTTCACATGCACAGAGATTTATTACCAGGGTCTGTAGCTGATGGCGTATAGTTACTTTACAGGAAAAATCAAAGTGAAAAGAGAGAGTGTGGAAAGGTAAAGCTGTCCTGAGTGGTCAGGTGGGAAGAGAAGCAATGGGGGGGTCTCCTGACAAGCATCCTTCTCTGGGTCTCTTCTCCAGTGCCATATGTAATGCTTTTTTCCACAGTATCAACATGGTTTTCATCAGGACTCACTTCTTACCAGTTGCTCCTGTCTATGATGCTGTTGGTGTTGCTGAGAGCACGCTTTGCTGGGGCTGCACGCTGACTTGTTAAGTTTGGGGCATGCATGTTTTTGGGTCCACTAATGTCAACCAGAAGCTTTGACCACAGGGTAGGAAAAGGGAGGGGAAGAAGGGGTGATTCTCATGCTGGTGGCAGTCACTTCCCATGAGAACCCACCATAACAATGCGGTTGGGTTTGCAGGTGCAGGGCCGGGAGGATAACAGCGCAAGATCCACAGCGTGGGAACAAGGGGAAAGTGCTGCCCCAGAGGCTCTGGGAAAGGCTGCTGCAGCAGCTTGGGTGACCAGGCACAGATCTGCCAGCAGAAAGCCAGCTACAGAGCTTCAGAGGGAGGGCTGTTAGCAATGCAAAAGGCTGAGGCTCTTAAGGCACCGTGTGATGTGTGGCTTAACAGATGATGTTGCCTTTGCTCAAAGAACCAGAGCCCAATGCAGCGCAGGACTTACCAACAGTGAATGTAACTCATTTTGATAGCAGCTGCAGTCTAGTGGTTATCAGACGAACGTAGTTTGTAATAAAACTAACTGCATTAATGGACATTGAAGATCATTAAAGGAAGGAATGGCATGTGCAAAGGAACACCCTTAGCCTGGAGTGGGTACTGAATCCACATCTTCCAGCTCCGGAGATGCCCACCACTGCCTATGGGCTGGCTGACCCTGGTTCCTTTTGCTGTGTAGACACTGTCTTCCTGGATACACAGCTGAGTTTTCATAGGATTCTCATAAAAGTAAAGGGCAGGTTACTAACAATGCAGGTGAGGGTACTAAAATCTGGCCTGTATATATGTGTATTTCCCTAGGTATTGTAAAATGACTTTTCACACTTTCCGGATCAATTATTTGCTGGACATATTCATATACTGATATGTGACTTTAAAGGATAATTTCCCTGGGCTTCTAATTCTCATTTTTAACATTCAACTGAGCAAAAGAAAAAAAGTCATTTAATGAACTTTAAGATGAAAAGGAAAGCATTAAACTGATTGGAATGAAAACACCACCAGAAATTCAACCCAATGTAAATGTAAATGATTCTTTTTCTTGATAGAACTCAAACTTATTCTAGCCTAATGGTATTCTGACTTACCCTTCCCCAGACAATAAGAAATTACTCTCACCCTAAACACTTAAGAAGCAGCTTTTGTCTCCATTCTTTTGTAGCGGTGGGTTTCTATTGGTTGTTTCAGTTTGGATGTAATTTTCAATCTTGCCTGTTGTCCGATGATAAATTTGTGAAATGAAACGTGAGTGGTGCATTTGGGAAAACATGCTGTTTTGAAAATACAAGGTAATTTCCACTTCAAAGAGAGAGTGGAACTTAAAGGCAGACATGTGCCCTCATCTAACAAAGTAATTATCAGTAATAAAAGAATCTTTTGTTGGGAAAAGTCTGAAGAATACTTACTTGAAACAAACAATAACGGGAGTGTCTGAGCTGCGTCTCTGACACAGAGAGCTGGAGAAGGAGGCAGTGATGGAGACTGCAGAGCTCCCAAAAAGTACAAGCCACCAGGTATGTGGTGCCTGTTACCCATGCCTATTACCACATTTTTTTTTGCCTTTCTGCCAAACTTGCTGTTACAATGCTGCCTGGAGGAACATCTATGAGGCCAACCAACACCAAAGGTAGGTGGTGCGATCATGAAAGCCAAGGCGATACTTTGAAAGAGAAAGTATTTCATAGGAGCATGTGCTCCCAGTTAATGTTGTAGCTAACTGCATGTCATCTCGTCTGATTTCTAGCAAAGCCGTAAACATGTGGTCATACTTCGTCATGCATATAGGACAAGTGGAGGGAAACGTGTCTTAGAGCCTGGATTTTCCCCCGCTTTTTTCCTCCTGCCTCTGGACCTAACTTAACCTATCATATTTGACATCCTATGGTCTAACCTTATTACTATGTATTGCATATTGTCACATTATAGTATACTGACACTATTATTATCATTAATATCACTAATTAGCATAAATTATCCAATTAATGTTAATTATTAATTTATTATCTGTATTGGCTTAAAATGTACTGCTGTTAGGATTGCTCCAAGAGGCAGCAAAGTGTACCATGCTCAACGTCAAATGATGCTCAAACTCAGGAGATTGAGCTTTTAAAAGGCTTTTACCTTTTCCTCCGGGTGCGGTGTTTGTGACTGCATGTGAAGTGAAGCAAGGAGCGACAGAAAAAAGAGTGTGAAGAATGAGTAAATGGATTAGTCCATGGAAAATCAGGTGGTTCTGGTTTTAAATAACCGAAAGCCCATAACTTGCATAGAGATATGGTCCCACTCTACCAGTGATACTGCTTTGGTAAATATTTCTTAGAGCAACATTACAACAATGGGCAAACCAGGAACACATTTTCTCATGCCTGTCAGTCTTGGCTGCTGCAAACACTTGGAACACCTGCCTGTTTCTTCTCAGCCGTCACGGAGCTGCTTACTCCAGATTTCTCTTCCCAGCTTCACCTCTCCATTTATGTGCCTGACGCCTTAAGAGGATAGGCTAAATAAATGTTTATGCAGCCCTCAAAATTGACTGGTACGCTGTGTAACTCTCAGACTTCAGGAACTTTGCTCTGGAAACTTTTCCCATGCACAGAGACCCTTTGCAAACTGGATATTCACAAAAAGCAATTACTTATTGGCTATTACAAATGACAACAGACAACAGACAGCTAGGACTAGCAAGCTCCTAGGCTAAGTGTTAATACTCTTACCACCTCTGTATGGCACCCTTGAGTCTTTGCTGTACAGCTGTCAATGGGAGTGAAGGGGCATCTTCAGGCTCCCTGATTTTCGTTAGTATTTTATACGTCTTCATGCCAGTGTTTCTCTTCTTGAACCTTTGAGTTGCCAACTGTCTCCACCTCAACTATCTTATCTCTGGCTGCAATCTTACCTTTTTTAGCATATGTGGATCTACTCTAGGTACTTTTGCACAGCTTAGCATTTAGCAATTTTCTTAGGAGGCTGAGACAAGATTATACAGCTGTGCCATACCAAAAGTATGCCTTGGATCACAGACAACTGAACTGCTATCAAGAGGATTACACCTTTTCTTATAACCAAAGTTTGCAGAAGAAGTAGTCAGAAGTAGGTGCACTCTGTAAGAAGGGACCCAAACAGTTGCATTTTCCTATGACATGCTCCAGTGAGTCATGCTATGGGGAATGAGATGTACCTCACAGCCTCCTGTCACAGAAAGACGGTCTGGCATAGGTTTTACCAGCAGCATCTTGTATGCCATTAAGGAATAAGGAATTACGTGACTTCTGAATCTGCATTAGTTATTTTCAACATGTAAGTCTTGGCTCTTTTCTTAAAATGTCATAGGCCAAAAAGTTCCTTTGCCATTGCAAACAAGTCACTAACTTTGCTAGTTGCAATGTTCATATTCAGTTTAAGTCAAGGGACTTATTGGAATGTTCCAAGTAACAATGTTAGTGTAGGACATCATACCAGACCCCCTTTTCACTCATCTCACCATCTCCCCTGTCTCACCAGAGACTGTAGCATAAGAGTATATCAACATCTGGGATCGAGGAAATGCTGTCTGCAGCATACACATTTCTGATTTCACTTAAGCAAGTGATATTTTCATTGAACAGTCAAATTGACTTGATGTACATGGCGGTAAATTACATTAGGATAGTTGTTTATGTGTGCCTATGTCCTTGTCCAGAGAACAGCTGGTGTGGGTTGCTTCTTAGGAAGTTTTCTTTTAACTGATAGGTGAAAGTTCTGCTACCAAAGTTTCATTCAAGTTTAATTTATGTAATGTTGGCCAGTGGCATAAACAGGAATCTGTATTAAAAAATGTGTTTGATGTCAATTTAGAAAACTTTCTCATAAATTTTAATATGCATACTCAACTTGCATAGTTTTTACAGCTTTCCTTAATGTTTTTTATTTCATATTAAAGTGAGTAATGAAAAGCAAACTTTTATACATTATACCCCTCATAAATTGACCCCTAAAGCTCCATGGAAAGAACAGCTGGTTTTACCACTTCTTAAGAACTCATAAAGAAATTTGATTTTCAAAAAGAAATGCTGACTAAAGTCTCTGTTGGACCATTGTGTGACATAGTTCACTCCTATTATGAAGTAGAGGATTTACGGGAATGAAAACATTATCCAGCAATATGACAGATATTAATTTGCATGTCGTAGTCATTTTATTAATCTCAGACTTCTTCTGGAAGTGCCTTCTAGGTCTGACCTGCTCCTTAGAAATGCTTCCTTTAGAAATGCTTTTATTTTTGAGAAATGTGAAAGAGCACATGAAGCTGCCCAATGCTGCATTAGCCACAGCATTTACTAAGGTGCAATTATGTTTTTTGCTTTTATTGTGAATTTGGGATGATTTTACTGTCAAACAAAATCTGATAAACTCTGCTGATTTTTTGCAAAATAGCTGATTTAATCTTTTCACTTAATGAAAGCTCCCGGGTGGATTCAGAGGTGCTTTTCTGAAACTATTAAGCACTAGACAGTTTGGGAGCTTGTTGTCTGAAAAACCTTTGTCTCTCTTGGCTATAGTGTCATAATTGGTATTAGCAAAGATAAAACAAATGAAAGAGAAGTAATTTGAAGAGCTTTCCCTAGGCAAGTGTATTTGAGATGGAAAAACTTGCCTCAAAATAGAAAAGAAAGCACAGGCTTACCTTCAGTAATTTGGAAAAAAACCCCAAATGTTTATTTTAAGACATGGCTTTACTTGGGACATAAACTATTTCTCATACCAAGTTTTGATATTCTGTCTTTCCTCATTAGGATGTCATGTTTTTTTCCTGCCTTAATACTTACTGTCTTTTACATAAAAATTTTTCTCTAGACAGCAAGATTAAAGATACTGTTCTGTGTAAATTCTTTAAGAATATAGGAAAAGACTGTCATTTGTCACATTACTCATATGCAAATGTAAGAGCAGAGCTTTTAAAATTGAACTTCAAAGGAACTGATAATTTCTTGGCTCTTTTTTAACTGCTTGTCAACCAAATAAGACTTGTAATATCATGCATTAGTGTAGCCTCTTTATGATAGCCATACTTTATCAATTTCAAAATTATTTCTAACTTTCAATTTTCTACCTTCTGCTTTCTGTTTTCTGATAATTTTTCTCTCCCTCTCTTTAGTGACTACATTCTACTTCCATGGAAGCATGCTGTCTTGTATGCTGCAAGTTCAATAGGAACCATCCTTGCCATTGGCTCTGTTTATTTATCCTAGCTCATAAGTTCAAAGTTATCTCTTGAATGCCTTCTTAATGATTGACTAGCGCCTCATGCTATGCAGGAACGTTTGTCTTTTTGTTTTCCTCCATGCTCTCTCTGACATGTGAAAGAAGACCTCTGTGGTCCAAAGGAGACTTTTCTTTCCTGAATATGGTCACTTTTTCCTTAAGATCAAAAATATACAGAAGCTGTTTTTGAAATCTGTAGTTATGATAAAAAGCTAAAATTCTTGTACTCTTACTGCATTTTAACAAAGTTTTTAAAACAGTAGGTTTCTGCAGTATGCCTGGAAGCCAATTTTTTATCTTAAACAAGAATGGTTAAAACAAATCTAGTTTTAGTGACATTAAGCCTTTAGTAGAAGCTGCACCTCTAAAGATAAGCCCCAGAACAGTAAAACTGGTGGTGACGAGGATCCCTTAAGGCCTTGTTCATAGCATGATGCTATAGTGAGACTTAAAATACTTCTGCCACCTCCACAAACATCAGAAAAAGATTCCTGGGGTTTTCAAAAAATCATTAACCATTTCTCATTCTTGAATTACTACAGCTTTGCATAAACACAATCAGGTATTATTGTCCTTGGGTACAGAATGAAAATCTGAAACCACGTACCTGTCCAAACTCATTGCGGTCATAATGGCACTGCATGTAAACTGGTTGCATGTGTCCAGGGAGGTAATGATGGTACAAAGAGGGCTGCCAAAAACCCACTCGCCTCCACGTGCCCACTGGTGAATGAGAAAGGGCATGCCAATGATATGAACCAAATCTGCTATAGCCAGATTGCAGATGTAGATATCTGGGATAGTTTTCTTCTGAGTTCTGAAATAAATTGGAACACATGGAGGTGATTACTTGACATAGTTACTGTATTGTTTTCCAAGTATACTGTTGATAGAGCAGACCTCAAAATGGAACTGCACACAAATCAGTACACCGTCAGAACCACTATTTTAGAGTTTAGATATTTCAAACTAAACATTTTAGGCTCAACAAAAATATATTGTTCATAATTTTGCTTTCCAGTGAGGCTGAATGGGCTATTTAATTTATTATCATCAGCAGAATTATCCATATTCTCCTTTGAAAACTATAAAGTGTTCAAAATAAACACAGGTCTGATGGACATAGGAACTCTAGAAATATCAGCCTAGCATAAATAGGAGGAAAGATCAGAGCCTTCCTGTGATGCAGTTGACTCAGGGCTGAGTCTTGCTTAAAGATGCAGACAGGAGGTTCTCAAGTGCTCAAGGTAAAAAGGGAACTGGTGAAAGAAGAATGGTCCTCTGGGAAAAAAATAGTATGCAATCAAATATTTAAAGATAGTCTCATGAAGTTTATACTTATATAGGGAACACAACAGAGTTAAAACTGTATGCACAGTCTTTATCTAAGTACTGAGAGTTTGGATTTGCCAGTTTCATAATGTCTATATTGCATAGCTTTTGTGTGATATATATGCTTTCCTAGATTTCTTTAACAAAATGTAATCCTTATCTTAGTGCACCCCCTGATTTAGGCTTGGAGGAATGTTATACATGCAGTTGAAAGAATTCCCGACTTTAAATTGCCTTATTCCATACAAATCAAGGAAAGAAGCACAAAGCATCTTTGAAAAGCACTGCTATTTATAGAATATTTTTTTAATTACAAGACTTTATTAAAAAGGTCCTTATGCACAGTCTCCATAGAGAAATCACCTTATCTAAATTCACTTACAAATTAGATGTCTAGTCTAATCTATTTGTCTAGGCTCCCCCTCAGTATCTCTAACCATTTTTTTTCCAGTCTACGGCAAAGTACCAGTTTATTTGTCATTCCTACTGGAAGATACAGAATAACCTGCAGCTGGGAGAACTCCACCAGACTGCCCACAAACCACATTTAGAAGTTCAACTCTATGACCATCATTTCCTAAAATGACCTGTGTGAGAAGAGTTCCTAATTACATATTTTTCATATTGCCTTCACTGCATGCTACAGACTATGAAATAACTATATTTCCAAAGAAACAAATTTAAGCTAGAGGGAATGAGCCAGACAAAAGTATTTTTTCCAAACATTTTTAATAAATTATGAGGTATGATTCACTGTCATCTGGTTATGATGCTGAAACCAAAGCCAGACATCTATATAGTATATCTGCTGCCACTAATGACTGGAGCTTGTGGAGAGAATGACGCATATGTGATCTTTTTCCTCCAGTGCCTTTAGCTTTGTGAACTTTGAAGGATGCAAAATCTCCAGGAAAAGAAAAGCCCCAAACTCAGTTTCCTGCAAGGAGTCAAATGGTACCATTATGCTCAAACACACAGGTTTCAAAGCATCTGACAACTGCCTGTACATGTCATTTCATGAAAAAGTTGAAATGGTCTTTTTCTGCTTTATTTCATTCACATTAACGGGATAAATCATACCAAATTAGAAATTACTTTTGGACTTAGAATGAGAATCTCAAATTCTAAACTTGCACACTTTATGCTAAATTTAATCAACAAAGAATATACATTGAACAGCTGTTCCATGGTTGATGTAAAGGGAAGTGTTGTAATATCCACTGTCTCATACTTTACACTGAGCTTTAGAAAATGGTGCCTTTTTAGATCAGTGTCCAGATGCCAGGACACGCATTTTCATACAGATTTTCATATAGTTTCCTGAGGTGACTCAGAGCCACAATATTTAAATGGTAACTTATATAGTAAACTTTATAATCTCAAATAATTTTGGCCAGTTTATAACTTTCTTATATTTTATTAAGACAGTGGTGCTTGCCTTCTGCTAAAACTATCACTTTACAAAAAAAAAAACAACCAAAAAGCCAGGAAATAGTGATAGCCTCAATTTCAAACTTCTTTCTTTTTGTCCTTGCAGTTTTTTCTACATTCTTGCCACAGATTTGAAAGCTTCTTAGCAGTTTCTCAAGCCACAGATATTAGCTGGTCAATTCATCCTTCCACCCATGCCAGCTTAATTTACGTCTCTGAAACACCATATGAAAAATGTACAAAAGCACAATTGCTGTTCTGCAAAATCTGTGAATATGTCAAATCTGTGATTAGTCCTACCTTCTCTTCAGTTCTACTTCTACAGATTAAACTCATTAAAAAATGGATTTGAATGATCACAATCCATTAAAAAAAGAAGTGTTGAGCAGACACGACAATGTGATAATCCATATACTGGCTGTCACTCCAGTAACAACTTCGAGGAACATGACAAGTGCATTATGTGTTGTCATCAGTCATTATTTATCCCCTCTGACTGCATTATGTGCTGTCATCAGTATTTACTTATACCCTCCTGGACAGAGAGTCTTCATTAACTGGAAGCTTAAGTGTTAATTTGGAAGTGATCTTTCAGGTCAAAGACAAGATGATTTATAAGTATCACACATTTAAAAACACAAGCACATACCCTTTCTTCAAACAGGAAAGGTGAAAATGGCATCCCTTATGGGCTATGTCTGCAAAGGCAAGTAGCACCAGCTTTAAGGTCATCCTCCCACCTAGGCCTGTCCTCCCCTACAAAATCTAACCATTCCTAGCAAACCAGCTTGACTTGGAGGAAGCTTTTTTAAATTTCCAGCTCTGATGTTAACCATAGTCCCCTTCTGCTCTCATATTTGGAGTTTGCCTAGATCCTCAGTCCCTGACGAGAGCAGGTCCAAGAGCAGCAGTCCTATACTTAACACTATCCTGTAGCCTTTTTGTGCTGGTAAGCATGTACGGTGGTCCCTCTTGGACCATTTCTGTGCATGTTATTTTCCCCTTGTGGCTGAAAAAACATCTCAAGAATTTATCAGGAAAGACTTATACTATCTTTTCTTCTTTTAATTGAGGGTTGATTCTTCTTAGCTAATTTTATCAATTTGAAATTTAGACCCTTAATCTCCAAGTGATCTTGGCTCCTATAATCACTGCAGAGAAACAGAACTCTGGGGGCAATTTATCCTGTCTTAGATAGGTATATGACAAAGATGATATGTATTACTCTCAGGAGTGCCTCTCTGCCAGATGTCTGGCTTGGGCAATCAAAATTAGCCTGGAAAAAATTTGCTCACATCTGTACAGCTGGGTAAGGCCTATAAAATCTTGTGAGACTGAATCTTGCTCAGTACCAGTTATGACAAACTGTACAAAGTAAAGGCAGCCATTTCTGTTCTACATCTCTGCCTCTACGCCTTCTCTCATTTAACCATATCGAGCGATTAATACTTCCAAGTAATTCAACTATCTAATTTGTTGTTGGATAACAACATTATCTAATGTTTAGCATTAGATTAGCAATAGCTACAGAACTTTGTCCAAGATATTCTGGTCCAAAAATATATTACTGTTTAACTGATTCTCACAGTCAAGTCAGATAACATCACTTAAAGACATGTATCAGTTGCTGTGCCAGATGTGATCATGGGAAGTCCCACGTTTCTAACATTAGCTTGTTTTTTATTTCTGAAACAAATGTAAAACAGAATCATAGAAATCAGAGTAAATTGACAGCATGCTGTCCCAGTGCAGAGACACTTAGCTTTCCCATCTCAGTGAGGAATAAAGAACGGAACAGCAGAGATATCTTTTAGGGCACTGGGTACATTGGTTAACATGTTGGGGTTTTTTTTGCTAGATTTAGGAAAAGCAGGAGCCTAAGATTGGAAGAGATAACCCTTGTCACAGAACTGAGTCATCGGCTGTCACAGGCAACAAGATCAGAAAAGACCTCCACATAACAGAGTAATTTCATCTCAGAAATAATGATTTTACTTCCACTACTCCTACTGCAGGCTATCACAGGACATCACTGTTCTAGAAGGTAAAAATAATCTTCCAGTTATCAGCCTTTAAGAGCTCCTGACTGAGGTCTACCTAATTGCTCTGGTACCAGTTTTGGCCTTTAGTTTAAATAGTCCTTTACCCTTTCTGCTGTATTTGATCATGATTTACAGAGAGCAAGCATACACCTCTGAGCCTTTTTAAAAAAAAAAAAAAAAAAAAAATTAGGTGAATTTTCATAGTTCTGCATTCTTCTGGTTCTAGTAATTGTTCTTTTCTGTTCTTATTCCAGTCTGAATATCCTATCTTTCCTGGAAACAGCTGGTGAGAGTTGTATTTCAGGCCTTGTTATGAGCCCGGAGAATGGCATTAGCATTTCCCTCTTTCCCCCAGCAAGGCAGAGCCTTACATGTATTACAGCTGTGTGTGCTTCTCACGCAGCTTTAGCCTATTGACAGCCCACAGCAATCCCAGGAGTTTTTCCTCTGTTGTTTTCTAACTGACAGCAGTGCTTCCTATTTATAAAAAAATAATACAAAAAAAATTCTATGGCTTTGTGCTATTAAATGTTACCACATTTCTGTTGCTCTAGTCCCTCCTCTATTCTTTATCTGGTTCTTTCTGTATGACAGTCTTATACTCCTTCACATCAGCCACATCTCCCCAGTGTATGCCATTACGAATACTATTGACACTCTTACACTTTGCCTCAGGTCTCTGAGGGAAACTATGAAATCTGGCTGGCCTCACGATCAGTCCCTGAAAGTTCCATGTTAACCTATTTCTCCTGAAAATCTTTTCAGAAAACTTGTTTCTTATCAACATTGCCTAGTACCATCCACACTTTATTTAATTTTTTTTCTCATGTTATAATTCTTGAACTCATTACATTGTTCTTTAGCTGAGTTAATAACTTCCAACATGATAACATATAAAATCTGAGAACATAAAATCTCTGATCTGGATAGACTAGCTGTATGTAGCCGTTTCAAAAATTTTCGACTGGTGACTGTATTCAGTTGCAAATACACCTTCTCCAGCTGAAGACTCAGAATGCAAGTAATAAGTGTTGTGACATTTATTTTCAATCTCCATTTTAGGAAATGCTATTTTACCACTTGCTATTAGTTACCTTATTAAAAATCAAGTTAATCTGAAAAGCCGTACTCATAGATAATGGAAATTGTATTTGATTCCCTTTTCTCTTCTATAACGTACTCTTCTTTAAAAATACAAAGTCAGACTAATGCAGCTAATTGGGGTTGTCTGGATCACATTTTCCCTCTCCACACAAAAACATAGCCATTCTCCCACCAGCTAGTCCATCAAAGTCAGTAGTTTTACATGAAATTCTTGCTAGCAGAACTACAGTTTTGGGGACCAGTTTTTCTAAGTTGCTGGGATGAAGATTATTGGGTGCTTCTGGCTGACACTGAAGTCTTGCAGCATTTTCTCCACCATTTTCTTTTTAATTAAATAGCAGCATATCTCAACTCCCTCTATTATTCCCTAGGGATGAAATTCATTCACACAAAGAAGGCCAGCCAAAAGTAATTGATTTATTAATTTTTAAATTAAATCTCAGTGCACAGACATATATTACATGCAACTTTCATTAGGACTTTTAGTTATTTTCTCCCAGTAAGTTGCAGATAATATAATTTTAATTCACACTTAAAAATGTTTGTCCCTAGCTGGCAGACCTGCAAACAAAATTGGGGAGCTGAAATTCCAAGGTTCTTTCTTTACCATATTCTATCATCAGTAAAGCATTTGCTACTGGAAAGTAAATAACTTTCTAGTTAATTTGAGAGATGATCTAGCTTCTTTCTCTCTTAAAAGAATTGACTCTGTAATGCTAACAAAATCTAAATGCATGCATGAGAAAATGTGTTCAATAAAGAGCGAAGACACAACTCAGAAACAGAGCCTTTGAGTAGAATCAGATCTGTTTAGTGAAAGGTGAGAATTTGACATGGTTATTTTTAAAAATGTAGCTACATTTTAAATGTACATTCATCTACAGAGTCTGAGGTTTGTGGCTGTCTTTTTTAGTGTTGGTAACTACCACATTAACTTTTTAATGCACTATTTTCAAATTCTTTTCCTGTGTATAAATGTTCATGCCCATAAATTTGAATGCAAATACGGTTTAAATTATATTCTTTTTTTCCAAGTCATTGTCTGTGTCTATTCCCTCTGTCTCTCATCTTTTTATTTAAGCTAGACAAAGGCTTTTCACCAGGGACAAAAAAATCTTTGTTCCTTCTCAGTTTCCTTCCATTCTATTATTTTCGAGACTCTACAACTAATTTTTAGAAACCCATTGATTTCTTTTTTCCTTTCTATTCATTCATACATTTAAAAAGTCATATTGCCATTATGTTCACTTCAGACATACTGTTTCCACATTTCTTCTCTTCTGCATTCAGATTATGAGCTACAATATTCTCGAGTGTACCAAACATTGGATTTCTGGTAGTTTCAAGGGAAGTTTACTAAAGCTCAGGGGCTGACAGACACTCAGTCCTAGGTTGGCCTTTGGAAATCTTTCTTTTAAAAGCACAGTATGTAGGGATGGAGTCCATCTATTAATCCTTGTAGAGCATGACATTAGCCTTATGCTGTCATAAATCTTTATGTTAAATTTGTGCTGAAGATAAAAGCCACTTTTTCAAGATACATACTTATGGATTTAGAGTTTGTGGTAGCATCAGCCACTTGACAGCAAATTCTTTATTATATAGAAAAAGAAATTTATTGTTAAAATTAAGAGACTAGAAGGTAGTTTCTTACATAAAGGATGGCTGAGTCAGATTTTATGAACCAAAAAACTTTAGCAACTTCAGCAATTCTACCTTCTCAGAATACAACAAAAATATCTCAAGGTATTAATTCCTGTCATGTGAGAATCCTTGACTGGCACTAAGGCCTTTGTTTCCAGAAGTAAGGTGATGCTGTAAAAAAGCAATGAGTTCTAGGAAGCTGCTGTAAATGGGCAAAAATTAGATAGAGCTCTGTTATTAAAATAATCTGAGGTAGCAGTGCAGTTTTCACAGGAGAAAAAGACTGTATTTCAACTGATCTTAAAAGCATTTTGTAAAACATAATGCCTGGCTAGTACCATAACTAAAGTTTAAAGTTCAGTCTAGCTTTTACATGTGCTAGGGGGAAGATTGCTGCCAATTATAATGGAAGCTAGGGAAGAAGGCATGTATTTTGGTTTCCTTGAATATGTTTGAAGTCAATCATGCACTTAAATGCTTTCTCATAACTGGAAAGGCTAAGCAGGCATACATTACCGCTATCTGTAGTAATGATTTAATTTTTTTTTTAATGAGAAGTAAATGTCAATGACTAAATGAAACTTGAAAAACTTGCTATCCTTGTCTTTGCTGGGCAATTCACTTCCTTAGTGTAGCCATCATTTATTTTTTCAGCAATAAACCTTATTTCAAAATGTATTCAATTCCGTACCTTATTATTGTGAACACAATGAGGATATTTCCAACTAAGCCTGTTGAACAGATAATCCCAATCAGAGAGGGAAGGATGATTGTCTCTGCAGCACCGATCACCTGGTAATGGTGCCATCCGCTCCAAGATCTGTTAAACAAGCCTGGTGTACTGTTCTGACAGGAAGGCTGAAATTCACTCATTCTTCAGCGACTTTAGGACTTACTTCTGTAGTAGCAAGAGAAAATAAATTATTCATGGACTAATCATTTGAATATCATTAGTTAAGTCTGGTATCTAAATGTACATTACTGTTTAATGATCATCTGAATTTCATAAAAACTTTTCACCAAAAGATTTTGTACATTCAGGATTGGACATAAAAGAACTGGATGTTGTTGTTTTCAAAATGAAATCTGTAATGTATTGACTCCATTATAATCTAAACAATTTTGTAATCATCCAAGACATACCATGTTAGAATCACAGTGTTTATTCTGCTCTCAGAAAGCCCACTGTCCACTTTTCTCTTGGCTGGGGTGGTCCTGGTAGACAAGAAGTTGAACATAAGCCATCAGTGTGCCCTTGCAGCAAAGAAGGTCAATAGCATCCAGTGCTGCATGTGGCAGAGCATTATCAGTAGAACAACAGAGGTGATTCTTCCCCTCTACTTAGCCCTGGTGACACATCTGCAGTGCTGGATCCAGGTCTGGACTCCCAAGTACAAGAGAGACAGGGCCTTACTGGAGAGCCTTGAAGTTAGTGAAGGGACTGGTGCATCTGGCATATCAGAGGCTGAGAGGGCTGTGGTTGTTCAGCCTGGAGAAGAGAAGGCTCAAGGGAATCTGAGCAATGTGTGTAAATACTTGGTTGCAGGGGAGTGAAGACATGGGAGCCAGACTCTTCTCAGTGGTGCCCAGTGACAGGACAAGAGGCAATGGGCACAAACTGAAACACAGGAAACTCCATCTGAACACAAGAAAGAAATTTTCCCTGTGAGGGTGGTCAAACCCTGGACTCAGGTTGCCCTGAGTTTGCGGGGTTTCCACATACCTCTATCGCTTTGAATATCTCCTAGAGATTTTTAAAAAACCAACTGGATGTGGCCCCAAGCAACCTGCTCAAGCAGACCCTGCTTTGAGAAGGATGTTTGACTAAGTGATCTCCAGAGGTCTTTTCCTACCTCACCTGTTCTATGATTTCTTGAATATGTGAAATATGAGACAATGATGTTAGCTCTAATTTTTTTATTCAAAATCACCTCTAATCTTGTGTGTCCATTTTGAGATGCCTGAAGCTACAAGAAACCTATAGTTTTCTCAGCTATAAGTTATACCCAAGGACAAAGCTATTGGTGCAGATGCACATAGCCCATCTCTTCAACAGGTCCAGCTGTTGCAGCAAAACTATCTGTCTTCTATCCCATACACTCACTTTCCATAATACACTGAACAAAATCAGAGTCTTTACCTTCAAGATTCTTAATTGTCTAGATATGCAATCCTGTATTTCCTCAAGTAAAGAAGATATCTTTTTCCTTAGATAATTTTTTTCCACCAGTTCACCTATGCAACTGTAGCCTAAGTCTCTGCTTTATTTGCTTAGTACAACCTCAGGCTGCCAGGATCTGAACAAATATATAAAGACACTCTGCTCAAAATAATTTATTAAGCCCTGCTGAGAGTCCAGCAACTTCAGATAAAGCACTGAAGAACAATACTGCCCTGCAGTTACACCCATACCCAACTTTAAAAAACAGTAAATTGAGAGACAGATCATACGTATATTTTTAATTCTAATTTGAGACAAATTTATGTCTGTAGCAAATATGATCTTTATTTCAGTAAATACAGTATCTTAAAGCAAAAATGCAGCCTGGGATGAAGTAAAAAATTCCTTTATATAACATAAAATTCCCTTATGCATTTGAGAATAAAATCACCCTTTTATGAGATTTTAGTCTTTACAGGATGATGAGTCACTGCTCTTCAATAGCATCAAATTAACAGTAGCAGGGTTCTGCTGTTCAAGATACAAGGAAGGCAATGGGTAATAACTGCTTAATTTACTTGCCGAAACCAGGGGGTCCAGGAGGCTACCAGAAATAGGAAAAAATAACACAAATAAAATGCAGAGACAGATTTTTAAAAATCTAATTTAAAAATAAGCAGTTTCCTGTTGTTTACAGAGAAGAAACTTACCTGCAACAATACGTTCCCTGAGTACAAATAGGGGGGTAATTTTTACACTTGTATAATGCATTTAAGTCAAAGACCACGAAGAACTTTACAAACTTTATGTTTCACAGCAAAGCCATGATGTTGGAAAGTATCTTTTGATGGTGAAGTACCCTTTGTGCTGTACGAAGCCCGAGTGAATGGCACGTGATCACAAACACATTTACTTGTATTGGTGAAGATAAATGGCTCCCTCAGTGAAAACAATTTCTGTTCACAAATATGCTTGAAACCATACCTTACTAAGGTGTTTATAAGATACATTAGAGGCATGATCGTTATATATATTCTAGCAAAATCACATACTTTTCAAGAATTAAAGAAGTAGAAACCCCAAAATTGGTTCTGTTATTGGTGTAACCTCCCATTCCCAATGAGTGATTGAGCCAATGGTCATTTAATAGTAAAAAGATACATTGGGCTAAAAAGAAAATTGTGCCTGTTTAGTGCTTAGCTTCTATGAAGTAAATTAGTACTATCTTGTTTGTAAAAAGGGCAGATGAGAGTTTTTCAGCCAATAAAAATACTATATTTCTTTCTGTTTGAAAATATAAGATCAGCACTTCATGAAAGAATTGGGAAAAGAATAATCATTTACTTTAGTAAGTAGAGTGTCAGATATAACAGACCAGCTTTAAAGCTAATGAGCCCTTCTTTTTTTCTAACTCTCTCAATTGATTTATTAAAGACCATTATTTTAGTACTTGCCTCCAAAATTACTGACATCAATCACTATTTAAATTTCAGCTGGGGAGTAGAAAAAAGCCTTATAATTTAATTAACATAATCCCTGAAAGGACAGACTATTCAAAAGTATATCATCAACTTTTTTCAGTGACAAAATGTAAAAGCTAAAATATACTCTCTGAAGCTTCAAATTTTTAATACATCTGTTATGTGTCCACATTTCCTTTGACAAGCTATTACCATAAGAAGTGGAAGGGTGAGTCAGTAAGGAAAACATCTTAGGTAACCTAAGTTCAACTATAAAAGCGAAACCCATATAGTCACCATTGTGAAGATAAACACAGGGATGTCTTCTTGTGGGCCCTAATGATCTAGTAGCATAATTCTTTCTTGTACCTCACTTCCTAAAAACTCTGGCAAGGAAACAAACTCTTGCAAATATAGCAAGACCTATGATGGCTCTGTAAGTCAGGGTACCATGCTGAATCATAGAATCATAGAATTGTTTAGGTTGGAAAAGACCTTTAAGATCATCAAGTCCAATTGTTAACCTAACACTACCAAGTCCACCACTAAATCACCCCCTAATACTGATGCTTACAACCCATCCTGTCGTTCCTCTATGACGTAGCAAGACACCATCTGCAGTAAAATCAACAAAACTCCATTACATGAAGAAGTAGAATTATGGGGAAAATTCAAACCAGTAATCTTTCATCACTTAAGGTCACAGAAACCAGCTGCCCACAAATTCACCGTGACAGTGACACAAATTCAGAAACCCCAAAAGCTGAGAAAAGAGGAAGCTGGCTCCTTGGTCGCTTAATTATGAAAGAACAGATATTTAGGACATGGAGTAGGGCTTCTTCTTGAGGTCTGGATCAAACTGGCTAATGAAACTGAGTAAAGATTTGCATAGAATAGTTGTGACTCTTAATGAGTGTCTGTAAGATTTCTCCTGTATAATTTAAACAGTTACACTACCGAAGTGTTTATACAAGCTGTCTAATTTAACTTCTTGTATATAGAAATATTTCTTATTAAATATGTTATCTGTTACTAAGCAGTTCAGACACTTATAACAGATGGAATTCATACTATGAATTTATTCCTCCTCATAACTGCCAGGGACTATTACAGGAGTGAATGCATACTAACCCTGATTTGTTTTTAGTAACACGACACACTTTTACTAGAGGCAAAATCGGTTAAGAAGAGTAGCTTCTTTTATCTACAATTTTTGCATTCTGAGGTAATAATTCTTGGCAACAGCTTAATCAAATACAAAAAAAAATTCACCTTTTCATTCACTTCTACCCAGTTACAGACTGAGTCCTACATGGAAAAAGTCAGCTGTAGAATTTGACTATTGCTTGACTTAGTTTTAGTGTCATTTACAACTATTCTCACTTTCTCCGGTGCCTTTGACACACTCAGATTTTGTCTGAAGGGCATGCTCACATCTTGCTATTGCAAGGTTCTGCAGTTCGGTACCAATTTTAGCGTTAACTTGGAATGTTTTTGAATCAGAAGCTTATCTCATTTAATTAGGGAACATAATCTTTTGTCTCATTGCTTTTTGATCCTTTGTCTTGCCCTTTTCTCCATTGGTTTTATTCTAGAAAAACTAGAAGATGTGGATTTAATTCTTGCTTCTGCCACTGATTCAGTGCATGACCTCAGGCATGTTTGTTATATATTTTGCTGCTCAGCTAGCCCATCTGCAAAATGCGGACACTTATGAAGTTTTTCTTACACCTCAGTAAAGTGAAAAAAGATCCAGAGATGGAAAATATTCCTATACTGGTATTCAGTTGACATCTTACAAATACACTATAGTCTCAATTACAATGCTACATAGTCATAAGGGCTCTAATAAAGAGTGGGAAAACCGGAGAGTAATGGTGCAACCCGTGCTTGTACAGGGCAACCATGAACTCTGACCCGGGCGATTGTTGGTAGGAGTTTTTACAGTGCCTTTAACAGCCTTTAGGCACTGTTTGCATTGTCATAGACTGCAAGTTCTTAAGTAGTTCTTTGATTTTGATTCCTTATTAAAATAAATACATACTTACATGACTATTTATACTATCCTGCTTGATCAAATAGCACATACAGCTTTGAGTATATTTATCATTCACATTGATTCTTCTTCACACAGAACTGTAATCTTAACTTTCTCTTAACTCTGAGCCAATTACAACATTTATTACTTATTGGACATTCCTGATTATACCGGACTTAAAAGAAGTGTAAGATTAAATTCCAGCCAGCTTCTAAGGCATTTGACTGAATGTCTCCCTTTTGCACGTGCAACAGTACCTCAGGGCTCTTGAAAATGAGACCCCTGTGCTTGAACACACTTCAGATTAAAAAGAAGACAATAGAAGAAACTCTGGTGATTCCTAGAGCTCGACTGAGACAGTTTCTGGCACAAAAAAGGCTATGCCCAGGAAAAGACAGAGGTAACCCTACCAGAGAACTCAGATTTACACCAGATGTGAATATGGTATAAGTAAGTAGCTTGTTTTAGATGATTTCTCTTGTGTGGCAGATTATCTCCTCTCTAGTACATTGTATTTCTCTAGAATAACTATTTACAATTTGAATTTACTCTCTTTAAACCAATATATGACTACATTTGAAAGTATATGCATTTGAAAATTCAAAATTTCAAAATATTGAAAGACTGTAGAGAAGAAAATAGCAGCCCGTAGATTGGAAAAGGACAGCCTATGATTAGATAAAAATATATTTGGGATGTTTGGAATAAGGGCAAACTTCTTGACATTCTGTTTCTTGGACAAGTATCTTGCAAGAATCTATTTAAAACTAGGTACTAATTCCAGCTGAGCTCTTCCATTTGTTTTCTTTGTTCTACTATAAAGGACTCATAAGAACTAACACTTTGATGTTTATTGGAAAATATACTTATTGCTTTTAGAGTGACCTCCTCTAGTAATTAATTTTTCTGGAATTCAGAAAATTAGGAATTAGGAAATTTCCTAGGAAATTAAAAAAATTAGGAATTTTCAGTAATTACTGTCAGTCATTTAGTAACTTGTGTGAAGTAGGCATATTTCAGGAAGTGCAGGATACTGAATATAAGCAGGTAGAGAATGATATTCAGCATCTTTTGGCAAGCTGGAAATGGAATGTAGTTATTCTGGTTTTGAAGCTCATGGTCAAAGCTTGGGGAATAATCATCTGTGAAATTGCTCCTTTTCTAAGATTACTTCTCCAGTGTTGAAGTGTGTTTTGAATCCCAATCAGTAAAGGCATGAATTCTGCAAATGACTGATACATTTTAATCCTTTTTTGTTGTCGTGGAAAGAAATTATTGTACACAGTACAAAAGAAAATAAAACCTACAAGAGAAAAAATTAGGAAGAGAAGAGGAAAAGATATTTGGGAAAGGAAAAGAGCCCTGAGCTGACAAGTCTGAAGACCATAACTTAAGAGCAGAAATTTGGGATTTATGCAAACTTGTTTGATGCAGTTACATAAGAATGTGGGACATTGAGAAATCCTCTGGGTTTCTGAATCCATTCAGAAACCTGCCCAAGGGAGCAAGTGAGAACACTGATGACATTTATCATGTCCATTTCAAGATGAGATCACTAAACTCTGACTTTACAAAGGCTAAGTATTATCTTTCTCTTTTTGTTGAGGTGGCAATAAAGGTGGAAAAAAGTTAACTGATTATTTGTCTAAGGTTGTTGTCCAAGGAAATGACTGTGATTTGTGCTGATATATGCTATTCATCCTACTTTTGACTAACCTTTTCCATTATCTACTTCCGAAATATTGAAACACCTTCATTGCTTCCCTTCTTATGCTTTCTCTGGCATTTGCAAAGATTTCACTGTTAAAGCTTCTTTAAATAATTCTGCCTACAAATTGTTTAAAATAATTATGCTCTGAGCACTGTGTAACCTGGTCATCTTCCACCTAAACAAAACTGTTATTTTGTATCATAAATCAGTTTGAATGGGTATGCTAGGATCTGGTGATGCTGGGATGCTGTTATGTTAACAAGTGTCCTGAGCATGTTTCCCTTGGAAAATTTGCAGTCTATTTGCTCTGAGCAGTGTGCCATACGTTACATGGCAAGGGGTTTAAGTGTTCAAAGTGAACAGCAGCTGTGGAATGGGTCAATTTAATTTGCTGACACAAGTGTGAGAGAAATACCAGTTTACCTGTGTGTTAACCATGGCCTTCTTGCGAGTGATACAATTTTGTTTCTTATTTCTAGAAATAAATAAAATAAAATAAAATAATAATAACAATAGTAATAAAGTATGAGATGATTGTTCACAAACAGGTTTGGGTTGTATGAACAATTGTGTGAGGGTAGCTGTGTTCAAATGAAGAACAGAGGAGAAGGAAAGTAATTAAGCAGAGATCTACCTGCTTGGCCCAAGGACTGAAGAAGAAATTTGGATCACAGAATATCTGCCTCAGTTCTGTAAAGCATCATTAAGACAGGCCCTTCCACCATCATGCAACAATGCCATCTGCACCACAATGACAAGACCAGTGCTGGAAATGCGAGGTAACTGTTACTGCTTAGGTTATCCATTTACATCCATTGAGGCTGAAGACCTTGAAGCAGCACATATATTTTAACAGTTTACATGGCTTTTTGTAAGAGTGGATCCAGGATACTTCCCATTACTTGGACACTGTAGTAAGTTTCAGAATGAACAATGAACTGGACACCAAGTTAAATGAGAACACAGAAACACTAATCTCTGGCCTATTTGGGGTTTGTCCTGCTATTTTAACCCACTGGGATGTTATCACAGAACCAGGAAAATTGCTACATATGCTTCTTCTATATTGCCTTGTTTCTCTATCCATACAGCTCCACTGTATCTTTGCCACCACATAACCAATCTGATGGACAAAAATTCAAGACCAGGTCATAGCTAAGTGATACCACGTTTCCTTGTCAAGTATAATCTTCCTTGGTCTTTGTGTGTGGTGCGGTGCCTACCACTAGGACAGGCAAGAAACCCTCTGGAGGTTCCTCCTTTACTCGCAACAGACTCTGCCTTTCCTTGGCTTCCCATGCAGTCTACTGCCTACTTGGTTGTAACAGAGATAACTGCAGATAATCTGGGTTTACACTTTTCACAAATACTCACCTAAGAGAACAACTGTAACTTTCAAAACAACTATTAAAATTTTCATGTTGTTAATAATACTTCCTATCCAAAGTAATAACCCTGGATGAACAAACCGCTGTGGTGTAGACAAACATTTATCGCTTTGATAGATCCCTTTTTTTAGCGGGGGGAAGAATGTAACAGCAGAAACCTAGAAAATACTGAAAATGTTGCTCAGCAGATAACATTTTCATTGAGTCATAGAATTTTAATGACATCGTAGCAGAAGCTCTGCTTGAAGATTTCCATGTAAGACCAATATAAATTCAATAAAGGAATTACTTCCATAGAATTTTTCCGTAAATCCCTAACTACTCCTTAGCTGGTATTACAAAGCAGATGTTTATTGAACCTGAGTTAAACTATTAAGGGAAGATATTTTTCTTCACATGACTTGACTTCACATGAGTCTAATATAAAAAAGCAAGAAAATAGGCAAAGTGTGAGGAGAAAGAGTATTTAAACATAATAGCCCCATCTCATTTTTAACCCTGATTTTAATGCTTGATGGTTATGCTGCACAATAGCCTTTAAAAAAACCCCTATGTTTCATTTTTTACTCAATTTCTGCTGCAAATTGAAGATATTTGGTTCTTCTTCAATAAATGTGAGGCAGTGAATGCCCAGCCGAAAAGGTCATTCTGTCTCATTCCAATGAGTAGGAAAGACTGGAGAATTATAATTCTTTTAAAAAGTTGAATTGCTGACTTAAAACATAGCTGTCATATCACACAAATCTTTTCTTAGCCTTCCTATTTTCTTCTTTATGAAACCACCATCCGAAGCGCTTTGCCTTAAATAATGCCACAGCCTCTTTCTCTCCAAGACAGGCTTGGAGAGATACCGACTCTCATCGTTCTCCCAGGGAACCAACCTTCTTCAACATTTACTGAAGGCACACGCACACCTTTCTAGTAAAGACAAGCGACAAGCCAAAAGTGGAAATCCTTTTTTTTTTTTCCCTTTAAAAATGCAAAAGGAAAAAGCAAGAAATCCCTCACGGCTGATAGCACACAGAGCACAGAAGTTTAGAAAATTGCAGCATCCTCGGCCCGGCAGCATCCGCCCCCCGCCGCGGCGGCCGTGCCGCTGTCAGCCCCGCACGGCGCTCCCTGGCAGAGCGCTTCCCTCTCGCCCCGACCCACCTGCCGAGCCGCCCCGCCGCTCGCCCCCGGGCCGCGGCAGCAGCCCGCGCAGCCCCGCCGCCCCGCTCCCGCGCAGCCCCGCCGCCCCGCTCCCGCAGCGCCCCGCCGCCCCGCTCCCGCGCAGCCCCGCCGCCCCGCTCCCGCAGCGGCCCGCCGCCCCGCTCCCGCGCAGCCCCGCCGCCCCGCTCCCGCAGCGCCCCGCCGCCCCGCTCCCGCAGCGGCCCGCCGCCCCGCTCCCGCGCAGCCCCGCCGCCCCGCTCCCGCGCAGCCCCGCCGCCCCGCTCCCGCAGCGCCCCGCCGCCCCGCTCCCGCGCAGCCCCGCCGCCCCGCTCCCGCAGCGCCCCGCCGCCCCGCTCCCGCGCAGCCCCGCCGCCCCGCTCCCGCAGCGGCCCGCCGCCCCGCTCCCGCGCAGCCCCGCCGCCCCCCTCCCCCAGCCCCCCCCCGCGCCGCTCCCGCAGCGGCCCGCCGCCCCGCTCCCGCGCAGCCCCGCCGCCCCGCTCCCGCGCAGCCCCGCCGCCCGGGCACTGGCGGGGACCCCCCGCGGATGTGTCCTTGGGGCCCCGGCTTCTCGCCGCCCGAAAGCTCTCCGCTCCCGGAGGGAGCAGCCCGCTGGAGTGGAGGGGTAAGTGCCGCCTCCCCGGCCCCTGTATAAGAGTTCACCTGTAGCCGCGCTCTGCTCCCATCCACTTCTGAACCAGGACCTGCCTCTTTCTCAAGCAGCCTTCGGCGGAACAGGAGGGAACGGCGTGGTACACCCAACGCACAGCCTGCGGCTGCGCCCATCTCCAAACGCTTACCCAAATGTTAAATATAAAAAACCAGCACAATAGTTGCCCTGGAGAAAACAAACAAACCAACCCCCACGCTGTGAAAGAAGTTTAAAGATCATAGGAAAATATGATACCTATTTTACTGCCTACTCCAAGTTCCACAGCACTTACCTCTTCTCAGTTTTAAACCTCCCTGACTTTTCAGGGAATCCTTCTTACGAAATAGGAAAGAAGAAGAGAGGGAAATGGCCATAGCTGCATAACGCCACAGCAACTGTCAAAGAACCCTGGCAGTTGCTGAACTGTATTAAAGCAGAGATGACTGGACAGCTCTGGTTCAGGCTTTTCAAATGATAACATCTGGTTCTGGTTCTGATACGCAAAGGGTTTTTTTAATTTTTTTTTTTAATTCCCCCTCTCATAGAAGTGTATGAATGCATGCTTTGTTTTAACTGTAGAGTTAGTCCATTTTTTGGTAGTAAATTTTCATAATATATATGCAATAAATACCTGAATGGAAGACTCTTGAAGCTAAGACAAAACACTACTGTAGTGCTGACAGAAGATTATTGTCAGAACTGCCTTTCACATTTAATTTTGGCAAAAATATTTCAAATTTGATGGAAATATATTTTTGCTGAAACGTTCCTGATTTCTCTCGTTTCAAAGACTCAGTTGACTAGATTCAGAATCGACATTACCACTTCAGCTCCTGTAGAAAAAAAGTCTTACCCCAAAATTCTGAATTATCTTTAAAAATCAGACACTCCCCATATATCCTTTCAGAGAACTGCAGCTCACATAAGAGTGTAAGAAACACGAACTGTTTCAGTAGAGTGAACACGTGAGAAAGGCTGCTACAAAAAGTATAATCAATTTGGGAAACACCACAAAATGTAAGTTTTACACTCAAAAGGAAGAGAAAGCCTCAGTGGTATATTGCTCAGCAATATGCCCTTTTCCAGCCCTGTGCTCTGGAAATGAAAGTCTCAGACTGCTGCCAGCTGCCTTGTCCTGCCCATGACTGAGCCAGCCCTGTTGCCTTTAGCTGCCCCTGATCCCAGAGACCTCTGCCTCCTCAGATGTGCCAACATAACTGCAGGTTTCATCCCTCCCTTACCTGGTTCCTGTCAAAAGACCAGAGTTAGAAAAGTTTGCTATTAAAAGAACTTAAATGAATCCCTCTGAATCCTACAGAACCAGCCGAGAGAGGTAATTATACACATAACACTTGCAGATCTGTGAGAAAAGTAACCTCTGGCAAAAAAACTCCCTGACATTGGTTAGAGGCCTCTGTGAGGAAAAGTCCAGGTAAAACTGGGCAAATGTAGAGTCAGGCAGCCAAAACCAAGGGCTGTGGTTCATATTGAGGGAGTAGAGGTGTCTGTCTCAGGATGTGGTATCTTTGGAAAGGATTATGGGGAGGGGGAGAGAGGAACGTGGGTCATTGTGGAAAATCAAATAAACACAGGCTCTTGGGTGAGATAGTGCAGATAAGTGGCCAATACAGTTCTTGGACATATAAACATTAATATCAATAGGAGGGCGAGGAGGAGAGATACTATCTTTATTTGGTACAGGGAGTACTGTGCCCTGTTCATGTTTTTACAGCATAGCAGAAATCACAGAAGATTTAAAAGCAAAAGGAGAACTTTAGGACTGGAAAACAGGCATGTAGAGAGAGGCAAGAGGGGGTACACATGACTGAATCTCTTTTCTTTAGCAAATAAAAGATTAGAAACTTTTAATTTCATCAGTTTGTGAATATCAACATAAGCAAAAAAAAAAAAAAAAAAAGGTTTAGAAGATAAAGCTCTCTGTCCAGCAGATGGTAATACAATTAAACTGACAGTCTGAAAACTGAATTAGAGAAAAACCACAGTGGAAATAAGACATCAGTTTATAGCTAAGACCTTGGTGGTTAGTAGCCATTGGAACAACTTACCAAGTTGAAAGGTAGGTTCTGCAACACCGAAACAACTCTTAAAGCAGTTCAGATATTTTTTCTGAAATATACATTCTTGGTCAAATGGGAATTATTTGCAAATAGCATATTTTGCAATATTTTACAGAAGGGCAGATGACTGCTTACAGTTTCTTTACTAGCTTTCTAATCCAAGAGAAAGCTGATGCAGTAGTTAGGCAGTGTGGTACTTACCCCTTTGGATGCAGCTTTGGCTATAGATTCATATGTTTTGACTTTGCAGATACAGTAGCAGAATGGAAATCATTCAACTTATGACAGTTTGTGATGCTGAGTACCTTAAAGCAAGTAAGGTGGCAAATATGAAAATACCTACTGAGAAGTGAATTGAGGCTAGGCTGCCATACAGTTTCCATGTATGACTGAAAACATTGCTTTACCCTGTTCTCCAGGCATGGTATAACTAGAGCAATTCTAAAAAAGTTTTTCCTTTCAAAAGGAAAACATAAACCTCTAGAAAATTGCTCCAAGGTAAAATTAAGGTCTGCCAGTTGGTAAATGTAGTAAGCTCACTATTTATCGCTTACTGCGATTAAGCTCAAAATGTGGCAGCCTATTTTTGCCTGTGAAAGCTTTTATTTGTTTGTCTTAACCATTATGTGCCCATACATTACTTCATTTCTTTCTATTCTTAATCTCGAATGGGGGCAATTGATGCATGTTTTTGATTCATAACAGCTTTGACTCATAATCGGTGACATGCTGCAAGTTAACAAATCCTTAACTGATCTGAGCTCCACACAAAACATTGTATCTGGTTTGGGACAAGTAATGAAAGAAAAAGAATGTCTCTCAGATGATTTGGGGGATGTTTACCTGGAACAGAGCAATAAGAGGAGTAAGTATTTCGAATTAAGATTTATCTGGAGCAGGGACTGGTACTGTGGACTCTCTATACTCATTCTTTCTCTTGCTTTCCTTTTGGTATAGTGAATTTTAATTATTTCATGGGAATTGGAAGAGCATGAGGAGGAGGTGGCAGAGTTCCCAGCTCAGAGTGCCCATGTGGTTAGGCCACACTCCCTTGGGCAGCACAAATTAATTTATTCCAAGTCTACCAAATCCAGAAGAGTTATCCAGCATCTCTATGACCATAGAAGTAATTTCATGATCATCAGCTCTGCTTTCTGAGAAAGGCAACTAAGCCAGAAATTATTGTGGAGGTGGGGTGGAGGGAGAGGAACGGATGGCACTAGGGATATGCTTCATGGATGCAGGGTGCTGCCTCCCGCCCGTGGGTGTCAGGAACCTCATCCCTCAGAGGAGCAGGTGATAAGCCCTTCTCTTTAGCATGTCTGGCTTCTGTAGTTTCTGGTTTTTGGCACAGAGCTTTCCTCACATGGCACATGGAAATCTTATAGGATAGTCTATGAGGGAAGTTGTGACCTTTTTGTGAATAATTCATTTTTGTGAATATATTAGCCTGAGAAACAATTAAGAAGAAAGTTAATAAGAAGAAAAAAGGAAGAAGAGAAAAGAGAAAAGAGAAAAGAGAAAAGAGAAAAGAGAAAAGAGAAAAGAGAAAAGAGAAAAGAGAAAAGAAAAAAGAAAAAAAAGTTTTACTTCAAATTTTCCCCATGGCTGACGTTCAGCTAAAGGCTTCCACTTTCTCTAAGGTTATCTATCAGTATATTGACAGAGCAGACTCATATTAATTTGGGTTTATTGTTATAAGCTTCCTCCCCCAAGTAGTTTCCATTGAAACAACTTTTCTTTGAGGGAAAAACAAGTTTCTGTGGATAATCTTCGTTTTTTGTCCTAGTCTCCAGTTCTCATTCATTGGCATTTTAGAAGTCAATAGCAAACATCACATGTAATTCACAGGCATTTAGCTTGCTTATTTTTTTCTCCCAAGGTGCTGAAAGACTCCAGATTTTACTTCTCTGAAAACATCATACCCTTCTTGATCAGGATTTCTTTATCAGGTTGGAGAAGAGGGCTGAAACATCTGCTTTTTTCCTAAGGAATGACATCTTTGACACCCTGTTTCTCTGCAGACACGTTTCTACACAGAAGGAGGCTCTGTTATTTCATAGGACATTCAGGGCAAAGCCTCAAATGCCTACAGTCTGTTTTCCCACTTCCCCAGGAAAAGGGACTGCTAAGAGCAGTAATACAACTCCCCACTCTTTCCATCTACTGCCCTGAATACAACTCCCTTCTTACCTATGCAACACAGGCAGGATGCTTCACAGGGCTACACCAAATAACTATAAGAAGTCAATACCACCAGGTGGTGCTGCTAAACATAGTTTTCCACATCCTTTTTGTCCCTGTGCGAAGTGAAGTAGTCTAAAGAAGATCTACCCAACAGCTAATTTGAGCTTGCTCAGTTTTATAAAGAAGCCATTCTCTTTGGGGAGGAGGGAGTAGGAAAGTGTCATCTCTGCCTGGATACCTAAGAATCAATACTTGAGCCAAACTGCCTGATACGTGAGCATTTTTGAAAGATGGAAAGTGCACACGCATTTTAACCACCACTCTCCCAGACAAAGTAAATACATTTCACTATTACTTCTGCCAAGCCAAGCCAGGGTCCAGCCATTACCTTCTCTTTGACAGACAGTGAGGAGTAGCAATGAGTTTGAATAATGAATTTGGAAAAAGGGGCAAGAAAATAAAATATTTGTTAATAAGTTTTCCCTACCCAGATAGCAGTGTTCCAGGTAGAGATGATTTAAAGGGAAAAATGGAGGAACTGGAATAAAGACAATAGTTGCCACCTCTAGAGAAAGCACAGATTGCGCTTTTTGACTCTGCATTCTTGCATGATTCCTTTAGATTCTCCTCCTGCTCCAATGTGCCTAAATGTGAAAAAGCAATATAATCCCAGTGTTACAAAATAAATCTCCGTTTTACTCCCCAAGCTCTTTCTATCTGCAAAATATCTAATTGGAGAGAGCTATTATTAGTTCTGAAGTGTACGCTAGTATCATATGAGATGAGAAATATTGATTGAAAATACAGTACCAAATGTTAACAAATTCCTCCGTGCCCTTACCTTTTTTTTTAATTCATGATTTGGTACTTCAAAATGTCTTGGCTCATTTGTACATTTCTTGAGGTAATGTTTTCACAGCAAGCAATTGTTTATTGCTTGAGTCTGTATTTTTCATATTACCATTGGCTAGAAGCAAGGGCACATTATGTAAAAACATAAATCTGTTTCTAGAGGTCTTTTCTGAGAGCAAAGGTTTCAGAGACATTAAGAGAGATATTTTTTATATTATTCTTAATATTTTGAGAGAAATATAAAAGGTCATTCAGGTATTCATTATCCTGTTTGGGGTCTTTTTCCTCCTTCAAGCTGACTTTTCTTATTTATGCTTCAGATCATTTATGATCTTATAGCCAAAGAACTTGCAAGAATGTGCATGAAAAGTCATGATTTGAGACTTGATGAGGCTATTTTCCTTGCTGACATGGAGTCAAAGATATATCCTCAGCATTTATTTACATACTTTCCTGCACAGCAGCAGTCATATATAACATAACTTCGGAGCCAAGCACTCTGGTGCTGTGCCCAAGAAACATCTCCTCCCCTTTGCCACTTTTCTTTTCTTTTTGGAGTCATAAGGTTTTTCATTATGTCTCTATCTGGCAGTTTCACTAAAGTTGCTTCCCAGAAATTCTTTATTTATTTCTCTTTTGTTCTTTTTAATGTTGATTTTTATTTAAATTGGCAGCATGCTACTACTTCATGTTAGGCAAATCAGAGCATACCTGAAAAATAAACAAGACTCATGGAAAACAGGTCTGTAGCCTCTAAGTCAGAACACCCTAGAGTCAGAACCCACTTTATTTAACCATCTGTTCCCCTGCTCACACAGTTATGATCTCGGCTTCGGGGTACAATCTCTGTCTGGCCAGCTGGCTACAGGTTGTGGCAGCAAGCTGCCATCTTCAGGTGAGCACACCCAAAATAACAATGTACAAGCATATTCTACCTGCTCACAAGCCTAATGAGACCCAACTGCAGCCATGACAGTATTGTCCTGGTGGTGAGAAAGTCCAATGGACAGTGCCAGTGTCAGTACCAATGAGCAAATTCTTTATGATCAAATTTACGAACTGTCCTCTTAATTTTAACCTTTCACAGCATCAGGACATCTGTGGAGCAGGGTTCAGATGGTCGGCTCAGTCAGCCCTTGCCAATGGAAACCCGTGTGACAACTGTTCAGTATATGTGAACAAGGTCAAATATGTATTTTTATGGAGGCTGTGACTTGGCTAGGCAAAATACATGCGTAGTTAAGTCTTTTTAATAAAAATAAAAGAAAGTATTTCCCTTCAAAACCCTTAGATATATCCTTGGCCACATTATAAAGGAACTATATTTTGCAGTCACACCAAGGTCTTGACTATGCTGCAGGTAAGTTCTTATCAGTTCCCGTGACTGATATAACAAGCACTGACACAGCAGAAGTAGTATAGGCTAGAAATTCAAAATGGGAAAGCTTTCAATTTGAACCAGTAGAGAGGCTAGAAAGCTATGCCAATTCAATCTTTTTCAGCTGCATTTGTCTGGCTGAAACAATAAATTCCAGTGTACATCTAGGTCCTCCTTCTAGTGCATGCATCTAATATCTTTAGAGATGTGTGTAACTAAACACCAGTTCCTCTGTACAAATGTATCCTTCTAGTTGTCCTGCACTTAGTTTTATGAATCTCTTTCTCCTTCTCTACATTTATCTGTCTTAATTATTTTTTTAATGTTGAGAGATCTGAGAGATGTGACATTTTCTGCCTTGATAAGGGGTCCACACATTTCCACTTCTGCCAGCAGATGTGCCTGCATGGCTGAGACCTCATACCACTCTGCAACTTTGGTTTGTGACAGTCAGCTCTTCTCAAGCAAAAGAATAAAGTAAGAATCAGAGTTCTCCACGAACGCTGGTAGGACAAGGATGTTGGTAGGACGAGGCTAACTCGAGGCGATAATGTAGGTGTCACTCAGAAGGCAAGAGTCCACAACAAAGTGTGCTTTACTGCCCTATACTGCAGTAGGAAAAGCAAAAGTTGTATACATAAAATGATGTATATACAAATATGTATAGAGTCTGAATTAGCTAGGCAGTTTGTGACATACTTTTTTCTCCACTGAAAAGGTAGGGAGATTGTTTCTCCTAATAGGTTTTCCTTCTAGACCATTGTTGTTCTTCAAAACATCAAGCTACCACTCCTACTTTAAGTTAGCCTCTAATGGAAGAGAATTGTGTTTGCCTGTAGTGAATAATAGCATGAGAATACTCATATGACCTCATTAGTTAGAAGAAATAATCAAAAACTTTAGGCACCAGTAGTTATTTTTAAGCACTTGAAAATGGGATCTTCAATCCTAAAGAAAAATGTTGAAAGCATCTCCTGAATAATGAGAACAGGAAAAGTACTTCTTAATTAGAAAAGTTCAGTACTTGTAGTTGCTAGCAACTACCATCGAAGATAAAATGCAATCATAATCATAATTGCATTTCAAACTTCATCTTGATGTGAGATCTGTAAGTCTTAGCAGTTAATAAGTTTTTAGATTTTTGTCTGCAGGAAACTGGAAGGTATTTCTTTTGAGTTCAGTGGATTTCTTCAAGCCCATGGTGAAAATTTATTTTAAGAACAGTGAAAAAATTTCTAACAAGTAATACATGCTTGGATAGCTCTGCAGTCATTTAACTTTGCTGATGGATATTAACTTCCTTGATAAGAAATTCGTATTATATATAAATCTGGTAATGATAATTCATATCACTTCTAGAAGGCAATTTATTTCAGTTTAGGAGAAAATTTTTTTCTTTAGACTACTTAAAATACAAATCTTTGGAAATCAGAACTATTTTGAAGAAATTACACTGTAACTGAAATATTCAGAATAAATAGTTCTCACAGCTTTTCAGACTCTTCCTAGAAAGTTTAAAGTTTAAAGAAATTTTAACATCCCCATAACACCTCAGATACAATATAACTTTTTAATACTGTAATGTTAAATTATAAAGTAAGTATTATGATATCTTAAGTTCTTTTCAATTATATTGGTAGCTTAGATTGCAATGGTTACTTAGGTAAAACATTGTGATTAATAGTAATTACTTTTAGTTCTTCAGCACACCCAAATATATTCTTATAACTACTGTATTAAAATGGAACAGAATAAAATAGGAGAAGCAAATATGGAGAACAAATATGGTCATTCAACTATGCAGTTATTTTAGAAGAATATGACAAATGCTGCAGGATGCGTGCCTGTTAAGGCTTAAAGGTATGTAGAACTTTTGTACCTAGATTTAAAAACTTACTGAGAAGCAAATGAATTGCTTCAGTAGCTTCCTCTACTTTCTGGAGCTGTGTGTTTTCCTTGTACGCTGTAATACCTGCCTCTTGGGGAAGACAAATCTATTGAGAAATCTTTCACATATCTGAAGACCTGTATCAAGAATAATCTTTTTCATTGGTTGAACAAATCTAGTTCTTTCACTGAACCTTGTTGGCCATGCTTTCCAAACTTCTGTCACTCTTGGTGTTCAACGAATTGCCCCCAATGTGTGCTGTCCCCTTACTGGCACAGAATGGAGCAGAAGGGGGCCACTACTGAGAACAGGAAAAAAAAGACACTGTGCAAAATACACTGTTTGCAACAATCTTAGGGAGACTGTATTTCACCTCTAAAACAATCCATGATTTATCAATTCTACACATTTTACTTGCAAAATAATTAAAAATAAACCAGAGTGCTTTATTCTAAAATTAAATGCTCTGGTGCTGGCAATTAAGTGAGGGGTAACTGTCCTGCTCCAACACAAAGAAATTTTTAATTTCCGAAGTGAATTATACTAAACTGAAGGTCCACTTACACCACAATAAAGACAGTCTAGTCTATACACAAAGATTGTTAGAAACAACTAATTACAAACAGTTTCTTATTTGGACAAATGGAAGTCCTTTTTTATTGGGATGCATGATGTCAAATAATTGACTGACCTCTGTTTGTCAAGAAAGGATGTAAGAAACCAAGGACTGCTAGGTTACAAACAATCGCTGGCCATTTTCCTTTGGAGATGCCAGTTCCTTTGGTAACTGATGTGACTGGGTAGGACACCAGCACTACAGTGAGGTTTGCCTCATACTGGAGGGATTGTCCTATGACTAGTGTAATTTGGCCCAGTGGAAAAGCAGCGATACTAACCTAATTTTTCTATCAGCCCAAAGACATCCTGCCCTCAGGAGGATCTAGTATGTGTCCAGAGATTTTTTTGTTTGTTTGTTATTGAAAAGGACAGTCTGTAATACAAGTATCCCTGCAAACATAGGCAATTTACAGAGTTAATGTAATGGTTTAACCCCAGCTGGCAACTAAGCCCCACACAGCTGCTTGCTCACCCTCCCTCCAGGTGGGATGGGGAGAGAATTGGAAGAGTAAAAGTGAGAAAACTCGTGGGTTGAGATCAAGACAGTTTAATAGGGAAAGCAAAAGCTGAGCACACAAGCAAAGCAAAACAAGGAATTCATTCACTCCTTCCCATTGGCAGGCAGGTGTTCAGCCATCTCCAGGAAAGCAGGGCTGCATCACACATAATGGTTACTTGAGAAAACAAACACCATCGCTCCGAATGTCTCCCCCTTGCTTCTTCTTCCCCCAGCTTTATATGCTGAGCATGCCATCATATGGTATGGAATGTCCCTTTGGTCAGCTGGGGTCAGCTGTCCCAGCCGTGTCCCCTCCCAACTCCTTGTGCACCCCCAGCCTACTCGCTGGTGGGGTGGGGTGAGAAGCAGCAAAGGCCTTGACTCTGTGTGAGCACTGCTCAGCAACAACGAAAGCATCCCTGTATTATCAACACTGTTTCCAGCACAAATCCAAAACATAGTCCCATAGTAGCTACTATGGAAAAAATTAACTCTATCGCAGTCAAAACCAGCACAGTTAAACTTGCTCTTGTGCTCTCCTTCAAGTCCAGGGCAGTTTGCATTCTCCCCCACAATACAGTTCATGGTGAAACTTTCCTCCCTTTCTTCCTCTCCTGTCCCTCATGTGCCAAGGCAGTCACTAGCAAAGGGTTTGAATGCTCTCACAGACAGAGCAGCAATGCACCCTAGTCCCCACAGAAACGTCTTCTGCATTGTGTGGGTGACTTCCACAGTGTGTGGTTTTATTTCTGGTTCTGATTTAAAAGAAAAAAAAAGATTATTGGCACATTTTCTGGGGATTTTGAGCCTGTCAGTGTATTAAACTCCATCCTCAGTGAATAATTACAAGAGGAGATGTCTCCAGAAACAGTCAGAGGATTAGCTAGCTTTTTGGAGCTTGAGCCATGGTTGAGATTGGTGATAAGTTCTTAGACATGTCTAGACTGTGTAGTTTCTGAGTATATTCAGAGTCCCAAAGCAAGAGGTTTTAGAAGTTCAAGTGGCACCAGATTTCAAAAGCATTGATGAGGGAGGGTTTTCAGGACTGGTTTTAGCTTCAGTAGCATTCTCGTAGTACTCTGAATTTCATTCATTGAACCTCACCTTTACATGTATGTTTCAGAAATGTAAAGAAAAGAACTGTAAGAATAAAAGAGTATGAAAGAGTATAAGTATTTGCCAATTTAATCTAGTGTTCTGACTTCAGCAATGGCTTAGAACAAGATGACATTTTGAAAGCTCTAGTACTTATCCTCTGTAAAGACGTAATCATTTGTTCAGTGCTGTGAATAAACAAGGGAATCTCTCTAGTGGTCATTGAATGAGCTGAAGTATGAGCCTGGTGTCTTTTATTATCTAGAGATAACAAAGCATACCTTGCTTCTCCCTTAATTTTAGATCATCAAAGATCCAACTTTTTACTACCTTGCTTACTTCAAACTGTACTTAGAGGTCACTGATGTTTTTTGTTTGAATGAAATATCATAGCCAACTTTTGTATAAAACAATATATTCTGGCAGGGAAGGCCAGAGAGCTTAAGAAAAATGGTGACATGAATTGTTACACAACAGACATCAGCCCCAGAAAGCATTTTTCAGACCCACCAAGTTTTCTTAGTGAATACTGAAATGTGTTTATATGGAGACTAGTGCAGCCTGGCCATAACTTACTGCAGTAAATTAAGATATTCTGTGACACTAGCTAATTAAACCAAACCGTGTGACCATCTCGTAATTAGGAATTCCAATAAGTTCAGTGGTTTATGAACCACTAAACATAGTTACAAAAATCAGGAAAGAGACTCTATTATAGACCTACCATTTGATACATTACAACTTGATGAAGCTTTTAATTGGCATATTCTAATGCAAAGCTTAGCATAATTGTGGTAGCAGAAACTACAATGAATTAATTGCAGCCAGGGCATTGAACATTCTTCAGAAGATACACTTACCATTTTAGGGCAAATAAAGCTAGACAGGCAAAATAACAAGATAACTACCGAAAACAGTGTGAAGTTTTTTTCATTATCTTAAAAAAATTGCAAATAAAAAGACCTGATTTTTGAACAACACCACATGTACTATATTATTCATTTAGAAAATGTGTGACAATGTGATATTTTATCCCACATTAATTTGATTTATGGTGTAACTTAAAGTATTGTGGCTTTACACGGTCCAAGAAAAATTTGAATATAAAAAGAGTTATTGACAGAAATGACAAAAGTGCAGAATACTCACATAAGAACTTCTTATGTAGATGATGCAAAGGGACATTGTGATCCTTTTGTTTAGTCTTCTGCAAAACAGAGAAGGAGGGCAGAAGGTTTAGGGGAATAGTTTCTCTGCCATGATTGTGCAGCCTCCTCTAAAGATGTGCAGCCTTCCCGGTCAGCACAGAGCCAAATCTCCCTTTAATAGGCCAGATGCAGACATGGGATTCTTTTCACGTATTTTCCAGTGATGCTTTACTGCATAAGCATCTCAGTTCATAGTGATGGGATGTTGCACCCTTTGTACAATGGCATTAACTAAAACACTTGTCCAGGAAGAGGAAACCTGGGTTCTGAGCATAACTCAAGCTTAGCAGGTATATGCCCGCATTGCCAGGAAATTGTGCTAGTCATCAATGTGCAGATATGTAGAGCACCCGATGGGCTAGTGCTGCTGTTCAGGTTGAGTCACTGTATCACCAGGAATACACGAATCATGGAGCAGGAATGTGGGAAAGAGGACACCTGATTCTTGCCTTACCTTTAGGGTTCTTAGATGAGGTATGAGAGACCTATGGTTTTGCCCTACACCTAGTAAGTTTTTCAAATTTTATCTTATGAGCCTTTAGATGAATAAAGGCTATGAAAGTCAAGTGACAGTTGGGCTCTATAACGCTTTTATGCCAAATGCAGTGACCAGCTTCAAGAGATGGTGACCAAAACAGTTAAGGGTCCAAAACAGAACAGTCTAGAGAACAGGGGTTGCTCCTAGCAGAATGCCATGGATACTAGGATGTAGGAGACATTGGTTTTACCTCACTACCCACAGGTAGAGATCCTGCAGCTGAGGTCTACACTTCTGAAGTAAGTCTTCTAAGTGCAAAGCTATTGAGAAAGTCATAAGGTGCATCACCATCTTCTGTTACTAAAAGAGTTAACCATGCTATGAGTTAACCCTTATATATTATTTTAGAATGGATTAGTACCACTAGATAGCCTGAATCTCATGTAGCTACAGACACTATAGCCTTTCCTGTAGAATTAATATACTGCCAATGGAAAGAGGTGGATACCTACGTTAAGTGGTCTGGATCATGTTCCACAGGTTCTTGACTTTCCTAAATGCATGGGCTAACAGAGTCCACCTTAGATTGCATCTTCTCTGATGGATGGAAGGTATAATCAAAACCTCCTTCATCTCTCCAATGAATATGCAAAGGCCAATGAACTCTATCTCTTCCTTTTACCCTAAGGTTACGTATCTGAAATGTAGATTCATTCCTGTCACAGAATATGCTGTGTGTGGTAAGCATTTTGAATAGCCTGATTTTCTACTGTTGGGTCAAAAGGAAAGAGACTGTAAAAAAGAAGAGGATTTATAATGTGGTTATTTGACAGCTCAGTCCAAAGACTGCTAAAGCTCTTGAGGGTTTTTCCATCAACACATTTGGAACTGGGCCACTAATGACTAGGAGGAAGGGAATTTGGAACCTAAGCTTGTTTAGTTGAATTTTATTTGAATCTAAGTAATGTTATATGCAGATTAGTACTCACTAGTATGTCTGGCTGCTGCAATAGGACTTTGTGCCAGGGGAATTTTTTGTATCAAATGGCCAGTGTACTAAAAGAACGGAGTGGATAGAATATAGCTACAAGGACCTAGTGAGTTAAAGACAGAGAAATGTGATAGATGTGTTTGGGGAGAATATACATGCAGTGAATGGTATGGAATGTCTTTTTATCTCTTCCATAAATTTGAACAAATTAAAATGAAATAAGAAATCCAATCTCTATATATCATCTTCATTGAGAAAGTGCTCTATGCTCTTTAAAAGAAGCTAAACATATAGCTCCCATTTGGATGAGGGAGTGTATGTTAAGGGATTCTCTTTACACATTCCCATTTCACTAACCATGTAGGGCTCTTAACTGACTTTCTTTTTACATGCTGGCTATGTTTAAGAAATCAATTTCAATTGATCATTTGTTTATTTACTTTCTAATTAACACCATTAAGTCTTTGTTGTTCTCCAACAGTAAAAAGGACAAAACCAGAAGAGTGACAATTTTAAACAACGGCTTAGAACCTATTGCGTCCCATGTGTAATTATTATCGAAGTGTAAGACAGTATCTGAACACTTTTTAGGGCTTGAATTTTGTACCCAACTGACAGAATCTGTATACCAAGTATTCCAATGACATAAGGAAGGTCTTTCAATTCTGAAAGACCATATTAAATCACAGTGCTGTGATTCTCCTGCTTTTTTTTTTTAAATGCTTATTTTTTCTATCATCATAATTAAGTTGTTGTTTTGTTGGGTTGTTTGTTTGCTTGCTTTTTTGGTAGTGAAGTTTTCAGGGCTATGATTTCTATAATAAGGAAACACTCTCAATCCTACCAGTAATTTTAAGCCTGATACTCAGCCCAACACTGATTACAGAGTTCCAGTCCAGAGATTAATGAACAGTTCACTATCTTATATCAGATTTTAGCAGTACAGGGATTAGTGTGTTGATAGAATCTGGACTAAATTCATTCTGTTCAGAAGTAATGAAAAACAATGAACAAAACCAATGAAGGTTATTCCGTGGCAGAAACATTACATTATACAGAGAAAAGTTACTGAGTGTTCAAGGTAGGAAAAGAACCCCACATCAAAAGTGTGTTCTAAGGCATGTGGAAATCACTCTATCTTCAACTGAGTTTTCAATTATCCTCCACAGAAAAAAAGAGAAGCAGCCTAGCTCAGGGACAAGCACGTACTGTTGTTGCATCAGCTATATGCTCAAGATGCTCATGCTTGGGCCTGAGGAAGAGGAAAGGTATGCAAACAGTCAGTGACAATCTGGTCGCTGGAGTGCAGAGTATGCCAATACACCCAGATTTACTACAACTAGCACATAATTCATCCATTACACCCACCAGCTGATGAGCCTCCCGCCTACATTGCCATAAATTTGGATTGCTTACGGGGAACTCCAGATGATTATAAAAGGTAATGTTCTCTCTAGTCACCTGAAAAAAATAGATTCCAGATTTTCTACTTAATCATTTTACTACTTGGCAGTAAATGCTATTTTTGCTGTGCAGGCTATTGCAGAAACACCTAATTGATTCACCACCATCAGTGTGTTACATCATACTCAGCAATAAACAGCTTGATTCCAATCCAGACCAGCTTTTGTAGCCAGTATACCAGAAAAACTTCTGTGAAACCATCTGTGACTGTCAGATCTAATGGGTTAGAGGCATGCACTGCTAAAGTGAGCAAGAGTCATCATAAGCGAAGGCTGAGAGACTGCGTAGTTAAATGCCAGAGTGGATAAATTCTTGCAATTCTGTTAGCCCAGCAGGTGACTTTATTCAACTGGTTGTTCATCCTCTGTATCTTTGCAGTGAACTTTGCCTACAAGGACCACTATTAATGTAAGCTAATATTGATTCATTAATATTGAATTAAAATGATACTTGAATTTCTCCTTTGCATCTATTATTGATCTTTGTGATTAAGTTAAAAAATACACAACTAAAACAGAACTTGTGGCCCTGAAATTCATGAATCCTTTCTGATGTCCTCTGTGATATATACAGTCAAATATTATGATGTCCTTCTGGCCACACCAGTATGGCTCCAGTCAGAATAAGAATACCCCAATATAAAGAAGTGGCTTGACTAAGTCAGCTAATATTACACATTTATTTTGGTTTATTGCAACCAGATCTGAAATTGCCTTTGAAAATATTCCTTTAACAGGATATGTATTATTACACAGTACCACATTAAACAACTTCATTACTTTTGCATAGTCACATTTTCAAAGGTAGGAAATGCCAGAACAAATTGTGCATATACACCGTAATGAATGCTACACGTTATGAATAGTCATATTATTGAATAAACATTATGAGCACTTATTTAATGAAACATGCATTATGAATATGCACGTTGGATTTTCTTCAGATGTGTATTGTCAATAATATTTTCAGGAGTCACTGAATATTGCTACCAGGCTCTAGGAACAGAGGTGAGAACAGAGAGCTTGGGAGATTTTCTCTTCAGTTCTCACAGGTGAGATTCAGGCAAAATGAATGCTGTGAGATGGTGTCACCAATAAGCTTTTGGCTTTCTTGAACATGTAGTAATATTGTGTTGATCAAGGGTATATTCTGCCTCATGAGACAGGGGAAAAGCAACTTCATGTGACTGTCTGCTGATCTAGTGACTAATGCTTTAAACTAGGAGCAGAAAGCAGCATCTGAAAGTCCACACAACAGCTTGAAGGTCTAAAATTAAGGGAGATTGATCCACTGGCCTCTTTTTTATGCTTTCTCCCATTGCTCTATCATGATTAAATTTATCCATCAAACTTAAAAGCCTGGATAGTAATGCAAGAAGTGTGAGAAATAAGCAAGGAGCACTGGGATGCTTAATGCACGACCAAAACTATGACTGAACTGGCATTGCAAAAAGGTGGTGAGCTAACTCTGATGACTGGCTGTTTCACAGAAAATTTATAGCTTGTTCAGAATGACAGGTGAGAGAGAAGGAAATATGAAGTGTGCAAGCACTTTACCTGAGGTACACAATGTTGACAGACCTACAGCTGCTGAAGATCTGAGTTGGAAAGAAGTGGTTGAGAGTCAAAAGGTAAGAGCAGTTTGGGCAATAGCGATGATGAATACGGTAAGAATTCGTGATTCACAGAACCTGGCAAAAGGAAGAACTGCATTTCAAGAATGAAGAATTAACTAAACTCAGAGAATGAGTAACAAGATCTGCTGAAACTACAGTCACTCTTAGCTTGATGTCTCCCAAGACTATTCCCAGAAAAAGCAGCAGTGCACCAATTGGAGCTTCTGTTCTGAGAGCAGGCATATGGACTAACACTTTTCCTTAAGGTTGCTCCTCAATAAATAAAGTTCTTTTGAGGTACACTGTCTTTATAGGCCTTACTACTAATGCATTTTGCAAGCTACCCTCCTGTTTATACATCCCAGTGGGATCTTTGGATTTCATTTCTTTTTTTTGCAGCATCAGCAGCATAACATTGCAAACATATGTCAGTTTGTGAACCACTATAATCTGCATATTCTTTCCTAAGTAATGTCTTGGCAGCTCCCCCCTTCTCCCCTGTATATATTTAGATGATTATTATTGCCCATATGCAATACTTGATGGACCACAGGGCAAAAAGTATATGCTGAAAAGGGAGAAAAATAAACTTTCTTAGTAGAAAGTCCCTCTAGAGGTAGAAGTCTTCTTCAAGCCTTGCTTCATGCTGTTACTGCAAAATGGAGGTGAGCTCATCCATGAACACATACTGGTAGGCTGAGACACAAGTTGGTCAGCAAGGATAGCAACCATCCTCTTGGAGCTGTGAATGTGCAAGCAGCCATACATGGAAGGGAGCAGCAGCTCCTGAATTTCTGAGTGAAAAATCTAGCCATTCTTTTGTGAGAATGGGATATCCTCTAAGAAGGCACATGGCAACAGTTATATTGACCAGACCAGAATAAGCTATAGCCAGAAGCTGACAAATGCTTTTGGGGACTTGCTGTACTAGTCCTTCAAGAACAGTGACCCATTGGGTCACCATGCAGTCATGCACCTACAAAATCTGCTTAGGCACAAGATAATGGGCCTATCATTTAAAATGCTTAGTGTTGGTCAATAAGGCAGAGCATAATTCAAGTGCATAACCTCTGACACTTCTTTTGGCTGTTTTCAGACAACCTGTTATCCAGAGGTGTCCTCAGTTCTCTTTCCTACCTTAGGGATCCCATTTTAATGAACTGAAATGGAGGTAATTACATGTAGTAGAACAAGTAGATCAAGAAAGAATGTAGACAAGCTGAACTGGACTGAGAAAATCTAGGTGCATGGCCTCAAAAACTTCTTCTGGCCTGTCTTCAGCTGAATAATCCTCTGAAGATCCCCTGTGATCCATTCACTGTCTGAAGGATCCCATTATAAATGGCTGAAATGGTTGTAGATTAATGCAGATGAGATGGATTGAGACATGTATTTGAGATGAATGGTCCTTTGAGGCAATGTGCTTTTTCATACCAGATTGTGCCTCCTTTGTGCAAAACCCATGAGACTATGGCCAATCAGAACTAAGGTCGGTCAGCACTAAGGTAGTACCTGCTTTCTTCGTACAAGATTTTGACCAGAAGAAATGATACTGTCATAGGGGGACAAATTTCACAATATGATTTACACTGTTCTCTCTTGGACGTTCTACCAGTAGAGGAACATTGATCATGAATCTTTCCATATTTTAAATGGAATTAATTTTTATTCACAATTCAGCAGAGTGGTTGAAAGAAAAGATTTCTATTTGCAATGTGTCTTTTTTTGGCTAAAAGAGAAGTTTCAGTTGGGGTCACTGGACAGTCGCCAAATAATAAATTGTGATTCTGGACTACAAGAAAGTAGGAATGGAGAATAAGTCTTCTTAGCTTATAGTAGAACATGCCTGAAAATTATTTCCAGGACAGTCAGCAAAATGAGCAAATTATCTTTGTTGTAAGGACAATTGCCCATATTCTAATTGAATGATGTCAATTTTTTTTAATGTAGTGTCTATTTTACATAAGATACAGAATAATTTATTTACTAGAGAAGGGACTGAAACTCAAATCTTCCTTCTTTCTAGGGGAACATGTCATCTGTGAAACTAATTTTTCTGCTATGACAGCATCTCCAGGTGACTACTAATTGCACGACCGGCAGAGACAACCTGCAGTTCCAACCTCTGAAGCCACATCCTTCATTTAGCACCCCACAGGCTCACCACCAAGAAGTCTGCTACAATATGTGGGTACTCTTAGATTAGACTTTTTACTCTCCTCGTGCCTCACTTAGGTCTCCCTTGTTGCTGTTTGAGCTCATAACTTCTTTCCCAGGAAACAGAGAGCATGGGAACATCCACCCCAGGCATTAGCTGTTATATCATCTGCTCCATTAAGAGTGTTTAAAGAATATGTGCTGGCAGAATAGTCAGAAGTTTTTAGATGGTGTTGGAGCACACTTGTGCATATGGGGTTGTTGAGAAATAAGTTGTCTCTAAGCATTTAGTGGTGGAAGCTGAGAAAACCCATGCTTAAGGGGTAGCCAGTTAATTGGTTCTGGCAAACACAATCTGGACACAAAGAGCTCGAAGCGGGATGTACACGAAGACATAAATCTCCCAAAAAATATAACTATGTACACTGCCTGGGCAGTAAAAGTATAATAAAGTAATTTGCATCGCCTTTAGACTTTAAGCCCACATTTAAAACTCAAGCATATATTCTAATAAAATTTTTTAAATTATTTTGAAAGTTTGTGTTAGGCAGGAATGAATTCTTAAAACCATTTAATTTTTTGCATCAAAATTCTGAAAGCAATTACTATACAGTGGAATAGTTATATGAAGAGGCAAAATTATCCTGGGCCACATCTCACTGAAGATGACCCTACAGGTGTAGCATATATAAAATAATAGAAGAAGACAAAGTTAGAATAATATGACTACTTGATATAATTACCAAAAAGATTTATATCAAGGATTTGTAGCAAATTATATTTTGCTCACATTTATGGTTATTAGATAAATGGGTATAAATGAACTAATTCCTCCATTTCACAGTTACAAAAAAAAAAAAAGATTTTATCATGATGGACATCTTGGCAATTATTTAAATCTCTAAAGAATATTCACAGAGTGCACTCTTAAAAATGTGAGCAGTATTAAATGAATTCCCAGCTCCACCATTACAGAGATTAGCTCAGTGTTGTATCTTTACTGACGATTCTATTGTATCCTTTTCCTCCAAAGATTTTATGAGCAAGGCTCCACTCCTGCCATGGTCTCACACAGACAGATCCCACTGTAGGACCACAGCTGCAATTCTTAACTTCCACTTCTCTCGCTTAAGTTGGTTTATCTGTTTAAAGAAATTTTGTTTATGTGAGAACAGCAGGAAATCAGATATATATCAGCTGCCTCAAAAAGAGTTCTATTTTATTTTCTATCATTCTGCAGGACTTGATTGATGACCAAAAATCTTGGAATTCCAGCTACCTGGGGAAAATAAGTACTCAGTGGAGGATATATAATAAAGAGCAGCTAAAAATAAAGTGACAGCAATCACTGTAAAGCCTGATAACTGAATCTCTAGTGTCCAACATAAATACTGTTTTTAGGTGCTTTTTATGCATTTTACAGCAAGAGCCAGATGCTTGATATCTAGTACGTGAGTTTATATAAATTAGTTCCTTACTTGGCCAACTTTATGACATCAGTTCATCTTGAATTTATACTTTGCTTTAGAAGGTCACAATTACAAAAAAACCTGCAAACAAAATATTGAGACCTAGCCTTCCCGTTCCTGGCAGTTTTAAATGTATGTCCTGTAAATATTTTGAACCACATACTGGCAGATTTTATGAAATGCTGCAATCTTACTACTGTGTATTATGCCAAATCTATAGAATACGCCTATGTGACAATGACTAGCTAAATATTGTCATATGTGTATAAAGGTGCATCTGAGTAAGTTCTTTTTCTCTCTCCAAGTAGCTATGACTTTAATTCCTCAGAAATGCACCTTATAGGCACCTGTTTATTTCATCTAATGAAATCCTGATGATAATGGGCTCTTCAAGTGCACTTACAATTTGAGACAAACCAAAAACCAAATCATGCACTACAGATGGGAGCTGAGACAGCATTACAAGAATTCAGGCTTGTATTACGCTGAAGAAGAAAGTATAGTGCCCTTTGGCCAAGGCCGCTACAATGTGCAAAGTTGATTAGGATCTGATAGGCAGTAGGAACCTATAGGTCAACCAGGTGTGCCATGCCTTAGCTGTGCTCCGCTGTCCTACTGCCATCCTCTGTCTTCGCTTGCTTTTATTTATATCTTCTAAGATGAGTACGGATAGATGTGGGCTAGCAGTAGAAAAAAAGTAAGAAGGAACTAATGGGTAATGTTTTTTATGCTAGGAAAGGTAGTCTTTTATCCTTAAAACAGTGTGTGGTCTGGGACTGTATGAAGGACGATGCCTTACGGCATATAGAGTAGTAAGAACTACCACACTGACAAGCAAATGTATTGTATCAGTAAAATCCCTACTGAAGTCAGTGGGAATTCTGCCACTGACTTTAACAGGGCCAAGATGTCACCCCACAAATTGGACTCTTTCTGTCACTAAGTTCTAGGACACGTCTACATGGAGAGCAGAGTTGCAGTCGTGTGAGAATTTACTGTTCTGGCCCTGCATTTGGGTCATAATGCTGTAAGAGCGCAGAAGTCAGGATTTATTTTCTCCTAGTAAAATATCAGTTTAGAATTGCTGCCACCAATAAGTAGGCTGGCTGAATAGACATCACACTTAAAATTAATGGCCTTCTACAATATATTATGAATTCCTTATAATTGAAGGTGGCTTGAAAAAGAAAGTGTTACAAAAATTTGGCACTGGTATGAAACTTTGGGAGTCAGTAATTGCCAGAGGCTATAAATTAGCTTGAGATGCTGTACTGACCCACTCATGCACTTAACGTAATGATATCAGTTTAAATTACAAAAAGAGGCTGAACATTAAAATACTCAAATTGCATTAGGAGTGGGGCAAGAAACAACAGAACAGTCATAGCTCATTAGTTTTCTGTAAAGTTGGAGAAAAATACAGCAATCAATAACAAAGGCGTTTTCTACCTCCATTTGATTCATCTAGCCAATATTTCCCAATGCTACAATTTAAAAAATAAGATAAAATTTGAACTATTTTATAATCGCAAGTAATTGCTTATGCAGAATATTTACTTACTATGAACATGACATATTAACATTTATTAACGTATTATTTGTTAACATTTTCTTGCCATTAACATGAGCGTGCGTGCTGCAGAATCGTATCACAGCACTGCACTGACTAATGTTCAGAGAGAGCTACCATATCTCTATTTCAATGGAATGAACTTTTATTTCCAGCTAGAAGCTTTAACGAGACAGAATTTGAAGACTTCTAGATAACTATTGAGGATTCTGGCTGTGTGGTTGTTGTAGGGGTCTCTGCAAGTCTATACAATATTTGCAAACCCCAGGTGTGTTCCCTGCATTGGTGAACTTCATTAGCCAGCAATAGACATGCAGCATGGGAGATGCAACACTTTCCAGGTGGGTATGTGTATCTTGACAGTAAGCACATATTCAAGTAATTCAATTGGCTGAAGATGTTTTAGACTTCATATCTGAATGGTCTGTATTACTGGCATATCTATAGCTTCCTAGAGATACAGAAACCCTATGCTCAATGAGCGTGACAGCACTGGTGAATGCATGACAGAGATTGGCAAAGATGGTTGAAAAGCTCAACCAGAAAAGAACAGTTGTTTTTGCTTCCTCCACAGCTTTAAGGGCAGATTTTGAAGGCACTCTGAAGATTTATGTCCCTTCCGCCACAGGGGGTTTGTCTAACTGTGGAGCTCTGGCTTTGTTAATGACAACTTACAGTTCCGTAGGCCTTTCTAGAGCTTTTGAATATTGTTTTCTGGAAAACATAACAGAGAAAACAGAAACTTCAGTCATTTAACCACGGATTCTTACAGACATTCTTACAGATATTGTATAAAAGTCATTAACGATTTTTTTTTTCAACTGTTTTGCCCTGGCTTAGGTATGCCCCTTCCAAATCTAAAACTGATTATTAATATCTCACAGGAAGAGCAATGACTTCTTTGCCACCTTCCAGGTTTCTGATGTAAATGATATTTTAGTGATTAATTGTATCTTCCTAACATCTCAAAAGTCTGTTTTCAGTAGCTCCAAGAATCTTGGCTGTTATTTGGGCTTGTAGAAACAGCCAAATTAGCCCATTCAAATCACTTCAGACTTCATTTATTTAGGGTAACCATTTCTGAAAGTTTCTCACAAACACCAGGTGCTCTTCTCATTTCTAAAGAACTCTTTTCCCTTTAAATACAGCATCAGTCCCAGTCATGTTACTGGAATGATCTCTTTCACAAAGCTGTTGAAATTTATTTCGCCTGGGTCTGTATCAGACAGAATGATGCTGCAATTACATGTCTGACTGCAAGATGTACATGCATAGCTGAAGAAGCTTTAACATTCCCAAATAATAAGTGACGTGATGGATTACAGACTTTAGCACACCCTAGCTGAAGTAAATTACACTGAAAGCTTGTACCGGTAGACTGGCTGTCACCTTGCCTAATTCTCACCAGGTGAAAATTAGGGATCTAATTGAAGCTGGTTATCCCATGCAATTTCTCTTGAAGTGCAGAGCTTAGATATTGTTTTTATGATTAGATGAGTTACCTTACAGGGATGCGCCCCTCATCTCTCTGTCTCTCTCTGACCATAGACCGAGCTGAACCTACTTAGACAAGATAACTGACTTTGCAGTGGCTCGTGTCCTGATATTACCTTCTCTGCTGTCTCCTCTTCATTGGTGCAGTGGCACAAACCATCTAGATAATGGCCAGCCTAATAATGTCTGGCACGCCAAGGTCACAGCTCCTGACTGCAGACTGGAACGATCATCATAGTAGTCAGTAATCTTGTACCTACCTTCCTTTGAGCAGAGGACATTTTTGTTGCTTTTGCTTCTCATATTGCAGGAGGTGGGCCAAATGGAGTTACCATAAAATAAGTAACATTTTTGTTAGTATTGACAAGAACGTATACTATGTGACACCTTCAACTGCTAGGATTTGCAGAGGTATAATTCAGTCTAAAAAGCATGAACCTGCATTAAAAAGAACTATTTTTTTAGCTTCCTTTTGATCTGCTACCATTTCAGTTGGTAGAAACCAACAACAATAGCAGCCACAAGAAGCAAACTGGGAATTCTTTTGTATAACTCTATAAGCTCATACTTAATAGTATGACATATCTCCCACATATCTTTCATAAGAATTGGCAGGAATGCATATGTTACTACAACACTTTTCAGGAAAAATAGTACTGTGCATATGGATTAAATTTCAGAGACTTATTGCTTTGTTTTGCAACCATTTTTCTTTAACACACCAAAATAACTTCTTTCACCCTCTATCCTCAGTTTGGATAAGCAATTCTCTCATGTTTCCAGCCACCTCCTTGTGTTGTGTGAGCTCCTCCTCTTATTTCTACTTCATCTACCAACATATATTAGGCATTTTTTTTTACAGATGACAGTACTTCATTTCACTGGGGAGAGGAATATGGAAGGCAAGAGACGAAAAGCAGCTGAAAAACACTTTGTCTTAGGATAAATCAATAGACTTTTACCAACTATTCTCACAAACACACACTCCAAATCTTTGAACTAACAATAAGCATTGGAAATTTCATCCAAATGGTATTTTTCATCTGATAGCACTAAGCTTCTGAAAATGGGGTTTTACAACACTGCTGCTCAGTCATACCTCTTTCTTCTAAAAGAATTTAAGTTGAAATTGTTTGATGGCTTGCATTACATGCTGTCTGAATAAAACATACTTGATTCCTTGTGCACACTGGATGACCAGGTAAGCTGCACATTATCTATTTGGTCCCTTCTGAATTACTTTGCTTTTGCAGCTCACAGTGACTGACAGCAACACAAGGGCTAAGTGTTCCAGAAGAGCAGAGACTGCATTTATAAATTGCTGACTACTGCATCAGTAGGAAAAGAAAAGCCTCCCAGTGAAGCAATAATTACTCTGAAAGAAGAGGGTATTTCCAAGTCTTTGATACTGAAGACAGAAAATAGGCAATATGGAAAATGTTTCAGTGGACTGAATGCCTCCACATACATTTTCACATAAATTCTTCTGAGTATATGGGATGTCTTTTATAAGCAGTACCTTTCCTAGATTTGTTTTTTCTGTCTTTTTAAAATACTTTCTTTCATGTCATTCTGCATCAGGAAATTCATTTAGAAAACAATGAGTAGACAAAACACCAGCACCCAGATTTCACATATATACAACATCACGCCTAGTTCTTGAGAAAGTGGTTAAATGATATCACTTGCAAAAAATTACTTTTGTCTTGCTATTTGCTTGAAGGACGCTAATCATCATTTCTGTGCTTAAATTAAGAAACTAACTTTTAATAGTAACTTTAGAAATACACTAACTTTTTTATTCAGAAGGGTAAATTTGCTTTTAATTATTGACTTGGGTCTGGCATTGCATTATCTACAATTCTTCCTTAGCAGCTCAGGCTAGTGCCTTTAAAGTATTCTGTAACTGATCACATTTTTGTGTATTTTACTACAGGTAAGGGTTTTCTGAAAAATCATAGTTTTTATATAAAGAAACCATTTAAATGGTAAACTGAATTAGATTCCATTCAAACCAAAAGATTTTCATCAGAACCAAAGATTAAGATGGAAAAGATTCCACCTGGATCCATATTCATCTGACAACCAAAGTTAGAAGATACTATACTGGAACTAGCAACGTTGCCACTTCCACTGAGGGGTGGATTTTTCTGCATACCATAAAAGCAAATAGAAGAAAACTTTTAACTCTCTTTTTCTCCTAAAAATAGTCAAAAGTAAGACCATCCAAGTAGAAATAAAGATATGAGTTGCACTTATAGCTAATGGTCTCCTGGAAGAAGAGAACTGTCCTGTCAAGATGAAATATTGCAACTCTAAAAACCTAGAGTTTAGCTGGCTTTAAGATTAGGCTGTAGAGTTTTCAAGATCATAATTTGGGCTGAGGCACTACTGTTTGCTTAGATCTTACTTTACTTTCCTAGAGGATTTTTTGGAAATAGTCTTAAAGTTTGAGTACCTTTACATGATGCAGTGTGTATGTGAGAAATAAGCACCTGGGATCAATTTGTGCAACTGGAACTCTAAAGAAAATACATTTTCGTCTCTTGAATTGCCTTTTTTGCTTTGTTTGACTGAATGGGAAGTTGTAGAATAATCCTGAATCAATACATCTCAATCTCTTAAGAAGAAACAGACAAGCCATGATCAATATTCATGTGCTTTTTTCTGTTGTAAGCTCATGTTGTGACAGAAAGAGATTTGTTGTCTTCTGTCATGACCTAAGAGAAAAATCTCACATATTTATGGCTTCTTTTTATTAGTTAGCTTACTTAGATATTAGTTTTGTTAGCTATTTTATTTTTACTTTTACATTACTGTAGTATCTAGCAGGCCAAAGTCAGATCATGGTTCTGACATAAAAAATACAATACACATATTTAGTGAGACGGTTAAACTGCCCAGGAAGTATACTCTTACGTGGGAAATCCAAGAAGCATAGGAAGAAAACACAGGTGCAGAGAGGTGAATTAAACTGCTCAAATTCAGACTGAAATGGTAATAAAGATTAGAATAAGTCCATTGTCTCCCAGTTCGTAGTTCAGTGTCATTGGGACACCACTTCTCATAACTGGCCATGTTTTTTCATGTCTTTCTGTCAATTCAATTCAAGGTTTCTATGTATAAGATGAAAATACTACTTTTTACTCCTGGTGCTACCTCTGAAATAATGAAGTAACAGAAACAAGTACAGTAAAATTTTTTTACACCAGAGTAATGTTGCAGGCAAAATAGTCTCGACTCAAGGAATTCCACTTCATTTAATTTATTGCCAATTAACAGAAATGGTTAATTACTGATTTGGGTACTGAGAAACAAAGAAGAGAGTAAATTAAATGAACATTTAGGGAAAAATTCTTTCTTCCCCCTTCTCCAGGCTCAGCTTCAGTCCAGGCACCTCTTCTCCCCCATCCCTCATCTCCACTCCCTCGTTTGAACCACAGGTTATGGTCAGGCCCCTGGGTGAGGCAACAGGCAGTGCAGGAGGCTGGGGTCAGTGCCTGGTGGCTTCTTCCTGCTGCTGCTTCCTTCTTACTCCTCTGCACCTCTTTTCTTGCTTGTTTTGTCTGCTCTGGCATGACTTCCTCCATGGGCTGCAGTCCCTTGGGGTGTCCCTGTCCTGGCATGGGTTGCCCGCAGCCACAGTGCCTCAGAGATGTACCTCCTCCAGCATGGAGGTCCTCTTTCCAACAGTGTCTCCTGCTGTGTCCCTGTCAATACCCGCTTCCACATGCCTCCCTCTGTATTTTCCTGTGTGTGTTTCCTCACATGACATCCCCCACATCTCCATTTGTGTATCCTCCTGTGCCTCCTGCCCCCAGCAGCTATTGCCCTTTTTCTTCAGTAAGTTTGAGCAGAGGTGCCACGTGCTCCTCTGATGGGTTGAAGTCCTGGCAGGTGGTGGGCTACATCATTGGTGGCTGTGACCAGCACAGAACGGTTCCAGCTGCCTCCTCAGAGACACCTGTGGCCCCCGCTACCAAAACCCTGCCCTGTATCCCCAGCAAGAGTAGGTGTGTTCTACATCATGTGGCTAAGATTAAGAACCTGATTAAGAAGCTATTCTTTGGGAGAAAAAAAATGCATTTTATATTCTGTGATAACCATAGAGCATTTTAATAATGAAGCTTTCCATTAGAAAATGACATGTGAATAATCTTTGTGAATTACCACAATCGTGGTGGGTTCTAAATAATCACACTTGCCTGTGGCACTGAATTACAAGCCACATTCATCAGTAATTATCACTTTATTCCAGATTTTCAGATTAAAAAATTCTGCTTCATGAGTTTTCAATGCTGGGCAACCAGGCTGGGGTTTCCAATGCTTCCCAGGCTGCAGCAGAGGGTTTCAGAGATCAGGGATAACTGCATTCATGTGATACACTCACTGATTTCTCACTTTCTGCTCCTCCACGACCATGCACCAACCTGTCAAAGCACTGGCACGGTCTCTCCTGCTCCCAACGCGCAAGTCTGGTAGATGTCCTGACACGCAAATTTGTCATTTCCCCCCAACAGCTAGGGGCTGGTAATCTCTTCTGGTTTGGGTTTGTGGTTTTTTTTTTGTTTGGGGGGGGAGTTTACTTTAAATGCCTCTGAGATGCTGGAACACTGCTTTTCAGGGGATTTTGTGTAGCATGAGGGCCTCACTGTAGGATTTGCAAGAGAAAACCTTTGTTTAGAGCATTCAGTCTTCTTGCTTTAAGAAGAACATATTTCTTATATTTCTGTCTTGGAGCAAAGTAGATTATAGGCAGACAGATAGGTACTTGGAGAAAGAATTGATTTTATTTCTAGGTTGCATTGATTATTCCCACATATACTACCATTAGTCATAACCAGGAATTTCCTTGCTGGGAAATGGCAGGACAGACTGGTTTAGAACTGCTCTGCAGCTGTTCTAAATTACATTGGGATAAACCTGTGAGCCCTTCCAGTGTTTAGCTGTCTGAAGGTTTATCTCTTAGCATGAGACCATACCCAAACCTAGCCTCAATTCCCTGTTGAAATGGTTCACTGTTTTGTTGATGTCGGAATTAATAACTTATAAGGAAAGTTGCCATAAAAAACAAATCCCTGGAAACAGAAAGAGAAAACAGAACAGTGCAAAGAGAAGTAGGCTGGCAGGAAACTTTAAAATGTGCACAATATGAAATGGTATCAAAACAAAAGATCAACAGATGGCTTCAGCATGAAGACTAGCAGTGTTTTCTAGCCTTTATTTATTTCAGGGGCTCAGTATCAAGAGGTGCAAGTTTCCATCTGGTAATAGAATTCCATAAATAATTTAAGATGAAAAGCATAATATGTGTTTAATGACACCTTCACATTGCTGATCAAAGTATTTTTTCTGACCAATTTTTTCTTCATGGTATTATTTTTCTTCCCTTACCCATTTTCTCCAGTCCTTCTACTCCTCCCTGACTCCTGTGTTGCATAACTTTGCTAACATTTTTCCTATACCATTACGAAGACTGTGTGTGCTTACTGAAGACAGTGATTCTTCAGTGATTCTGTCCCTCAGTTTTTTCCATTCTTCCTGTCCTCTCCTTCCCCAGCCCACCACAGATTTTAGAACTGGGATGAAGTTGGATTTCACCTGTTTTGTGTGTATTCTCAATGTTTCTTCTTCTTATCCCAATTGCATTAAACTTGGATATTTTGTTTATGGATGTATAGCACACAAAACATATTGGGCATATGCTCCTTCCCTAAATAAGTAAGAGTATGTCACTTCTCAACTTGACAGCATGGCACAGAAAACAGCTGTGGCACAATGCTATCTGGGGACACTTCTCCTGTCTGCGAGGAACCACAGAATGCAAGAAGAAATATGTTAGACAAGAAAAGAAGAATTACAAAGGTTAGAGGACCTTGGTAAGACCCTTCACCCCTCCATGTCTCCATTTTCCCTCTCAACCACTGCTTTGTCTATCTAAAACACAGAGTTCCAAGCACAGTGATCTCTTAGGGCTTTAAGCTCTGCTGTCATGCTAATACGTCACCTATTTTCATCTATCAACAGTGCTGAGACATTCAATAGAAAATTTCACAGAATTTTGGAAAGTGTCTGTTTCATCATGGGCACTCTACTAGACATCATGTTTACCTCTGCCTGAAAAGAGGTGGAAGATATTAAAAAATGATCCTATGTCCATTGCAGATAGTTAGAAACCTTTGCAGATAGTTAGAAACCTCTGAATTTGGTGAGACTTGTATCAGGCATATTAATCTGAGATGAGGCAGCATGTGCCCACTGCAATGCTTCCTGACTTCATATTCCAGTGCTGGCTTGTCAATAAACACAGCAGGAGGGGAAAAGTGGCTCTGAGCCCTGCTATGTGCACACTCAGTTCCTGTGTTTTTCTCCTTTATTAACCTCCAATTCATAAGTGAATTTAGAATGGCTTAGCAATGCTATCGGCAAGTGCTTCAGCTCCAGTAGCTTTTATATTCGGTGTTGAAAACGTCAATCTTTTGACATTCTTCATAGCAAAATGTGGTCTCTGGCACAAGCTAATATCCTGTGGTTGCACAGCTCACTGTTCTGATATTTTGATTGTTTTCCCTATTTTTATTCATTTCTGTGATTCAATGTGAAAGAGGTTAAATACCAATCTCTAGTATGTTATCTGGAGACATTACGTCCTTTCCCTTCCATACACGGGATTTGTGTGAATTAGTACTGCTGGTAATTACTCTGTACAGATAGCTGCAACAGAAGTAACTAAATTATTAGTCAGCTGGAGTAGCCCCATCTGCCATATACCTTGGAGACCCCACAGTACTGTCACAGGATAATGGTCTCCTGTTGCTGGATAATGGTCTCCTGTTGCTATGCAAATGCAAAGCCAAAAATAAATGTGAATGATGACATTTTATAGAGTAAACATAGAACTGAGCCTGTCTCATAAATATTTAATCAAAAAAGCATTTCTGTTTCCTAAGCAAGTGAAATGAATACTTTCTAAGGCAATATCATGTTGTAGATGAGAACAGAAATACACTTCTAACATTTAATGTGCCTAGTTAGATGTTAGAATTGTTATCCTTTTTACAGCTTATGTGCCAAATAACTCATTTCACCCTTTGATTTCAAGACCAGCCACCCTCTAGTAACTATGGCTCCTTACAGCTGGCCTGTTACCTCTTTTTCAGTCTTCCTTTTGACTTTGCATGTTTCTGCGCAATTCTCCCTCATTGTGCAACACTTTTCTAGTTAGTGTTTGTTGTTTAGCACGTTCTCCATCTTATCTACCAAACAATTTTGAGCCACATTATGTCTTGTTTTTTAAAATCCATTTATGCTATTGAATTAGAACCTATACTTCAGCTTTCTTACTCTGGGAACAGAAGATGAGTTAAAAAAAAAGAAAAAGAAGAAAGGAGAGACTGTCAGGAAACTGGTTATGGCTTCCTGATCTTGTCTGGTCCCGGCTTAAGGACCGATCGGAGCAGTCAACATTCTTGTTCACCTTGGCCTTGCTGTCAGTGGTTCTCCAGAGGAGAGACAAGCATCATCAATGTTAAGGTTGGCAGCCTCACCGCTGTAATTGACTTCTCTAAACTTCACTGTGCCCTTGCTGATTCTTGATAGACTTTGTGCATAGCAGCTGAAGGATATTTGTGCCTCATCTCAACCCTTCTCATGCCAATCCCAGCTGCCAAAGAGGTGCTCCAGCTTCATGCTGCATCATGTTCCTTCAAACTACATTTATTAAACTGATGCTTGATGCAGATAAGGAAAGGGGAGGTGGACAAGGGTTTGGAGAAAAAGCACACAATAAGCTATGGGTTTTAGGCAACATGGACAGAAGAAGCCCAAATCTAAATTAAGGGATCTGCACATTTACAACATGTCTTTCTCTCTATTTAAGAAAAGATGCGCCATTTAATCTGAAGTAATTCCATCTGGTCCCCAATTAGAAACCTTCAAAGAGAAGATTAAGACAGACTGCCCTTTCTAATCATTAATCATCTTGCTTTTTTCTGCTGCTTAGTACCACAATCTTTTGAAGATTAAGGCCAAAACAGTAAAGATTTCAGGATACTGAGCAAGTTAGGACTAACTAGATGACCACATTTGCAGTCTGAATGAGCTATCACAGCCCATGCTTTGCCAAGATTTCCCTCTTTGGTAGATGAAAAGGAATCCAGCATGCCTGCTGCCTGCAGCTGGCTCAGGAATAACACAAGAGGAGGCTAGTCTCTTGGGTACACAGTCATTTAGAGCTTAAAAGGTCAAAACACCCAAATGTCTACTGGTAGCCGATGGAGATCATATGGCAAAAAGTGCACTGAACTCCATAAAGGCACAATACTTTCTTAGAAGAGCAGCCAGGTTTGAGGCAGCCAGATTTTACACTAGCTTTAGTTTCCAGATGGATTTAAATCATGCAGAGATTGAGAGTAATCTAACCTTGTGAAGGCAAAGTCTACAGTCAGAGGATGGGTACAATCACATCGGTGCATGAATTTTTAGAGTCTGTGGCCGATATCAAAATGAATCAGAACAATTTTCACTGTATAGTTGCAACTTGGGTGTCAAACCAAATGCCCCTATTTAAACCATAACAGAAAACAGCAAAAACACATCTGTTCCTGGAACTGAGAGTAATTTCCTTACCAGATTCATTGGTTAATTTCCCTTCCAGCCATCTTTGTATCATTCCCCTGTGAACTAAGGCTCAGCCACAAGTTTCTATCTATGCACTGACCTCTCCCAGTCACTAGACTTTTATTTTGCGAATGCAGGAGAGGAGGAAGAGAAGAAGGAAAAGTAGGTTGGTTACTTTCATGAAGACAGACAATGAAGAATTCAGAAAAGCAAGCGACCTACAGCTCTGTGTGTTCCCAAATACTACAATCTCCACATAACTTCCAGCTGTGAAGACCAGTCTTACAGTTCCTCTGTTTCTCCTGTTTCCTCTGTAGTTTTTGTAACAATACACATTACTAAAGTCATACACAGCACATAGGGAGGGTTAAAGTAAAACACAGGTACACAGTTGTCAAAAGAAAGGTTAGCCTACATGGGGAGATGTGATGTGTTTGAACAGTCTCAATGGTGTATGTCTGCACATATCTAGCAGAAGTTCCTGATTTCTTCAAGTTTCTCCCTCTGCAGCAATATTCAAATTTTTCTTTGGCTACCACTGCTCTAGACATATTTTTCCATTTCATTAAAACCCTGGGCTTAGAGCTATTTTGGTGAGCACGAGAATTTCTGGAACTCATAACTATATTAGGTAAATATAATTTCCTGGACAGGTTCAGCTGTTGAATTCAAGCACTCTTCTGTTTCTCAGGATCCCATCACCCTCCACCAGAAACCACAATACACTTTCAGGGTCCTTTATATTCTTTAAAAGTTCTTTCACAAAAGTTGAAAGAAAGATAACTTTAAATTCATAGAAATTTGTTCTGTACCCAAACACATGCTGAAGGGTTATGAAATTCTGTCAGCAGGATATATTTAGATGAGTCGCTACTCTGTGTCATCTGAGTGGCACAACCTAAAAGGAAAAAAACAGAGGATTTACTTAAAATAAAAAAGAAGGAATTGATACAGAAACTTGTAACTTAACTGTGTTCACTCTCTTGAAAGGCTCAGCATGGGTATCAAATAACAAAACAAAACAGCTGCAAACAAAATGAGTTTTACAAAGGCCAATAACTCTTAGTTACCATCATTATTTTAAATAACAATCTAACCACAAAGATGGTAAAATGCAATTTCTGTTGCTCTTTGTAATGTTTACCTGGGCTAATTCCCAAAGATTAAGTTTGGAATATAATCGTATTAAAACAGGAATTTATATTACATCAACCTGTAAATCTGCCAACAGTCGATAAACTTTAACCTGTTTTTCTTGCTTGTTAACTGGAAGGTTAATAAAGAGCTTCTTTTTATAGCAAATATGTTGCAGAAAAAAACCAATGTTGGAAAAGTGTCTATAGGGAACAACTGTACCTGTCACTCCTGATCCACATGTTCAGCCTGTTCTTGAAGACTTCCAAAGTCAGAAGCAAAGACACGGACTCTGAATAGTCCAGGGGGTCAGTTATCATCCTTCCATTAGAAAGTGTTTCCAATGTATAGCCTGAGTTTTCTTATTTTAATTTAAGCCAAATGTTTCTGCCTTCTATACCCATGTGTAATAGGGATCAGGTTATTCTTTTGTTTTTCTCGGATTCCTCCCCAAGACTACTTTAGTATTTCCTCAATATTTATATTACTAAGCCCATGGTGATTATCATTGCTGTATTGCAGAGTGTCTCACTTTGTTCAAATCGTCTTTGAGGAGTACTGTCACAAAGTGGATGCAGCGCTCCAGCTAAGCAGAGTGGAAAGATTTCCTCACATTTCTTGGCAGTTATCCTTGCTTTTGTCCCACTAAACTCCTCTTCTAATTTTTCTAAATCAAGAGTCACTTTCAACTCACAATCCCCTATAATATCTTGATTGTCTTCTGTGTGACTGGTAGCCATTTTTTTCTCACCCTACTTTTGTGCTACAGATTATTTCTGTCTAACCATGGTATCTTCTGTTTGTTCTTATTGAATTAGATCCTATTTTTTCAGATAATTCCTCTAGTTTGTCAAGATAATTTTAAATTCTAACCCTGACCTCTAATGTACTTGCCATACTTCCTGCATAATCTGTAAATTAATAGGCATTTTGATACCATCCTCCAGACTGGCAGATAAAATGAAGGCTATCAGGGTCAGGAAAGGTCTTGTGTCCCTTGCAAACTGCAAAACCCCACTCACTCTTCCATTTTGCTAATGAACAGGCATAACTTCAATACGTTCATTCAACCAATTTTTCATTCATGTACTTAGAGTTAAAAGAAAAACCTATGTCCTGTACTAACTTATTAACTTATCTCCTTTAAATATCCTGACTCCCAGGTCAGCATTGTTTTCACTTATTTGTAGGTTTAAAATATTCCAATGAAATTATGTAATGCTGGATTTACCCTGTAGTTCATTTTAGTTATGATAGCCAAAATTATGTTTTTAAAGTTTCTTCTTTAATTATTGCTGCATTTTCAACAAAACTAAAAGTCTCAGTAAACATATATGTGCTTCTTAGTAGATAGCCTTGTAGCCTATTTCAACAAGGTGAGTCTAAAAGAAACTTCAGAAACTCAGTTTAGCTTAGTTTAATTCTAGAGTAATCTTCAATAGCATATCCTAAAACGTTCCTGTAATGATACCTGATGATTAGTTTGAGGAACTGACTGAATAAAAAGGTTTCTTGCTTATTTTAGTTCTTTCAGAATAAATATCCTGCCATAGGATCTGCAAAGTTTACCTTCAAATTGATAAGACTGAGATTCTGGGGAGTTCCTCAGCAAATAGCAATAACAAGGTTGTCCAGTTGGTCACATACTGAATAACTCTCCTTAGAAAAGCCACTTGGAAACTGGGTTTGCACATCAGAAACCAAAAGGCATCTACTGAGAAAAACATCTCCTACCAGCTGTTGAATCTGAAAAAAATCTACACGAATAACAAACTGGTGTCAATAAGTGAAGTAATCTCTGCCTGGTAGGAAGACGGGTAAAAAATGGGTTGCAGATTTTAAGGCCAAAAAAACCCTAAAAAGTAATCGGTGTTTATTCAATAGGATCATTCAACTATAATAGAACTATTAATTATACAGCTGTAGCTATCCCAGGAAAAACACAGCAGAGGCATGATTTCGATAACATCCTTTCATGAAATTACTTTTAGGAAAATGGAAATATCTGATTTACAAAGGAATTTATGGAAGAACAGAGTCTTAAAAAGCTTCCAATAAAAAACATAACACAGAGGAGAATCTGTAGCTAAAATGCTGAACAATTCAAAACTGGTAAGTAAGTTGTTATTCTGTGTCTCCAATTTTCTGCCATTTATTCTGCTGCTGTGTGCCAGTTTACAAAGTGATTTAATGGCTTGTCAGGTTATTACAGACGTAGTTCATTTCATCATCAGTCACTGTTTTAGAAACAAGTTTAAAGAAACTGAGGTACACACAGTCACTGGCGAATATAAGATGGACATTCACATAAAAAACATGATGTTTGTTCTTCAGAAAGGCACTGTTCCAAAACAATCTGGACACCAAATATTAAACTACAGTGACTGAAAAAATCCTTAAAGCTTTCTGTATTCCAGGAAATATAAAGCTCACAATTTATCAATGACATGTAGAAAGACATATATGGAGAAACCTACATTCAGATGCCTTAATCTCAGGCTGAACTAAGATCTCTCTTTAGTCTAATGATTTGGGTACTGTTACATAGAATAGAATAGAATAGAATAGAATAGAATAGAATAGAATAGAATAGAATAGAATATTTCACTTGGAAGGGACCTACAATGGTCATCTAGTCCAACTGCCTGACCAATTCAGGGCTGACCAAAAGTTAAAGCATATTATTAGGGGCATTGTCCAAATGCCTCTTAAACACTGACAGGCTTGGGGCATCGACCACCTCTTTAGGAAGCTTGTTCCAGTGTTTGGCCACACTCTTGGTAAATAAATGCTTCCTAATGTCCAGTCTAAACCTCCCCTGGCGCAGTTTTGAACTGTTCCCACGCGTCCTATCACTGGATACCAGGGAGAAGAGATCAGCACCTCCCTCTCCACTTCCCCTCCTCAGGAAGCTGTAGAGAGCAATGAGGTCACTCCTCAGCCTCCTTTTCTCCAAACCAGACAAACCCAAAGTCCTTAGCTGCTCCTCATAGGACATGCCTTCCAGCCCTGTCATCAGCTTTGTTGCCCTCCTCTGGATGCATTCAAGGACATTCACATCCTTCTTAAGTTGTAGGGCCCAGAACTGCACACAGTATTCAAGGTGAGGCTGCACCAATGCTGAATACAGCGCGATCATCACCTCTTTGACCGGCTGGTTATGCTGTGTTTGATGCACCCCAGATGCGGTTTGCCCTCTTGGCTGCCAGGGCACACTGCTGACTCCTATTGAGCCTGCTGTCGACCAGCACCCCCAGATCCCTTTATGCAGGGCTGCTCTCCAGCCACTCCTCTCCCAATTTATACTTGTGCCTGGCATTACTCTGTCCTAGGTGCAGAATCTGCCATTTGGACTTGTTAAATTTCTTCCCATTAGTCATTGTCCAATGCTCCAATTACGCCCCATCCCTTCTCCTGCCTTCTCTCAGCTGTGGGAAACTGCAGTGCCATTGCCTTGTGTGAGGATAAACTAGCAAATATGGCCCTCCCCATGCTTTGGTAAGCGTGTCCCCCAGCATTTCAAGTAGCCCCCAGAAGTCTCATTTAATCACTAGTACATTTCTTAGGGCAGACTGTTAGTGCAGGCATGTATTAGCCTACGATAGCTCATGAACCCTGTATAAGGCATCTAGATCTAGGACCTCATCAGTTCTTCACGTGTCTGTGTCTATGCTGAAAGCACTGTATTTTGCTGCTTTTATGAATTTCCTTTTCTCTGTTACACAGGCAGCAGCACGGCAGTCCAGCCTGCTGCTTTCGGGAGTGCCCACAGCCCGTCCAAGCCCAGCCTTCAGATCTGCCCTTTGCATGGACCTGCTCAAGCAGAAGCAGTTACTTCCCACCACATAAACCAAACCTGGAGGGTATTATGGCATCCCACAAAAGGCAGCCGTTTCTACTCCTTCCAGAAGCCTCCATCCAGGCTGTTCTCCAGAGCCACTTCTCACTGCTGGGAAATATTACATTCCCTGGGGGACCAAGGGAGGTGTATTAGGCTACATTGAAAAACTCTGGCCAAGTCTAGCCTTGTAGCCTTTACAAGACGGATTACTGTTGGATTTTTGATGCACAGAAGTTGAAATTAAATGCTAGAGCTGTATTTTTCATTCTGATACGGATCACAATGGCAGCACAACCATCTGGTCTACCAACCACTTCTCCCAGTTTTGTATCATCTGCAAACTTGAGGGCTCTCTTATCCACATCCCCCTGCACCCTTTGCTTGCCAACCTAGTCCAACACTTCCATGTTTGTTTGGGGGTTACTATCTCCCTCCCCATCATTCCTAGTTTAAAGCTCTTTAAAGGTTGCTCAGCCTGTTCGAAAACATGGGGTTTTTTTGTCCAATTGCTAAGGCAGATCCTGTCTCTTCCTAGCAGTCCTCAATTCTTAAAGAGACTCCCACGGTCATAAAAGCTGAATCCTTGTTGTTGACACCAGCTGTGTCACAGGTTTAGAACTCAGCAAGTTTAAATCAGAGGAGGAGAAAGGTGCAATAGCCCAAAGATCATTGATACTAGAAGAATAGTTTGCAGTTATCCCATCACTATACAAAACCAATTAAAAGAATAGAGGAAAAAAGCCTTGTCGTTTCAAAGGCAGTGACACATGCCAAGAAGAAAAGAAAGGGTTTTCTCCCATTATTTTAATATGAAAAGTGCTAAATAAAAATCAGGAAAAATGTGCTGAAGTACGAAGTGTTTCAAAAAAAGGTATGATTTATAGAAATAAAAATAAAACAACTAGGCATATTAGAGAGTACCTCGGTATTAAATATTGCTGTAAGATTATCTGGCAGGCCTTTCAGATAAATAGGGATTCTTGACAGAAATAACTTTAGAAAGGGATTTTATAAATATACCAAATCAAGCATCTAATCCATGTAGGACTTGTTTCAGTAGTTTAAGACTATTTGTTATCAATATTTCCATATTTCTCCTCCTCTTTCTCCCTTTCCTTCTGTATGTGTCATCATGGGTCCCTTAGTGCCCGATGCTTCTTTGTCTCTGATGATGTCCTCTGCCTCTCATTGTCACCTCTACCTTCTGCATGTTCTTTATCTCAGTAGATTATTTTTTTTCGAATTTCCTCTTCCTTGTTTTTTCTTTTATCCAATTATTTCAGACTGATGATTTCTCCTCAGTTATTTCATCCAATCTTCATTAGTTAAAGGTATCTTTCTGTTTTGGAGTGCCTCTTCTCTGAATACTGCCTGCTTCTGCCTTGTCTCACTTTTTCTTCTATTAAGGAAGTTTTTGGTAACCTCCAGAAAAGCAGTATTTCTCATTTTTCTGAAGCAATCTATCAGCTCCAACCTATTCTGGAAAGAAGTGTTCATTTCCTTTCTATTAAGTTACTTTCACCCTTGCTCTTCTTTTGGGGGGGAAAGAAAAATTAGATTATATGAGAGCAGAGCAGCTCAGTAATTGAGGAAAGACCAGAGAAAAGCTAAAAGACAGGATGCTCAGCAGTTCCCCAGCAGGACATGGGAAAGATCTTATGCTAGGAAATGGGGTAAAACTGATAAATTTTTGCATAAAGTTAAGAAAGTTCATAATTGCTATCAGTAAAGGGATTTAAATACTAGGTCTTTCACATGGAATGCAATTTTCTTTTACCTACTGGGTGGGAAGAAAAACAATTTGCAAGCACTTTCATATATTAAATATTTATAAGGAATAGCTTTTCAACAGAAGCTGCCATCATGCTTAGAAACAAAAGTCTCGATGTCTTAAGTAACTCTACCTGTATGCTTAAATCTATGCGTATACTTCAGTCAACTGAACAAATTGACTTGAACAGGATTTCTTTTCCTCATCATGAAATGCCTAAGACACACAGACAGGGTAACAAACAAAAGCCCCTTTGCTATGGAGGAAGTGAGCTGTCTGATCTGCATTACTCTACAGTACAGAAAAGAAGTTTAAGAGCTCTTTGGAAATGTGTAGATCATTAGACCAAATAGAACTCAAATGCTCTTTAAGTAAACACTGTGGGATCCCAGAAACCAAAATAATTTTTTAGCATCAAACATTGACTATTAAAATACAGTATTTGTGACTATAATATCTGTTTGACTGGCCTTGAGATAAACAGCTTATGATAAACTCTGCAGCCTACCAAAACCACTCTGCAGCCCACCTCCTGCAAAGGAGATCAGTTTTGCAGGGTAATTAGTAGCTAATATTGTAGCTGCCAGATCCAGGATTTGGAAACACTGAAAAAACTAGGTTTTGGTGGTGGTTTGTTTTGTTTGTTTGTTTGTTTTTTTAAATAGATTTATTGACATTGTACATACAAGTAACTGCAGTCTCATTTTATGCTACTGTAAACAATATCCTAGCTTTAGGGTGAAAGCATATTTCCTTCTTTTTTTTTATTTTTGCATATTCAGTAAAGCCACAGTACAATGTTGTTGCAAAGCAGAAAATAATAATTTGTGCTTTTACTAATATTCATGATATTCCTGTTTCCCATTGGTTTGTGAACAAGGATGCCACACAACAAATAAAATTAAAGGAAACAATTACTCGTGTGAAATTATTTCAAATGTTACGGTGTTAAGTAAGCAGAAGGCAGCTTTAGCATTTTTCACAACAAAAATTAAAGAAGCCTTCTTACCTACAATGTAAGAATCAATTTTTAACACTTTCATGCCCACACCTCCTTGGTATGGTAGAATAAAGTGTTGAGCAGTTATCAAAGGTGCTCCAAATAAATTTTTATTAAATCTGCCACTTATGCCTTGCTTTCATTGAGATATATACATATATAAATATGTATATATATGTTACAACTATTAGAATGATGCATTCACAATGTGTTTGGTGCCTCTTATTCTATTGTTTAACATCAATTAACATGCACATACATTGTATCTATTTTGTTAGCATCATTAAGGTCACAGCTATTGTACAAATGTGGTATCAATGTCTTTGATACCATCACAGCTTAAAACTCCCAAGTATCTTATCAAAATACAAGCCTAATAAATCAACCCTATCGTAGTCCAACAAGCTAGCATATTAAAAAGCTTTGTTTGTTTATTATCCAGAATATCAAAATTATTCTCTGTCAAAACAAAGCTCTATAACTTCCTACTAGGAAGTTTCTTAGGATACTTTCTACTCCTATTGCCAATCACAAATATCTCAGTTACTCAGATTTCTTAATTAATTTCTACCTTTATTAGTACTTTTGCTTAAAATACAGTGTTATGTGTTAACATGGTCAACATAGGAGCACAGTTTTGAACCTGACAGCAATCCCACTGAAATCAATAGAAATACACACAGGTTACTGTTGAACATATGTTGACGTGTTTTGTTGTACTGGTCACAAACCACTAAATATCACAGAACCATAGGAAAAAGAAGTAGAAATGAGTTAAGGCTTAAATCTGAAAATTTAACTATGAATACTTACTCAATTAAATGTCACTGCCCACGTTGCTTCTTTTATGACTTCTGGTCCTGAGAGCCTGCTGTGAATTAGACTGAAGAAACATATCTTAGGGGAATGTAATGAGACAACAACATATTCTTATCCAAGTTTTGTTCTGCATTGGTTTAGTTTTTTGCAAGGACTTATACATTCTTTTCACGCATCTCTGTAACATTATTGTCATTGGTATCATGCACTGCAGTGGCATGCAGAGATAGCCAAAAAGCTTGGCAAAATATAATCTATAGCACATAGAGCAGTGCAACATATTAGAGTAGGTTGTGGCAGCCATATAGCCATTAGTTAATTACGATAGGGCATCATGCTGATGTGACTGTGCTGCTTCCAATTTCAGAAGTAGTTCAGAGACCTCTACATCTGTGTCTGCATCTGCAAGGCCATACAGCTTGTTGCTGATATAGCTTTGATTTGCTGGAAAAAAAATAGGGAAACTTCTGGTCATTCATCTTCGAAATTAATTGTCAAGGCCTTTCATTTTGTCCTTGTGTCTGGAGTCTGTGAAGAAAGTAAGATGGCGTAAGATGAAGGAAAATACTGGTTACATATTGTAATTCCTTTGAGATGCAAGATTCACTCGAAATTTCTTCTTGGTTTTGTAATCCACAAAATTTTACTCTTAGACAGAAAAAACTAAGATGATATGAGAGGAAGAAATAAAGCAGGCTATCCAGATGGACTCACCACTTTTTTCAACCTTGAGAAAATACTCGGCAAACAGGACATGTTCAAAGATCTCTCTCTCTCTCTTGTTTATCTAGCAATACACACAGAATTAGACATAAAAAGACATCTTTTTTATTTATCACAGATGATAAGTGTTCTCAGTTTCTAGATCACTATAGACTGTGTAAAGCTGCAGAGCAGTTCTCACAACAAGATACAAGGTTTCTCAAACCTATATTAATGAAAACAATTCCTACCTGAAAATTAAACTCACTGACCAAGCAACTTTTTATCCTTCTTTTTTTTATTTCAGAAATACTAGTAAATTTTCATCTCTGAAGGCTGTTAGCCTTACAATCATTTCACTAAGGAACGTGTTTTATGGTTACAGTCTTATCTGGGAGAAGTAGTACTGGTTAAAAGAAATTAGTTTCTTTCATGTTCTATTTAGCCACATATGAAACACAAAAAACCCACAAACATTGACAAAAAGTCCTCTACAAATCCTTGAGAAACCCTGATGTCAGAAAATCTCTAAAAAGCAAGTAAATGAAATATCTCATTCAGAATCATGCTAATCTGTAATCCTACTCATTAATTAGAAATTAAAATAACACCCTGCTGGTAAGGCTCCAGTTATTAGATGACTAAATCAATACTTTGCCAAAGCTTTAAAAGCCAGTAATCCCTTTTCCTCTTTTAAATATTTGTGCTTTTTCTTTATTAGCCATGGAAGCCTTCAGGCCAGGCAGCTCTTTTCCAACATACAGAGAAATCTATGAAGAACTTTTTCATTCTTTTCTTAAGTTCTCAAAACTATACAGAAACCTCCTCAGATCCTGCCATTATCTGGAGGCAGCAGCACATTCAGCAGGCTGTTTCAGAACTGATACTCTTTTTCCTTTTTAAAGGAAGGACAGTGAGACATACTTCTTGCATTCACTATTTTCTTACATTCCCTGACATCTAACGGGTACTGTATTGTAGTAAACTTGTGGTCTTTCCTGGGAGGATATTTGCATACATTTAATTTCTTCTAGAAAGAAAACTAGAAGACCTCATCTACGCACCTGGCACAAGAAGGGTGGTTCAGAGTCAAGCAAACAGTTGCAAACTGCTTTATGTTTTCATTGTGAATGCTCTCTCTGCCTCCCAGCTATACATATCTTTATGAGAGATGCTATGGAACATAAAAGCAGTTGCCATGGAAGTTTAAACTGTTCTGCAGCAGAAATTGTTGTGTGGATCTCTTTTTTTCCTCTTCTATCAGCTTAGCTGTGAATTAAGCTGTAAAGGACTCCTTTCTATGAAGTTGCACTGGGAACTTGTGAGACTTGCTGATGTACAGCCTCATTTCACCAGCCTGGCTCTGCCTCCAGAGAGTGGAAAGTATGAGAGCAAAACCCAAGGAGCTGTGGACTTCCCCTCTTACAGAAAGAACATTTTTCAGGTAAGATAAATTTTTCTATATTGCCCTATAAATCATAATAAATGAAACTCAGTGGTTTTATTCCTGGAAATATTTGTAAATCAGTTATTTTAACTATTCAACCAGCTCTGCTGACTACTCAGTTTCCTGATACAGCCATACCCTTAGGAAATTACAGGATACTGACCCAGTTTACACAGATGAAGTTAATTAATTCAAATACAATTCAAACAGGATAGTTGTACATGTCTGCCAAATAAATCTTAACCAACTACCTTTCCAGCCCCTCCCTCGCTAACCCCTACTCCCCATCCCACTCCACTTCAGCCTGCAAAACAAGCTTTCCTGTCCATTATTTATTTTCTGTGGCTCACCAAGCCTACATTTGGTATCCCGCCCCAAACAGAAATCCATTCAAACATCAACGATAGATCACACCAGTTCTCAGTCTGCAGCAAGGGCAAGACTGAAAGTAGAGAGGCTGGGGTTACAATGCCCCCCAGGGTTTAAAAAAAACAGGAAAAAAAAAAGAAAAGGAAAGTCGTATTCCTCTGATTAAAATGAACTGAAGCTGCCTGAGACCAGGCTCCAAAAAATACTGCCTTGTGTTTCCCGCTCTGCTAGGGCCCCCAAGATCTCCTGCCTGTGCACATTAACCCGCTGCAGTTCCCAGCTTCAACGGAGCATTTCTTGCTGAGGCAGAGCAACGGCTGTAGGCCCTACAACTGGCCCCTTTTTCTTGGTGTTCCTCCTTTCCAAGGCTTTCTCCCTCCTGTATGACCAGGGACCCTCTCTTCTCACCCTCTCTTTCCCCATCTGGGTGGCTCAAGATCCCCTGATGCATTAAAAAAAAAATTGCCGAAATACTGAATTGCACTGTGCACACCTAAGTTTTTTGTTTAAGGCCAGATTCCGATGCATTCTCTGGTTCATTACAAATGAGGTGCTAACACACTCAAAGGATCATAGACTCTCTTGGCCGAAAACAGTAGTGTTTTGTGGTTGCTTTATACTGAAAATTTTAAGTAGATGTCCTGATGCAAAATTCTAGTGCAGATGCTGTTTTTGTATCGACACAGCTAACCAGGGTAAACCTCAGAGAGGGGGAATAAGGCCAGCTTTAAATAGTTCTGCAGGATGAGAACCGCCTGTGCACTATACACAGTCAGGTTTTACATTAAAAGAAATAAGGCCAGTAAGCTGCCTTGAAATAAAAACACACATTTCTTTTTTGTCACAAATGAGATCATAATTGTCGTTTTGGGATGGACAGAATTGGGTTTCCTCATTAAAAAAAGTTTTCATAAATCCCACAGCAGCCCATACAGAAATCCAAAGAATAATGATCACATATTTTAGCTAGGCTTTTATATGTTAAAATATAACACTGTTTTACAAAGTAGGAGGCTGTTAACATATTCACCTTAAAGTCTCTATTCTAGGAATATGCCTGAAAAAGAAGGTGAGGCTCATCAAGCTAATTACTGTGAACTGAATGTAATTTTCTGTTTGTCTTAGGATAAGTGAACTCAAAAAATAACCTATATGGATTTCACAGGAGAGGTTGATGACTAAGAAGCTTGTTTTGAAGAGATTAATTTGTATTTGTAAATAAGTATTGTTATTCACAAGTGATCTTATGTATTAACAAACCTGCTAAACTGTAGTTGCTTAAAGGACACTTGGGTGTACGATGGGATTCTCTGTTAAGGATGTTATTAATCCTTTGAAGATTTTGTAGTTTAACTCCTAACAGATTATAAAGCATAAAGCTGTGTACAGCCTGCATTGACTCCCAATTAATATTTAACTTGAGTTGCTAGTTTCTGATCTTCTACGTGGCATCATACAAACATACTCTTTGCACAACAGATTTATATTTCTAAATGAGATTTAAATTATAATCCTACTTTTAGTGCAATATATCAGTGACCACTGTTATTTTAAAATTCCTCAACAGAGTGGTTTTGCCTGTTATTGTAGTGTCCTGGTTTCAGCTGGGATAGAGTTAATTTTCTTCCTAGTAGCTGGTATAGTGCTGTGTTTTGGATTTAGGATAAGAATAAAGTTGATAACACACTGATGTTTTAGTTGTTGCTAAGTAATGCTTACACTAGTCAAGGACTGTTCAGCTTCTCATGCTCTGTCGGGCACACAAGAAGCTGGGAGGGGGCACAGCCAGGACAGCTGACCCCAACTGGCCAAAGGGCTGTTCCATACCATATGATGTCATGCTCAGTATAGAAACTGGGGGGAATTGGCCAAGGGGCAGTGATCGCTGCTCAGGGACAGGCTGGGCATCAGTCAGTGGTGAGCATCGTGCATCACTTGTTTTATATATTCTTTTATCGTTATTATTATTATTTCTTCCTTTTCTGTCCTATTAAACTCTCTTTATCTCAACCCACAAGTTTTACTTTTTTTTTCCTGATTCTCTCCCCCATCCCACGGCGGGAGCCGGGGAGGGTGAGCAAGCGGCTGTGTGGTGCTTAGTTGCTGACTGGATTTAAACCACGACATGTAGAAGATTAGATTTATTGACCCAGATGTCACATTCTTGTACTCCCAAAGTTGACGTCCATGGCAAATGCTAAAACTTTGGGATATCTGACAATGCTTTACAATGCATTCCATATCTGGAATGGTTTATCTTCTTTAAGATCTTTTTTCTTTTTTTTTTAATGGTAGCTCTGCATCTATAGTAAACATTGGCATTAACATTCATGTACATGTGCATCAACTTAGTGTAAGTTGAAATATAAACTGTTGATAGTAAATAATTTGATTCCCACAAACCCTCTATTTGTATTTCACAATCTGTTGGTACATTATTATTTATTTTGCTGATGGTGAAGAAATAACAATATATGGCATTTTTAGCAATAGAAACAGAATAGAAGGAGGGTTTTCTCCCTCCTTCCTCAAGAGTCAGACCTGCTCACCTGTAAACTGCCATGTGATACGCTTTCTGTGTGTGGGAATCTCTAGTGGAGAAAAGTTTCTCAGTCTTCATGTTAAGGGCATGGTCCATCGAATGCCTCATGGATGGAACATTATAGCTGTCAAACTGCTGAAATGTCTCTGTAATGTTCTTGGCAGCTGGTGTGTAACACAGAGCAGACATTTAGTCCTTCACTACCTCAGTTCGTGCCTCTTTCACTGACAATTTCTGCCCTATTCTTTACTGGGTACAGAGGAACTTTGTTCAATTGACACAAAGAATCTGGTATGGAGGAAGCAAAATATTAAGTCCATTGTGGCTTCTTTGCTGATTCCCAGTCCTCCAGCGAATAATATACGGAAACATATACATATTTTTAAAAGCAGTTACGCTCAAGTGGCTTCACTTTCAACTAATGCAGTAGAGGGGATAGGGAGTATAAGAGAAGGGGCATGTGCTGAGCTGTAAGTGGAGAATGGCAAGCAGCTGAAGCATTCAGAGATGGGGAATACAGGGCTGCTGCCTCCCTAAATTTCTGGCTGGGCAATACCCTCAGTGCCAGCCAAAGAACTGCTCTGTGAAGGATAAGCTGGTCAATGCACATTCACTTACTGTGAGTGTAACTTCTGCTTAGGGAAAGTTCCCCACAGCCACTAAGGGTCTCACTAAGAGACAATGACTTTGCTGTTAGGAAAATTCAGCGGCCAGGCAGCAGCCAGCTACAAGCCACCTTTTCCCAACACGTTGAACCAGAAAGTCAAAATGTTACTGTATAACTGAACAGGCAGTATTAAAACTGAGAACAGGACTGCTTAAAGAGAACAGATCCACCAAAAGTAGATTTTATTGGTGGATTTCAAGAAGCAAGATGCCTGTGTATCCATTATCAGAGAGCCGATAGAATGTAGGGCAAGGCACATGTGCCCGTGTCCCTTTGGTGACTTCAGAGCCCTTTTTGTCTTATGCTTACTATTGCTAAGGGTAAAAAGTTCTCTGATTTGAGAAGGCAGACCAGTCACCCATATGTTTGTGAGCCAGAGTACAATAGTCCAGAAATCCTCTCTAAGAACAGGAAAAGGGAGTTGAAGGCGAGACCCAAGTCTGAAGGAAGTGCCCTAAAAGAGAGGACAGAAGCAAAGATGCTCCAATGTACCACTCAAGAAGCGTGAGAGAGCAGCAGCAGTGAATATTCAGTACATGGCATTAATAATAATAAAATATAATAATAAAGTATCAAGTGGAACAGAGAAAAAAGTATTCCATTTTGTCCTAGATAAAAGAGAAGGACAAAAAAGAGATAGGTAGTCTGCATTATGAACTGTGCCTTCATAAAATAAAATCAGGATAATTGGGCTGAGAAAATAAACTAGACTTTGCATGTCTAGTTGATTCTGTCCCTGTTTGGACAGCCAAGGAAAAATGGGACTCAGAATTATATGGGAACTTTGCAGGAAGGACACAGCTCATCAGCAGAATCTGAGGACAGACTGGCAGATAAATCAAATAAAAAAATGGACTGCAGAGATCATTACAGCCAAGGGCCCTGAAGCAACTTTGCCCTGTGAGTTAAGCTGGAAATGTCTGTAGCTACTGTACTCTTGCCACTTTCAAGTTTAGTATTTTGGCCTACCTAAAATGTGCTTGCTGGGAGCTGTTATGGTTAGATCCTGCGTGGTCTAAGCTGCAACTAAAATGACTTTACCAGTTTTCCTTGGTTTATGACACAGCAACTACAAAACTTCTGAAGAAGTTTGACAGTCCAACCCCCTGAGCAACTTTATTATGTTACACTGACGTTCCTGGCTGGTTTTGTTAGTTTTGGTGTTCAAGACAAATGTAATGGCTTTCAGAAAGTTTTATATTTACATTTGATTATTTTTAACAGTTGGGGTCCTAAGCAAACTAAAATGTACCCTTTTTAACAAAATAACATGTTTTTTTAAAATAAAAACACTCCAAAGAATATAAACTGATGAAAGTTTATGTATCCATTTACTATCTATGCCATAAAAACAGCTAACTTGATCATTATGTTGACAGAGAAAATTGCTCAAGTTTGGCAAATGAGTAATAAAAAAATAGTAGTGGGAGCCAAAAGGAATGCATATGTAGGAACTGATGTTAGGACTTCTAAATTTTGCAAGTGCAAGGTCCTGCACCTGGGTGAGGGCAACCCCCAGTATCAATACAGGCTGGGGGATGAAGGGATGGAGAGCAGCCCTGCAGAGAAGGACTTGGGGGTACTGGTGGAATAAAAGCTGGACGTGAGCAGGCAATGTGTGCTCGCAGCCCAGAAAGCCAAGCGTATCCTGGCCTGCATCAAAAGAAGCGTGGCCAGCAGGTCGAGGGAGGTGAGTCTGCCCTCTACTCCTCTCTGGTGAGGCCCCACCTGGAGTACGGCGTCCAGCTCTGGGGTTCCCAGTACAAGAAAGACATGGACCTATTAGAGCAGGTCCAGAGGAGGGCCACAAAAAATGATCAGAATGATGAAACACCTCTCCTGTGTGGAAAGGCTGAGAGAGTTGGGGTTTAGCCTGGAGAAGACAAGGCTTCAGGGAGACCTTACTGTGGCCTTTCAATACTTAAAGGGGGCTTATAAGAAAGGTGGGGACAGACTTTTTAGTAGGGCCTGTTGCAATAGGACAAGGGGTAATGGTTTTAAACTAAAGGAGGCTAGATTCAGACTAGGTATAAGGAAGAAATTTTTTACAATGAAGGTGGTGAAACACTGGAACAGGTTGCCCAAAGAGGTGGCAGATGCCCCATCCCTGGAAACATTCAAGGTCAGGTTGGATGGGGCTCTGAGCAACTTGCTCTAGTTGAAGATGTCCCTGCTCATTGCAGGAGGGTTGGACTAGATGACCTTCAAAGGTCCCTTCCTTGTTCCTAAATTATCACATACTTTTATTACAAGGGGCTTTAAGTTCCAGGTGTTGATGCTACTTCCCTCTTCTTCAAATACCAGGCCAAACCTGGCCATTAGGCTTACACAAGGCCAGCAACATTAGGCAGGAGGCTGCTTTGAGATCAGTCCTGTCTCATAGTGCCCTTGTACTCCGCCATCTGTCTGGGTCCATCTGCTGCCTCTAAATTGCAAACTTGTTAGGATGGGACTGTGGCTTTCATTCTGTGGTTGCACATTTCTGTTCCTCAGTCTTGCCTGGGACTGCTAAGCACAAAGGTAATATTAATGACAATAATAAAAAGTGAAATGCTGCTGCTGTGCGTCTGCAAGTATTCATGGATTCTTTTTTTTTTTTTTTCTTCCTAAGGGGAGAGCACATATTTTAGCAAGTGAAGTCAACTAATCTTCTGTTTTCACAGAACAATTATTCTTCTTTTGATGCACCTGGAAACTATCCCATGAATCCCACCGATGAGAACCGCTTCGCTAATTCCCCGGCAAAGTGGGTTGCTGGAGCGCTTCGTTCTTCATCGAAAACACGAGTTTTGCCTTACTACGCTCCAGTGTGTGCTCCATAACAAATGTATGTAGGCTGTCTGCTGGGAGAGGTGCTGCCCCCGTGGGTGCTACCTCATGCTCCAGTGGGCAGGAACCCTGGGGAGAGGTCCCGGGGGACCAGTCAGAGAGCAGAAGAGATGGAGGAGAAAGGAGGTGAGCTCTAGTGGAGGCAGCAGTGGGCACAGAGGCTCTAAAGATGATAGCTGTAAATTGATTTCACCCAAATAAAGTCAATAGAATGATGCCAGTTGATATCCATGGGGATTTCTCTTTTTGGCTGCATTCTGGCCTCAAATAAAGGATAATGCAGAACAATGATAGTATTGTGCTGCGTATATGTAGGGAGGGTTTTTCTTCCCCTTCAAGATCTATGCAGTGTCAGAGACTTTGCACTGTCTTTCAGCTATGCTCTTAATTCCTCTACATTTTATTATAAATATATTTGTATTATATATTTTATGCCATACTTATATAAGCATAATCATGTCTGTAGAAATACAAAATGAGGGGTTTGTTATACATGCATTGACAATTAGAACACCTTTATTCCACTTTTACCTTTGCTTTTCACCATTGATCAATAAGTGTAGTAAAGGCAAGTCGCTGGAGAAGGGAAGCAGATTACATTGCTCATTAACAAGCCTTTTTCCCCCCTCATCCTATATTTTCCTTCAGTAATGATACTGCAAACTGACAGAGCCATATACAGTTCTTGGCAGGGCTGTGCCTGTTTCCTACGGAGACTTGCAGCCCAAATGCAGTTGGGAGGAGACTTTACCAACCATGCATACCATGTTAGGAAGAAATCAAGGGCTAACTTTCTCTTCTTTGAGTTGCAAGTGTATTTTGCTGAGGGATACACCAGGAGGAGCATCGATTCCTCTCCAATCTCTGCAGTAGGTGGGAAGATTGCAAATGCATTTCTTGCTTGAGAGAGTATCATGTCAATCCTTTTAGGGGAAAGAAATATACAGTCTATATCTCTTAAAACTAACTGTCATGGTTTCAGTTTTTGACTGTGGGTATTTTCAAGGCATTCAGAAGGTCACAGTGAAATTTGTTGATGAAAGTTAGTAAATAATTCCAAGTAATGCTGGGGTGAAAGAAGCTGTCAGGTACCACTAGCAAGGAGAAAAGGCCTAGATTCGTTTAATTCATTCTCTAGTGCAGATGATATGTCAATCCAGGTGCAGTTCTCAAACTGTAAAGCTGTTTGTACCTCTGCCAAATATAGACAGATGAATGAAAATAAAATATACTGTTGGTACAGCAAATCTCACAGAGCACAAAGTGCAGACTTACTCCCAGGAGACCAGAAACACAGCACTATTCTTCCAAAAGTTTTAGGTTTTGTTTTAAAGAACAGGTCAGTTTTCTCACACTGATTTCACTGTTCTCAAATGTACTGACATGCACCACTTCAAGCTAAACTGAAGGAAAGCAGAATGACTGTGTAACAAAAAATAGCAGCCCACCTATTAACTCATCCCTGCTGGGCTGCTCGATTGGGAAAGAAATCTCCACAGCAAGAGCTGTCTCATTAAATCCAACTGGCCACAGGAGAGACTGCTGAATCCCTTTCCCTCCACATAAATCCATCTTTGCTTAAAATGTTGATGGTTAACGGAAATCCATGCATTCCCTGTTGCAACTCCAGGTTTGCCTAGCTCCCTGGGAAGTCCCTAGATTGTTTCCAGCTCCTGAAGCCAAGTGATTTACCTACTGCAGAATGGGAGCTTGGGAGCCCTGAAGCTGTCTGAGACCAGGAGAAGGATTTCAGGTGGTGCATGCTGTGTGAGCCAGAGACTAGATGGAGAATGCCATCGGTAGCTGGCATTGCACAGGGCTTCCTCAGCCCTGTGATAATGAGTAGGACTGGGTCACCCCAGTGACTCCAGAGCTGGAGGTGTGGAAGTCTTCTATTGTGGTGGGTTCTACAAGGTGGACAGTGCAGGTACTCAGAGAAGTGAGAAGAAAAAGCCATCTGTAGAAGAAAAAAAAGTGGGTGGTACATTTCTTAGAGTCCTCTGGTAATTTACCTGTTAAAAAAGCATTTGTTCAAATAAACTCCTGTATAATTTTAATTAATACTTTTTGAACCTTTACCAACAGTTAGAATTAAATTGCATTAGTGGATTGGCTTTCAGGCTGGGAGGTTCCCCCTCACTTCCAGCCTGGTTCACAGAACCTTGGAAAATACTGTGGACTTCACCACTTCACTTCTTTTTTCAATATTTATGGGAATCTTTTTTTTCTTTTTCTTAGGGAAGGGTGAAGTAATGATAAGGGACATTCTTCATTCTTAACATACCTGTCTTTAGGGATGGTATGGTACATATTACTATAGAAAAGCTACCAAGTACTCCTGATTTCTAAATGCATCAAACTGGCATAGAAGGCAGGAAAGAAAGGGCTGATACTAGTAAGTACTTATGGATGCAAAGTAGTTTTAAAAAGCATGTGCTAATTTTTTTCTGACTTTAACTGGATTCAGAGTTCTAGGGAAAATTCATTGTACTTATTTCAATGCTACCAAAAAAATGCCTACAGAGCATTAATACATTCTGAAAAATGTCTACTGTAACATGTCTCAAGGTGACATGCTAAGGCTTTGCACTTCTATTCAGCATTTATTAAAGACAAAATTCTTACAATTTGTACCTTAGTTTACAATTTTATTAAGAATAAATCTATTTTCTACACCAGATATGGTGTCAAATATGGAAGAAAAAAATGTTGGAGAATTTTACAACCACTGGATGTCATTGTTGTTCTTTTAAACTAAAAAAAAAAAAAAAAAAAGTAGAAGCCAGTTCAAAGATTGGGACTTTAGAATAAACATCTTCTGGCTGTTTTTCATTTTAAATAGCATTACAAATATATTTACATAAAACAGTAGACTGTGTTAATACTAATGCATTCCATGAAGCCAAATGAGCTACACGGACATTTCATAACAGCAACCTAACTGCTGTTCTCTTTGGTAGTTATCAGTTGCTGCAAATTTCAATGTAGTTAGTTAACAGAAAGTGATGATCTAGATTGCACAGTGATGTGTATAAACAGCTCATTTTATTAGGTGTAGTCTTCATCATTTTTTACATGACTCATATTAAATCTCACTTGTGAAAGGTTATGTATTGAATGCCAACAACAGAATGCAGATTTCAGATAGCTCTTTTCATACAGTTATCTCAAAATGAAGTACTAATAAAAGTCAGTAACAGCTACCAGGAGACAAATCCAGCCCCTTGCTCACTTCTGAGACTCATTCTGCAGATAAGTGTCAGAGCCTGACTCAGAAGAAGAGAAGCAGCTGTAGGGGTTTGTTCTGTGCATGAAAGCAAAGGAGCTGAATCGTTGCTGAATGGAGACAGGTGTGAAAAGGCTAAATCCTCTGCTGAGCAAAACTCTCCCCTCCTTTTCTGTTGTGGGCACCCAGGTAAGCCATGGACCTGGATGAGACTTCCTTGCGGGGCTCTGCAGCTGCCCGGTGGCCTACAAGAGATTTCTTCTCAGTGCTTCCCTACAGTCCTTCCACCCCCTCGCTGTACATCTGCCCAGCACCTGGCCCGGAACTTGGAAGGGTTCTTAATTTCATTCTATGTGCACACTTATTACCCTCATAAGAAAGTAAGGCTGAACTACACTCTGTGTACAGTGGGTGGGTTGAACACAGCTGTGCAGCAGATCACTTGTTCTCTTTCTACTCTGTGAGAACGATGTTGTTTAAAGTATCCAGTCATCTTTTGCCATCAAGTGATTTGGGAATGAAATTATATCAACAAGCAACAAAGGAGGGCAAACAGATTTCACTTTACTTCTCCGGAAGTCACTCCATTTACCTGGAGCATTAACATTGCTCTGAAATATTGCCTGCAGCCAGTGCTCTCTGCCGTAGCGATATCGTGAGTATTTCAAGTCAGGAGAAATCTAGAGAAATTAAACAGTGATGTCACCGGAAAAGAAGCAGCAGGGATCTAGCTTATCAACTGGAGACAGGCTTGCTATTAACGGATGCCTTCCTCACCTCTGCAACTGAAATGGATGTTGGAGGCTCTGATGCGGGGAAGACAGAGGAAGTGCAGCTAACCTGTCTTAATACAGCTCCAGAGTAACATTTGGATTTGAATATGGTGGTACCACAACTGGAAGATAAAGTCTGCAGCTTCATTGTGCACTTATAACAGCTCTGGTGCCAGAGGGCTTTCATTGTTCTGCTTATTCTCTTCTCAAGCCTGCAGAGTAAGCAAAGGAGCTGTCTGTGCTCCTCTCTGCACCGCGTATGCTTAGGTTGCAATAAAAGGTCTGAATTGGCCTTGGGTAGAAATAAATACGTTAGCTTCAGTCTTTTGAAATATTAATAGTAGTGCAGATGTGGCAGCGAGGGCAGGCTTGGGCCAGCTATTGTAGTCCATTGCTGTTGTACAGCATAGATACCCCTCCTGAAGTTGCACGAACCTCTGAAATACTTCTTCAGGACAGGATGGTTCTCCATCATCCCCAGCGTGTGACTGCTCTCTGACAGCGCATCATATTGCTGAGGCCCAATCATTAAAGTCAGTCCAATGTCCACCTATGCTTCAGGGACTGAGGCAGAAATAGTTGATCTGGATTCTATTGTGGGCCCCAGATGTCTGCAAGCTCACAGTGGTGATACCCAAATTGCTCTTTTTTTTTTTTTTTTTTTTTTTGTCTGCTTCTCCATCTTTCAGTGGGAGTTAGGTGCCTAAATGCCTTTGAGGATTTGGGACCAAGACTTTAGCTCACGTGCAGCCACTAGAACACTGACAGGAAATTTTGCATCCTCCGGGTTGGAGACTGTGAATAAAAATTACTTCTGTAAGAACTGTAAGAATTCTGTAAGAACTAAACAAAGGCAGAGATTTCCCAGGATTGGAAAACTTTTTGTTGGAAACAGCAGTTTATCATCACCAAACTTTTAACAAAGATGGACAAACAAGATATCTGCATCAAAATAATTGATACTCCAGTAACTGATTATACTGCCAATCTCATAGTAACTGATTATACAGCCAATCTAATGTGCAGTTGACATGAGCTGAACACTCTCAGTCACGCAGGGGGAGGCTGTGGACCAAGGCTGCGGTCAGAACAGGTGCTCCTTGGTGCTCCTTGTCATAGGCAAGTGCCCTACCTAACCGGCTACTTAAATGTGGATGCTGTGAGCTCACCCGATCAACCTGCGTCTCTGTTTCTCTTGTTTTGACAGACCTGGGCTTTGTTATCTTTCTCCCCCTCTCATCTTTGTCGGGCCTTGGGTTCATTCTGAGGCATAATGGGAAAAACGAGATCTCGAAAACTTTCGCGGGGCAGGAAAACCACTTCCTACCCAGTTCTATTTCTGCTTCTAAAATTCTGTTTGGTGGTAGTTTCAGTGAACTCATTCTTCCTTTGTGTGCCATATGATCCACAGTTGTTTTCTAAATCACCAAAAGCCATTGACAGGCTGTGTGGTTTTGATTTAGGACAAAGATGTTCTTTTTAAAAAATCATCAACTCAAAATATAAGAGAAAAAAAAATCTGTGTTTACCTTACTCTTTGCCTTCCAAAAATTTTACGAGAGCAGAAAGCACTTATATCCACACTATTTATAGATGTAAAAGAAGATTAAACAGAATTGTGTTTATCTCAAATTAGATAGCCGGCATTGAACTGAAATGAGATGCATAATATACATATATATTCAGGTACACATAATATGCACATCTGCACCATGTAGAAACATTTCAGCAGCTTTCATAGATAAACAGATCTGCAGGTATGTGGGGAGAACAAATACATGTATATATGTATATATAATTTTTAAATTAAAAATATTTACTGGTTCAAATTTTCTGTAAAAAGAACAGACAACTCCACCTTTGTACTTTGTATTAATTTTGAACTTTCCAAGTTTTGCCTATTCTTTTAATATTTATCTATTTCCCCCGGATGTTAGATTACGTTTTTCCAAGGACGCAGGACACTATATTGCTAAAATACCCACAACTTTAAAGGGCAAAATAAGGAGGAAGATGAAATGCTACAAGCACTTACTGAAAGAACAGTATTTTCCCCCGGGCCAAATGACATCATCCAACAATATGAGGCAGGCAAAAGTACAGATCAGATCTTCAAACTGAATTCTGTTTTCTTCTGGTACAACAAAGCAATTTTGCAGTTGGCTCAAATGATGATCAGAATTTAGGAAACCTCAGGATGCTGTGTGTTCACTGACTTGAAAGCTTATTCATAAATATCACAGTGTGAATTCCTGGATGCTGAAATGCCACCAGTAGCTAATGAGGAGTTGACGATCCGTCACTGCCTCTTTAGACAGTAACTTGGGGACAGGTAGAAAAGATCGCTGTCTCTGTAAAGCTCATCAAGAAAATAAGAGGAAGTAGGAAATTCGGCAGCAGATGGCCTAAGAGACCCTGCTGTGCTCTGGTCATCTGTTGGCAATGGTTTCTGTGGCATTAGCAGCAGTTTCCGGCCATGTAGACTTGGGGGAACATTTGGTTACTAGTATAGTAATCATTGTACCTTACTACAGCTTGGACCCTCCTAGCCTAGAAAATTTTGATTGTTGCTGCCTTTTCAATTAATGTAATAGGAAAATAGATTAGGAAAAGATAACAGAGGGTAACCTACTCCATCCTCATACCTCAAATGCAAAGTCAGCTATGTATCCTGACAGACTTTTGTTCAAATTGTTCTTAAAACCACCCGTGAAGTAAGTGCTTCAAATCCCTCAGGGCTTTAATGTTCACGTGGTTCACACAGGCACAGGGAACACTTAAGATCTTTCCTCTTTCCACCTATTTTTTATGTTTCTGTGTATCTAGCTTATGTATCTGAAGACTTTTGGTAAATTTCTCTTAGTCTTCTCTGTTTTCTGAATTAAACTACTTTGTCTCCACCATAGACAGTGCTTTTCAGATCTCTGACCTTTCCTATCCCTCTTGATATTTTCATCAACTGGTCCACGTATTCCTTAAAATGAAGACCCTTATGGTGGATGAGACATTAGGTAGAGATGAGACCCTTAGGGTGGATGAGATCTAGGTAGCCAAAGAAGCAGAAGCAGTAGTAGCAGAAAGTGTGCGGCTTGCATGTGACACTCTCTGTACACATTAATATGATGCTTACCTTTTTCTCAACATCACAACATTGATGACTTGGGTTTGGCTGGTTATCTGCTATAACCCCAAGGTGCTTTTCAGCAGAACTGTTGCATAGCCTGTCATTCCTCAGTCCGTTCATGCAGTTGATTATTTCTGCATAAGTGAAAAAGTTTGCATTCGAGTTGCATCTGGTTTTTTTTCCAAACCATTTCCTCAGTTTGTTCATTTTGAATTTTGATCCTGTCTTTCTGTGTAACTCACCCCGAATGCAACTGTAATAAGCATGTTTTTATTTTATCATCCACAGCATTGGCCAATATTCCTCTAAAACATCCTTCCAGTCCAATAGTAAAACATTTATAAATGAACTTCTAATACCATTTTTACATCCACTCAATTAATCTGTAGTGCAGTCCATGTTTCCAAAGCCTGCTCACATGGAATCACTGAGGAGAAATGAGTTGTTAGGAGACTGAAAGTGTGGTGAGGATGTAGGTGGTGGTGGTGGGTTTATCCATGTATTCCTATTTTAACTAAATCAAACTGGTATGATGAAGAGCTTGGGTTTTGAACCAGAAGATTTTCTTAACCTCTCTCATTTTGCTGTAAATCTGGTGTGTGTTCCTAAGCCCTTTTTGGACTGATATACCAGATTTTATTGGATTCTTCTCTTTCTTCCCTCACATCCTCTGGCAGAAGAAGGTTATGTGGAAATTGCCAGTCTCAAATTCAGACAGTTCTCAGTTGAGGCCTCTGCTTTCTGTTAGATGATAGCCCTTTCAAGCCACTTAAAATACTACATGAATGTATTATTACCTGAATGCTTAAAGCACTGAGTTCAGAGTTTGTGTCTTCACCTTTAAGAACAAAAAATCAGAAACTCTCTGCCAGATTTTTATGCAGAGCTACTAAAACTATTCCTGGTTTATGAGGTTTCAGACAGACAGATCTTTGATTCTGCAAAGTTGTGTGTGACTTCATGAGACACCTTTTCATAACTCGTTCAATCCAGCGGTTCTGCTCATCCTTCAAATTTTATATTTTATAAGTCAAGGACCAGATCATATACAGGCAGTGGAAACAGCTTAAAGCAGAGTCAGCTTAAAATATGTACAGAATATAACTGTACACACACATACAGACCGGTCCTTTTCCCCACAGATAGACATATACAAAATGCTGTGATATAATTCTGCATTCCTCACCACATGATAGCCAGTTATTTTGAAGTGAGAAATGGATAGAAACATAGACAATTTCCCTCCATACATGTGGAAAAGAATCCAGACTGTCCAGGAAGACATTATTTCCTGGTAAAATACTCTATGTGGTTTGGTAATGTATTGAAAAAAACTTCAAAAAGCCAGATGGTTCTCCCTGTTATTTTAATGTTATTGTTTAATGAGTGGCCCAAGAAATGCATTTAAGTAAGTGAATAAAATCCAGTTGTTTCATCATTGTGTTATCTTAAGCAAAAACAAATAAATAAAAGCATGCCAGTAATGAAATATTTTCCTGTAAGAACTTGGTAGAGTAGTAGTGCCAAATTCTGCAGTGATGTAAACTGGATGGATGCAAAGCAGATGTAACTTCATCTGCTGATTGCAATTGAAAGCTTTTAAAATTTGCTTGGAACATATTTATGCCTGAGATGCATGGAGAAATGAAGTTCAACTGAAGTTTAAGGAGTATTATCATTTCCCTCCACCAAATCTTTTTCTGTGTCACTGATCTCTTCAGACAAAGGTAGGGTTTCGGTGTCACGTTTCTTTAAAGTTCTCTTCTCTTCTTCAGACATACAGTCCTCTATATGCACTATAGGCAGGTATTTAATGTCTTTACCTATCTGTAAATCACTCAGAATACCTCACAGTACTCATAACCTGGCAGAGGAGTGTTTATCTGCTCACTCACCTATTAGTAATGACTCATACCTGATAAATATCCTGTAGATCCATTGCTGTTGGCTAATGATGAAGATTTTTTTAAGCCAAGTTAAAAACAAATTTAAGCTAATTATAGTGCTTATTAATGAAATGTCTGTCTTGGGTGATGAAATTTACTACCCTTGACAACATGAGATATTAATTCAGGATACATAGTTAAGCCTATTAAGAGGTTTAGACACTAAAGTGGGAGTTGGTGAGAATTTGAACACTGAAGTTGAAGGTTGTGATGCTCCAGCTCCACTAACTCTCTTCAACTCCAGGGAGACTGTGGTGACTAACTTTTCATCAGTGAAGTTTCCACATTGCTAGGAGTTCTCTTCTGCACGTGTTCCAAACTACTGCCACTGGGGGACAGAGCAGTTCCCTGCCTACAGACACCTGCGACAGCTAACTCCAGACATAAACTAAAGCATTCCTTCTCCTTCTTCCCTCTTCACCTTCTTCTCAATCTGTCTTAATGTTCTTAAACCATACCAACCCAAAACATTGAAATTAGTGCAAAACATGGCAACTATCTTCACTTTCAGTCATCACTGGAATAGGCAGCATTGAGGCTATGCTTTTACAAAAGAGCATGCCCTCCGAAATAAGACACCTCAGTTCTATTCTCTATTCAAGTTCAAATCTTTGTCTTCCAGTAACACAATGGACCTTAATCATAGGGCAGGAAGGGCCACTCTTCACCTCTGCTGTTGAAACTACCAGCTAAGATTTCTCATTTCATAAGTCCAGAAAAAAGGGGTACAAGAGGAACCATTCTCTAGCACTGACTCAGGGAAAAGTCCCAGTACCAAAGTACAAGATAGCTGGGCAGCAGGAAACATTGCTTTGCACCAGCTGAGGTTGAGGAGAGACTAAAACTCTTACTTTCTGTTTCCTAAGTGAGTGCTGTAGCCACGGGCAACAGTATGAAGAAGGTAGTGTCGACATCATCTCCTTCTGTATCCAAAAAGACCAAATCAATCTTCTGTTCTCTAAATGGCAGGTGCAGATGCCTAACACAAGGAGAGGTTCCAGACTGTGAATTTAAGTCTCCCTGAGCAGACTCAGCTTTTGAGAAGGACAGTATTCCTGATGCCCTCCTCTTGTCTGTAATGACTTGTATTTGTCTTACCCATCAGTACTTTGTGTTATGGATTCCATTCAAAACTTTGTCTTTCCATAGGCACTTAACATCAGCCTATGGTTTTTTACTGATGAACACAGTGATAAACACTGGATGTGGTGAAAATCAGCATTGTAGCACCAAAGTCCTGGAAAAAGTACCCTAAATCCTGCAGGTGGATGTACCCCAATGAATCCCCCACAAAAGTGGATCTGTAGCAGTGACTGATGTTGGTTTCTGATGCACGGCTGCAGTTTGGGGGGTCCCTTTGGAGGATATAGTTCCCATCTCAGCTAGGCACAAACAAAAGATATCTAAGACTAAATATCCTAAATCACAGATAATCAGTAATTACAGTCAATTTCCTTAAGTCCCAGGTTATGTAAATGAGCTTGGTCTTGTAACCATGCCGAATTGCCTTGGAACTCATAAGTCCATCTGGATTTCACACACAGACCTGGTGTCTCTATGAATGACCAATGGTACCTATCATTGTCAAGAAAACTATCCCATCTCGATCACTTGATAATGAGAAGTGAAGTTATTTTAAAATCTGTCTATAAAACAGCTCCTCTCTAAATTTTCTTAGGTTATGTTTATAGACGTCTGTCACAGCATTATTATCTTTTCCAGTGCATTTTCTATAGAATATAAATGCTTAGTATGATATTGTTATTTAATATCTTATGCGTATACAAGCGAGCACACAAACTGTACGCAATTAGTGTGCGCAATTAATTTTCACCTCTGCTGAGGGACATGCTTCAAGAAAATCCTCAAGGTGGCAGCACTGTCTCAGTTTTTAAGCCCACACCCCACGCTCAAGCTACGAAAAAATAAAGTACCTGAAAACAACGCATTGCTAAGGTGAACCTTCTTTTAAACTGTTTTCCACCCACTGGTGTACAAATGCCTTATTAATCAACCCATTGGTCTTTTCTTTTGGGCCTGACAAATGTCAGCTTGAAAGCGTAGGTGTCTTCTTTACGCATCCTTAAACAAATACTAAAAAATAGGATGATGTTAACTAAAATACTACTGGTGCTTGCTCTCCTACCCAGACATGAGAAAAATGGGTCTTATGGACTTTGTATAACAGCTGGACACATGCAACTAAGCTTATGTTTCAAACCTTTCTGAATATGGAGCTCATTACTTAATCCTTGTAGTTGTGTTCATAGTTGCTGCTACTTCTCATACCTCAGACAAATGGTCTGGTTGGCAGGCTGCAACAGAAACACCATTGCGTTAGACACAAAACCTCGCCACACTCCACGTTATTTTATAAACCCATCTTATGCCCTACCTCTTCACTAATCTAAATTGTCTGCTACGGTTAATATTGTTTAAATATAATCCTAGCTAATTCAGTTTTAACCATAATGAATACAGGGACTGAAAGTGTGCAGTATCCTGCACTCTGTTGTGTAGAACTAATCCTACAAATTGCTTTGAGTGTTGCAAGAGAGCATTTTCTCATAAATGTTTTATATTATCACTAATATGACATCATTTGTAAATAAGAAAAACTACCTACAGTGTCTGCAGACACCAACAATGATGAAAACAGCTGGAAGCTTCCGTTGTTTTACTTTTAACAATGCATCCTTTGATACTCAAATAATCCAAAGTTCTACCTAAATAGTTTTCAAGTTAATCTGACAAATTACAAATTTAGAAGTATTGCATATTCTAAAAATAATGTTGTGATTTATATGCTGCTGGATGCTCTACTTTTACTAACAAGAACCAAGCTGCACATTTAGTTACCTTTATGCTAATGTCAAAGATTGTTATTAAGCAAATTGGTTTGCTTAAAACACTGAAGAAGCATAAAAATTAAAAGATATTCAATTTTTCAGTACTATATGTGAATGATCCAGTCTGAGAACTTGTTTGGCCCAATTGTTTTTAGGAAAACATCATCCATATTTCTTATCCCCATATGCTTTTAAGAAAATTAGGATGGAAATTCATGCATTGACTTTTAAATTTATCTTTTTATAAGTTGATTCAATTTCAAAAGGGCTTGAAAGTAGCAGATAACATTTACCACTAAAGGCTCCATTGGAAAACCATCAGTTTGGTATGATAGTAGTCAAATTTTTACATTTTCCAGTCTTGATATTAATGAGGGTTATCTTGGGCAAAGTAGCTACAAATGCAAATTCAGAGCCAGCCTCCTTCCCTACCTTAGAAGTTTTGAGTATTTTAACAGGGCTCATCTCTAGAAACTATCTTAAAGATGGACAACAGCTGGGAAGACACAGCTTGATTAAAGATGGGAAGCATAAAATCGGGCAAGAGATCTCATGTTTGAAGACATTACTAACATGGTAGATAAGGAGAAATCAGTAGATGTTAATATACAGTTTGGTTTCTGAGACACATTTGGCAACCTCTCACATGACTAAAATAAAGACCAGTTTTAAAAAAAAAAGGAAAAAAATAAGTGCTAAATAAAAAAGCATTTAAAAAGGGAACAATATGAAAGACTCATTTGGACAACTTGCTTGGACAACAACTTGGTTATTTATCTATGTTTTTTCCCACTGGAGCTCTTAACACATTGCAATATACAGAAAATTAAATGTTAAAACATAATGAGCAACCTGTTCTACTATCACATAAAGCCAAAAAAAAATCAGGGGATATAATCTGTGGCAATCCTCAGCTACAAACAACCTCTCAACAAATACCATTCCTTTTTTTTCTGGTCTACAAGTTTCTCCACTATATCTTTCCCTTTACAGAAAGAATGAATGACATGGGAGGCACCAAGCTCTCCAAGATCCAAGTTCTTAGCTATATTTCATAAGCTGAACCCCAAGGGTCCTCAGATGCTGGAGGGTAACAACCGCAGAAACACATACCTGGACATCAGAATACCAGGGTATTTACTTTTCTTTGGAGAAGACATAGGCACGTTATAGTGTCTTAATACTGCAGTGTGCTTATACTTCATTCCTTCTTGTTCTACTGATGAATGAGAACAGCTTTGAGGCAAGGGGGTGATCTGGAAAGGTACAAATGGTAGTTACCGCACCGTTCTGGCAGGTCATTAAGACACAGGTTCTGTTTTGCAGATGTCTATGGGACATAGTTACCTAAATCTCCTGCAGATTTAGCCAAGTAGCTGAATTGCTTTTGAAAACCTGTACTCTGCAGACATTTTTGAAAACAGACTCATGATTCGCTTTGCACTAAGGAAAAGATATGAAGTGTTTTTCTTCCACTTGTTACTCTCAGAATAACATGATATTCTATTGCAGAAGTTCCAGTTTTCCACAAGGTTTTACTGTCCAATGGCCAGTTATTTTGTGCAAGCAAGGGTAAAGGTGCTGCAAGCTCTTTGTTCTATGTACCTCCACAATTGTTTATGCTAGAGAAAATTATTTTTTTGCTAATTCATTATGGGTGTGATTTTTAAATTTCTCTTTCTTGTTCCCAACCCACTGAGGGGTGCTCTGAAAATCACAATAAATGCCTTCTGTACTTCCTATTACCTGAGGTCATACTTTTGCTTATAAGAAAAGGGTGCATAGTTTTTCCTGCACTATTATAGGGCACAGGTAACAGTAATGCAAAACCAGGTTTTCTTAACATTAGCTATTTCACTTTGAAGAGGTGTGGAGCACAGCCTATTAGTTTTAGCACCATGCAGTATTATTACAGCTTTTGGGGTGCAAAAGGGACTTGTACCTGGCGGATAGAAGCAGTGGAAGACTAGTAAAGACATAAGACTATCAGGCAGCTACTGCAATTTTAACACACATACAAATAGATGACATTAACATAAACCAGAGTGTCAAATCCATTTTAACCTAGTACTCCTTGCTGACTCTACGCAATGTGCCTGTAACCAGTCCCAAACTTTGATTTGGTATAAGTGGTTTTACAGGAGCCAGGAGTACAAGATCTCACACTGTAGGAAGTGAAAGAATATTCATAAGTGCAGAACATCAGATCTAGGTGAGGCAAGGACCAAAGAAGAAGCAGATGTAGCTTCGTGCCACCCGGGTTCTGAGCACTCGGAGAGGTCCAAAGCAGAGTTGCCTCAGAGCTGTTGTAACTTTTTGTTGACTATTTTAGCTGTCAGGGATGACCATGACATAGACATATCTCAGAAATGCAACTTTGCCTGGAAATTCTCTTCATACAACATAGCCTGCCCACATTTCTTAACGTGGTCATGACTGATCAGTGTTTGGGAAAGTATTTGCCTATCTGGAAACACTAATTCATTCAAACTATAAACCTAATGGACTCATATCTGAGAAACAGAATCACCCTAAAAGACACACTTGAATATAGGTTTCTCATATCTCAGACAAGTGACTTCCCACTGAACTAGTAGATTTTCTTATAGTTTCATTCTGATAAAGAATAAAATCAAATTCCAATACCTAGAAATTTTCATGAAATATTTTTTTTTGCATGGAAAATGGCAACACTTTTTAACTTCATACCATTTGGCTGAAAATTCCCAAATGCTACTGCGATATGCATTAGAACGGTACTGCAAGTACTGCTCTTCCCACAAGTGAGTGAGGTTGCTTGTCCCATTACACACTTTGCTCTCCTGTCCTGCTGAGATACTTTATAAGTGTCTCCTGGGCACGGCTTCCATCTGCTCCCCAAACATGCCACCGTGCCAGAAGGGACACAATAATCCATGCACGGCACAAATAGGGGGCTTTCGGAATCGTGTAAATGTTTAGTGCATCAATGTACAATATTTTTTTAAATAAATGATCGATTGATCTAACAATAAGGATAACTTTTATTCATGAAGATAAGGGACATTTGCTCAGCTTCTGCCAAACTCTCATCCTGCTTATTCCCTCAGCAGGATTTTCCTGTAACACTTCTAAAAGTAGAAATAATTATGGATTTCTCCTACTCGTTCTGCAGTGACATTTTTATTTTTCATTTCTCAATTTTGCCTCCTGTGCAGCAGGCGCTTCACCTTCAACTCCAGAGGATTGCCTAAAGGCTTTTTCATTTAACTGCTGCTACATGCCGGTGCACAAATTGTCTGGCAGGGATGATGTGGGGGTGATAAGGCCTACATCCTACAGCAGGAGATTTACCAGCTACCCAGCTTCTTAGAGCACATAGAGCCTGGCTCCACACTGGGTATGGGTCTAGTTTTCGTAGCATGATGTACTGCTTCAGAGCAGTGGAATTAGCTCAAGATGTTAATAACTAGAAATTAGTGATGAGGAAAATAAAGTTTTAATACCTATTTCAATGGGAAATGTTTGAGGATTTCTTTTCTGTGTTAGGATATAGAATCTATTTCTCTTACCCATCACTTTTCATTTTGGCCCTGCCTAGGAGTCAAAGAAAACAGCAGCATGTTATAAAAGCAGCATGTCATCCCTGGCAACATTCAAGGTCAGGTTGGACAGGGCTCTGAGCAACCTGATCTAGTTGAAGACGTCCCTGCTCATTTCAGGGGGGTTGGGCTAGATGACCTTTAAAGGTCCCTTCCAACCCAAACTATTCTATGATTCTATGATTCTGTGATTCTATGATTCTATGAAAAGTGTAAACTAACAGATATGCTAAGGGAGCAGCACTGTTTGCTATTTCTGTTTCCATGATCTGGACCCTCACACCTACAAAATTATTTATTCAGAAAAACAGTTCAGATGCTGCTTAGTTTTTACAGAGAGTTTTGAAATATAACTTTGGCACCTAAAGCACAACACGGGGAGAATGCAAATGCATGAAGTCAGAGAAAGTAGCGCTACAAATCCTACCTGGAATCTTGATGTCTTACATTTCCCCCAAAGCTTTCTGTGGCTGCAAAAGCCGTGCTACTGTGAATGCCCAGAAAAGCTTTCAGTTGTCTTCCCTGTAAAGCTGTTCCTAACTCACAGATAAAACATCTTTACTGCCCAATACCTACCCTCAAAGCTCTTGGTTCAGCTCAGAACAGCCAGATGTGTGCTGTGCGGTGCTGCGCTCGACATGGTTTTGGCTATAGCATACCTTCCAGAAAGTGTCCAGGCTTCAAGGGTAGGAGAGACCTTACAGCTTCATAGTTTGCCCCATAATTAAGAAAGCAATTGCTAAAAGCACTGCCACTGTGCCTTAACTTGCCTGGCTTCAGCTTCACCCACTGCTTTTTGTTGCACTCTTCTTCCCTGGCCTAACAAAAGCTTTCGTATTCAGGGTGGTTTTTTCCCTTTTCCCAAAAAAGTATTTCTGCATTGTCATCAAGTCTCTCTTCAACTTTCTTTTTAGCATGACTAATGGAGTCTGTTTTACAGCCAGTAGAAACTACAGCTTTTCCTTCACCATGGAATATATTGTCATCAGTCTTCTATGTAAGTTTTTCAATACCCTTTAAAGCCATTCTATACCAATAACAAACCAATTCTATACCAGCTTTCTGAAAGAATTCTATACCAGCTTTCTATAGCATGCCAAACATGGCAATGGCATGTGACCATTTTAATCAAATTCGTCTCTGGCTTTGCTTTTTTAAGAGATGGCCAGACAGGAAAGTGTGTCTGTGCTGGTCCTGCCTCCAGGTAGTGCCCTTAAATAGTCACCTGGAACGTTTAGCTCCTTAGAAAGGGAAGGAGGCCTGGGTTATGGTGGATGTTGCCCTGACTAGCAATCCTAACTGCTTAATTTAAAATAAAAAAACCCAACAACAACAATCTAGGGATCAGTGTTTGGAATCCTTTTTTTACCATACACAACAGAGGTCTAATTAATATGCTACAGAGTAAAGGCATAAATTACCTACTGTTCTCCAACTCTGGTTCATTTTAGCATGCTAATGTGCTCCAGTGGAGGAGCATCTTTTCTCCTGCACTGAGAATTTATGGCAACATCCTACAGAAAGGAGTTTTTTAAGCCCATTAACCTAAAGGAGGCCTGCCTAGATCAAGTCACCTACTTGCTAGGCAAGTGTCCCAGTTACAACTGTTAAAGACTCTGGAGGAATGAGCTCCTCTTCACTGTTTATCTTAAGACATTATGTTAATTTTTGAATGGATAGAAGTGCCTAATAAATAACAAAGAAACAGTTCTGGGAATTCAAGGGAGAAATGGTGTCCAGGCATTCCTCCTATCCTCAGACATTCCCCATTAGCCTGATTGAGGCAGTTGTCTGCGTAGGGTGTCAGCTTTCCAGACCTTAGTTTAATGATACCTAATTCTTCCCCACTGATAGACCAGGAACCCATTTCTTTGAGACTATTTCTTTTCTTTGAGTCACCTTCCAATAGAAAGGTATCTCTTGCAGATCTTGAAACAACATTTCATGCCTTCCTGTATCTTACTCTTAGTTTCTCTGAGGCCATTTTCTTTTTGCCTCTTCTCATTGTAATGATGTCAAGATCACTGGTCCTCCAAGCAACCGCAAACATCTAGTAGACGAATCTGTAATATCTATATAAGTAAATTCAGAGTAGAGTTACTTTAGATGTAGTTATCTATCTTGTTGCATTAGAAAATTATAATCTCAAACTGACATCCCCCTAACAGATATTTCCAGATAGTACAGAGAAGTGCTGAAGGAATAAATGGTCCTTTTCTCCAATTTGATTCAGTGTCCTCCACCAAGCCCCATCTTGGGCTACATTAGTTAATACATGAAGCCACATGCATCCATGAAATAGGCGATGGCAATCCCGCAATAAAGGGCCAGCTCAGCACCTCCTTTTATGCATGCTATCCTTCCTGAACAGATTATGGCCAGGACTTTTAACTATCCAGGTATGTGAACTGTCCGATTAGTTTTCAGAAAATGCCAATTACATCAAATTTCCTTTCATCAGTCAGACCCTTTTTTTTAATTTCTCAGACCTCTAGGAATAATATCTGTCATTACAAAGCTTCTTCATTTTATGTTCTTTTCCATCTTGTGCTCAATTTGTTCACCACATGCTGAGTTAGACTCATGACTGCATTTGCTTTTTTTTATGGTTAGTCTGATGCTCTCACGGCTGCTTCTGATCATTTTCCAGTATGATTAATTATCATTGTGATCAGATGCAATCCATGCCGCTTGCCACATACTGTTCCTGTGGACTGTGGTCCAGCGGTCCTTAAATGCCATCACATTCAATGTTCATGATTGTCTGTTTTTTCCTCTCTATTGTACATGGTACTCAAAGAATCATTAGTTTGTATATTTCTTGCTCAAATCTCTTCCCAAATTCCTGCAGTCATCTTTTAACCTTGCAGTTCCTAGTGATGCGTTCCCTTTGGTATCAGTGTGTATTGTCATCTGTACTGATTGACAGACAACTTCATAACCCCTACCAATCTTGCAGTTGCTGCTCATATTTACATTCCATTAGATAACATGCTATCTGGTTACCCTGATTTGCACTGCTGATTTCTTGGCCCACTCTTCTTACTGTGCTGATAACTACAGCCAAAGAAAACACTTTTGCAAAAAGTCAGTATGTTAGAAATATTTTAGGTCATCCCAAAGTTGTTTACAAATTAAAGTCAAATTTATTGAATAAATGAGTGAAAAGGAAGAATACAGATCAAGTCAAAATACGAGTGCCAAAAGTGCAGGAAGGGAGAGACTTCATTCATCTCATTGATCTCTGCCCCAATTGTAAGCACTGTAAGCATTTAATTTCCCTTTTTCCTGAAGGGATTAGAATTCACATCATGATGCCAAGCATCCCAATCATCATGCTGTTTAGCGTTTTGTGTAAAGGTTCCAACAAGAGGGCAACCTCAGAATATCATATAGCCTGTAGTGGTTAAGGCACTCAGCTGGGTGGAGAAAGCAGCAGTCCAGATCTCCCTCTTTCTGAGTAGGGACAGGCATTTGAATGACAGTGCCTGACCTCCCAGCTGTGTGCTCTAACTGGAGAGAATTGCAAGGTAGATTCCTGTCATGCAAGCTTGTGGAAGCTGTTCGTTTCTTGTTATAAAGGATTTCTAAACACACATTGGAGTTCTGAACTACTTCCAGGTCTTCTTTACTAGTGCTTTTTCATTACGTATATTTCATTTGCTTGAAGTTGTCCCTTCCAAAGATAAAAAAGATAGTAGCTTATTCCTTATTTTCAAAAATTTTACATGGAGGAAACATGTTTTACAGCATGGAATACGTAGTATTTTGCCCTCTTTCAGACATGTTCTGCATGTGCCTTATTAATGGACAGATAACCTACTTCAGAAATGCTGCTGTACATTGCCTTGCCACCTGCGATGAAGTTGTTTGAGTTTTTCTCTCTCCTTGGTCCAATGACTCTGTAATTATTAGAATCTTACTTGTTCCCCACATGCATCTAAAATATTTTTAGAGGACTTAGGGCCTGTCTCTCAAAGTCTTTGGACTACTCTCCAAAGACCGAGCTGTTGATTGTCATCTCAGGCTTAGTCAGGACAATTCAGAGTTCCTACTGCAAGGATAAAAACTTTGACAACTCCATGTTTGGTTTTTTAGCAATACAGAGAGAGAACAATGATCGAGAAGGATGTCAGTAGCTTACTCACATAATATAACCCCTTACTAGATGTTGATTTACATCTTTTCATTCCTTCCCATTTCTTTCTACAGAACTTGGTCGGCTTCATTCCAGCAGAGGAAAGCGCAATAAAAGAAAGATTGCTTTACCCTGGCAAACACACACTACCAACAGGTACACAGCAGCTGTTCAATCTGAGCATCAAGATTACGGGGACACACACAAATCTCAAGCAGGCATACTTATTTCAATGCTGGTCACAATGCTCTGACAACAATTTGTTATAAATCCTTTCACAGTCAGCCCAGACAAGATGAAGGCACTTTTGTTGTTAGTTTCAACAGATAATTCATTTTTCTTCTGAAAAAGGAGGTGGAAAACTAAGCTATCTAGGTTATTAAACTCCTTAGGCTTAAAGTAATTATACCCCCCCAAAAAAAAATCACCAAATTTTGCCTGTCATTAGAATATGCAACAACTCATGATTGGATATATACAGCAATGTATGTAATCATCATGTATAACTTCTACATTTCAATGTATTAGGCAAACACAAAGTAATTCAACAATATCACTGTTTGACAAATAGCTTGATGACCACCAAAATTAGTGAAACCTGCTTTCCTGTGACTTTCAGTCCTGTCACTGACTTTAGTATCTAAGCCATGCAAACACCAAGTGAAGCATTTCTCTGACTGGGCTAGTTATAATAGCTTTCTACCATGTCAGCTGTCCTGGCCTTCAATAACACTGGAACTCACCCACGGGATAGAGGGAGGATGGAGGGAGCCTGTCCTCATCCTCACTGCCACTCTAGTCCCCCAGTCTAAAAGCCATGTTTCCATCAGAAACAATGCCGTATTTTAATGTTATTTATTTATGAACATATTTTTAAAAATAAAACTGCACTCACCATTACCCTGTTGGTTGTTAACATCGTGATAGATCAATTGTTAACCCAGGATCAAAACAGAATGGAAGTGGCCATGGCACGTGAAAGCTATAGCTAAATATATCATAGCTCCTGTCAATGCACTTTCTAAAGAAGGGTTCTGGTCCACATTCACAGCAAGATTTGTGAACTCTTAACTCATCGACATTGTCCTGGCCAGAGATGTAATATAGGGTCCTCAGCCAAGTTCCCCACTCAATGATTGGAGAAAACCTGCCACCCAAGAGACACGGGAGCCAGAAAACTAGGAAGGGAGCTGCCTAAAAATGTATCCAGATAGAAATTCTGAATAAAAAAGTACACAAAGGCACTGGCAAGGACTAATCCCTGTCCTTCACACAACTTCAGCTGCTTTTCTCCAGACCTAATAGCAACATATATTGGAATTTGTAGGGAAAGTTGAGGTTGTCTGTCCTGAACACTCTTTTGGCACCAAAATCAGGTCACCCTTTCACAAAAAAATCCTTCACAAATCACAAGAAACAAATGAAGAAAAAAGAAGCTCTGAGACATGAAGTACCCTTAGGGAGTGCCCAGTAGTTTGGCAATTAGAGCACTCAGCTCAAGGACTGCTGGTCTGTCTTCAAACATATGTCTGCCTGATTTGAACCAAGACCACTCATGTCTCAGGAAAGTGCCTTCACCACCAGATTATTGGTTATATAGAGGTACACCAAAAAGATGCACCCCAATGATGAAAATTAAATTATTATTTATAAATAAGCACACATTGCTCAGTGCTAGGAGCATGTCTCTCTTAGATTAGCACACTAACTACCAACTTTGAGCATTAAACTTTTATTTTTTCTTCTTTGATGAAGACCATTTACTAAATGGTCAGCATTTATAACAGCAAATTTGCCACTTGCTTCTCCCAAGGATCTGCTCTTCGACATGTGGTGCTTAGTATGTTCGTACATGGGCCAAAAAAGAGGGTGAGCACTGCAGTAACTACATTGGTGTGTGGCAATGAGAGCTAAGTGATTGATGGAAACTACTGAGTGAGTAGGCGATGAAATGGCAGATTAAATTCAGTGTCAGTGCATGCAAAATAATGCACTAATGGAAAAATAACTGTAAGCATTCAGCCAGAGACCAGACAATGGACTATAAATTAGATATTTTCACTCATGAAAGGGATCTTGGAGTCACTATAGATAGTTTTCTGACTTTATCAGCTCAGTGCTCCTCAGTGGTCAAAAAGCAAGCAGGGTGCTATGACTTATTATTATGAAGAAGGAATAGACAACTAAGCAAAAAAAAATCTTTAACACTTCTTGGAGTTATGGTTGCAACATATCAAGCAGGATACAGTAAAAACAGTACAGAGAAGGATGAAAAGGATGACAAGAAGATAAGAAGAAATTAAATAGACCAGAACAGTTCTGTCTGGAAATGACTCAGCTGGGCAGGCAATAGATGTGAGAGAAGAATATAATATCCTGAATGCCAGAGAGAAGATGAACGGGAAACAATTATTCAATGTTTCGCATAGCTCAGGACGTGGAAGACACCAAATGAAATGATCAGATAGCACGTATAAAGGAAACCAAAGGAAGTTATTTTTCCTAAGGAAAAATCACATGTAAAAAGTATAAATGAGATCAAAAAGATAGACAAAATCAGAGAATAAAACTCTGTCAAGGGTTATTAAATGTCATGATCCTGATACCACTTGTGGCTCCAGATATCTTGCAGGTTAAGAACTGGGACAGACTGTCAGGGAAAGGTCACTTTGTACTTCCACTGTTCTCTGATGTGTCCCTTGCTGGTCACCGTCACAAAACTAGGTGGACTTCTGCCCTTATTCATCATGTTAATTCTTATGTTCTTATGTATTCTAATAAACGCTTCATTTTAAACAACAGAGCAGACTCTGCAGTAAATATGCAGAGAACCAGTAAAGCATTTACAAGTCCAATACCTGACTTGTTCTCCTGTGATATGGGAAACTTATTTCAGATCTGACTCCGTGTCAGGTAGAGGAGGGCCAAGGCATGCATATCTCATAGCCAAGGCAGGTATATTTTGAGTATTGTAGTGACTTCTACAGATTGCTTTAAGCAGAAACAGGTTATACTCATATCAGCTACGTAATGAAGGAAAGTTTTGACAAGTTCTGTTACAGAGTTTGCTGGAAAGAAAGACAATATGTTCGGTTTAAAATGAAATATTTTGCATTTTAAACTTTGAAAAATTGCAATATTTATAAATTATTTTATAGGTCTTTTAAAAGCAAATAAAAATGAGTAAAATAAATATAAAAACCAGCTGATATTTGTATGCAGTCAAAATGAAAAGCTCAGTAACTTTTCGGTTCATTTTTTTTTCCTCAGACACAAAATGAATCACTGTTTTCAAGTTAAAATAGGAAAGTAAACATAGAAATAAGAATGTCATTCACCTGATCAGCTTCTTTGAAAAGTGTAGTTGTGATAATAAACTCAAGAAAAAATACAAATTATTGGTATTATGCTACTGACCTGAATTAATTGGATTACTGACCTGAATTAATTGGATTACTGTTATTTCCTTCCATTTGAGCTGGAAGGCATAGTCCTTTTGTGTCTTTTCATTGCTGGGCTGAAATGCTCCAAATCACAAAGCTAATTTTTTACAAAAATATTTTATTCAGCTAAAAACTCATACCCAAAATGTACTGGAATATTTGATATTTTTAAAAAGTTCATCAATAAACAAATAGATATTAAGAGAAAAATACAAGTAAAAATATATGTCAGAAACAATTTTATGTGTCTGAAGTGATCAGTCACATAAGACTTGTAAGGAATTTAGCACTGTGGAAACGAATTGCAAAAAAATCTGAAATTATTGGCAGAAATTATTTTGGCAAATACTTAAGAGAAAAAATTGTTTCCAGAGAGCATGGCTGGTATGAAAATTATTTGCTAGCCAAATGTTGCTAAGCAAATAATTCAACCAGCCTCACTTCTTCAGTTAATGACATTCTTTGAAAATTTTGACAGTCAAATAGTGTTTGTAAAGTGTATATTTAATTAAAAGTCAGAATATTTTTCCGCAAGAATAAACATTAGTAATAAATTGATCATGCATCTGATTATTTTTGTTTTACCATATACTTATTACCCATATTTCTTACAATTTTCCTTTTTATAGCTGTGAAAACAATCCATCCAAGCTGAAACATGATATGAAGAATGTGTCATGTTGCTTCTTAATGTGGGTGAAAACTTTCTAAAGCATAGTGAAAAATGTGTGGGTTTTGTTGTTAATTTTGTTACTGCCAATAACTCCAGCAATGGACAAAAACCTATAAAAAACAGTCTAACTTAATTATACTTAAATAACTAGGGTGCCTCTAAAAGGTAAACAAATACTCTTCTGTGGCATTGCCTTTAGCACAGTATTTCCTAAATTTAGAATGTATGTATACCACAGGACTGTATTTGTACCAAGTCATAGTAAATGTTTACATTTTAATATGGTATGTTCACTATGTATTTATAAAAATGAACTGAAGAATTGAGAATGGATAAAAAATATGGGGAGAAAATGAAATATGAAAAGAAAATCAAGCTATACTTAGAGAACAAAAAATAAAATGTCAATTTAACTGCAAAAATAGCATAGCACCATGTGAATAGCACCTTGAACAAATTACTCCAGTGCGGAAGGTAGCACAGAGACTTGCTCTGCTAGGCGAGGTAGGATCCTGCAGAAGGCATTCAGATTATAAGTGGGCTTAGATGAGGCAGAAGGTGCCAAGAAGATAAACTAGAGCAATTTTACCCTATTGTAAGCATGTACATTTAACGGGTGTCAAAATATCTCCATTGAGTTCTGCAGTCCTGAATATTAGAAACTAATTAGAAATTTCCAAGCTCTCAGCTGGTGGAAAATGCATCATGGTGAGTCAGTTGTAGCATAAAGACTAATCTAAAATTTAAGGACTGGCAAGATAACGGTTTTTCATCCTCAAAACCCACCCCTCAGAGTGTAACAACTGCCTCAGCAGCTTTGAATTCTCCTTTTCCATGATATGTTTTGGAACTAGCTCTTGCAGGGCCTGGTCAAAAGCCAGAAATCGTATTGGGTAGAAGATTCTGGGAAAAAAAGAAAAACCCTTCCACCTAAATTTGGATATAGAATCTCCCTGGAAATTTTCCACAGAGAGGAAAATCCAAACATGATTAGTATTTACGTAATCAAAATACTTTGTTCTGAAAATTTCATCTCAGTTATGTTTTCCAGCCCTTCTAGAACAAAGAGGACTTGGCTTCACAGGGTGGGAACCAGGATGCTCAGGTACCCAGATGCTCAGCTTTGTGACAGGGAGCCAGCAATCCCAGACGTCTCAGCTAGCACGCCAGGATGGACTTCAGGCTCAGCTCGACAGGAATCCTGCTGCTGTTCTTTCAGAAATTTGTGAAAATCTTTCGTGTTTTCACAAAATATTCCAGTTTTGAGAAACTGTCACTTTCTGACTAAAACTCGCTTCATCTGAAAGTCCCATTCCATTCTAGAGATAAGGACAATAATATTCATTTTGGGTTGACTCCTTTTGGAATAAAATACTGGGTAAAAACCAAAATGATTTCTGTTTTTTTCAGAATTTTACTTGGGCCATGAATTGTGAGTGCATTTCCATTCTTTTTAGTTAATAAAATCCTGGTCCTTGAGGAGAATATAGAGCCAACATCTCTTAAATTTGCCATTACAGATGCCTCATCTTCACATCATTTCCTCAGATGAAGAGATTTACCATGTTCATCCTGTCTGCATTTCTGCTTTTTTTGTTATAAAAAAAGTGAGCAAACAGTCTATGGCAATGCAATTGGTTTAGTAAGTGTAAGGCTTTGTATTTCTCTTTCAAGTTCTTTAGCTCTTTAAAACTTTTGATAGCCAAACTTCATTGAGGTCAAGTTTTTGCTCATTCCTAGATTTTATCCATCCCACATCCTGAATAATTTTAGAATATTCAAAATACAGTCATGATAATCATTCTGATTTGCAGTGTTCAAAATCAAACAATAACCATGTAAATACCATTTTACTGATTTTCCTTTAAATGGACTCCCTCTGTAGGTCCTCCAGAGATCTAAAGCCATGATTTGTTTGAAGAAAAGTAGGCGAACCCATCTGAAGTTTTTAAGTGGGAAGTTTAAATTCTGAACTTTCTCCTGGAGGTTGTCACCAACCATGTCCTGTCATGTTTGGTAACATGAAGGAGAGTCAGGTGTTAGTTTATATGATGTAAAGTTATCTTTGTGTTATTGCCACATACCAGTAAGAACCGAAAGAACTTAATTGTATTCACTTCATAGGTTTTTAGAGTTACTAAGACTAAGATTTCGATGCAGGACAGAGGCTGTTGTTCTCCAGAGGGTTGTGCTAAACATCCCTCCAATGCTGAGAAACCAAGGACAGAATCTAGGACAAACAGTCTGTAGCCATACTCCCCTGTTTCCATAAGAAATAATTACGAGAGACATTGAGCTGGCTATGAAACAATAACCTGTACAGTTCTAAATGATCCTTATGGCAGGACCTGAAGATCCTGTCTTTATTTCATGACTGCATGGTACAACACGAAAAAAAGCGCTTGGGCAGCAAAAATTGACAGAGTCCCACTGAAGTCCTGGGAGCTGCTCTCTGTCACACAGCTAGACCGCCCTGCCTGCTCTTTCTTTCTCCTTTTCAGGAGGAAGATATTTGAATGATGCTTCCCAAGGGCTGCAACTGGGAGAGGGAAGCTGGCTGGCAGGCGCATGCCTGTGCCCAGATAGGACAGCAGCTGAGCTAGCAAGGGCGTGTGTTTGGCTTTATGTGGCCCTATTGCCACAGGCTTGAATGATAGCCTACCGTCGCCTTGGCGGGCCAAGGTAGCAGGTGCCACAGCATTGCTTTTGTTGCCTGTTGTGGCAGCAGTTATTTTTGTTTGCTGTGGGAATGGCAGCTGCTCAGCTTGCCAGAGCAGAGGTAGGGGCATAGCTTTGTAGCTGGTCTGGGATAGCTGGCATGGCACACAAATCACTACTATTAGTAATACAGCACTGTCTTTTGCCTTCATACCACCATTACTAGATAAAAGGACCCAAAGACAAAAGTCAAGATAGATTTTTGCATAGTATTGATCACATCAAATACAAAACTAAGCTGAATGCAGAAATGCCCCTGGCTATCATTTTTGTTCATTTGTTCTTCTATTTACACGGACTAATGGCCTAATTTTCTCTCTTAGTTAGCAAATGGTGTAAATTATATAATATTTGATCATGATTTATTTTCTCAATCTGGAGTCCTTCTTTTATACACAGATTATCCCAAGAGGCCATTTACAACCATGATTCTATGGACTATAATCACAGCTCTAGGAATGCTAACATGAACTCTTCCCTACTTTACACTGAATATTCACCAGCATCTGCTATGGGATTAATATAAAAAGATTTTGCCACACATGGCAGCCAATTAACAAACAATATGTTGATATAGTTTGGGGCTATCCCTTCATCTTTCATGCAGAATCTGTTGTGGAGATATCTCCGGGGATTTAAATTGCAGTCCTCAGCTTCACAATTTACATTTGGCCTTTCATTGACTCTTTCTGTCTTAATAGTATACTTCTTCATTTGTATACAAATATTATATGGATGTTAACCAGGATTTCCTCTTGTGTTCTTTGGCTGTTTAAGTCTACAAGGATGAGCTTTTGTTTCTTCCAACTGGATGTTTCTAAATTGAAATTGTTCTGTTAGTAAGGTAGGGTATAGAGGAATGAGAACTATTTTCTTGGTTTTGAGTTGATTTTTCTTTTCTTCCGCATTTATAGTAGAAATACTTTTATATTTTATGTAAACATCGGTGTTTCAGAGCTCAGTAATGCTGCTGCTTATTTAGATTTCATTTCATTTAAATGAAATACCATTATCCTCCACTTCTGAATTACTTTGCCTGAAATGCATTTTTTACTGTGCCAGTTTTAAGGTTTATTTTCAAATTCCCTTTCTATGCTGCCTATAAAAGTAGATTGTTACACTGATGTATTTTTAAACATTGAGGTTGGTATAATTTTCCATTGCCTCCCACTATAACATTGACTGTATCATTTATTCCAGTTTCCAAGATTTGATTCACCAGTGGCTTGCCCCCACTCTCCCTCCTACACAAGTGGCCTTTTGACTTGCGCAAAACTACAAATATGCCAAAAGGTAGGCATATATTTGTGCACACCCAAGATTTAAGTTCTCTCACTGGTTTTATCAGGAGTTGAAAGTGCCAAGAGCTAAGAGTATCAGATTCTTATTAAAAAAAAGAAGTCAGCTATACTTGAGTGATTTAAGTATAATCTGTACTCATGGTAGTAGTGGGAACATACTTGCTTCCTTTTCAAGAACTGCAAGATTGGGAATTGTTTCCTTTGCCTTAACCATTTAAAATTTAGATGCTGGTTATTAAATAATGTTGTCATCTGTGCTCCTTTTACAGTTAGTAGAGAAAAAGAGGAATATGGAGATGCCATTTCACTGCATCTTGATATAGGTGTCTGTAATACGTGAGACTAATTGGTTTTGATGCTGTGGTACTGCTCCCTATGGTCTCTAGCCTTGCCATACCTGCTGATTTTCTCTAATCTACTTTTTTACTGTATGTTTTTTAAAAACTCTTTCCTACTTTTTCCCATACCAAAGTAAATGGGATTTTTTTTTAGAGTTTAAACCCATCCTGCTGTGACTAAAATAAAATTCTAAAGTGAGTATCGCATAGGCATATTTTGGCACAATACTGATTTTATATACAATTCTATACCTCGAATTAACATCAAAATTAAATTTGGGTGAAAGTTTTCCACCATAAATGAGTACTTGAATTTAATAATTCATCTGGGCTCAATTTAGACATTTTAAAATTTGATATCCAGAAAAAATTCAGATTTGAAATTCTAATGTATATCCAAAGCAAATATTTGAGAGGCTTTGCTGGAAAGAATTTGAAAAAGTTTTATTACCTGAAAGGCTCTGCTGATGTGTGCTCTTTTCCCATTGCAAATGGTAGGCAGGAGTAAAAGGAGAGGAAGAAAACATAAAACAAATGGAAGGAGGTTAAAAACAAAAGCTAGCAGAAGTAAAAAAAAGTAAGGGGTCACCAAAAAGAAAGACTTACAGAGCCTGTGATCTGGATCCAGTTATCAACCTCCAAAGAAAATAGTGAGGTGTTATTATTTTTATTATATTGGAATGAGTAAAATGAGCATCTTTAACACTGTTTATTTATCTCAAATCTAGGTCTGAGAGGAAATTCTCTGTGAAAACAGAGGGCTGGAGTCATCTAAAAGCAAAATGTAAAAGCACTCATTGTTGGATGCGTCTCTGTTTATGTTTATATAGACATGGGCTTGGTTATATCAGGCTCTAAACTAAGCAGAATTTAGGAAGACACATGAAATGGAGATCTAGCCACTAAATATTAACCTCTAAAGGGCTCAGGGGATCTTTTATTTTGAAATAAAACAAAAGTAAAAGTAAAGCTATGTTGCCCTTGGACAGTCTCACTCTCCTGTTAGCTATTCAGTTTTCCTCATTAACTTTTTTCCTTGCGAGTTTTGAATACGGGGAATAACCAAAGAGTGGTTCCAACATGGCTTGAGCATTTACACGTGAAGCCTGTGAATTCACAACACTTGGAGAAAGTACAGTGAATTTTGAACAGCTGTGCTCAGACCCATCTCTGACCCAGGTCCACTCGATTCAGACTGAAGCACCCTCACTCTCACACTGGGAGGCCAACACACATTAAGCATTTCCACTGAGTTGGGGCCAAAGTCAAGTGAAATCATATATGTGTTTCGTTTCTTATTAAATCCAAAAGATTACGCAAAATCATAGTTGTCCCATCTCATGAAACAACACAGAAAACACTCTATTTAGTGCAACTGTAACTTCTAATATGACAGCAGATAATGAGTGAAATTGTACTTCAAGTCTCAGAGGAGAAGTCTGTTAGGAAGGGGAACAAAAAAGCCCTCATACAATTTGTTCAAGATTCTTAAGAAAAAAAACTACACACAGAGTTATCAGCATTGTCTCGTAACAGTGAAGAATAAGGATAATCACCTATCTGAGACAGAAGAAGCTGAGTAGAAGCCAAGATACCTTTTTATTGTTAACCTCTTCAGGTTTAAGAACTGAGAAATATCAGGGAAGTTTATATGTATCTGTTGCCTATCATTTTTATTCTGCTCAGTAATACTGAGATGTTAATCCCTGTGATGGGATTTCCATTTGACCATGTGCAGGGAATTTAACTGTAACTTAAGTTATAATTCAACATGTCAGATCAATGATGTCAATGAATGCTGATTTGTCCCAGTAGCATTTGTTGCTATTACTGCAATAATGAAGACAGGTGGAATCATTTGATGATGTCTGTGGGGAAAGCCTTTACCAAAGGTTGAGCTGACTCAGAACAGGATGGTGCACTCGGTTACTTTTCTGATAGTGACACAGAAGTTTTCAAAACACGCTGCAATTAGATATTTTACTTTGGTTTTACATATGTTAAGATTATGAGCCAAAGACTGTGAATGTTGATAAGACACCTTTACTTATGCTAGGAACAGAGAGATAATACTGTGTTACCTGAGCTGTAAAAACTTAAAGCTCTAAAAAAGTAAAAATTTTAATTAATTTAACCTTTGCCAAGATAACTCTGTATCTTGGCACTAATTCTTCTGTTATCTGACTGTATTTTGCTCAACTGAAGTATTTGATTCAAGACTCATTTCTCAGTTATCTTTGAATTAGCCCAATATTTTATTTATTTTTCTGATGTCTCTTGTTCAAAGGTTTAGTGTACCTGCACAAAATTAAAAAAAATAACATGGAAATCTAACATGTACTAATTTAATGTATCAAATAATCATATACTGATCAACATTTTCTAACTGAAGTTATTATCCCTCATTTTTTAAAATGCCTTTCTGTCCCAACTCTTGTGAGCATTTGAAAAATAGTTTCCAAGTAAGGAAAACCTATTTAATAACCTACAGATTATTAAATTTTACTTTGTGAAACTGTAGCATATTTGAAGATAAATCAGACCTTTTATATCATATCATACTGCAATATGTATAACATTTATGTTTCAAGATTTTAAAAGTCTATTCTGTGATAAAAAGGAAAGCTGATGTACTTTTCAGTCCTGTTTCCTTTCACCTTGTTTTTTTCTTAAATATCTCTCCTTCATTTGAGGCCTTCCATGATACCTTGTCACAGAGTGCAGGCCCCGAAGGATTTCAAGATTTTCTGAAACTTAAGACTCCAGGAACATGGGAAGACGTGAGTTTTCATAGGAAGAGTCTTGAGGAGTTTAAGTAATGACAAAGAAATGGAAAATAATCAAAGTTACAGGATCACTAAATACAAACTGGGGGATGTGGTTGTATAGTCCTAGACCTCTAGAATTAAAGAAAAAGCAAAATTTGGAGCTAACCACTACAGCAAGCTGATGTCTTAAAGCAAGGAGAGGTTTTTTCACATCTATTTTATCTCAGCACTCATGTCTTCTATGTTCGAGCTGCTTTGGAGGGTGCTTTTTCCTTCACTACTTACCTTTCCCATGTCAATTTGACGCTGAAAGAATCCAGGCTTTTAAATAACTCATGAATTGTTTTTTCAGCCACAGAATAAACATTAAAGACCAGTTGTGTTTTACGTTAAAATAGTATGTTTACATAGGGAAATTTACACTCATGGGTTCTTCCTATGTCAATACGTATGCATGCAAGTGTTCAAAACTTAAGTGCTCTCGGTTAGTTAGAATAGTACAGATATTTTTCCCCTGATTGGATGAGCCCCCTAGAGTTTCCAGCACAAACTACTTCTATATGTGAATTTAAAGGTTTGTTTCTGTCTGCAATTGTACATGTCTTTTTGAAATTGGTTTTATATTTGTGACATTCAAATTCAATTTATCCAGTGTTTGCAGAAAATCAGCACACACACAAAGCACAATCATGGCTGAATAAAATAATGTAAATTTTTAACCAAATACTGATGGAAAAGTTTTGTCTCATTCATCAAGCTCTCCTTGGTTTTATTCTTATAGAAATGCCTTTTCATTTTATTCAGGTTTCTGTGCACTGGAAATTAAAATCTTGACTATGTAGCTGATAACCAGTCCTTTACAAAGTCAACTTTACCTTTCACCTTTTCACCCTTTGAGGTAAAGCATATCTGAATGGGAAGGCTGAACTAATTCCAAATTAAGGATCCTTCTACAGGAAAAGCATAGTTAAAAAAAGAAAGAGGTTAAAATCTTACCCTGGGCCTATTAATCAGATAGCTGTAAATTTTCATGTATTTTTTAACTCCAAAATGAAGACTGTGAGCCAAGAAGCTATAGGTAATTATCTGGAGAGTTACTGCTCTATAAATTAAGCATTGACTGCAATACTCAAAAAACCTACAACTTTATGAGGTACATACTTTATGAGATACATGAGAAAGTACTGATGCAAATCTATAGATAGCAAAGTGTGTATAGACGTTAAAGATGGAGGCATATATCTCCAAATCAAATGGACAGAACTTTTTAAAGATTTTTAGCTTAAGACAGCTCTTGTTCTAACAGCCGTTCCTTCTACATGGTCAGCATCAACCAATTATTTGATCTCGGACTTAACACTGTTCATTCATATCAACAGCCCTGTCAAACGTTGGATATTCTCTAGGTCCTACAGCTGTCCTGGCCATGAATGCTAGCTACAGCCAAGGGCAGAGTGGTGCGTGAGACCACTCCGGTAAGATTCCGGCATTCCATATGCTGTATTGATTCTGGCAGAGCTGCTTGGATCAAGCTGAGGTGGGAACTGTGGCTTTAAAACATGAGTTCTCATATTAGTTGGGAGTAGCTGTAATTTGCTCCACCCTAAACAGTCTATATGTGGTCTTCCTGCTTGCTGCAAATAACCAATATAGTCCCCAGCTGGAAAAAATATGTGGATACCTCTACCCAAGGCAATCTAGAAAGTGCTGCCTCTTAGGTAAAGTTGCAGACACAGTTAATTGCAATAAGGAAAGCAGGGCACGCAGCTGAAGGACACCTCACATACTCCCTACAGCTATACATATATATGGTTACATACTTCAATACAATTTTATCTGAATGAAATGATTTGTGTTGGGGCAGCACAATAGACTGCCAGTGTGTAAACAGTCTCTTAACATTTTGCAGCCCATTATATTTTGCTGCCCAAGGCAACCTCCTGCTCTGTGTGGTTATACAGCCCTGTTTTTATTTTCCGTTGTTGTCAGATATGAGCCTATATATCACTCCCTTCGGGAGAGGCTGGAGTCAGCATTGCAGTATGTAACTTAACATCAGCAGCTGTGATGGAAGGCAGCTACTTAAGGATCCTGCTGGCCAGTAGAAAGTTACTGGGTGGTAAACAAAAGGAAAATAACACTAATAAATAGACAAAACATGTGAATAATATGCTTTACTAACTACTTTCATTTCTATAAATAGGACATGTGGGTAATAAAAGTCTGTTTCCCATGCCCCATGCCTGAAGTGCCATTTGCAAAGGACCAGCCCAGAGTTGGCAGTGATTCCAAATATGTTGTTTTCATGTCAGCAAGTCCATTTTGGGGATTAAAATGACCTTCCCAGATGGGGAAGCATTTGGTACTTCCCAAACCTGCAGTCAAAAGGATTCTGAATGCAAACATGAAATTCAAAGAATGGGCAAGCATTGGTTTGGACAGTAAAATAAGCAGATTAGCCAAATGACACAGTCCTTGTGCTCAGAAATATTGAAGCCTTTACAGGGAAGCTGCTACTAAAATGAATCATCTGCTAATTGTTAACACATGCTGTGACACCACTGCTATCTACTGTTATAAATGTGACAAAAACATGATATCTTAAGATGTATGGCCTGATATTTCATCCTTTTTCATCTTGAACCATGCACCAGAAGTATCAGAGCATCTTATTTGTAACATATTGACATGCAAGAAAAAGCAACAGAAAAAATAAGAAATAAATATTTTTATGGAGAAATGTATAATTGTGCATTGGGGGACAAGTCTCATATATGTAAATAGGAAGCTGAATGGGACACATTATCATCATACAATGTTAGTATTAATTAGTTTAAATAGTTTTAGCTAGGCATTTAGCCAAAACTCAGGACTCTGTGGGCTGTTTGTTGGGAAGAAAAATTGAGTCAGCAGTGTCTCAGATGTCATCCTGTTTGTTTCCAAAGGAACCCAGTCCTATTTCCATCAAGACAGCAAGAATCAAGCAGCAGAAGACAATTTCCATATTTGCAGTTGTGGGCTCCTTTCAAGCCAGCACTTAGCACTCAGTGCCACACAGGCTGTGCTTTGGTAACTGTGTCTCCACTGCCCTTACTACTTCCATATCATTTCCCTCCTTCTTTCTCACATGCACAGGGACATCTGCTTCAGTGCAATCAGTTCCCAGCCTACGGGTGAAATGACACAGGGCTGCATCACTGAAGGAGGTGCTGTGGGCACTCATCCCTGCTTTTAAGCTCTGTATTCAATAAAGGAACTCAATGGCTTCTTCCTCCTATTTAAGATGTTAAGAGCTACAGTTACTGACAATTCTGTTAACTTTGACCGAAAATCCTCTTTTACTGATTTTTTCCAATGAAGTCGTGATTTTTGACTGCCTGTTTTCATGTGCCCAAATTGTTATACTTTAAGGTCTATGACATGGTTGGTACATGTCCTCATCAGACGTTAACAAGTTTCATGTTGGATGTGCAGGAATTTCAGCACCAAAAATCAGTTTTTGGCTTTGAAAGGATTTGTTGTTGTTTTCAAAACTGCTGGAGTTACACCAAGGGCAAGGAGAAATATTTCTTCCAAAGCTGGAAATGTTTTTCAGTTACTAATCTCTACAGAACCATTTCACTTGAGACTTTTAACTTTTGTCTAATATTTCTGGTTTAAGAACTACATGTAAGTCACCTCAAGCCTTCCAGATAGTAAAATGTCCTTGATAATTTTTTATTTGAGGAAAGGATTTCTAAATTATTTTTTATCAATTACATTCCCACAGATACTTCCAAATCAACTTCTGATTTTGCTGGCATCAAAATGCGTTTTTTTGCCACTGACTTCAGTGTGAATAGGACTTGATTGTCTCCTGTAAACTACTTGTAGCTCTGAGAAAAAAATGACAGACAGACAGACAGAGAGGGAAGGGAAGGAAGGAAGGAAGGAAGGAAGGAAGGAAGGAAGGAAGGAAGGAAGGAAAAGAACAAGAAAGAACATGAACAAGAAAGTAAAAGGTAGAAAGGAGGCAACGAGAGAATGAGGAACTCTTTTATGTGAACACATCCAGTCTCTCACTGAACCCATACAAATAGTAGGTGTCAGAATATATGCTTTTAAGTTATTTTGTTGGTAATCCTCCCATCTACCACATTTCAGTTTAACAGTAAGATGCCACAGAATAGTTAGCAGCACTTCAGCCAAATTCTCAAAAGTATTCAGACACCTAACTCTTTTGGAAATACATTATTTGAAATGCCTAAAGACTTTTATGGTGTCTTTTCAACTTCACACCCAGTAAGTTCATGTCAGTGGCATGCAATTCAGGACAAAAATGTACATCCCCTGAGTTTTCTGGGGCTGTATCCTTAAAATGTTTACCTTGAATAAAATCTTCATACCTCCAATAGAGTGTGTGCGTGTGCATCTGAGTGTGCATGTCTGTTTTATTTCTTTTCTGCTGTTCTTGGCATGAAGAGTCAAGGGAGCTTGTGTAAATACAGTCCTACTTGCAATAGCGGCTCAGGAACAAACACTGCCCTGCAGTCTTCTGACTGGAGCACTAGTTTTGGCTTTAATTACTATAGCAACAAGAGTCTACTACCTATTCAGAAAATAGCTGGCAATGCCTCGGAAAGGACACTGAAAATCTTTTGAACAAATAAGAGATATAAAGAACAGTTTTCTCTAAGCAATAGCAGCAGCCTTCCTAAGAGACTGCTACAGGTGGCTGAAAATTTCAGTCAAACTTGTTTTTAAAGGAAAACAGATTTTGATGGATCTTTCTTTTTTTTTTCCCTGACATGCATGTTCTTTCTGGAAAAAAAAACCCACAGTGTGTTTTTACAAAAGTCTTTTCTGGCTTCTCATAGGAGTTCACTGTTGAGTGCCAAATGCCTCTCTTCTCTTTTGTAGACAGGATTCTCCATTCGGAATTCACCATGGCAGGTATTTTTAAGACATATGTGGTGACTCATGGATTTCATAGTGCACAATGGTCAACAGACTGATATAGGATAACGTGCACAAGGGAGCTGCAGTGCAATTTCCATGGAATTCTTCAATTTTTCTGAATCCAAATGTGCAGTTTTCAAGATTAAACTAAAGGACTATGACAAACATTTTTAAATATGGGACACAAGAAATCTGTTTTTGATGTTACACTAAAAATCTAAATTTCTTCTGGGAAGTGCTTGCCAAGAGGCAATACACCATTCTGTGTTGATTTATATGGACTCCCATTTTAATAAGTCCATTTTGATGGTTAATTGCAGCTATACAACCACTGCTCTCAAAGCCTTGGAGAAAATTTCATACGAGTCCCCACCTCCTAAAGAAGCTGAGATGTGATAAAAGCACCAAAATTCAGTTTAAAACTGAACCCTTCATAAATAAGCCTTTTGTATTTGTAACTAAGGCTGAAGTTGCATTTCTTTTGCTTCTGTACCAGAAGAGCTGGTAGAAACTCTACCAGAGCTGGTAGAAGACAACCTGCTTTCTCTCCTCCATGGTTCATTCCCATCCCTGTGCTGTTATTTCCTAACTCTCATCTGTTCCTCTGTAATTGTCCTAGTGGGTGTGCAGAAAAAGGGTTAAAAAGCAAGTCTGTCTGCATAGCTGGTGGTAAGCTGCAACACAGACATGGAAACAAGCAGCCAGAGTGAAGGAGAAGTTACACTTTCAGATACTTTTGCTGCCGAGGTATTGTGAAACTACACCCTGACATGGGAAGCTCCTCAGCCTTGGCCTGAGTCTCCATTCAATGGAGAAGACTGTATTGTGGATAATATTATCTGCAACAAGACCTTTATGAAACCATTACATTTTCGGCTTGCTAGTTCCAGTGATGATCTAATTAAGATGTTTGGAGTGTTCTGTCCCTTCTTTTTAAATTTCCATTATAATTCTCTTGCTATTCCCATATATTTTCTGCACTCCTTGGAACTAAAGCAGAGGCAGGAGATGTGGGTCAAGGCATGGCTGAGAACTGAGGCTGATACATCAGTGACCTGTTGGAAAGATGCTGCAGAAGTCTTTCCCATACACCGGTGCTTATGCATAAGTGAGCGAGCTCTTCAAAAAAGACACTGTGAAAACCAGTTTAACCACAGTTGTATTTTTCATTGTCAACAAGTTTAAAGCTTCAAGACAATACAACACAGAGAAGACATGTATAGATTATGGGGAAAAAAGCTTTATTTACTATTAAATAGTGAATTGAACACTTGCCATTCAGTGATTTTCTGTAATGTTGAAGTTAAAGCATAAAGCTTCATTAGCAGTCACGTGAGGCTAGGCTTTATTACACAGTGAAGAACTCAAGGCACAGTCATCTGATTTAAAGCCTTTGATGAAGCTAAGAATGATACTCACAAGTCCTGAAACATACAGTTGCTACAGACATCCAAAATTAATCCCTTCCTAAACTGTTCACGGTATTTCGTGACAATACAGACGTTTGTAAAATGAACAGAGGAGAAAAAAAGTGTCCCTCAGAATAGCCCTAACGTTTTTGCTCCATGCATACGTTGCCCTTCATCAGAGCTGCCTATATCTTAAATTAGCCAGGGGCCACTGGTACCTTTGTACTTTGCTACTGGAGGTGAATATGCTCTGGGAAATTTAAAACATATGGGAGGAAAGTGCTTTTTTTATTCTTTGGTCAGTTCCCTTTTTAGAGATGTGTCTAGCATGAATTTTATTACCCTCGTATCTCTCATTTTTATTATGCTTAGAAACAGCCAGGCCACAGAGCAAGACAATGGTTCTCTGATGTGCTTTTCCATCACTTCCTCGCTGCCCTTTGTTCATATAACATACTTTTCCTATGACAGTGCTCTGCATCTCTCTCATTTCCGCACTCCAGATTCCACATCTCCTCCAGACTACACCTTTTTCACTCCCATAATGAAACATTTGCCTTATATGAATGTTATGTTGGAGTTTTTATTGCTTATTAACACTATAGGCAATCATTCATTTCTACATTTATAGGATTTGAACATAAGTCTTCAACAGGGTACTTAGGAAATCAAATGAGAAATGTTACAAAGGGCAGCATGGTTACCAAAAAATAATTAATCAATGCAGAGAATACTTACATAGAGATAACAGGAAAAATGTTGAATGTACAGTGCTATCTTCAACATCAAACTCCTTCTGTTTAGAGAATAACATTCAGCATTTATATATGCTGGATACCCAATAGCTTTTCTCTGTCTCTGCTTGCCTTCCTTACCCCACTGCACAACTGCCTTTTGGGCCACCTCACTGCTGTATCCAGCCTGAACAGACAATGTGTAATAACTTAAGTGATAATCTCTGACACATTTAGAACTATATTCTATCCTTCCCTATGAAGGAAAAACAGCCAAAATTTTTCTTTCATCTACCAGAATAAGGAGCAAGCCAACCTAGAGCTGACCGTCATACCTGAATCCAGCTTGAAGGAGACTAACAGATTGATACTCTATGGGTATTCTTTTCCATTTACCCCCTTCTTGGTCAGAAAAATGCAGGAAAAAAGCTCTATTTTTAGGGCTTTCCCCTACTGGAGAGAGGGAAAGGAACCTTCAAAAGCAATTCAGCCTGATCTGTCCTTGATGGTCTTCCTTGGTGCCCATAGACCAGACTCCTAATCAGGTAAATGTCCAGAGAGAGATGGGATGAAGCTGATTTCCAGCTTTGGAAGAGTCCAAAAGAGGAAACTGAAGATGTTATTATTAATGTTTTCCCTTCTGGCTAATGTTACTATTTTTGTGAAATTATTTTATTGTGGGGACTCTCAAAATTCTAGGTGCAATTTTGTCTTTCACCTTGTTTTTCTTGTCTCACAGATTTGCCAGGTAAGGACTTTTTTCGGTTAAATGCCTATACAGCTCCTAGTTTTCAGTACTTTGTTCAAAAATATGAAAAATACGTTATACTTTGGTCCTATTACTGACCAATACTAGACTAGGTATCTGACCCTTAGGGAAGGTATGTCATGTGGGTACTCGAAGCCCGCTGATGTATGTGTAAATATCATTATTAGCAGTTCGCCTTGTATAACATACATTTTCAGTGCCACAAAAGGCACTTCAGCTTGATGTCTAAATGAATGGACTGGAAGAAAGGAGAAGAATGTCTGTAGTGTAACATAACAATTGTTGGAGTCTTATCTCTTCCACTAGATGTAGACTCGAGGACAGCTCTCCTGTGAACGGATTTCACATCTCCTTTTCTTTGTTCAAGTGCCAGTGATAGAGATGCGTAAGTAAGTGACTCATAATATATCATCCGAAAATATTTTCAGATATTTACATGGCTACTCTGGTAGATTCTTAGAATTCTTAGAAAACTCTTAGAAAGCCTACACCTAACATGAGAACTGACTTAAATCATATCAATTGATTGTAGTTAACTTTCAAATATATTCTGTGTTAGACAGCTCACACCATTTGGAGCAGAACCTTTCTCCATTGACTTGCATAAATTATGAGGTTTACTAACTTACAGAACATTTCAATTTTTTTCATTCATTTCTCACATTTTCTATGAATTAAATGTAGTGGCAGGAATATTTTCCAGAAAACAGATTTTTCTGGTAAGCTCTTCGTTGCATTACTGTAACACTGAGAATCTCCTACTGGAAAATAGGAAATATTTGAAAGAAACCACAGAAAAGTGAAACCTAAAGTTATATTAATGAGCATACAGATCAGAATCCAACCCTCAAAGTTTTGCTCATCATTTTAACTTTTCATCACTAAAACTTTTCAGATTTCAGGTATCAAAAAATACTAAGAGATTTCTACTCGTTGTTCAGCAGGTTATGGATTATCTCCAGAAATAATTAATAACCTTGCCAAAGAACATGTGAAAGCAAAGACCTTGTTCAAATAATGGAGGGGGGGGGGAAGGAGGGGGGAGCTACAGTTATGTAAATTAATTATTAATTGATTCACTAATCATCATTTGATCTCTCCATTTTCTTTTCTGTTTAAGTTTTGGTACTTTCAGAAAGGGAAACTACTATTAGATGTCATGTCACACCATAGATGTAGATACCTTGGGTGTAGATGTGTATTTAGCACTGTCTCTGCCAAAGTCAGTAGGAGCTTTGCCATTACTGTTTAGGATAGTATTGGATACTTTGCCAGTACTGTTTAGGATAGGATAGGATAGGATAGGATAGGATAGGATAGGATAGGATAGGATAGGGTAGGGTAGGGTAGGGTAGGGTAGTTCCACACAGTTTTAAGGGAAGCAGAGGAGAGCTTTGGTACACCCCACAAGAGCGTTCATCATAGCAAGCAAGGTCTGTTGACTGGTATAGACTTGCCACAGTAGAGCATCTGTTGTGCTGTCTGACTATGGATGAAGGAGAGGGAGGAAGCGTATCTTTTCTTCCTTAAGCATGTTCCCGTATTAAGCGTGTTCCTATATGTTTCAAATCAGTGGATTGGGGGAAAAAGAGTTTTGTGATAAAAGACATTTTCCACACTGACTCACCTCTCTGCTTAACTTATATACTGAGCAACAGCCTCCAAAAGAGGGTGTGCTTTTACTGCCTTTGGCCAGTCCATTTTATTACTTAAAAGGGTTGTCATAAATGGTGTAATATCTTTGGCAGACATGGATCCACTAGGAATAGCCAGGAGATCACAAAGACCTCCAGATAGCCTTCTTACACAGTAATATATATGTACATTACTATATCTCTCTATAGATCTATATCAGTACATTGTGCTGTGAAATACCTGAGAAATCTTGTGCCCCTGGTTGAATGAATAGTCCAGATTCTGGTTCAACTTTTCCAAATATCTATATATAACAATCAAAACTCTTAATAAAATAAAACTAAACAGATATTAAGGCATCATATTGAAAAAATTATAAACCTGCTGGTTTATAAAATAAGCTATAAACAGTATTGTTGGAATACGTTTTCGGCATTTAAAAACATATTTAGAATTACTTCATTGAATTTATCTATATTTGTTATATTCTAGTGGACAAACACCAAGAATTATTCATATTCAGTGCAAATGCTTGCTTACCTAGGGATCTAGAAATAGAGCTGAACTAGTTCACATCAGGAAACATAAGCTCCAGCCATACAGGTCAATCATTTTCTGTTTTAAAATGAAAGCTTAAAATCTGTAGAAGGCAACATGATCACTAGAGAAACGCAGGCACATGGTCCCCATGGGACTAACTGAATACAAACCCTGAAGAAAATAAATAGATCTTTATGACAGCAGTGAAATTCAACAAGTCATCGCTACTCTGAAAGAGCTTTATTTTTCTTGATTAAAAATATAATTGGATAACAATGAAAAATATTTCAATAATCATATTTTGATGACAAGGGGTTAAACAGAAATGTAGATCATGCATTTATGCTAAAAAAGCCAAAATAAGGAAGAAAGACTGCTTCAATAAAAATTAGTTCCCAAGCAAATTCTCTGTAGTAACTCTGTACTGCAGGAACCTTTAAGCAAAGTACTACTGAACAGGAAAAAATAAATCAAGTGGTAGGCTATATGCACTAATAAACAGTCATCACAATAGCTCACACTCCCTAAAATAGCATGAAAGGATAGCTGAGTGACAAATCATGAGCTATTTCAGAAATGAAGAACGGATGGTTTTCTGTAATCCTCCTAACTTTCTAATGCACTGAAAGGCTGAAGAATATAGGTCTTTTTGTGAACTTTAGCTAGCCATTAGTCATTGATAAACAAATTGCCTCGTATCATTTGTGCTTAGTGACAGAAATATATAAATATATATAGTGAGATAAAAAATAATCGAAGTACACCTGGTT